>NW_027516368.1:0-602000 GCF_048772815.1 Callospermophilus lateralis | reverse complement strand
ATGGCAGTTAACCACTTTCACATAGCAAAGGTATGTGGCCAAGAAATTTGCTGGAAAAGCATTAAGACTGCAAATTTTGTGCTTGGATTCCAATGAGTCATCCTGTCCATGTTCAAGGAAAACAGAAAGGGAGAAAACAGCATGAGATCCAGGTGTCATTTTAATCAGAAAAGCTAATCTTGTCTTTCAAATCCAAGAGCCTTGGCATAAGGCCACTGCCACATGAGGACACCTTTAATGAGAGGTAGTGGCAGAGATATAATAACTTCTGGATCAGCCTGTCAAAACCGAGCTTCCAGTCTAGAGGTACAGCCTTGAATATTCACAAAACCAAGATCAATAGATGATGTTGTATAATCAATAGACAACATTTATAATAACCATTCACTTATTTAGCGATTCATACTGATGACCAATATGTTCCTGAAACAAACCAATTGGATTTACCCTACTAAACTATTTAAAGGTGAACATATTTCTATAGTCTTTTTTTTTTTGCCTCTGATGACTTCAATAATGGATTTAATACATACAATAGAGAGAACTGAAATATAGTCATTTTTCCCAGTTCCTCTCTCCAACAACTAACACAAAACAGATGTTAACATTGCTTCCACGTTTACCTAGGGAGGTGAACCGCCAGTTCTCCTCCGTGACCTATTCCTGGGCCTCTGGGTGCTAGCTCAGGACATGGGACAGTGTGGAGCACAGCCCGGGCAGCAGCAGGGAGCTGAACTCCATGAACTTTCAAGGTCTCTTCTAAGGATATTGTCAGATTTGCCTGCAGTGCAGTCCCAGGACTTGCTCATATCCACATGAGGTCAATGCTGCCTCCCTCCTATTAATTTTCCTGCCATCTGTGCTGCCAGATGTAGTGAGAACAGAGGAGGATCTCCACCCTTGGAAGAAAAGGCAACTCCGCCCAACTGCTCTGCCTCTGCCTCAGAATCGATTCTTCCCTTTGTTCCCAGATGTGTGCTCTCTTTTAGCAAAAGTAAATTTCTGAACGCACAATGGAGTTGAAAATAGCCTTCACTGAGTGCAGCAATAGTTTATGCCAAGAAGATTAATATTACACATATTTCTTTACTTTTGCTATTTATGAAACCTTTTGGAATTTATTTCCTAGCTAGATTACAGCTCAGTATTATTGAGAGACTGACCCAGGATAACTGAGATAAGATTCAGTCAGAGAAGCATAAGGCAAGGAAAGCCAGGGCCTGTGGTCATTGTGTGTTGAGGACAGAAAAGACATTCGGGAAGCATCTGCACCCCTCCCTGGAGCACGTTTGCAATTATCCCAGAATGCAGGGCACACCAAAACAGGAAGCTAAAGCCTCATGGAGTGAAAGCTGCCTCTAGCTGCCTCCTGGCTCCAGGTTTCTAGGAAGATAAACATCATGTGAGTTCATTTCCAAGATTTTCTCAGTCATTTTGTACTCTTAATATGACAGCACTGAGCACTTTAGAATTTGGGGGAAATATATTCCTCAGCATGGAGTCACTGGGTGTTGAAGGTGAGTACACATGAGTCTCAATTCATGTTTTCAGATTTAGCAACTGAGTCTGCAGGGGGGAGGTAAAGACCTGCCTCCCTTTGTCATGCAGAGCTACACAATACTGAGGAATCCTGTGTACCTGAAATTTGGTTTGTTAGTAATATTTTAGTTACCTTCCTACTGACCTTCACAAGTCCTATCAATGGAATTGAACTTTGAGTTTACTGAGTGAAGACTCACTCGGTATATGAATACAGGCAGCTCTTGTGAATACATTTAACAAAGGTTGAATACATCTAAACTAAGGTCGGATTTCTGACCACTTCTGAAATCACAGGGAGCTCACTCAGGGTCAAAAACAAGAATAAATAGTTGTAAAACCTGTCCAGTGGAAAGGAAACGACAAATTTATCATGCAATCTCAGGTTCTGACCACAGACTCCCATTTGGTCATGAATTTCAATCACTGTTTATTCATGCTTAACAACCCCTGTGGATTTGTAACTCATGGCAATTTTAGGTTAATTTAAAAATTAATTTCCAAGTCATTGGGGAAATTGGAAACTGAGGTGTATAAATATTTGCAAGATTTGATTATCCATACTATTCTAACTAAAAATGTTCTTGTACCATATTAACAAGCAGAAATGGTCTCTCTTTTCATGCTTCATATAGTATTTAAAAATGTATTAATTTTTCAGTTGAAGCATGAATACTTTGTGCTTTCATGTTATAGCCACTTTGTCATTGTGGAAAATAAGATACTTGTCCAATCAATATCTATGGTAGTTTTGTCACATGTATAGCTCTATATTAGATCCATTTACATTTTTATATTTAACTGAGCTTTTGTAATAAAGTTTTCAACACAAACTGGAAGTCATATTTGGTAGGCACCTCAAGGGAAGTGCTCCCTGAAGAAAGGAAAATCAAAACAGAGGAGGCAAAGCACACACTGCACTGCCCAAGGAAGCTTGTCAGGGGCAGTCAGTCTGTCCTTTGGTCCCAAAGTTGGAAATACATTCCTTACTCTTGGTGCCTTCTCTTCAAGGTCAGCAACCTGCACTTCTGGAGTAGGTCACCTATTCAGCGGCAGGCATAGGTGAGCACCTGAGCTGGGGTAGAGTGTTTCTTGGGCTCTTCTCTCCCTGGACCGTGGCTTCTATTTGCTGAAGGGAACTAAACCTGAGGTCTCTTGTTTGCCGCTGGTGATCATCTACCTATGCTGGGGACTGTTGCTTACAGCCCAGAGCCTGCCTGTCTCTCAGCAGTCTGCTAAATCAATGAGCAATAAATGAAGGTATTCCCTGCTAAAGGGAAACAGACTGAAGACATTTCCTTTTTAGAAAATTGCTAAGCATTCTTGCTATGATATTACCAAAAAGAATGCCATAGATAGATTTTTTTTCAGAAAGTAAACAATATTAAATAAAGAGGCAATGCAAATGTCTATCCAAGTCTTTTCCGTAATGGTCAGTGGTGGTATTATAAAAAGAGCACTGGGTTTGGAGCCAAGGAACCTAGATTTACATCCAGCTGTACTACTTAATGTGTAACCATGTGCCTGAATAGATTCTGGGAGCTTCCACTTTATTCTGCAGGAAAATAGAATAAAAATAAACTTTTTTCCAGGATATATTTGAAGACTAAAATATAGGACAAACAGAAACAGTTACTGGTTCATGTTGGTCAGTCAACAAACATTTGCAAAAATCAGCCTTATCTGAATGTGTGTACTAATTCAGATATCCTTCAATGTGTCTGGGAATAAGTTGATTTTTAATTTTTCTAACTCTGTGTTTGACAGGAACATAAAAACTACCTTCTATAATTTATGGAATCCCTATGTCAGAGATTCATTCTATCTATTCCTTCTCCTTCTCTCCTTAAACTAGTTTGGGCAAAAGGATATTACAGGAACACAACTAACCACATGTGGTTAGTGAAAACTAGGCCAAAAAAAAAAAGATTTCATCTGTAAGAAATAATTGTTTTTTTTATCATATCACTCAATTTTCAGAATCATCAATGGAAAATAATTAAATTAATTCTGTTTACTGTGTGATAGCAAACATAACTATTTGAACTAACTGAAAGTTTGACAATTAGTTTTTATACAATTATTTTCTTTCCTAAACTTTTTAATTAATAATAAAAAAATCTTTACATAATACATGATATATATGAAAACAGGAGTATAAGACAGTGTGGGTTTGAGAAATTGAGATAGTCCTAATATTTACAATAAGATACTTGATTTTGAAAACTAACTTAGACTTAAATCATTGTAATTTACATCTTTGAACACAAAGGAGGCATATATAATGTAAGAAGAATCAATTAGATTTACTTACTAAGTTGGATATAGCAAGTAATCAGGATGCATGTTAGACTGGGTAGGATCAGCACAATGAAGAAAGAAATTGAAGACAACCTTGGAAGATGGAATGACATCTCATGTTCATAGATGGAAAGAATTAATATTGTCAAAATGGCTATGCTACAAAAATTGCTATACAGACTCAATGCAATATGCAGCAATGTACTGATGATGTTCTTCACAGAATTAGAAGAAAAAAAGTCCAATAATTTATTTAGAAGAATTAAAGGCCCAGTGTAGCCATAGAAATGCTGAGCAAGAAGAGCAATGCTGGAGATACCTCAATACCTGGGTTCAAATTATACAACATATGTGTGTGGGGGAGTGTAATTTGCATAATATATATATGGTATTGATATTGAAACAGACTTGAAAAACAATGAAATAGAAGTCAGAGACAAACCCACATAGATACAATCATCTGATATTTGACATAGATGCCCAAAACATATGTTGAACAAAAGATAAGGAGTCTAGCAAATAGTGTCAGGAAAACTGGATATCCACATGTAGAAGAATGCAATTAGATCCTTATCTCTAAGCCTGTAAAAAAGTCAACTGAAAGTGGGTCGAAGACCTAGAATTTGACCAGACTCTTCAACTACTACAAAACAAAGTGTCAATTCTCCAACATACTGATGTCAGCACTGACTTTAGCAATAACACTAATGCTGAAGACCTAAATCAACAACTAACAAGTGAATGACATCAAATTCCAAAGCTTCTGCATGGTAAAGAAAACAAGAGTCTGAAGAGAGAAGCTACAGATAGGGGAACATCTATGCTACTCCTGACAGGACAGTCACATTCAGAAAAACGTGAAGAACGCAAACATTAACACCAAGCTACCAACAGAATCAAATAAACAGGAAAAAATAATTAAACAGACATTTCTCAAAAAGAAGAAATACAAATGACGAACAAGTATGTGAAAAAAATTCAACATCCTAGCCACCAGGGGAATGCAAATCAAAGCTGCACTGAGAATTAATCTCACTTTTCTTACAATGGCAATCTCAAGAATACAAAAAATAATAAAGGCCAGCAAGAAAGTAGGAAAATGCTACACTCACACATTATTGGTGAAACTGAAAATTAGCACAACCACTTTGGAAAGCAATGTGGATACTTCTCAAAAGAAATTTGGAGCCCAGCCATCCCACTTCTTAGTATATATCTAGAAGAACTAAAATCTGCATAGTATTGTAATACATGAATTGCCAATATCAGGAGCAGTGGAAACACAATAGCTAAGTTATGGCACCTGCCCAGTTGCTCTGCTCCACACACAGAAGAAGAATGGGTAAAGAAAACATGGTCTGTGTGTGTGTATATGTATATATATATATATATATATATATATATATGTGTGTGTGTGTGTGTATATACATATACACAAACAGAGAGAGTGAAGTTTTACTCAGTTATCAAGAAGAATGAGAGTATGGTATTTGTGGGTAAATTGATAGAAATGGAGAATAACATGTTAAGTGAAATAAAAAAAAATCAAGGGTGGAATTTTTTTTTAATATGCAAAATTTAGACTAGCAAAGCCGGGTAATCCCATGAAAACAGAAAGGAGATCAGAGGAACACAGAAAGAGTCAGAAGGAGAGGGAGGAGGGATGGGAAAGGAGAGGAACTGTGGAATGCAATTGAACATTTTATGCTTTGTACATATATGATAGAGTGAATTTTGTATATCTGTAAAGAGCCAATACAAAAAGACTTAAATAGAAAGAAGACCAGTAAAGCAGAGGAAGGGGGATAGAAGGAGGGAAGAGAGGAGGTGACTTTGAAGTCCTGGGGATAGAATTAGAACACATTGCATTCCATGCGTGTATATGTAGAGCCTCATTATTATGTATGGCTCTAAAGCAGCAATAATAAACATTTTAAAAGTAAAACTAAGGAATTTATATTAAATGCAGCACAGAAACTAAAAAAAAAAAAAAAAAGAATATTAGGAACCAGTACAATCAAATAGAATAAAAATGTCCAATAGATCCTAAGAGCAATTGCAGAAGAAGCAAAAGGAAAGAATGGCAGAGAAGCTAAAATGATGTACCTGATAATTCTCAAGATGTATTTTTCATATATATAAAATTTATTTTTATATAAAAGAAACAAAATTGATTATGTAGAGTCATAAATAAAGAAGACACAAACAAGTAGAGCTTTACACTGCAAGAAATTGTGGGTAACAGTGAAGATGAAAAAAGATAATATTTAGGGAGGTGGTCATCATGCTCAAGAATATCCAGCCTAAATATGATAGTTTCAATAATTATGAGGTACATGATGAGAATTACACTAATAGAAGCAGTAAAAATCAGGCAGGCAGTACCAGCACTATTGGCAATAGCCAGCGGGTGGAAGTAACCTAACTGTCCTCGGATGGATGAGTGAATTAAACAAAATGTGGCATTTACATACAGCAGAATATGGTTCAGCCTTAGAAAGCACAAAAATCCCGTTACGTGCTGCAACATGAATGAACCTCGAGGACATTATGCTAAATGAAGTAAGCCAGTCATAAAAGACAGACCCTGCATGATTTCATTTATGTGAGATATCTCAAGTAATCAAATTCATAGAAATGGAAAATGGAAAGGTGGTTTCCAAGGGCTTGGGGAAGATGAACAGCAGAATTGCTGTTCAGTGGATATAAGGTTTCAGAACTGCAGGATGAGAGAATTCTGAAGATCATTTTAGCAATATGAATGTATTTAACACTACTGTTTACATAAAAATGAATACATAGTAAATAATATTGTTTTCTCCCCAAATTTTATAAAAATTTAAGACAATGATTCACAACTTCAAGTCATGATATTTAAATATTTAAGCACACAGATGGAAGATAGATTAGAGAGACCAATATTGATAAAGCAATTAAAAACTGAAAAGATAACTAGTGCATTTGACCTAGTAGATATCTATCAAAAGTGTATCTTTTATATATATATATATATATATATATATATATATATATATATATATATATATAAATGCACATAATTTATTTTCATATAAAAGAAACAAAATTGATTATGTGGAGTTATAAATAAAGCTTTGACAAATCAAGATTTTACATCTCACAGATCATAAATAAAGAAACATTACAACCAACAAACAAAAACAGTAAACCTAATGATAAAACCACCATAAGACTAGAAACTCAAAAAAAAAATCCAAAATAAAATTTTGGCAAAAGACAAAATTTTTGTGAAAATTATGAATAACCAATTGTATCAAAAGCCTATGACACACAGCAATGATTTGAAGATGTTTTTACTTTAAGCACTTGCATCTGAATACAAAAGCATTGGAAAGGAACAAACTAAGCAGTTTGAGGATGTTAAAAAATTTATAAATTTAAAAGAAGAAAATGACAATGAAGACTCCAAAGTCGCAATACGTAAGACAGAAACTTTCAATTTAATTTTTAACAGAAGATGTAAACTTTATAAAATTGAAGATATAAGCAGCTACCTCTGCTGAAGGGTGTAAATGTAATTACAAATTAATTTAAAATGTTTACAAATGATTAGATTAAAATATGATAAATTTTAACTAAGCATTTAAAACTCTAAATGAAATAGTTATAAGAAAATATAATAGACTAAATGCATTATATGATTAATTAAATTTAAGTTTCTAATTAGCATTATTTTTCTCATTATAAAACATCAGGCATTGATGGAACACTCTCATGCATATAAAACCTACAAATAAAATTTTAGCCAATCTCCTTTATAAAAGCTGAAATAAACTATTAGCAACTTAGATGTACTCTTACAATATAAAGAAAACCAAAAGTAAACAAATTGTTTTTCTGGGAAAGCAAAGATGAATTGAAATTAGTAAATATATTTTAATATTCAGTAAAACATCTAATGAAGTAATTACTAAAGTTTAAATTTTACTGAAGATAAAAAATATTTTAATATCAAGAATATGAAAAGTACCAAAAATTTAATCTGATAAAAGGACTTATTTGAAACTAAACAAACCTCATGCCTGACATTTTAACTTTAGAAGTTCTTAAATAGAAGTTCTCTATATTTTTTTACATAATGATATTTTGTCAAAGTTTTTATTCAACATTCATCTAGAAGTTTTGATCCATGTAGCAAGTCACTAGGAAAAAGCAAATGCAATAATATTGATAAAAATAACCTTAAAAATTCTAAAATCTGACACTTTTTTGCAAAAATGTGCTTGTCTAAACTCATGTACTAGAGAACATATTAAGGTAAAACAAAATTCAATGAATTCTTTCATCTGTAAACCTATGTTGACACACATAATCACACACTTGAAAAACATGTATAATAGGAGAGAAAGCATTCACTGACCATTATAACCAAATCTGGAACAAGGCATGCCAACCAATATATGCAGGCATTGATGGAATTAATATTAAATGTTACTAAGGCATACAAGAGAAGATATGGAAGTAGGGAATATAAGGCTCCAAATATCCTAAAATATCACTTTTTTTTTCAAAGCTAATCTATGAATGTCCTGTTTTAAATCCCCAAAGTATTTTTACAAATAAATTTCAGAATTTGTTCAACTTATGAAAAAATAAGGACTGAAATTAATTTAAATAATTGTTAAGATAAATAATAAGATGAAAATCATGAATACCAGAAAAAGTGTGGTATTTACATAGAGATTAAAATGGACAGATGAAACAGGAAGGAATATTCACAATAGATTTGCATAAAACATCTGTGAAAAACTCATATGTCATTGCAAGTGAGTTAGGAATGTTGGTATTATCTACAAACAAGGGAAGAAAAACCGATTTCCTCTATCATGCCATTAGAAATATTAATTATAGATAGAGAATTGTTAAAACTTTTAGAAATAAGTATAATAAGAAAAACCCTAATGACTTCAGAATAAGGTTGAAAACCCGAGAGGAAAAAAATAATTAAGCATATGATCAATAAATTTGATATTAAAATTTAAAAGGTTATTTAATAAGATGCATTGTATGCATTTTCAGAAGAGAATGCTCCAAATTTGTATTATGTGGAACCACTCATTGTTTTTGTATTCACAATATCATAGAAAAATCAATTAAGTAAGACAAATACATAAACAATCACACACCACCCTAGAAAAATATTCAAGGTGTATGGACAGGTAATTTAGAGAAGAGAAAACTGAGTGACAAAACAAATATTTGTAAAGATGAAAAGGCAAACATATTTGGCAAAATGAAAAATGACAGTAAGATATTATTCCAGACCAATGAGATTGAAACACAAATAGCAAATTCTCACGAAAACAAAGCCTAGGTGTCAGAGTGGGGAACACAAATTTAAAAAACCATGTAAATCCCCATCAGTCTCAGAAGAGGCATTGCTGGATTAGTGGGCAATGATAGACAGGCTTGCAGCAGAGTGACAAAATAACTTGGGACCTGTGCACTGCATGAGCACCTATTTTAAATTACACAATGCAAAGGGCAAGGTGTTTGAGGATATTTAGTGTATAGTATGTTATATAAAATGTGAGCTTTTAGAAAATTTTAGAGACATTTAACAAGTGAATCAAAAGATAGTGATTAAAAACAGGGATTATATTTAAAGAAAAAGGAACAGGAGGGAGGTTGGGGATAGGGGCAAAAGGACCCTCAACTGTATCTGAACATTTTATTTCATCAAAAATATCCCCAAACTCATATGATTGGATTCTTATGTTTGATGAAAAAGTGAGACTCTAGGGCAATGTGCCCTTTTGAGAACCTTATATTCTGACTTGTTCAAACTATTTCTTCTTTACAACATGTTAGTGTGATAAGAAAAAGCTAGGGGCAAAACAGTAAAGCTAGCATCAAAAAGAATTCAGACGATATTTTTAATTTCTTGCAAAGCTGAGTGAGTTAAGCCTCTATTTAGGCCACTAAAGCAGGACCTACACTAACTCAACTATAGATCTCCCTGATCTCAGCAGTGTTTCCAGGGTCAACATTTCACAAGTTTTAAAACTATTGCACCCACAGTTTTTATTGTTCAGTTTTACAATGACCTGCACATTTTGAAGGAGAAGGCCCTGGGTTGATATTATTCAGCATGGTACCATGTCCAAGTCAGGAGGCTTGAATGTGAAAATAATATGGAACCATCCAGGGCGTCTGCTGGGAGCCATCAGCCAAGTAGGTATGACAAATTCCTTGCCAGCTTACTCCCATGCTGTCTAGTGGAAGGACTTCTGTAAGGTGACCTTGCTCAAGGACCAGGGCAGGATCCGTGTTTAGGGTGTTCCCCCTTTAGAATAGGGCGGTTTAGCATAATAGGAGATTAGGGTGTTTCCCCTTTTAGAATAGGGCGGTTTAGCATAATAGGAGATTAGGGTGTTTCCCCCTTTAGAATAGGGCGTATCCTGCTGCTGAGTTCCTCTTGAGTGCTTAGGGTCAGACAGTATATTTTGGGAGACAGAAGCCCATGTGGAGTGGATTTGGGCAGAGTAGTGGATTTGGGCAGAAGTGGATTTGGGCAGAGAACGTGGATTCCCCCAGAACGTGTTTGTAGACGGCTGGTGTGAGTTCGGGAATAAAGAATTGCTGTTTGAATCTACAAGCTGTGTGGAGACTCGTGATTTGTGCCCAGCCAGAGACTGCAGCAGGCGTCGGCAGGCACACCTGCACGCAAGACTTCCAGAGGTTCATATTTTTATTTCAGCAGTCCGCCCTCTCTCAAACCTCCCATAAATCTACATAATGCTGGAGCATTGCTTTACAACATCTGGTTCCTTGTGGAAAGCTGTGGTGTGAAGTAGCTCTCAGAGATCTGGAAAGGAGACGAGGTACAAATGGTCCCTTCTTTTGTGAATTTTCAGTTCAAAGGAATAAGATTAGGACATAAAACAGAGTCATCCCTGTGGCCTCAAAACACACATACTTGCACGGACTCACATATATACACAATGTCATAAGATATCCCAGAGTAATATTTTTAATTTCAATTGAATAAGCATTTAAAGGCGGCTCCTTTTGGTGTCCTGTGGGAAACATGAAGATGTTTACACATGATTTTTAGGCTTCAAGAACAGAGAGAATTTATAAATCACATCATAAGAAATGGTTATTGGGACATGAAGTTTTGTATAAAATTGTACAATGAAAAGAATTAGAAAGTCCTTTCTAAAATGATAAATGCTCTCTGGTCATTAATGGCTGAATAGAAAGTTTAGTGGTACCTACTTAAAACACCTTTTACTTTAACAGCAATGCATACTCATTTTAGGAACTGGTGACAATTCTGGAAAGCACTATGGAGGACTCACCTGTTTCAGGGGATAATGGCAACATCAGGCAGCCCCCGAGGGTCTCTGCAGCCATGAAAGGCACCGGCAAACAGGTTCCAGTCTTTCACTTCTGCCATTGGAATACTGGGGAAAGGTCTCTGAAAGATGGCGGAGACAGAAACAAATATCACGTATTCAGACAAGGGCAGGCCATGTGGAATGTTTCCATGTTGGGTCAGTTGATGGCCAGTTGGATCAGCTGATGGGGAAGAGGTCCTGTGGTTTTGAAAATATTATTATTTTATTTTATTTACATTTTTATGGAATATAGTATTTTATTTTATGGAAATATATTTTTATTCACTTCATCCAACACATTACATTTCTGACTTAAATATTTCTTAGAGGTTTTCAGTGGCTGATTTTTTTTTCTAAGTTAGTAAAAATACTCTCTTTCTGTTATTTCCTTTCTAGGCCTTGGCATGCCTACTCTTGTCCTAAATTCATCTACATTTTTAAAATGGTGATCATGTGTTGGGTCCCTTCTGCATGCCAACTCTTGAGCTATGAAATGTGATTACGTGATAGTTCCTACTTGCCAAGAGCTAGGTAGGGGTCTCAGCCTGACTCTATTCTGTTCTGGTCTAGAATAACTATGTCTTCTATTATATGCTTCTTGATTCCTGAAGTTATTTTTTTTCCTAATCCATCATGGAAACCAGATTAATCCTGCTCCTGGATAATAACAGAAATTTAAAAATAACAATAAACGTAAGAAGAAAAGAAAATTCTTCCCCCCTCATCTTTTTTATCACCTGTGCCCCTGATGACCACACCCATACCTGATGCCTGGAAGGAGACATCCCCCACTCCCAATTCCACACTCTAAGCTTCAGATTCTCTCAGTTGTGATTTTCAACTGTTTTCTTACGTGATAATATCCCATTTGCCCTCTGACCAGGCTGTCATAATAGTTTCATTCTGCTGCAGTCCAAAACAAATATTAAATACTCTTGGTCACTTTTCAAATTATATTAAGGGAATTTTAACTTACACTAATATATCTGGGCATTTTTCTATACTACACACACACACACACACACACACACACACACACACACATAATTCTTAAATATTACATATTAATTTAATTTCTGTATAATGATTTGTAGTTGAAAAAAGAAAGGAGCATTAAGCTTAGAGATTTCCCATGTTGCCAAGTTTAATTCATTGTAAACTAAATCCTTGTCTCTATGTTTATTAGTTATAATAGTAGTAGCAGCATTTTAATTAAATCTGCATTTTCATGGAAAGTGTGGCTTTATATGAGAACTCTCATATACATCAATCCCTGTATTTCTAGTATGTTTTAATCCTAAAGGGATTTCTCAGTAGACTTTAAACCATTCCTACATCTGTTATGAACTAAGCATTGTCTGAATATTTAACTTGTGAAAGAAAAGGAGGGAGATTGTGCCTCTCTTTATGAACAAGAGAATGCAATCTTTCATTTATCTTTAGCAATATAATAGAAATAGCATCCATAAATGGCTTTCTAATCTATTCTATGCATAAGAAAAACCAATGATATGTGGAATTTCTTCTAAAATGTACTATTAAGAAAAGGGTCACAGATAACAAAGTAGATGACTTTGTCAATACTGATACTAATCATTGAAAAATTTTTATTCCCCTCTTTTGAATCATAAGATTCTGTTTATTGTATCATTTTTATGAATGTGAAAGCTATTCATGGATCAAGTCAGTGCCTCCAATTTTTCATATTATTATCAATATCTGAGAGATCATCAGCATTATGAAGAGATTTTTTTGTATGAAAAAGAATTCTCAAAAAATAAAAAGAACAAACAACAAATGTACACACTTGCAAATGTAATTGTTACTATATACATATTTGCTGTACAGACACACCTTGTACATAAATGCTTATACATTGTGTGTGTGTATATATATATATATATATATATATATATATATATATATATTATAAATTCATAATCACATATTTCCACAATTCTATTTATTTCTTGGAGCATTTTACCATTTATAAAATTATATAGAGACAATTGTGCAATTCTTTGCATTTTAACTGCTCATAAAGTTATGCACACTGTTTTTGGAACCCATCAACCTAGGCTTCTATAGAACAATGTTCAAGCTGGAATGCTTTCTGAATGCAGAAATAAGTAGAAGAGGATTATTTCAAATGACTCCCCTTAGCTGCTGACAGCAGAGTGGTGACCTGTGTATGCAGGGAGTGCAGTGGTACCAATATGAAGACATCACCAGACAGGGTCTCTTAAGAATGGAGAACAGACGTCATGCACACTGACTCTCAGAAGCGTATACAGCAATGTCAATGGCATTCTTAATTGAGAGGGAATAGAAAAAGTATTAAACATGTTTTATAGGTTACCAAGAAATCCTTAAGTATATATGTGCAAAGTAAATATCACAAATACTTTGTTTCTATTATGATAAGAGTCTTAATTGGATTTAGCACAATGTCAAGATATTCAATATATCTGAAGAAATATATTTTATCTGAAATAATTTCTATTTAAGCCTAAAAATGTGCTAACAAATATGTTTGAGGATATTGCAGGTTGTTTTAATTTTTGTCTACATATAAATTTTGGGAAATGTATTCCTAATCTTTCAAGGAAAATTAAGGTGAAAATTAATTTCAATACAATGTTCAGGGAAATTTTTGTTTAAATAAAGATGAAATGCTGAATGCAGTGAAACACATCTTGTAATTCCAGCAGTTTGGGGGGCTGAGAAGGAGAATCCCAAGTTCAAGGTCAGCCTCAGCAACTTAACAAGACTCTGTCTCTAACTAACTAACTAAATAAATAAATAAATAAATAAATAAATAAATTGCACTGGGGTATAGCTCCTATAGCACCCACAGACTTAATTTCTAGTAACACACAAATAAAAAAAATGAAAAAAATTCTCATTTAACTTTCAACCTACTACTTCCTTGAAAATAAATATATAACTAAAATGTATGTGTATGTGTATGTGTTGCATTATTTCTCCACAAAGTTCTCATTCTCTGGCACCTTCAATTTATGAAAGAGACCTTCAAGTCATACAAAATATTTCTCAGCATTTAAGTAGTTACATTTATTTCAAAGTTAAATCCATAGAAAAGTGATTAGTGTTTTAATCAACTACTAAAGATCTATGGACTCACACAAATTATATGCATTTCAAGTTAAATTTTAATTATTTCCTTTCACAGGAAAAAAATGTTATTATTTTACAACTCAATTTTTCACTAATCATGCAAGTTCTTATCAAATGTATCTAAATAGCATTCATTTTATAGGTAAAGTTATAAAGATATCCCAGCAAAGGTTTTTGACTTGCAAATTGGCTACTGTGAAGAAGAAAATGAGACTCTGTATACACAGTATGCAACGTTTTACTTGATTACACACACACACACACACACACACACACACACACAAGAAACATATGTAATCAAAGGGTGCAGTGTGTTGCAGACACTTCTGACTACTTCAGTGTACGAGGTTCACTACAATTCGTACAATGATGTTGCATCCTCCCAGATTTACTACTATTTTCTTTCTTTGGATTGAACAAATTTGAATTTTGAAGAATTTTTATCATCTTTCCTTACTCTATAAACTTAGCTCCATATGTACTTTTTTTAGTGATTTGTACAACAATTTAAGCATGTCTTAATTTTGATAGATTTAATTCAGTTCCTGTTGAGACTCTGATATTTTTTGATAATGAGACATATTCTTACAGTTATCTAGGTATATTGTGATAAATAAGAGAACTGGAGATAGTGTCATGCTCAGATAAAGGGATAATGAGCACAGAAGGCAAATCTTGATCAACACCTCACAAATAATGGACAAAAATCTGTGGGTGAATAGAAAATTATGCTTACATGCAGAGTTTCATTATCCCAACAACCTGTTTTATAATTTCCAGCCTAACTCTCTCTAAAGGTGTCTAATATCTTTGCTCATATTCTCCCCTTTGCCTAAAATGATTTTACTTACCTTGTCAAACTGGTAAATTCTAAGCATTTTTAAAGTTAATATCAAATGTTCTCACAGATAAAAGGTTCAGGAAGCTTTCTCATTGCAGCTGAGCAGCTAAAGAAACATCCACTTGAGTGGCACAGAACAAGAGCTCCTGCTTTGGCCACTTCTGTGCAACCTCTGTGTCCTTCCTATTCAGTGCAATATGGATAAAAGTAGGAGACATAACATTAAAAGGCAATAAAAAGACCATCTTTTTCTACAGATAATATGAGTGCTTACATTAAGTTCTATCAACTTTACAACAACAACAACAAAAACCTTAGAAATATTTAATGAATTCATCAAGATTAAAGAATGCAAGTTAGCTAGATGAGCAATTAATTGCATTTCTACTTACCAGTAGTGAACAATGGAGAAATTCATATTTTATGTGTTGTATTTTTAAATAG
Source organism: Callospermophilus lateralis (assembly GCF_048772815.1). NCBI lineage: Eukaryota > Metazoa > Chordata > Mammalia > Rodentia > Sciuridae > Callospermophilus > Callospermophilus lateralis. Next base: position 586,355 of record NW_027516368.1, on the reverse strand, counting down.
CATCAAAACATGTTCTTAAATATGAAAATAACTTATAACATATAAACTTATAATTATAACAAAATACTTTCTTTAGGCTTTCTAAGACTAAGGAAGACCTAACAATGGAAAAGTGCACTCAGTTAAAAAATTGGGAGCCTCAATATTGTTTGACAATGGTTATCCTACACTTAGGATATCAAGCACATTTGTGTTTCTCCTAATACCAAAGTTCTAATATAATATTTGTGTGTTCATTTGATGATTATACTTTTTTGGAAAAATATTCAGTAATTAGAGTGCCCAAAACAATCTAAGTAAAGAAGAAAGGTGATTGGCATTAACCTTATCATTGCAAGTCTTAGAATATGTTCATAAGAATATATGTCATATAGATTTGATACACGAAAAAACAAATAAATTTCTCATACATAATAACAACAGAGGAGCAAGTTTTGGGTAGACCAACATCAGCACATGTTTGTTGTCATTGTTTGTTTATTTTTATTTTTTGAACAAAGATACCAAGACATTTCAGTGGAAGATGAAAAATGCTTTAAATTAGTATTTCTTAAACTACAATAATTTATGGGAAATAAATGATCTAGGAATGTGATTCACACCAGTAATTTATGAAAGTTAATACATAATGACTACATAGGTACACAACAAGACTGAAGTTTGACTTAAGGTTCAAAAGTGAATTAATGTGATCAAAAAATCCATACAACAATTCTCATAGATATTGAAAATCTTTTGACAAAACTTAGTATTCATTCATAATTGAAATTGCTTACAAACCAGAAAGGAACTTTGTCAATTTGATAAAGTATGCACACATATTAATTTGAGATGGATACTAGTCAAGCGAAACTATACATTTTCTACAAGAAAACACTGAAGAATATTTTTTAACGGAGTAGGTAAATTCTTACATTGGTCTTAAGATATAAAAACTTATATTCAGGATTGAACCTCTGTTTGTTCCTGTTGTCAAATAGTATCAGTGTTTGGGGGTTTTTTGTATTTATTGTTTTAAAATTTTTAATAGATATTCTTTTCTAGAGTCATTAAGTTCACTTGAAAATGGAACAGAAAGTACATGCACCTCCTGTCTGACATGTGCAGGGCCTCCTTCACCAGAGTGGATCATTTGTTAAGATTGATGAACCAATATTGATGCATCACTATCACCCAAAGACTACTAATAGAGTTTATTATTGGTTCTGTACACTTTATGGGTTTTGACAAAGGTAAGGTGGCAGGTGGCCACCATTTATAGCATTAGAGCATGCGGAGAGTAGTGTCACTGCCTGTTCAGAATTTGATCACCCCAGACTATGGAAACACTATTCTTAGTGTCTAAACAGTTTTGCTCTTTCCAAATTCTGTGTGCCTTAGAATCATGTTAGAATCTTTTTAGATTGGCTTCTCTGATTTAGTAATATGCCTTTAAGTTTTCTCTCTGCATGTCATGGCTTGACAGTTCTGTTGTTAGCATTGAATAATAGTCATTTTCTAGATCTATCATGGTTTGTTTATCCATTCATCTACAGAAGGACTATGTGGTAACTCCCACGTTTTGGCAATAAAGAACAATACTACCATAAAGTTCCTTGTGTAGGACTTTGCATCAATATGTTTTCAGCCCCTTGGGAATATACCAAGAAATGTGATGGCTGGGTTGTACAAAAAGAGTATATTTATCTTCGAAAGAAACCATCAACTGTTTTCCAAAGTGGATGCATTCCCACCAGCAATTAGTAAAGTTCCTGTTACTCCACCTTATTATTAACAGTTAGTAGCAGAATCCACTTTCTGATTTGGGGCCATTTTTAATAGGGAGTGTTGGTATCCTGTTTTAATTTCTATTTTCATGGTGACTTATGATGTTTAGCAGAAGATATCTCCCTAGGAGAGTCCCTCATCAATTTCTGCTTCTGTTCCTAGAGTGTAAGTCTGGTGAGATAAGTCACTGTGCAAGTATTGCAAAGCAACTGTATTGCTTACAGATAAGGAGGAAGAAGCAGCCATTTCCCTCAAGTCTCACAAAAGCTCTTCAGGGCAGATGATGCCTCTTCCATACATGCTCATGTCCCAAGGTTACGAAGGAACATTAAAAGGAATCTGCTCAAGAGTGTTATACACCTTGGGCAATCTGGACTACTGAGATACAAGCACTAAAGGACATCCTGTTCTAGGAGGAGTGAGATTGAAGCCTGGCTTGTTCCCCCAACTCAGAATGCTGCATTTTCGGCATATTCTATAATTATTCCAAGGATCACAAAGGAGGAAGGAGGCAGAGGTGGGTTGCCAAGGTTATCTGTGGAATTTCTTTTAATATGCTCATCCGTCATCTGTACGTCTGTCTTGTATGTTTTTAATGATGTAACTTCTAAGATATATTGCCCATTTTTCCTTTACCATGTTCATTTGCATATTGTTAAGTTTTGTCAAAGCTAAATTTAATATGAACCTAATTATTTGTTCCTTGTATACAAGAAATGAATTGAATATTTGTGTTAATCTGGTTCCCTGTAACTTTGCTATAAACTGTATTTACTTATCAGTACCAGAAGCAGGCATATTCTACTTAGATAATGGTGGCAATTATCAAACTCATTGATCTAGCTGATTTCCAATATGGTGACAGAATGGAATGATTAGAGGATATTCCAGGCTCATTTAACCTTAGAGAAGAAACATCTAATTTCTCACCATGAGTCAAATGTGAGCTGTGCACTTTTAGAAATATCTTCATCAGTGTGGGAAAGCTCCATTCTATTTCCAGTTTGCTGAGATTATTTACCATGAGTGGGAGCTGGAATCCACAAAATGTTGTTCTTTGTCCACTGAGATAATCATATGATTTTTTTCTTCCTCTTTTAGATGTGGTAAATTATATTGATTAATTTACAAATGATCCATCAGTCCTTAATATGTGGACTATATCTGACTAGATTGGGATGCCTAATATTTGAACACTGTTGGATTTCCTGTTTTAAAATGTTGTGAATATTTTTTTTGCATCTATTTCATGAGAACTCTAATGAAAAAAGTGGAAAAAATTGTTAGAGTAAATTAATAATATAAGCAAAGCTAAGAAAGAGAAGGAAATGCAAGAAATATTAAAAATACAACTAAATTGAAGAATGCCTCTAATAGACTGAATGCAGCCAAAGAAATCAAGGCTGAGGTGAAGGACGTCTCCATAGCCCTTTTCATTTCATGGTCTGATAATTCCAACATCTTCATCTTCATCACATTTGAGCTGGTTCTGTGGCTTGCATTGTCTCTTCTGACTCATTTTTTTTTCTTTATTGAAAGGTTACTGCGATGTATCAGTAAGTAGAAGGAGAGACGATTGCGTGTTTAGTGTGAAGTTTATGTTAGCCTGGTAGGAGTGAGACTGGGTTAAGTGTTTGCTCTGGCTGGAGAGTCCAGAGGGCGCTATAGTCTCCAGTGTTCCTTTCTCTTTCTTTGTGCTGTCCTGGACTTCCCAGGGAACTCCTTCTAGATGAATTAACCTTATAGCTCTGTCAGCGAGAATCCATGATTTTAGACCAGAGCCCTGTTAGTGGGGTGTTAAAGTAGTGGGGGAGAGGTCCTCCACAGCCTCACGGGTCAACCTAGTCTTGGAGTGGTCTCAGTTCCTGGTCTAGGACCTTCACAACTGTGTTAGTTTGTTCATCCATCTGTCCGTTATTTCTTCCTTCCTTCCTTCCTTCCTTCCTTCCTTCCTTCCTTTGTTTCTTTATTTCTTTTTTTTTCTTGTGACAGGAAGTTTGGAGGGCACAGGATTCAGGGTATTTCTTCTCCTGATGGCATAGGACTCAGGAAAAGTCCTTTTTCCCAGGAAAATAGATCTTCACCTTGAAAAATTGGCGGGGATAATCTAACCTCTTTATTTTCTCACTCCTTCCTCCAGTGTCAGACACAATCCCTCTTGCTCTTCATTTAGACAACCTGTTGGATTTTGGATAAAATTCTCATGGAAGTCTGTGCATCCTCATGAGACTCAGCCTAGAGCCACGTGCTGGAATCATTATTTCAGTGCTCCTGTTAGTTCATGCCTCCAGCAGCTTCCACTCCAAGGGAGCCGATCTTGGCCACGACTCGTTGAGTTCACTCAGCTCTGCCATCTTAGGTAGGCACTTTGACTTGAGGAATCTCAATGATCAGAGCAAGGACATCAATTTTGCATGTGTTCAGTTTTCAAACTGTTCTTGGCTCTTTTTCCTTATGACACTGGTATTCTGAAGATGAGGACTGGGTGTTCCATGGAATATTCAGTTTTGTTTTGACAGACACTGCCCTGGAGACTCATGCTCTGGTGAAGCTCATTTTGATTGCCAGTCAAGGAGTTAATCGTTTCTCAGTGAATTGATAATTTTCCCTTTACAAATATGAGGCTATCTTTAGAGAAACACTTTCAGAATATATAAATATGCTGCTCCTCATCAATTTTTTTCTCCTATATTTAGCATTAATTGATGATCATTTCTCAAACCCATCTTTACTATACTCAGTGCAAAATGGCATCTGGCCCACTGTGATACTTCTGCACATGCAACTATCTGCATTCCACTGAAAGGAGAACTTTCTCTTCACCCTGTCTATCTTTCCATCTCCTTGGTTACTATCAGTGTGGGCTTAAAAATTAATCTATTTCAATATTTTCATAATCCATGACATCTTAAATTTGGTGTTCCCATGGTTCTGTACCTGGCCAGCAAGACCCCTTCTTGCTAGCTCTTTTTGCTAGTTTTGACATTTTCCTGTCATATTTTATTTTGCCACTTGCTTCTTTTCTTCCCCTACAAAATATCCCATATGCATTCCGTACCATTCTCAATTTAGTGTGAAATTGGAAGATATTTCTTCAAAGGATCAGATATTTTTTCGTAGGGCACTGTTGGAAATCCAGACCTGTGTACCTGGTTAGCATGTGCCTGGCTGCAGGGATGACGTCCCTAAGAGGACTTTTCACTGATTTTAGTGAGGACTTATATAGAAGCAGTGTGTACCATTGTATCAGTTCTCTGTATTTACTGCAGCAAATCACCATGACTGTCTTGAAACAGAGCAATACACAATGATTCTCTTATGGTTCTGAAAGTCAGAAGTTCAAACTCCAAGTGCCAGCAGGGCCACACTCCCTCTGGACATGATAGGCTCAGATAAGTTTTAGCCTCCTCCAGCACATGAAGACAACTGGCACTGGATTTGAAGAGCATCACTCCAGGACCAGCCTCCCTCTTCACATCCTACCCTCCACCTGTCCGAATCTCACAGCTCCCTCTGGCTCTCTTAAAAGGTGCAGGCATACATGGCCCATGAGCTCAGGCAGGATCGATGCTTTCCCAGGCAGCTTCATTTGGCCACCTCCTTTGCATTTAAGGTAGTGCTGCCTTGCCTGGCATATGAGCTGCTTTTCTCTGGTTCTAGAGATTAGGAGTTACCTATTTGGAGGCCATTTTCATTCTACAACAGTCATGACTTCTTGTTGATATTTCTGAATCCAAATTATTTTCATAAGCTTTGACCAAAAGATTGTATGCTGCTGTGACTAAAAGATCTGACCAGAAAACTTATGGGAGAGGAAAGGTTTATTTGGGGGCTCACAGTTTCAGAGTTTTTAGTCCATGAATAGCAGGCTCCATTTCTCGTGGTTCAAGGTGAGGCAGGACATCATGGTGGAAGAGTATGATAGAGGGAAGAAGCTCATATAATGATCAGAAGCAGAGAGAGACTCCACTCACCAGACAGAAAAAATATAACCCATAGCCATGCCCCCAATGCCTCACCTACACCAACCAAACCCCACCTGCTTTCAGTTACCATGCAATTAACCCCATCAGGTGATTAATTTACTGATGGGGTTAAGGATCTCATAACCTGATCATTTCTTCTCTGAACCTTGCATTGTCTTACACACGATCTTCTGGGGAACTCCTCACATCCAAACCATAACGCAAATCAAATATATCCCTCAAATATCCTTTATCATTTTCTCAAGATTCTGACGAAGTTGAAATTCTAATTCTTTTCCCACAAGTTTTACTCTAAATTTTATGTTAACCTGGAAATCAGGTAATGACAGCTCAGAATAGATGTTATAAATTCAAATCAATTTAAATTAACATATTAAGATTGTATTAGGGACTTAATGAACTGTAATCTCACATTACAAGTTATAGGCCACCACGATCCTGCAGACATTTTCACAGTACAGTGGATCAAGTATAGACTTCCTTGTTTAAAGCACATATTTACCTATATACTGGAAAAGATATGGTAGGGGGGCCATTTAGGTGGAAGACATTCTCTGCAATAAAATATTTTCCTTCTTTTTCAAAGCAGACTTGGTTCATGTTCAAACTCATTTGTGACATTGTTACAAAATACAAAAAAAAAACTCCATTTGAAGTTATTTGAATGTTGATATGCATGAAAACAACTCTGTATATAACATTCTTAACATATGTACAAAAAAAATTCCTTCCTAATTATATTAAGTAAATAGCACCGGTGGCAATGATGCATAAATATGGAGGCTGTTGGGGAAGGAAAAAAAGCACGCAGAACCCTGTGACTGAACCCTGCTGCTTGCTGAGGTGGCACCACATATGGCACTTGGAGTACAAGCACCGCAGCATAAGGTGGTGGAACATGCCCCAGAGCCTTCTCAGCAGATTACAATGGTTGGTATGGGAAGCATGAAAAGAATCGATCTCTTTATCAAGGAGCCAGACACACTTACAGAAAAAGAGTAAAACATTTTTGATAAAGTTGTACAGAAGTGACAGTTTTGTAGGACTCCACTAGATGATGTTTAGGATGCATAAAACTAGAGGGAAAACTGGAAACACATGCCATGTTTTGCTCTTAGAGGTATTTATAGTGTACTTTTAAAGGACAAGAATATCTTGATACAGAACTTTATTACAATATAGAGAACAAAGAGAAGGTGTTGGTTGATGTTAAAAATATGCAAAATGTGTGAGCAACTTGATGTTTCCTTACCTTAGTGGCAAAAAGGAAATTAGAATTGATAACATTTAGATGCTTTCAACCTTAACGTTATGCTTACATGTGACATAGGAACAAAATCAGTACCGTTAGATAGGAAGCGTTCAGCTTTTTATTTAGAGTTTGGTATTGTTAAATCATGGCACTGTTTTAATGTTATGACTTATCATGCATAATTTATAACTTTCATGGAAAAAACACATTAATGCAGGCCTCTTGATTAGATCATTTCTAAGCTAAGAAGTCTGAAAATATTGCATGTTGCTTTAATTTTTCCTCATCCTGTCAGTTTATTACTGATTTTGTTGTTACTGATTTTGTTATTTTATTTATTACCAGGTCAGCTTATTTCATATGAAGTTACACACAATGGGTCTTTCAGAAAACCTATTGAATTGTAAGGTTGTTTTACCATTAGACATGAACCTGGACTCATGCAAGTTCAATATTCCCATTATTCATGTTAACAGAAGCAGAGTAGGAATGCATTATCATAAACAGTTTATTACACTTGATTAAGACATTGCCTCACACTTCCTGCTTCTCACACAAAATGTGTCTGTGCACCTCATGTGTGTGTTTGAAGAGGATATGTAAGTTTCATGGTGAGAGTGAACAGATTTAAATCAGAAGCGCCTTTGGGATTTTCATATCACATCTTGGGAAGCATTAATTTTTATGGGGTTTTGCATTTGATGGAAATTCTAGTTTGTCACTAATTCTGCATTAATCTTTTATGAGAAGTCAACATTTAAATAATATAGAGATGATTATTTATGGTAAACTAAAATGACAACAAAGTACTCCAACATTAATTCACTGCTTGTAAATTACAATCTGAGCTTCTAATAGAATTAACTGAAGACCAAGTAAGATAATTTATTGTATAATCCAGCAAATCTATAAAAAGGATAATGAGAAGATATGCACTACAATGCAATCCTGAATGTGAATGTTGTTCATAATCACTAAATCTTTGATCTTGTTATATTCATGCAAAGTGGATAGGGAAGCAGAAAATAGATTATTTTAATAAGTAGAAAAATAAGAAGATAAATCAAAAAGTGGGATATTATCCAAAATTATTCCAACAATTACTTGGACAGATAAAATAACAGTGAAAATACAGGCATAAACTTTTGGTCCAAATTCATAAGCACGGATTTTCAGAAATGTGTTCTTGTGCCCTGACCTCTTATACTCCCGATATGCATGAGACAAAAAGAGACATTTTGTCTTCTGTGTTTTCACATTCATACCAAGGTCACATGGAAATAACCCAAAGTAGGGACAAAATTCTAAATGTAGAAATCAATTTGAATTGGACAATTTCCTATAAATGATAATAATGCTAATTTCAGCTTTCTGATCAATTTTAGAAAATTACTAAAATTTTATCAGCAGATCTACCACCTGCAAAAATTAATTTGTCTTTGAGTCTGCTTTTTTGGGTACTTCATGGTAGCCATCAGTAATAATAATGATAATGCTAAATGTGGCTCATTTCTGCATCTCTTAATCTGGTCCATGCATATCCTCCACTTGCTTTTACCCTTGCTCAGTGGAGAAGAGGGAGTTGCCTTGATCACATCAGTCTCTGGCAAAATGAGCTTGAGAAAGTTCAGGGAGACCTGACATTTACTAAGCTACTACTGTGCTGGGCGTGCTAGGTGTCGGGCTAAACATTGCATGTATATGACCCTGTTTAGATTCTTCCTGGAGGTCTATGAGGTTAGGGAATGGTTTCTATGGTGGAGGTGAGGAAAAGGGAGCACAGAATCTCGGGTTATTCAGTCATAGACCTGGAGTTGGCTCCTAGCTGGATAAATGAGACACCTACCCCAGTTCTTTCTCCTACAAGAGCCTTTGCAAACCAGGGTCATCAATCAAAGGTTTCTGTGTGCAATGAATCACTTTGAGGATGGGGGACAGTTGAGGTGGCTAAATTCCTGACCTCTGGTCTCAGCCAAATGATATTCTTTCAATTATTGTACAGGCAGGAGTTCTATATTAAAACAGATGAAAAACCATCCATAAAATGTGCCACATCAAGAGAGAATCCTAATTTATACCATGGACTTTAGGTGATAATGTTGAGTCGATGTAAGTTTGTCAGATGGGACATTCTGGTGCGCATTTCTTCTTGGGACAGGCTTACCTTATGGGGTGTACATGGGAAATCTCTGAACCCTTTGCTCTGCTTTCCTGTGAACCTAAAATTACTTTTTTTAAAAAATAAAGTCTATTAAGGAAAAGAAAAAATAAATAAAATTAAAGGAGCAAATTCTAAGAAGTTTTTATCATGTCTATCTCTGAGCATGACACTCCCTTGGAGAATATTGTATTAAGACCCACAACATGTGAGAGTCAGCCCCTTCTGTGTGTCTTACCACCTTGTTGGTGCTAAACCAATAAAAAGAACATCAGAATGTTTCTCCAGCTCTCATTTGGTCATTTACATCAAATAATGATTTCACAAACTCAAGTGTCTCATGCTTTTCTCAGTAAATGAAACATTTTTCACAGGAAGCCTATATGTGCTTATTTAAACATTCTTAACACTCCCTCCCCAGTGTTATTGTCATTACTACCTTTTTAAGGTGAGTGGGGTAATTCTAAAGTCTGACCTTCCGTCTTCTACTTCCCCCGCCATGCCTCTTTTACCACCAGACTTCACAGGTTCTCTTTCCCTGCATCTTCATGACCTTCACCAATGCGCCAAATACTTTCACCGACACTGGGCCCAGTCCTTGAGTTCTGGCATGCAGTGTGGTACAGGGCAGGCTGATAAGTGGTCATGCCAGTGGAGGAAAGGGATGGCTTCTGGCTTCCTGGGTCTTCACCACTGACCAGCACCACTTGGTAGCAGGGTTTCCCAGACTCTGCAGAGATCCCCTGAACATCTTCATCCTCTCTCCTGCTATAAATGGGAAAAAATGTGTGTGTGTGTGTGTGTGTGTGTGTGTGTGTGTGTGTGTGCGTGTACATGTGTGTGTGTGCACACACAAGATTTGGAGTCAGGATGGACTACTTATATTATGACTGTATATATTTCTCTTCCTTTAGTTAGGTTCTATTCCTTCCGTGTACCTTTCTTACTATCTTTTAAAAAATGACTGGTCAACTAGGAGTCTTTAACTTGAAAAGCAATATCTACAAAAGACTTCCAGGTAACATCATATTTTGTGGGTGAGAGACTTGAATCTGTCCCACTATGACCAAGAACAAGGCAAAAATATCTCCTTTTACATTCTTTCTCAACACTATAATGGAAGCAGAATTATATCAATAGAACAAAAATAGAGAGACACAAAAAGAGATATAGTTATAGACAGCAAAGGAGCAAGGGCAACATCAGGGAGGAAAGGTAGTCTTTTAACCTAATGCTGCTAGAAGAATTGGATAGCCACATTCAAAAAAGAAAAATCTAGACACAGGTCTTATCCCCTTCATAATAATTAATTCAATGTGGATCACAGACCTAAAAGTGAAATGTGGAAATATAATATTTCCAGAAAATAACAGAAGAAAACCTGGATGATCTAGATTTGGTGATGAATTTTTAGATATGATACCAAAGGCAAAACCTAAGAAAGAGAGAAATGAAAAGTTTGACTTCAATAAAATATAAAATTCTGTCCCATGAAAGATACTGTCAAGAGAATGAAAAAAGAAGTGCTACAAATTGGGAGAAAATATTTGCAAAATATTTAGTAAAAAACTCTTATCCAGCCAGGTATGGTGGTTATGTGCCTGTAATCCCTGTGACTCATGAGGCTGAGGAAGGAGAATTGCAAGTTTGAGGCTAGCCTTAACAACTTATTGAGGCTCATAGTAACTTAGCAAGACCTTGTCTCAAAATAAAAAACAAAAAGTTCTGGAGATGTGGTCCAGTGGTAAAGCATCCCTGAGTACAAAAAAAAATGTTGTCCAAAATATCCTTAGAACTCTAAAAACTTTAAAAAAATGGTGGAAGACCTTAGGTGACACCCCAGCAGAAAGGATATATACATGGAAAGTAAGCATTTGAAAAAGATACTCCAGAGAAATGCAAGTGTCAAGATACTACTATATACTTATTAAAGTGGCCAAAGTTCAGAAGAGTGATAACACCAAATGCTGGCAAAGTTGTGGAGCAACAGGAACTCACATTCACTGCTGGTGGGAATGCAAACCAGTGCAGCCACTTTGGAAGATGGTGGTTTCTTCCCACCCTAAATACACTCTTGCCATGACAGCTAGCAGTTGTGCTTCTTGTTACTTATTTAGAGATTTGAAAACTATCTCCATACAAAAACTTGCAACTAGATGCTTACAGTAGCTTTATTAATAATTGCCCAAATTTAGAAGCAACCAAGATGGCCTTTGGTAGGTAAATGGACAAAAAAACTATGGTATATCCAGAAAACAGAGAATTATCCAGTGCTAAAAATATATAAGCTATCAAGCCATGAAAAGACATAGAAAAGCCTTAAATGCATATTATTAAATGAAAGAAGCCAATCTGAAAATGCTACAAACTGTATTATTATTAATATTATAATTACATAACATTCTGAAAAAAAGCTAAACTAGGAAGTAATAAAATATTAATAGTTGCCAGGGGTTAGGGGAGAAAAAGAGATGAATAGGGTCAGCACAGAGGGCTTTTAGGGCAGTGAAACTGCTCTGTGTATTCAATAATGATAAATACAAAACATCATGCAGTTGTTCAAACCCACAGAATATATCACATCAGAGTGAGTCCTAAAGTAAACCATGGACTTTGGGTGATAATGATGTGTCAATCAGGCTCACAAATGATAACAATTGTACCCCTCTGGTGGGGTATATTGATAATAGGGAAAGTTATACAGATGTAGGGAAAGGGAATGTTCTCTACCTTCTAGCAGATTTTATTGTGAACCCAAAACTGCTCTAAAAGTAAAGTTTATGTATATAAGACAAAAATATGCATGAAGAGAATAGTCAAACAATTCACTTTGAGATCTTTAAGTGAATACCTTTCAAGTTTAAAAAAATATGTTGTCCCACAAAAAACCTGCATCATATTTCAGTCCCATAGAGACCATTATGATGCTAAAACTCTGAATTACATAAATGAGAAAGTACTTGGTCTGAAAAACAAAGAAAGAGCTGGGGGTAAGAAGAGATTAAAGAGCACTAATTAAATCCTCTTTTCTACTTGAATTATTTCAGAGACAAATTCTAGAAGTACTCTTTACTCCTCTGTCATCAAATATGTCACCATCCTTCCTTTCTCACCCTAATCATAACCCTGAAATCTCAGGGAATATGGAAAGGGTGGGAGATCTTATTCCTTATAATCAAGAGAAAATGATGATAGCACAACTTTTTACCTTATTGATTAAATAGAGAAGACAAAGTTTATCCCAGATAAAATCCATATACTCAAATGTTGACTACTGTGTATTGCTGAAGATATTCCTGAATTAAGGCACATGGATGTGAATCACCTAGGTTGCTTTCCTACATTGAGATTCTGTTCTAAAATTCGCAATTATCCATTTCATTGAAAGAGTCTTAAATGTGAGCCTACTTCAAAGCATCCCAGATTGATGACTAGAAGCCACCAACTCAACTATAGGATCTTGTTAAGAGCAAAGGAGAAGGAGCTATAGTGGTCAGTTTTAGTTCTAGCTACATCTCATTCCTTGCTTGAAATACGTTTGCATGACCAATCACTTCAAAAATGGTCATCAGCAGCTTCTTCCAACCAGTAGCTTATCTCCCCATTCCCAACATTCCTGATAATGTTTTGCTCCTCAATCTCTAACAGCAAATTCAAAACTGCTTGTCCCTACCATTGCAAGAGATTATGAAGGGCAAGGAGAATAGACCAGGGAAATACGGATATACCAGATATCAACTGAGGGTTTGGGAGATGACTCAGAAACATAAGTTTAAAAATTATTGGTGGTATGTTAGTCAGTGGAGCTCTGGATCTATATAAAGTCACAGAGCAGGTGTGGTCATTAGACCAGGTAGGTGTCCAGCACTGGGCAGCATAGGATGTGATTTTGAGGTATTTAGGTTATAGAATGAACAGTGTTTTTGGAAAAAAATTGGAAGATGTGGTTTACATGCACAAACTATCAAAAAGTTTAGATATCCTTATTTCTCTCCCAAGCATAGAGGGAAGATTTCATATTTTATATTACTCAGATGTTTTTGTTGTATTTTTTAAAAAAAGTAGATGGAAACAGTATCTTTATTTTATTTATTTATTTATTTTTACATGTTGCTGAGGATCAAACCCAGTGCCTCACACATGTTAGGCAATGCACTCTACCACTGAACCATAACCACAGCCCTAGTCATATAATTTTACAGCATTCTTTAATCCTACATGAAGTATTTTATTCCAGTTTGCTGGGGTTTTTTTTAGAAATTCTAAGAATGGGTTGATTCATATCAACTTTTTTCCACCAAGATTATCATGAGCTACTTATATTTTATTCTGTTAATGTAGTAAATTATATTTACTTATTTTTTAATGTTATGCTAATCTTGCAATCCTAAAATAAAGTTAACTGGATCATGATGTACTATCATTTTTATATCTCCACTGAACTCAATTTGCTAATATTTTGCTTAGGGCTTTTTTTTAATTCCTTGTTAATGAATGAGATTCGCCAGTATTTTTCTTTATTATAATGTTCTTGTCAGATTTTAGTAGCAATACATTTTAGCTTCATAAATTGTTTTGTAAAATGTTCCCTCATTTCTAGTCTCTGGATGAATTTTAGATTGTAGGATTTATTTCTTATATGTTTGAAAGTGTTGATTAGTGAGGTAATCTGTACCTGACTTTTCCTTTGTGGAAAATTTGTAATTATAGACTCAATTTTTAATTATAATACTATCTAGATTTTCTATTTATTTGAACCACTTTTTGCAAGGTGTATTCTTCTAAGAGTTTGCTTATTTTGCCTAAATTTTCAATTACATGACTTATCTACTTGTCTTCTTTATTATTGTTAAGATTCCTAGTGGAAATCTTCAACATTGTATCTCCAACATTGTATCATAATAAAAAATAAGATAGTAACAATAACTCCTTATATGTCTGTAATAATAATAAATATAAATGAATTAAATTTACATATTAGGTTATAGACAATCTCTATTGGGATTTTTTTACAGTATATTGCTGTTAGCATTTATAAGAGATAGCTTTATTAAAAAAAAAAAGGAAAGGTAAAAATGAAGAAAACTGTACCCTCAGAAAAATCGCAGCTTTTAAAAAACAATATTAATTTAAAACAAAATGGTTTTCTAGGTAAAAAGTATTAATAATGACTAATATATTCATCATATTATAAGAATACACTCAGGTGTGGCTCAATGACAGGGATGCACTCCAAGAAATGCCTCATCAGGTGACTCTGTTTCTATGAGAACATAAAAGTGCACTTGCACAAACTAAGACAGCTATAGTGTTTGTAGATGAAATGATCTTGACCACTGAGCAATCCAAATGAGCATCATCATCCAGTTCATGACTGTAGCCACATTCTAAATGATAGGTAATGAACTTTCACTCCTACTGCATAACTTCTGAATGCATAAAACAAAAGAAAATGATGGAAATAGAGTAGAAACTGGGAATTTGAATCATAATGAAAGATTTTAATATGAAACTTCCAGAATTTGATGGAGTACGTAGAAAGATAAAAGGAGTGAATACAAATATGTTGTATTTAATAAGCATCATTAACCTTTTTGATAAATATACCTAGGCATGCATCTACTTCATGCTCAAAAGATGTACATTATTACCCCTCCATGGGATACCATCAATAAGAGAGCTGGCTCAGAAGAAAGGCAGGGAACCAGATAAGACACCATCTCCTCTCAAGGATGCAGGCCTGCTGAAGTCTTTGGGGAGAACACACCCTCTAAGAAATCATCTAGGCACTACAATAAATAGGAAGCAGCAGCAGGCTGTGACTGGGGGAGAGGCAGGAGAGCAGAGTCAGAGTCCCCTGCAGGCTCTAGCAAACAGAGGCTGCTGGCATCTCTTGGTGATACAGGACAACTAGGAGAAAATGCCCCCAGCTTTCCAGGAGTCACTCTGAGTAACAGGCAGCAGCTCCCTGGCCATGAGAAGGGCTAAGAGAAATACCCCTGAGGTGCCAATGTATGAAGTCTGCTTAAGACTAGAGGCAGAACTTGAGACAAACCCAATAAGCACTAAGATTCCCATCTCTGCTAAAGGGAGGATTCTGACCTACCTTCAATCATCTGAAGGCCATGGTGAGGCAAAACTAACTGAAAGTAACAATAAATCCCAGACGTAACAGGACTATTGACTAAACTGACTCCATACTCTGTGTAACTGGCTGGATGAGAGAAGGAATATTCCCTTTTGAGAACAAAAAAGTATTTACTTTCTACTCCTTTTTTCTGAGGGGAGGTTACATACAACATTTATAATTTAATAAAAAATTTCAAGACACACAAAAAAGAAGAAAATGATACCCATCATTAAGAGAGTAAACAATCAATACTACTAGACTCAGAGATAGCCCAATGGTTTACTTATCAGAAAGAGACTCTAAAATAACTACAATAAATACGGTAAAAAATTAATAAAAAATGGTGGGATGTTTATAGATAATTTCAACAGAAAGATGAAAAGCAGTGACACAAAGACCCACATTAAATGCTAGAGGTAAAAATAAATAAAAAAGAAAGAAACTGAAATGAAGAATTCTTATGATGGGATGATAAGTATAGCATTAAACTGGGATGCAGAGGAAAAAGTAAGTGAGCTTGAAAATGGAATGTATAAATTCTACAGTTATCTTATATTAGACAAAGTCACCAAAAACATACATTGGAGAAAAGATAGCCTCTTCAGCAAATGGTGCTGTGAAAATCCACAAGTGAATGGAAATCCACATGTAACAAAATGAAATTAAAATTCTCTCACCATGCACAGAACTCAACTCAAAGTGGATCAAGGACCTAGGAATTAAACCAGAGACCTTGTGCCTAATGGAAGGAAAAGTAGACCCTAATCTCCATCATGCCAGATTAGGCCCCAATTTCCTTAATAAGACTCCTATAGCCCAAGAATTAAAACCAAGAATCAATAAGTGGAATGGATTCAAACTAAAAAGCTTCTTCTCAGCAAAAGAAACAATAGGTTAGATGAATAGAGAGCCTACAGAATGGGAGCAAATCTTAACCATAAGCACATCAGATAGAGCGCTAATTTCTAGGATATATAAAGAACTCAAAAACCTTAACACACATACACACACAAAAAAAGACACAAATAACCCAATCAATAAATGGGCCAAGGAACTGAACAGACACTTCTCAGAAGAGGATATGCAATCAATCAACAAACATGAAAAAATGTTCGACATCTCTAGCAATTAGAGAAATGCAAATCAAAACTACTCTAAGATTTCATCTCACTCCAGTCAGAACAGCAGCTATCCAAAATACAAACAACAATAAGTGTTGGTGAGGATGTGGGGAAAAAGACACACACATACATTGCTGGTGGGACTGCAAATTAGTGCAGCCAATATGGAAAGCAGTATGGAGATTCCTTGGAAAACTTGGAATCACCATTTGACCCAGCTGTCCCACTCTTTGGTTTATACCTGAAGGACTTAAAAACAGCTTACTATAGGGACACAGCCACATCAATGGAGAATATAATGCTAAGTGAAGTAAGTCAATCCCAAAAAATGAAAGGCCAAATGTTTTCTTTGATATGAAGATACTGACTTATAATGGGAATGGAGGGGGAGGATGGGAGGAATGGAGGAACTTTAGATAGGACAAAGGGGAGGGAGGGGAAGGGAGGGGAGAAGGGGGTAGGAATGATGGTGTAATGAGTTAGACATCATTACCCTAAGTACATGTATGAAGACACGAATGGTGTGGAAATACTTCGTGTACAATCAGTGACTTGAAAAATTGTGCTCTGTATGTGTAATATGAAATGAATTGCATTCTGCCATTGTGCATAACAAATTAGAATAAATAAATAATGTACTTTAAAAAATTAAGAACAAATTATCAAAATTCAAATACAGAGGGAAAAGAAAGATTTTTTAAATGGAACATAATATTTGAGCTCTATGGGTATATAACAAGTATCTTATGGGAAGAGTAATCAGTGTCTCAGAAGGAAAAGAGAAATATTCCAAAACATAATGGCCAGGTATTTTTCAAAATCAAGGACAGACATTAACTTACAAATCCAGTAAATCACCAGCAGAAACATTACACTGAGAAACATTGTTATCAAACTAAAAATTACAGATGAAGAGAAAAACATGTAAAGCATCTAGAGGAAAAAATGACACATTACAGAAAAACAACAGTAAGATTCATGAATGATGTCTTATTTGAAATGAAAGAAACGAAAAGATAAAATTACCATTCTGTGGCAAGACAGAGAAACAAGCAAGCAAACAAACAAACAAAAAACCCAATATGAATCTGTGGTTTTGTAGCCCTTTAAACTGATCTTCAAGAATGAAGGATAAATAAAACATTTTCTTAAAGGGAAAGCATTCTTTATTTTTTAACTATTTATTTATTTTTGTGTGGTTCTGAGGATTGAGCCCTGTGCCTCACATGTGCAAAGCAAGTGGCAAGTGCTCTAACACTGAGTCACAACCCCAGCCCCAAACAAAACATTTTAAGACATAAGACAATTTGAAAAATTCATCTGTACTAAAAAAAAAAAAAAAAAAAAAACACTTCGAGAAAATCTTCAATTTGAAAAGAAATAAGTCAGCTGGAAAATTGGTTCAGCAAGAAGAAATGAGTCACACTTGAACGGTTAAAAATTATCTGATAAGAAACCTAAAGGTTATTTCTATTATATAGAGGACTATTACACCCACATACATATTACAAAATATATTATCATGTGTCTACCTACTTGTAATACTATCAGTAGATAAAAGTACTTTTAAATTTTCTTCAAAGGCTAATCAGGTAAAGTTAAATATTTGCACAGAATTGTGAGATCTACACATCTGTACAACAAAATTATGAAAATGGGAACACAAAAGGTAAGAGAATAGTATTGGGAACTATACTGTTTTTTATATTGTGAAATAGTATATCTTAAAGATAGAATCTAATTAGATACATACTATAAACTCTAGAGTTGTGCTGTTCAACACAGTAGCCACTACCCATATATGGCTATTTATTTTAAATTAATTAATGTTAAATAAAATTAAACATTCAATATGAGTTGCGCTAACCATATTTCAAGTGCCTCAATAGGCACATACAGCTGTTGGCTACCATATATGCAGGGCTTATTGGAACATTTCCATCATGGAAAAAAGCTCTATTGGACTGTGCTGCCCTAGAGAAACCACTAAAAAAACATAAAAAATAATTTTAAAGAAGCATAACATAGTAACAAAACTAAGATGATAAAACAGATTTTAAAAATTCAATTCATCCCCCTCTTCTCAAATAAGGCAAATAGAAAGAACCAGTTTTGGGTGGGAGAAGGGTTGGGGAGAGAGATGAACAATAAGAAAGCAGCTAATAGTATGGCAAATTTTTAACAAAACAATTTCATTAAATATAGATGGAACAAACACCCAAATATAAGGTGGAAGTTGTCAGACCACACTAGGGAAAATAAAAAGCAAGACCCAACTATAAGTTACTTACAATAAAGTTGCTTTAAAAATAAAGACACAAATGTTGAATATAAAGTAATAAAAATAATATAACATTGAAACACTAAACATAAAAAAGTTGATATTCTTAAACTAATACCAGGAAAATAAACAGGATTCTAGACCAAGACAATGAATGGAGTAAGAAGGGAAATGTTATCATAACTAAAGGTCAAATCAACAAGAAGACTCAATTTTAAATGAACATGTAACTATTAAAATAGGTCCCATGACATGAAATGAACGTTACAAAACTAAAGAAATACACAAATCCAATTTGGAGCTGGAAATTAATACCTCCCTTGATAATTAGGAGTACAAATAGAAATTCAGAAACAACTTACACACTTTGAGCAGTACAATGAGCCAACTTGTCCTAACAGTCATTGTTATCAAACATGGAATTGCCCACCCAATACTCCACCAAACAAAATAAAAATTCTTAGGTGCTCATGAGACACTCACCAAGATAATCATATTCTGGGCCATAAAACACAATAAGTCAAAATCAAACATATCAGGTACCCTGATTTAAAAAAAAACAGTATGAATTAATAACTTATAACAGTACAGTGCCTAGAAAATTCCTTGATACTTCAAAATTAAATCACTTTAAATAACTAATGGGGTAAAAAAAAATGCCACAATAAAATTGTTAAACAATTAAACTAAAATCAAAATGTGTAGAATGCAGCCAAAAATGTAATACAAATACACAAACATTTATAGTTTAAATTTCATATATTGGAAAAAAGAAATTTAGAATATTAATAAGTAATTTATATTAGGAATACAGGGAAAGAAAATAACTTAAATCTAAGAGTAGAAAAAAGGAAATAACAAAACAAACACAAAGATCATCAAAATGGAAAACAAACAATAAAGAAAAAAATGAAAGTCAACTGGTAGTTCTTTAAAGAGTTTTTAATTTTTTTAAAAAAAATTTTGATCAAGCCCCTTCCCAAAGATGTAAGCATCACAACAGATTCTACAAACATTAAAAATGTAACAATGTACTATCAGAAAATGTATGCCAATACATTTCACAAAATAGATGAAATGAAAAATTTCTTGGAAAATTCAACTAACTAAAACCAGGATAAGAAAAAAAAATGGAAAAAAATTAATAGCTTTGTATCTATTAGAGAAATTAAATTAGTAATTACAATCCTCTCAAAGAGAAAGCCTGGATCAGATTGCTTTGCTGGTGAGTTTTACCAAATGTTTAAGGAAGAGATTACACCAGTGCTCCAAGTACTCCTTCTGAACTCTCCTCAGTTCCTCTGAATGAGGACAGCATACCCAAACCTGGTGAAGATGTTCTAAGAAAACAGAAGGGCACCGTAGGATGGAGACTGAGCAAGGTCCTTGGGCAGTCCTCTCCCCATAGACACAAGTTGAACTACTATGCACCCATCAAACCAACTGCACAGAACTAAAGAGATCAGGTGAGAGACCACAGTGCCTGCTTTTAGTACAACAAAAAGAAAACCTTTCAGAGAGCAGCTCTGTGTGGAGAGATGCCTTCCACCTTGGAGACGGAGAGCAAATTAAGTCCAGGCCTTGTACTAGTTAAGAAAACAAAATTATAGACCAATATCTTTAATGAACACAAGTGCAAACTCTCCAACTCACTCTATTAGAAAGTGATAATAGGTAACAGGAACAGGTTAAATGGTTAATACAGCAGGACCAAGTGGCGCTTATCCCAGGAATATGGGATTGGCTTAATATCAAAATTCCAACCAAGGGATGTTCTGAATGACTGAATAAGTGGCACATCTCCGCACAGTGCCCTCTTTGCTTGGCCAAGATCACTACAGCAACTCCTTGTATTTGCTCCACGACTTTCTCCCTTGTTTTGTTTTCCTTCACCCTTGCTGCCCTGAAGTTTCATCTTCCAACAAAGAATTAAGCACTTAAAAAAATGAATTCACATAATTCATCACACTAACAGAATGAAAAAGAAAATGCATAGGATCATTTGTCAGATGCAGAAAAAACATTTGACAATATTCATATCTATTCATGATTGAAAACACTTAACTAGGAATAGAAGTGAACTTTCTCAAACTGAAAGTAAATATCATACCTAATAGTGCAAGACTGAGCCTTTTCCCCTCTGTCTGCACATAAGGCAACGATACTCTGTTCTCACTACTTCTATTCGACCTTGCTCTGGATGACCAAGTCAGTTCAATAAAGCAGGAAAAGAATTAAGACAAGAATCATACTGTCCTGGCTCACAGAAAACCACAAAAAGAAAAATCTATCTATTAGAGGATGCAGAATTATTCTAAGTATTCAAATATTCAATATCAAAGCTGCCCTTATCATAAACTTTAATGGCATCCAAAAAATATTTATAATGAAATAAATATACATACAACAGAGTTTTTAAAAAATCACATTATAAAATTATATATATAAAATAATATTTTCAAAATGGAAAGGAATTTGTTCAAAATGTCAATTGGGAACCTTTCTTGGTAGATCGGGATAATGGTTATTTTCTTCTTACTAAAGATTTGTTTAATAATCAAGAATGTGAAGAGAGACCCAAAAGAATGGAAGAAAATCTTTGCAGCTACATCTCAGATAGAACATTAATCTCCAGGATATATAAAGAACTAAAAAAAACTGAACAACAACAACAACAAAAAAAAATAGTCAGTCAATCAGCAAAGGAACTGAACAGACATTTCATAGGAGAAGGAATATGATCGGTCAACATATATATGAAAAAATGTTCAACATTAATAAAAATTAGAGAAATGCAAATTAAAACTAAATTTTTTTTCTCACTCTAGTCAAAATGGCAATTATCAAGAATACAATTAACAATAAATGTTGGCAAGAATGTAGGGGAAAAGGTACACTCATACATTGCTGGTGGGACTGCAAACTGGTGCAACCACTCTGGAAAAAAGTATGGAGATCTCTCAGAAAACTTGGAGTGGAACCACCTTTGACCCAATTATCCTACTTCTTGGCATATGCCCAAAGAACTTAAAACTCAGCATACTATAGTGATGCAGCCACATCAATGTTTATAGTAACTGATTCATGATAGATAAGCTATGGAACCAACCTAGGTGTCCTTCAACAGATGAATGGATAAAGAAAATGTGATATATGTATATGCAATATTACCCAGCCATAAAGAAGAATGAAATTATGGCATTAAATGGACAGAACTAGAGACTATCATGCTAAGTGAAATAAGCCAATCCCATAAAACCAAAGGCTTAATGTTCTTTCTGATATGTGGATGCTAACACACAAGGGGAGAGTGGATAGAAGTTGATTGAATTAGACAAAGGGAAATGAAAGGGAGGGAGGGAAGATGGGAATAGGACAGACAGTAGAATGAATTGGACATAATTTTCCTATGTTCGTATATGAATCACCACCAGTGTAACTCCACATCATGTACAACCACAAGAAGTTATACTCCATGTATGTATAACATGTCAAAATATATTCTACTGTTATATATGCTAAAAAGAATAAATAAAATAATAAAAAATTGTTTAGCACAGTTGTTAACCTGGTATCCATTTTTAGGCCTGATGTAAGTTTGAAATATAGTCAAACCCCTTCACCTCTGGTTTAGATAAAACTTCTCTCTCTCAGTGGTTGTTTCTACAATTTATTTGTTTCTCAGCCCAAGGAAACAAACCCCAACATTCTGCAGATTAAGCATAATGATGAGCACTAGAGTCAAGTACCTAAGTTCCCTTTTTCATGAATCTTTTCTTTAAACTAGCCCTTCCCACCCACGACCCCCATAGAAACCCAAGTCAACACCCACAAAGACACTAACTGGCCCATGGACAGGACTGTCCTGGAATGTGATTATTTGGCTTATGGGAACTCTCAAGACAGGAATCTCTACACCAAATTAGAAAGAAACCACAACAATGAAAATCAGAGAATTTCTTCATACTTCTTAACTCTTCTATCATGACCATAAAGAAAAATGTATACACTAAAATATTTTCTTTTGCACTCTGTATTCCCAAAAGTAACATATTTTTGTATTATTTCCTTTTTTCTCAAGATTCATTAAATTGTTTGAGCCCCCTCTGTAATATACAGAGATCATCTTGTGACTGTGGATATTCAGTAAGATTCCCAATATGCCTGAACCAACATCTGGTATTTTGGTCAGCATTTTCCAGGTTCTTGGACATACAGAGCACCTCCATACCCCATTCCCTTTGGCCACCCTCTAGAGAGGACCCACTGCTAGGGGCAGCCCCAGAGACAAAGGGATCAACGTTTCCTATCACACTGGACACTTCATGGCACACAAGTAGAGATATTCTGAAAAAGACTGTTCCAACAGCACTCTGGTTTCTTAACTAGCAAATAGTTTTAACTCCTGCATATAATCATGGTCTTGATCATTTTTAATATCAAGTTAGAACACTGCTAAAAAGAAAACTTTCCCATGTTAACATTATAAGGCCGTTTGGACTTTTTATGATTATTCTGATGATTGCTTTCTTCTTTTAAGGTTTGACCTCAAGTATTAAATCATTTCCCTGTGTGGTGTAATAAGATAATGACAACTAGGTGAATTATTTTCAGTGGAAAATTACACTAAAATGTTCCTAATACTGTTTCTTTTTCCTACAAACATCTTCTATTCCCCCCCCCCCCACATACACACACACCAACCCCTGAATTGGATTGCCTGGTTTAGCAAATAAAAGTATAAGGTGCTCAGTTATATTTGAATTTCAAATTTATAAAAATTAGCATAGGCATGGCCCATGCATTATTTGGGACATACTTACACCAAAACAAAAGGTTGTTTTCTAAAATTCGAATGTTAATGGGATGTCCTGTATTTTATCTAGTAACTCCATCCCTGATGAGCTTTGGTTTCTTAACTAGCAAACTTCACTCTGTTGAAAGGAAACATTTTTACTTCTATAGCAGCTGCCACCTGTACCCAAAAAACCCACATACTTCCCTCACATCGTGTTCAGTCTTCATTTTTAGTGAATTCACTAATTAGTGAAAAATGAAAGAGCACAACTCTTTAGCATGATCTTAATGAATCAGACCTCCCTCACAAGGACAGAAAAAATAATCAGTGAAAAAGACCAAAAAAAAAAAAAGACCAAAATGCAAAGAAAAGTTTCAAAAGGAAGACAAGATACAATTTTTGCAACATTCCTCAGATAGATACATTGCTCAAAACCATGTTCAGTACCAAAGGGACTTAACCTAACAATTCTGAGCCTGGAGCATTCCCATCCCCTGTGTTTTAGACCTTTCCATGCTAATGGCAGCCACCCGGGCAGTCAAGGGGGTACTGAAGTCATCCAGGCCTGAATCCATGACAGTTAGATCACTTCACCTTACTGCTAATAGCTTTTCTTCCTGGGAGCTACCCAGTCACACAGCTGGAGGGAAAGAAGTTTCACAAGAATCCATAGCTGCCCTTTCATTCCAACTGAGAGAAAATGAGAATGGAGAGCTAATGCCTCCTCCCCCACAGGCTGGAGAAAACACATTGTAAGAGTTACTGCACCAGAATAAAGGAGTCTCAGCAAAGAAGTGGCCCTTGTAACTTGCTGCAGTTGCTTCTAAAAGCATCTGGGAAGGTCTTGGTGCACGCCTGGTTCCTGTCCCACTGGTGCTAAGACTAAAATGTCCTGGTGACTACAAAACAGGGACCCAAGTTTCTATCTGCTCCTATTTCAAAGTCTTCATAGAGAGCCCAGACAATCTACTTTCAAAAAGCCATGGTCAAGTTAAAGGTAAAGATACATGGCAATTCTCTCCACCTTCCCCTTTACAAGAGGTGGGTGGAGGGGAATAAAAGCAGGACAAAGGTCATTAGGAATAACAGGACTTATTAGTAACAAGTCCTGGACTCAGAAAAAGAGCGCGTGAGAAATAAATGCAATGGTACCTGTTGTGTTTTTATTTCTATGAAACCTCTTCTATTCTTTTAATGCCCTTCAACCTTTTGGTGGTGGCTCAGGTCTGAATGCAGGACTAGAATGCACTTCATGGAGGAAGAAAAGCAAACTTGTCTTCATTTGGTTACCATGGTTATGGCACTGTGTGTTACCAATCTAATGATTTGCATTGCAAACCATTTCTGGAAATAAGGGCAGTAGAACTTGATATTCAGGGCTGAGAGATTCACTTCACAGGAAATTCAACTGGAAAGTTCAGAGGGAACAAATCATAAACAGGCACACACCCAAACCCAGAAAGGGGGTGGAACTTGAATGGCCATTGGGGTCATTCTCATCTCAATGGAACTTCAGTGTCTGTGAAGTCTTTTAGTTGCAAGGTGAGAGAATTTCACATTAGGGAGGTAAATAAACACACAGTCAACTTCTTTTTTTCCTTTTCTTTTTTTTTAAGGGGTGGTAACAGGGGATTGAACTCAGAAGCACTCGACCACTGAGCCACATCCCCAGCCCTATTTTATATTTTGAGATGGGGTCTCACTGAGTTGCTTAGCATCTCATCTATGCTGAGGCTGGCTTTGAATTCACAATCCTCCTGCCTCAGCCTCCCAAGCCTCTGGGATTACAGGTGTGCTCCACCACTCCCGATTTGTCAACTTTATTTCTTGAATTAAATTTCATAGTCACATTCAGCATACATTCTTATAAATGACATAATTCTAAGTACTACCTAAAAATAATTCTATTCTTGAGTCATGTGTCTCAACAATATTCTTTATTTTGATAAACTAGATTAACAGAGTTTGAAATGATGAAAAAAATCTATGTGCAATTCAAATTATATTTAACTTCAGACAAAGAGAAACCCCAATACATAGAAAAATGAGAATGAAAGTGTTAAGGTTGAAGAGCTGAGGAATGAGATGAAGAGGGCCTCATCAACTCTTTCCTCTCCCTCCTGACAGTTCATGAGGTTCCTTTGCAGGGCTGCCAGCAGGAGTGAGCAGGATTTGCATACCTTCCTCCTAGGCCTATATACTGGCCCTCAGCCTATTATGAGAGATCTCCTTTGTCCTGCCCCCACTATATTCTCACCTTCTTCTTCATCTGCTTCTTCTTCTCCTTCTCCTTCTCCTTCTTCTTCTTCTTTATATTTTTGCTGTGAATGGAACCCAGGGCCTTGTGCAGGCCAGACAAGTGCTCTACCAAAGATCTAAATCCCAGTCCTTCCTTGTCTCTTTACACTTCTCCATGCTTTCCCACTGGTAGCTAAAACTGTGCCCCTCTGGACCTCAGAAATATCTCAAGGTCCCAGACTACACAACAGCCTCCTTTACCTCTTGGGGCATCCACCCACCACTCAGTCCTGAGAAGATCACAACTTCATCATAGTACCCACTAGATGTGTTGACCTTGTAAAAAGGATAGTCGATAAAGCATAAATTTAGTTGAAATGTCATGTCCAGAAGTATAGTTGCAAAATGAAATCCTATTTTAACAGTTTTTATTCCAGAAGATTTTAATAGAATTGATCTTTTTGATAAAAAAGTGCATGTAATTGCACCCACATTCATACATGACCTTAACTGCAAATTTTTAAACTACACATTTATCTACACATGCATTTATCTACGTACCTTAGTTTTAGAGAGATTGTAGTACACAAATCATTAAAGTCTACATTAGAAATTAGGAGATCAGGGCCCTGTCTAAACCTAGTTCCTACTAGATTTATCTTGGAAAAGTTAGTTTCCTCTTCAGAGGCATAGTTAGTTCTGAAAAACTAAACTGTACATCACTGGGTTAAAACAAAAGTTTTGTTCATGAAAATGAATATGTTGGGGTACCACGTATATTTAACTCTCTTGAACAAAGGGCAATACATAGCCAAAGCACTGCCACTCTCAGAAAAAAATCTTCCAAATAGAATACTTCCCTTTCATGTCTATTCTCCAGCAGACAGAAGTGACAAAATGACAAAGAAATATTTAGAGTAAGGGAGGAACAAGTATTCCAAAAATGACAATATAGTTACTATTTTTTTTTCTTTTAAAGAAAAGTGTTCTGGGTTCTCATAGGGACAAAGCTTACCCTAGCTTTGAAGGTTTAGAAAAATTATCCTGGAAATTGTGGTTTCTAAACTTGGTCTTAAATAAGAATAAGACTCAGTCAAGGGAGTGAGGAAATGGGAAATAAACTAAATGAGAGAGGCAATCAAGTTTGTAGATTATATTTTCACTAAGTAAATCATCCTTATGACCTTGGTCCCTGGATCTGCATAGTAATTCTATACTAGGACAGCAAGGATGGGGAAGGTGAGACTCAGAAAAGCTAAGAAACATGTCAGTGTCACAAAAGGAATTGTTAACATATTAGGGCTAAGATCTCTGGAATCCCTGAATAACACTTCTACCACTAATAATGGACTGTCCTGCGGGCATGGTGGCCCATGCCTGTAATGCCAGCAACTCGGGAGGCTGGGGTAAAAGGACCACAAGTTTGAGGCCAGCCTTAGCAATTTGATGAGACCCTAAAGCAACTGAGTGAGAATCTGTATCAAACTTTAAGAAATGAAATGGCTGGGGATGTAACTCAGTGGTAAAGGGCCCCTGGGTTCAATCCCCTATGCCAGGAAAACAAAGCCATACAGAAAAGGATTGTCACGGGACACCAGAATAAAGGAAAGGCCAGTTTTAATATCTTCTCCATTAACTGAGTTTACCCATCTGCGGTAGACTTCATGGTATGAGTAAGGAAGTGTATGCCCCATCCTCATGTTGAGTAGGGAAAAGGAAGGTAACCCATGGAGAGGGAATAGCATGTGCAAAAGAGAGCATGGCCCACCTGAAGAATGACAAGGATCTCAGTGTGGACATTGCGGGACATATGAAGGGTCCGTAACAAGTAACGTAACTGACAGTTCCAGCAGTTCCAGAACATACCTAAGGGACTCTGCATTCCAGAAAGGGCTTGAACTTTATCCTGAAGGGAGTTGAAAGTGACATTATTAGACTTCTGTTCTAAAGAGGTCTTGTTTCAATGTGGAGAATGGAATGAATGGAAGCAACGAGACTAAACAGGGAGTTGGGTACCAGGTAAGATGTAGTGGTGATGGAAACCACGGATCAGACATCTAGAGAAGTGAGTTACTTTACAAGTATGTGGAAGGAAGTAGCAGAAGATCTTTCTGACTGACCTGTTATGTGGGGAAGGCAGTAGTCAAAGATTGTTCTCAGGTTTCCAACTCGAGGAAGTTGTCAGTACAATTCCATTTATCAAGCAGGGATTAGGGAAGGAGACATAAGTTTGTGGAAAGATTTAGAGAGTTTTGTTTTGAAATGTAAAGTTGGGGGTTCCCATAGAAACAAACACCAAGGGGAAGAATTAGAAGGCAGTGTAGATACAGGGTCTGGAATTCAGTACTGACATCTGAGCTGACCTGCATTTCCAACCACACAATGGCTTACCCTCCAAACCAAAGTGAACAGATGAGTTCACTATAGGAAGGAACTTGGAGTGAGAGGAAGTTCTAGATCCCAAAGGAGAATAAGATGAGGGGAAGGACTAAGTCTGTCAGAAGGAGAAACAGGACTATGAATCATCAAGAATGGAAACTTCTGATCCACATGAGAAGCCAAATTAGAGTCATCAGGTTTCTTATAAATCTATCATAGATTTAGTTGTATGGTTGAAATACCAAATGGGTTAAAACTACCAGAGATAAGTAATCCATTTCTATGATAGCAATAAAGCTCATACAGAGAGCAGAAGATCGAGACTTGTGATTCATGTGCTCCCAAACCAGTATGTACATGAGAATCTCAGATCCTTTATAGTCATAGGCCTGGAATGTGATGATAAAATCCACATTTTGGTCAAGTTCTCTACGTAACTCTGATACAGAAAGCCCAAAATGCAGCACTTCAGAATCCTGGGTTCTGGTTAGTGGTTAGTGCATCCTTTCTCCAGTTTGAATTCTGACCAGTACTGATTCTAGGCATTGTTCTCTTACACACACTCTTTTGTTATTACACATTCAAAATATATGGTTATTAAGCTGGGAAGAGTCATGCTATGCTTCCCTCTTCTACCTAGGAAAGCTCTCCTACAAACATGATGCGGACAGTGCTGATAGTGTGGTTTTAGTGACATTGGGGTGGAAAAAGAGAATCAGGAGCTCCCCAGGAGCTCATCAGGCCCATATTATTTACTCAGCCCAACAGAAGTGAAGTTTCCTTTCTTAAATGATTGTATCAACACAACTTCAAAGGTCTACTTATATCTGTTTGCAAATGAGTCTTTCTCATATAGAAATTCTGTTTTTAACAGTGGCGAGAAAAATAAGAGAATGAATAATGCCAATGACTACCAAGCTCTCCACACTGAAATTTTATAGCATATCTTACTCAATTCTCCCAAGAAATTTAGATGCTAGTTATTATTATCCCATTCTATAGGTGATGAAATTAAGCTTCACATATATTAAGCAATTTATCCTGAAGCATTGAATTAGTGTGACTGGGCTTATCTGCTCCTAAACCAGGTCTTTCTGACTCCCAAATTCGTGTCCAGAGCTAAAAAAAAAAGGACATTTCAATTGTTTTCACTTCCTGAATGATTATTTTAGGGAAAGAGACCATATTATTTCAGAGATATCAGAATCTTTCTTATTTTTCAATAATTCAAAATAAGAGAGAAGTAGAAGATTTAGCCCAGCTGTTCTGTGTCCATGAAACTAAACCAAAGAATTGGTTGTCATGTTGATGGTGTGTTTCCCAGTAGATCCAAAAGCCCTGGATAAAAGTAGAGAGCTGAAGGAAGGTTTTCTTCCCTTTCATTTTCAAGCCAAGAGACTCAAGCTCAATATGTTTTAAACATCCCCACTGAGCCAGAAACTTACTAGAAAACACAATCTCCACGTACAGTACAATTAAATGATGATTCGGACTGATTTATAGGTTAGCAAGCTACAAAAATAAATGAGAGGCAATTCTTTTCTAAGTAATCTTTAGTAGATAATAGGATAAATCCAGCTGCTAAATGCATATCATGAGATTCACTCCCCAAACAGCTCTATGTTCCACTAGATGGACCTTAAGATGGTTTTCATTTTAGGAAGACATTTAACAATGCTTATTATATGCTCCCCCTTAGAGTTAAGTTTGACACATCATGCATGCTCAACAAATATTTTGTATTTATTCTCACTGCAATAAACTCTGCTTGGTCAAGTCAATCTTTTTATAGTAAAGATCCAAATCAAATGCTGCCTTCACTAGGAAACCCTCATCTCTTCACTCATTCTTCTGTCCCAGGGCAGTTACCACACTGTGCCTGCTCTTAGACCATTGAGTTACACTGGAATAGTTATTGCCTCTCCAGGGGACCTTTGACAATGTCTAGAGACATTTTTGGTTATCACAATGGGATGGAGGATGCTATTGGTGTCTAGTGGCTGCAGGCCAAGGATGCTGCTGAACATGCTTTAACGTTCAGAGTAGCTACACACACACACACACACACACACACACAGAGAGAGAGAGAGAGAGAGAGAGAGAGAGAGAGAGAGAGAGAGAGAGAAAAGGAAGGAGGGAGAGGGAGACATAATGTTTCTGAACCAAATATCAAGAGTGTTAAGGCTGGGAAACACTGTATTAGATAAAGGAAAAGTATTCTTTATAAAAGGATTTATTACCTGCTCCAGCTCCAATAATCACTAACTTTGAGGCCACTGGACAGTCTCAGTTGAGTCTCAGTATTCTCATCATTACAGTGCAGAGACTTCTCCAAAGTTATTTTAAAGATCAATGCAATACTGCATGAGAAATTGCCTATAAAATCAATCCAATCATCATTCTATATATTGTGTTGGATTTATAATGATCAATGTAATAATGATAATTCTACAAGTAGTTTGGATACATAGCCCTAGAGCTTAAGACATTCCTTTTTTTTGTAGAATGGAGATAAAGTCATAAACAGTTATAATGGTATGTAAAATAAACTATGATAATAAGGGATAGGTGAATAAAGTTTTTTAGAAGAGAGCCAATTCCAGATATATAAAAAATGTTTATGGGCTGGCTTATAACTGGCAACAAAAAATATTTCCTTTACTACCTTACTTTATTGATCCCCAAGGGGAACAATGTACATTCATATGACTTCGATTACGTACTCAACAGAACAGATGAAAGTCAATAAGGAAACTGAAATTGCTTTTTAACAACGAATATCTTAAATCTGGCTATATAGGAAAGCCACAAAATAGAGACATCACTCTGATCTTTAATCCCGAAATGGAACCGCTAGCCATGACTCAAAATATCTGCATGTGTGTGAATTCCTTGTTGCTGTAACTGAGGTATAAAATGCTTTCCAAATGCAAATGAATGCTCTGTGAAAGTTTTCTAGGACACTCCAGGCAGCTGGACAGTATTCTCATTTAGGAAAGAGATGATGCTCAATAATATGTGATAATTGGGACTGAGTTGACTTGACACAGTAATGTGTGCATGGACATTGATTTTGCCCCTTTCTTACCAAGCACCACATGTTTGGTTGAAAGGGACAGTACCAAATTTCCAAGGACATTCCATGGAAAACAGAGACTTGGACCCATCTGGCCTACACATTTTTTGGGGTACTCAACAATATCAGATCTTTGAATAGTTATCTCATTATTAATATACTTTCTGGACTTTCCCATGTTGAATATACTTTCATGGGTCCCCAGACCTAGCATGTGCTCAGTATCACCAAAACTCATGGTTTTGGCTATTTTAATTGGGAGGTTCTTCAGTGATTCAAGAACAATCAACTTTATGATTCCAATTTATGTCAACAAACCTCACAAAATTGGTAAGAGAAAGCTCAGGTTTCTGATTCAGTCCCAAAGATGGATAGTTTACATGTTGCTATTCCACTCCATGAATAAATATAAAATTGAAGGCACCCAGGGTTCCTCATGGACCACTGTTGAACTCACTCTGGACCCAATCATCATTAGTTTTGTGATGAGTTATTTCAGGGCTGACATCAGGGCAGGTACGGTGTCTACAAAGTGCAAAGCACTGTTCTGGGTGTTTTGAAGGTATTATTTTATTTTAAATTTATATCAACCCTGTGAAGTAAAATGTCTCTATCCACAGTGCATAGATAAACCAAACACCTAAGGTTAGATCCATTTCCTTATTCTGTATTGGTGGCAGAATTTGATACTTTTTTTTTTCTTTCAAACCCAGAGCCCCATGCATGCTAGGCAAGCATTCTACAACTGAGATGCATCCCCAGCCCTGACACATATTTTAGTAACTACAGTACAGAATCCTTATTTTTCTACTATACCACATTCTTGGGAGAAGTTCATATACAGTTGAACTAACTCTGTATATACCCAGAAGTTGATGAACACTTAGTTATCATATTCTGATCTATGGAGTGGAGTAATGGGTTCTTTCTTTTTTTCTTTTAACTTGATCAGAATTTGAAATTATGTTCTTGCTACCTTTCAAATGTCCGCCTACCAGCCGAGCATCATGGAAACATGTCTAGAAAGCAGGGGAAAAGTTTCAAAGCAGACATTCACAAAAGGGAAATTTCCAAAAAAGTCTAGTACTGGGTCAAAAGGATCCTTAGGGGAATGCACCTTCCCTAGCTTAAGTAATATGGGTGCTCTCCACACTGCAGAAGGCAGATATAAATAAAACTCCACTGCACCCCAAATGTGGCTTATTCTTTTCTGAGTATCTTCCACAAAGTTATTTAAACTTTGAAAGTAACATGTTCTCTCTAGGTAGGCAACAAACTCCAAAGAAAGAATATTTTTTTTTTACATTGTGTCCCCAACAGGGCCTCTGCACAAACATGCGGCATGCAGTGAGGATTCAATTACAGTAAATGCAGACCTTCATTCTGCAGCCTTAATGTACAAGAGGGTGAAGGATTTCAAGTGGGGATCAGTTATAGAAACAGGTCACAGAAACAGGACTAAGGGAGGGGACTCAGGAAAAGCACATCCATTGTCTTCACAGTCGAACAGTGGTTCTCAGGAAGAAAGAAGCAGTCTAACAGGTAGATGGAGTTAAACCCAACTGAAGGAGTGGGGAGATGTTGGACCAATATGAAAAAAAAAACTTCCTGACATTCAAGAATGAGAAGAAGGAGGAGCTGGGGTTGTGGCTCAGCGGCAGAGTGCTCACCTTGCACATGCAAGCCCCAGGTCTCATCCTCAGCACCACATAAAAATAAATTAAAAAATAAAGGTATTGTGTACACCTACAACTAAAAAAATACTAAAAGGAAGGAAAAAAAGGGTGAAATGAACGAGGAATGCCTGGTTCCTGGAGTTGTATGTATAGGACACCTGCTCACTCACACAAAAGTGAGGATGCATGAACTTGAAGAGAAGTCAGTAGAAACTTCCCAAACGAAAAATGCAAAAGAATGAAATGCAAAGCAATGTGCAAGTGAGACACATAATATTTAATTTAAATACTAGAAGTAAGAGACAACAGCACAGGAAAAAATATTTGAAGTAATAATAGCTGAGAAGTTTCCAAAATTAACACCAGACACCAGGCCACATATTTAGGAAGTTCAGAAAACACAAAGTTGAATAAATACCAGAAAACCACACATAGACCTCTTATACTCAAACAGAGAAGATTTTTAAAGAAGGCAGAGTGAAGAGAGGGATTTATCTATAAAGGAGCAAGGAGAAGAAGAGTTATAGCAGACCTCTCACCAGATGCTATGTAAGCAAGAACAGAGTGAAGAGAAATATTTCAAGTATTGAACAAAAAAACCTCCACTAAATTGAAATTATATATCCAGTGAATTCATCCATCACAAGTAAAGCAGAAATAAGACATTAACAGAAAAACAAAAATAGAGAGAATTTATTACCTGCAGAACTGTCCTGTAAGAATGCAAAAATAATTTTTTTTTCAGGTAAAAGAAAACTAATATGAATCAAAAACTTGGATTTGAGCCAAGGAGAAATATTGGAGAGGGAATTAAAAAAGGAAAGTTAAACTCTTCAGTTTCTCTTATTTTTAATTGATCTAAAAAGTAACAGTTTAAAGTAATAATAACAATGCATTAGGTGACTGTCGTATATAGATAAGAGAAATGAATGACAGAAAGGATGGGAGGAAAGATTGAGAATATTGCAGTATAAGGTAACTGTCCAACATGTGAAATGATATAGTGTTATTTAAAGGTAGATTTGTTTTAAAAATGTATATTGGGGCTGGGGCTGCAGGATAAAGACAGGCATTGCCTAATGATAAAAGGATCATTTCTCCAAGAAGATGTAACAATCCTTCACGTGCATGTACCTCACATCAGGCATCCAAATCTATGAGGTAGAAATCAATAAAAATTGAAAGGAGAAATAGAAACTATTGTAGCTGGATATTTAAACACCCATCTTTCAGTCATTGATATCCCAAGCAGGCAGAAAATCAGAGTACTAACGACTTGAAAAACACTATTAATGAACTTGATCTAACTGACATTTATAGAAACTTTCATCCAATTACAGGAGAAAGTATATTCTCAAACTCACATGAATCATTCATGAAGATAGACCATATTTTGGGCCGTAAAATGCACAATACATTTACAAGAATAGAAATCACACAAAGTGAATTGTTATGCCACAATAGAATCAAATTAGAAATCTATAACAAAAGTACCAAAATATTTTAAGATTGAAAATATGCTTCTAGAGCAGAGGGGGTATCTCAGTGTTGAAGTACTTGGCTGTCATGCATGAGGCCCTGGATTTTCCCCTAGAAACACTACTAAAAAAACAAAAACAATAAAAATAAAATAACAATTTCTAAATAACACAGGAGTTTAAAAAGTAATCTCAATAAAAATTTAAAATATTTTGAACTAAATGTAAATGCAAATGCAACCTATCAAAAGTGGTACGATACAACCAATGTAGTGTTTAGAAGAAAAATTATAGCATTATAGGCAAATTTTAGTAAAGAAGAATGATGTATAATTTGAACTTCTTTTTTAGTAAATAAAGAAGAGCAACATGAGCCTAAAGCAAGAAGAAAAGCAAATGAGAAGAAATAAAAATGAAGTAGAAATCAAGGAAATTGAAAACCGGAAAACAATAGAAAAAGAATTTATGAAACCAAAAGTTAGTTCTTTGTAAAGAACAAAGAGTGGTTAAATCTCTAGCAAGGATAATTGGAAATGAAATTGAAAAACCTTTTGTGAAGCTGGGTTTTTCACAATTGGAGCACAATTAAGCAAACAGAAGAGTCTAGAATAACCCATGTAGTAATAAATTAGAATCGGAGACATCAGTGTTCATTTCTATTTATCTTATTATAGATGTATAGATGGCAACATATACAAATAGGTATGCATATATTATTCATGGGTTAGCATACATGCATATATTTCCTCTGTCTTCTGAGAGGGCCTAGAAGCACATGCCCCACTAGTAATGAGCACACCTAGTGTCTAGAGCTTGGTTTTTAATACATTCTGATTCTAGGTCTAGGGTAGGAAATATAAAAGATGAACTTGTAACACTTTGCAGTGCCAGAAAGTATTAACGTGCTAATCTCTCTCTCCTTCCTTCCTTCCTTCCTTCCTTCCTTCCTTCCTTCCTTCCTTCCTTCCTCCCTCTCTCCCTCCCTTTCTCCCCCCTGCCCCCCCCCCGTATCTCTCACAAACACACACAGAGTGATGTCTAGTATGTCAAAGAAACACAGTAGCTAATTGAAGGAATTCTTCATGGCCAAAGATAATACAATTTAAAAAGAAAAATTTTGTAGTTGTAGATGGACAGCATGCCTTTATTTTATTTGTTTATTTTTATGTCATACTGAGGATCAAACCCAGTGCCTCACATGTGCTAGGCAATCGCTCTGCCACTGAGTTACAGCCCCAGCCCCCAAATAGTTCAATTTAAGCAACAAAATAAAGCAGTATTGAATTATTACCCAAAGTATTAAATAAATATCAATGAGTCCATGCTGTTATAAACAGATTAGTGAATAAGTTTAATAATTATGATGGGATAGAAAAATCTGTGCAGAAGAATTCCAAATAATTTATGTAGATATTCTGCCTTCAAGGAGGTGAAGCATTTTGATCTTTCCACTTTGGGTTATGAGCTATGCATAGTGACTTTCTTTCAAAAAATATGTGTGAAAATAGGTGATGAGAGTAACTTTCTGTGAGGAAACCTGAGAAACACTACCTTAGGAGATCAATGCTAGTATCAATAATAATAAGTCATGCCAATAGCATGCTCCACTGATTTAGTCTGATGAGACTGCTACCTCTGTGATTGCCCTTTCCAAGTCCATAAACCTGATATAACCACAGACAAAAAAAAAAAAAAAAAAAACACGGAAATTCCACCAGAAAATAGTCTACATGGTACATGTTCATCACTCCTCAAAACTCTCCAGAACATCAAAGACAAGAGGAGTCTGAGAAACTATGACAGTAAAGAAGAACCTAAAGAGGTATAACAACTAAATGTGATGTATATCCTGGTTGGAATAATGAAACAGTAAAAGATCATTGGGTAAAAACTGAGGAAATTTAAATAAGCTATGAAATCAATAATGACATATTCCTTGCTCATCAACTACAATAAAGGTCCTGTTATGAATTAGATATGAGGTGTCCCCCAAAGCTCATATGTGAGACAATATGAGGATTTTCAGAGGTGAAATGATTAAAGTATGAGAGTTGTAAAGTAATTAGTGGATTAAGGTACTAATATAGATTAACTTGTGGTAACATAGGCAGGTAGGGTGTGGCTAGAGGAAGTGAGTCACTGGGAGCACAATTTTGGGGTTTACATTTTTCCCTGGTAAGAGTAGCTCTCTCTGTTTCCTGTATCCTGAGATTTTTTTTTTCACCATGCCCTTCTGCTGTGATTTCTGCTTCACCTTAGGCCCAGAGCTATGGACTGGGTCATCTATGGACTTAGACCTCTGAAACCATGAGCCAACACAAACTTTTCCTCCTCCACATTGTTCTTGTAGGATCTTTTGGTCACAGGGATGAAAAAGCTGATTAAAACATGTACTATTCTAATGTAAGACATGATTAATGGGGAAAGTGGGTATGGGGAACAAAAAAATGATGTCAAATTATTTTAAAAGTGAAAGTTTATTTCTTTATT
The DNA here is from genome assembly GCF_048772815.1 of Callospermophilus lateralis. Classification (NCBI taxonomy): domain Eukaryota; kingdom Metazoa; phylum Chordata; class Mammalia; order Rodentia; family Sciuridae; genus Callospermophilus; species Callospermophilus lateralis. Next base: position 549,525 of record NW_027516368.1, on the reverse strand, counting down.
TGATGGACTAGAAGATATTTAGTATATCCTCCTCTAACACTGAGATTTAAAAATTCTAAATGAGATATTTATGATAGCTTATAAAACAGAAAATAATAGCAAGATTATAGACATTAACACGCATAATCTATGAGAGATATCAGAATTTTACAAAATTAAACTATTGTTCTGTTGTCTCTCACTATATGTATATTTTTAATATAAACTTTTATGTGTTATACACAGTATCTTAATAGATATGTATATATCTATGTATAGCTACACAAAATATTTAACACAATACAAAGAGTGACAATCTTTGAATGATGTGATCATGGACAACTTCCAATTTCCTCATGTTATCTTACTATATTTTCAAAATAATAGACCAAGGATAGGACAATTTTTGTAAAATAAAAAGAAGTCAATAAATCTTTTATTTTAAAAAATTAATGCTCATTCACAATGAGTGATGACTTTCTGAGCTAGTGCACCTTCTCTGAGCCCACCCAATACCTGTGCTCACCTCAGCCATGACATTTCAGAACCATTTTGTACATTTTCACTATTGCTCTATTTTTCTTCCTACATCACAATCTTGAGGCCCCAAGCCTCTCACTTCTGCCTCCCTTGTATGGTCCTTGCCCATTGTGCATTTGTGCACAGACAGGGTATAGTGTAATAATAGGACAAGTGGCTGCCTCAGTGTTCTCAAATAAAATGAGAAATCTGGGCTTCTGTCAGCTCTGAGTTTCTGTCCAGATCTAAGATTCAAGATTCTCTGCCTGTCTCAATGAATTAGGCAGCATTTCACAAAAGAGAAACCTTGGGGAGATGAAGTGCCTTGTCCAACTTCTTTTGCATCTTTTGGACAGTGATGGAAGATTGAGATTCAAGAAATGTCTACTCTGTGGGAATTGGTTCAGAAAGCCTTTCCTGTGGGTTCTAAATAATTTATTCTTTACAGTTAAATTTGTCCTTGCAAATTTACAAAGGCCTGAACAAAAGAGAATGGTTAATATATGGAAGGATTAAATACCAGGATAATTACTTCATTGGACCTTGGTGAAACTGGTTTTGTAATTTTTCTACAATCTGCAGAAAATATCCTGCATGATGAAGTAAATATATTACTGTACATGGGTCATGATTATGCCACTTTTCCATGGACCTGAAATTAAGGAAGAATGACAGAAAAGCACAGTTTGCGGCCCATACATTTGTAAGCCCAACTCGAAGTCCTTTCCATTATCATTGGCTCTGTTACCTCTTCCTCAGCCACATTCTCCTGCTTTCCTATTTTTTATCCCCTGTGGACACTGATAGATTGATAGATACTATTTTTTATCACCTGGAAAACCTAGTATAGCTTGTATTCATTTCCTATTGCTGCTGTAACAAATGGCCACATGTTTTGTAGCTTGAAACAAGACAAAATTATTATTTCATAATTCTGAAGGTCCAATGGGCAAGTTTGTCTCACTGGGCTACAATCAAAGTGTCAGCAGGGCTGCATTCTTTTCTGAGGGCTCTAGGGGAATCAATTTTCTTGTCTTTCCAGCTTCTAGAGGCTGTCCACATTCTTTGGCCTGTGGTCCCTTCATCTTCAAAGCCAGCAGGGCAGCAGCTTCGAATTTCCCTCCAACCCACTCTCATCTCTTCCTTCATGACATCTCCCTGATTCTGACTGCTCCCTTCCCCTTTTAAAGGACCCTTTTGATTACATTGGGTCTTCCCAGGCAATCCAGGATCACCTCCCCATCTGAAGATCCATATTTTAATCACATCTACAAAGTCCCTTTTGCAATATAAATTAGCAAAAAATCTTCGATGGGGGTCATTATTTTATCTATCAAGCATGCATCTTTCTCCCATTACCCAGCAGAGTGGACGCCTGTAGCTTCACAGCCACCTCTGAGTAAGGTACCTTTGGTACCAGTAACAGCTTGCCACTAGGAAGTCACTACTCTACCAGTGCTCTAAAGACTTCTTTTTTTTGGAAAGTGCAATGGACACATGAGCGTCTAATTAAGGCTCCACCTTCTATTTCCTGGGTCATGTGGAATTAACTGCTTTCTTTTTCAAGCTACACCACCTTTAACAAAGCCACATTTTCTACCACCTTATATGCCACCCCAGCATCTCTGAGATTTCTCTATATAAAATTTGAAGAATGTTCATAAGGTGTATTCAGTTATACAGTAAGACTCGTAATTGAACCTCATAGACTTAGTAGAAAATTAATAGAAAACAAATAAGATTATGATTTGGGTTTTGTACATGAATAGCCACTTAGGTAGCTTTCAAATTGTGAGTGTGTAGATGTGTGTGTTATATTAATTCTCTTCTCTGAAAATATTTTAAATATTTATTTCTCAGAACCTTAACACACATATATCCACAAACACCCTTTATAAAACTATCTAAATGCCCGATAAGATGCACAAGTGATGAGATGTTATGCCCATCATAAAGTATAATGTTTACAAAGGTTTTATTATTAATATTATTGCCCTTCCTTCTTCTTACCTAACCCTATTTGTCTCTGTGATTCTCTGAAAGTTGTCCAAGTTGTGTGTTGCTCATGGTTCCCAAATGTATTCTTTTCCCTTTCTTTAATACTCTATTTAATTTGTAAAAGGTCAGTGTTTAATTAAGAACACAGCACATTAATAGCAAAAAAAAAAAAAAACCTATTAGGGACAATTTAAAATAGAGAGCTTATATTGCTTCTTAACACAATAACTTTATCAACTCATAGCAGGAAATAGAAGGTTACTGCCCCCTTAAAATCTTTGCATCTTGATCACATGGGGGGGGGCTGTTTCTAATTCCTTTTTTCTATTCTTTTCATTCTCTCATTCACACTTTCTTTCCACTGTTCTTTCTCTATGTAAGAAATTTATCAACTACAAACATCAAAACAATAGAATGTGCATAGAGAGAGACACTTATAGTCCCACCCACTCAATCTTACATAGGAACCCTCAAAATGAGCTATCATTAAGCATTATTCTCTGGATATTTCTACTGGTGAATATGTGCTGAACCCCGGGCCATGTCCATGCATATACATTTGATTTGTGTTTTAGTGGCCATAGTGGTCCTCTGGGTGGACATACCTCAGTCTATTCCCCTCTCTTTATTGCTGCACAAAGCAGAGAGCTTCCCACATTGCATTTATCACTTCATAGGTAATGAAAGAAATAAAAAGAATTCCCAATAACAATCCTTTGAAATCCCTTCTCCTAAATTCCCTCACGTCTTGATCTTTTCACTTGGAGGAGTTAGGGGAATGGTTCTATAAAATTATGATTTTGCTGCATATTAGCAAACAAGAATAGATAATTACTAAATCACAACTTTCCTTTCTCTTGATGATTTCTCTGCAATGGTGATTGACACAGTCCAGGCCCTCATGTTTAAATCAGCAGTGAGAGAGAACTGTGACTGATTTTATTAAAAACTCTGATAACCATGCTGAATAAAATCGCTTTTATTATATAGGTATATCACACATATAAATTTATGTATATTTCTCTCTCTAAATACATATACAAATGTGTTCTTTTGTCTGTTAGGAATTTTTAGTTTCATTAGTATTAAACATAGTTCATTAATTCCTCCAGTAATGATGAGGTACCAAAATACCATTCTTACTTGTGGCATTCTGAAAATTGTTCCAGAATGACACCTCAAACAAAAATATCACCAGCTGGAAACTAAAAATGGAGCAACACCATGCTTATAAGTAGTTCTTACCTGCTGGACGCTCTCTCACTCTCTTTTGTTCTCTCTCTTTCTCTCTGCCCCCCTCCTTCCCTACCCTTCCCTGGAACTGGATAGCATTCATGGCCACAGCAGCTGATTGTCAATTCTTAGCTCACACAACTCTAGATACATTTTTTTCCTCCTCTGTCCGCATCCAGGAATTGGCCAAGTCTCAATTTGCCTTCTTACATGCCTCTGCCAGTGAACTGTTAATGCCTTTACCCCTCACCCCCACCCCACCCCCAGCACTGCACAGAATTCTGCTTGTACCTAGCAATTTCAGCATGATCAGTTTCACCTATGTTCAATGTAAAACTGTTGACTGGTTACAGTCCAAAGATATACATCAGGAGAAAGAGGCAGAAAGAAGGGCAGATACGCTATTTCTTTTTCAGTGACAAGGGAGAACCAATATTTTAGGTTACTATGGCACACAAAAAAAGTTCTTGGTAAGCAGCCTCACCTTCTCTCTGGAGTAGAATTCTGGGAAAGCAATGCTCATCCTCTGAAGAGCCTCAGCCCCCTGCACGGCCCCATCCACGGCCACAGAAGCACCACAGCTGAACTGTCTGAGAGCCCTGGGTCTAGACAGTTCCTGAAGGAAACAGCATAGCATTTGACTAATCCTGCATACCATTTTCATAGTCACACCCATCTGTTCTAAGGAAAAACCTGTTTTCCGGATCACTCTAAACAGCAGCCTAGGGCAGTGCAGCTCCTGCAGGTGACAAATCAGACTGGAGGAAACTTCCAGCATTCCTGAGCCCTGTAGATCTTTCCAGCCAGACCCTCAGCTGGGAAAGGGGAATGTGAAGATGAACAAATCATTCTCCTCTCCCCCAAAGAGCTTGCAGCCTTTTGTGGGGTCACAGATATAAAAATAACTGAGATCTCCCAAGGAGTGGTATAGAGGCCACCAAGAGAGATGTCCTGTTTATCCACAGAGAGTTTGGGAAGGCCTCGTGGGGTGGGGGAGGGAGCCTGCAATGAGTTTTGAAGCATGAGGAGAAGCTTTCCGGATGAATAGAGGTTGAACTAAGGTTGTGGCTGTAAAGAGAATGAGAGCAGAGAAAGTTTCATAGAGACACAATTATTGAACAGAATGGCGCATGAGGCAACTGCATAGAGGTCTGCATGACTGAAATAGAGAGTATCTGGAAACAAAGAGGAGCGGTGAGGCTAAAGAATGGGGGGTGTTCCCTGGGCAACTTACGACTTAAAAAACAATAATTAACGAATCTGGGTACCATAGTGATTCCATCCACAAGTGTCTGAACTTACTGTGTTATCTGTAACCCTGAAGGAGAAGCATTGAAGGATATCATTTAATGTATATTTAGTTGATCTGTATACTCAGAAAATGAGTGGTCTGGTTGATCCAAATGACCTAGGTTGGGTGAGGGCGCTGATTAGCAACTTCTAAATAATTAGAATAATTAAAGTACATTAAATATTAAAACTGCCATTAGTATACATGAATATTCCTTTGACAATCCAGAAGGATCTTCGAGACTTTAGAACAGCTCAGGTTTGTCATTAGCATGAATATCGCTCTGCCCAAGGACCAAGGTGATCACTAACAAGGTCAGCTAAGAAGGAGTGAGCTCTGTGTTCTCCTACTTAAAAAATCACATGCATTTTAGAGTATTTTTACACTTTCGGGAGCTGGGAAGCCTCTTGACAGATTGAATTTGGGCCAGCTTAATAAATGAAGCACTACGCTAATAATGTTAATACAAACAAATAATCAGAATAAACCACATTTCCCCGCGTGATCTAGCAAATATATGGTCTTGTGGTTGAAACTTGGCAAGTTAATTGTCATAAGAACTCTGAAAGGAAGGTGGAATGAATTAGTAATTATATCCCTAGGTCAGACGGCTGTCCTTGATATTTCCCTGTTCCCACAGACTGGCAAACCTTTGAAAGAGCAACTAATGCTATTGTTCACATTTCTTTCCCTCTGTGAAATCACAACAATTATAATTTGCTCCATTAGTATCAGTTTTACAGCTTGATCAAGGGCTCTCACATCCATTCTCTTATTTTGTTTCTAAAGATCTGTTGGATGCCTCAGGCAGGAAAGTAATTTCAATGTTTTCACACCCAACATTTAACATGTCAGAAGCTAGGGCTAAGAAAGGTGACCTGCCCAAGATCCTATGACCTCAAACAATTATAACTTGTCCTTCTATTTCCAAGTCTGATCACAGTGCTTTAAGCAGAGTTCCTTAGAAGGGTGTGGTCCATGGTCATTATATTGTATTAATGTTAGGATGGTCTCCAGGATCCCTGACAAGTTTTTATAAGTCTAAGTGATATTTACATGGCTAGGTCATTACCTTTTTAATCTTGTCTTATTTCCTGGGGCTGAGGTTGTGGCTCAGTAGTAGAGGTGCTCGCCTTGCACTTGTGAGACCCTGGGTTGAATCCTCAGCACCACATAAACATAAATAAGTGAAATAAAGATATTGTGTCCAACTACAACTAAAAATAAATATTTAAAAACCTGTCTTATTTCTTTTCACCTTGACTTTGCTTTTTCTTCCCTTCACCCAGTTTTCCCAGGTACTGTGCCCTGTCTCCTCTTAGACTCTTTCTCTGTCCGCAACCTGAAGTTTTCTACTCACTTTAGGATGGCCTATCTGTTCCTAACTTGTTCTTTCCATCATTGTTTCTTCTCTTTCATTGTTTCTAAGAAGGCTGCAGAATAGAGGTCATGAAGCAAGTAATATTTCACACTTAGGGTTAACACAGCACCACTCTCCTTTGACTCCATCACCTCATGAGGAAGGACATAACTGCCTCTCAGTTACCTGGCAGAGAGGGTGAGTCACTGGGAGAGAGAGGTGTGAAGCTAACTGTCCCAAAGAACATGGGCAGGGTACAGAGCTACTCCATTCCACTCCAGTAAAGAGTACAGTGGAACCCAAACTGCACCTGGTTTCTTCTGGTTGAGTCAGAACCAAACATGAGGACATGCCATCCACTTAATTAGGACCAAGATGGGCAAACCAGGACAGGTCAGTCCAAAAGGGCAATTTACTCCTTATGTAGATTAGGTAACAAGCTAAGAATCTAAATCATGATCAGAAGAAACCAGGGTCATTTTTTCGGAATAGGTTGGAGAATGTCATGTGTTGGGTTCAAAATGAGTTTTCAGCATGGAAGTCCTAATCAATGTGGGGTCCAAGATAGTTGAAGAAATATCTGTTGCTATAGGACCCAGATCAGGCCAGATGTTAAAACAATCAGGAATAACTTGCATTAGGAATAATTATTGGGTAAATGCAGGACTATAGAGGGCAAAGTCTTAACCAAATAAATAAACCCACAAATAGCCATCTGTAAAACCAATCAGAAAGCATAAAAAGAAAAGGAAGTATAGATGGAGAAGACGATAGGCAGTGGAAAGGACGATGACAAAATGTATCAGAAAGTCTGCTTTAATGAAATGGGGCCCCACAGAATATATCCTAACCAGTCCCATCTATCTTTTTTTAAAGATTGTATTTATTTATTTATTCTTTAAATATTGGTTAAGTTATTTACTTTTTAATTCTAAGTTGTTATATATGACAGCAGAATGCATTACAGATCATATTACACATATAGAGCACAATTTTTCATATCTCTGGTTGTATATAAAGTATATTCACACCATTTGTGTCTTCATTACTACCTAGGGTAATGACGTCCATCTCATTCCACCATCTTTCCTACCCCACTGCCCCCTCAATTGGGCCCCAGTGCTACCCAGCCACCCAGACCATAATTAGAATCATGTGCATGTCTTTCATGACATTAAACATGCGTTTATCTGGGATATGCACCAAGAAACCAGATTTCAGGATCAGCTAGTCAGTCAACAAGGCTGGGGGTCAAGTGTTGGTGACTCAGATACAGCTAAGTTTATGTTTTTGTGAACATTACATACTTGTGGTCAAGGATTCAAGGTTGTGAATGATCAGAGCTCTCTGGATTCTCTTTATAACTCAAAGGGACACCAAAATTTGGAAGTCCTCAGTTATCCTCCAAGAGTGAAGGCAATACCATATTGGAGAGGCCTGGTGTCTTGAACTATTTTCTTTGTCTTTGGTGTGGGCGAACAGGATGGGTGTGGGTAACATCAGTCATCAATGGCATTATTACCACCAGGGAGGTTTTATGCCTTAGCAGAGTTGAGTAATCTTTTGGCTTTTGTTTGCTTTCTCTTTGTGGTGTCATGGCCCTACTTGTTTTTGCGGGTCAGGCCACTGTCTACCTTAGAGGGCTATACACACCTCATTTCTTGCAGTTCTGCCACATTGCTCTATGAAGAGTGTTATCTTGTTCACTCTGCCACCAATAGTACATGAGATTCCATACTTAACTTATGAGTTCAAGAATTTTAGCTAATGGGGTTGAGAATCATATGCCAATGATCCTTTCATGACCCCTGTCTTTGAATTGTACCATCATCACCTTTTCCTATTTTTGCATTATGTTCATTTTCATTTCTGGTTGATTCATCAGAGACCCTTGTATTTTCTAGATTAATCCCTTGTTGGTTTTTGAAGTTGTAAATATATTCTCCTAATCTGCCACCCATATGCTAATGCAATCTATACAGCAGTTCATTGAACAGAACTCCTTAATTTAGATTTTGTCAAAATCAATTTTTGCAGTATGGTTTGTGATTTGGGATTCTTATCTGAGAAATACTTCCCTACACCAATGATTAAGAAAAAAGAAATACATGTTTTCCCCCATTTGCTTTATAGTTTTACTTTTTATACACAGGTCTTTTGTACCACTGGAATTCACTCTTTCATATGACATCAAATCTGGACTCAAAGCCAAACCCAAAAAACCAAAGGTTGAATGTCTTCACTGATATGTGGAAGCCAAACCACAGTAAGGGAGTTGGGGAGGGGAAGAATAGAAATTCAGTAATTAGACAAGTGGAATAAAGGGAAGGGAGGGGATGGAAATAGGAAAGACAGTGGAATGAATCTAACATAATTTTTCTATGTACATGTATGAAAATACCTAAGCAAATCCCACCATTACATACACCCACAAGAATGGAGTCCTAAATAGAATGAGATGTATTCAATGCTCATATAATTTGATCAGAATAGATTCTTCTGTCCTGTGTAAATAAAAAGAACCAATAAAAAATAAAATAAAAATTTAAAAATATGGACTCAAACTTATGTTTTTATGCATATGATGAGCCAGTTTTCTTGATAGCATTTACCAAAGAATCTATCAGTTCACTTATGTCCCCTTACTCCAGTTTGTGGTGTTATTTCTTTAAAACACCAAATCTCCTCCCCTCTGTAGAATCTGTTTTATTTGTGGACTGTGCGGACTACCAGTACACTATTAATAGTTACTGTAGCTTTAAAGGAAATCTTTATAAGAGGGAAGACAAGCCCTTTTTCTTTTCTCTCCAACAAAACAAAAAATCAAAAACTTGTCTGAAATATTATTCATACTTCAGATTTTACAGTGACTGTTGAAATATTCAGATTCCAAATGAAATTCTGTACCGGAGCTGGCTTTTATTTAACATCGCATTGGATTTATAGAATAGTTTTGGAATCATTACCATCTTTAAAAATTTCAGTTTTCTCATCAATAATTATATCTTAATTTATTCCAATATTTATGTTCGTTATCTGGTGAACATTTTTTTCCTCAATAAATATCTTGTGCTGCTGATTTTGAGGTTCAGTGGTAACAGCGCTGATAATAGTCTACCCAGAGTCATGGGAGAGAAGAAGAAATTTACATGGGTAAATCCCCTTCTCCCATAAAATTTCTCAGTCATGCTGTTTGTCCTTTGGTTGTCCAGGAGTGTCTTGTGTTTCATGTAAGTTGCTGGAGTCAGCCTTTGTCTTCCTTTGTCAACTGAGTAGTTTTACAGTTGGGCTTTGGAAAAGGAATTGAATTAGTCAGTTTTCCATAATGATTTAAAAAAAAATCTCAGATAATCCACTTATAATCAGAAAAGATTGATTTTTGCTCATGGTCTAGAGTTTCCAGTCCATGATCAGGTGGAACTAGTGCTTTTAGGTCTGGAGTAGTTCTACTCCCACAGGTAATGGCAGGCAGCATAGGGCAGAATACAAGTGCTCACCTCATGCCCAAGCAATGAAAGAAGAGAAGACGACACTAGGGGGCCCAGAGACCCCTTCAAGGGTATAAATTTCCAATGACTATGAACCTCCCACTAGCCCCTCCTTAAAGATTTTACTACCTCCTAATATAACTTCACTGGGGACCTTCAACACACGGATCCAGACTATAGCAAGAAACCAAAAGACATGTAAGTTTTCCATCCTTTATATGTATTTATGAGGACTAAAAAACTATATAAAAACAGCTGTAGAATAGCATGTCATGAGTACGTGTATCACTTCTAGTATTATATAATTATCACTAATTATGTAATGATTAATACATATTAAGTCTCTTCTGGATTTGAGACTGTGTGTTGAATGAAAAGCTGCTAAATATATATATATATATATATATATATATATATTCCACATGGACCTTGCTTGATAGGTGACATAAACCATTGAGTACTTTCCATGTGTACAGTTAGGGGGGAACTTAACTACTTTGTACAGAGAGGATGATCATGAAGCCTCAGAGAAGGAATGGTTTCTAAAAACTTTGTGCGTTTGCCAACATCTCTTACTCAGTTTTGCATAGACATGCTGGATGGCCGTGAACATCAGACTTATGGAAATACAGGGCCAGGACAGTGGTCAGAGAGCCTACTGGAACCCCGAAGTGATGCTGAAGCTGAGGCTGAGGACAGCACTGTGCTATGGGGGAGGGGCATTAAGTTGGAGATAAGGAGTTTGGAACATAGTGGGAACTCCAACAATGTGTACCCTATTATTTGTTCTAGACTTACAAACTGGGCCAGCTACTTGGTAGCTCTATGACATTGATCAGCTACCATTTTTTGTCCTTGGCTTCCTTATCTGCCAAATGGGAGTAATAATATCATACTACCTAATTCAGAGAGTGTTTTTGAGATGCAAAAGAATGAATGAATATTCATTTGCTTTGTAAATAAATGCAAATGTATAGTATTGACTGCTGATCCCCTGCATTGGATTTTGTTGTGGAAAGGAAACCCATGATAAGTGTGTTTTAGGAAATAATGGTGATCCGGATTTAAATCCTGATCATGCATAAATGGATCTTGTATTTCATTTTTCAATTACGGACCAGTGGGGCTGAGTTCATATTTCTTCTTCAGGGATAAAAATCAGTGCTCTAACTTTAACAACCTCTAGACTGTTACCCTTCACCACCCACCAAAGGAATTTTTGACTACCCTGAGTTAATCACAGAAGTCTAATTTCCTTCTTCTGCAGCCAAATATTTTAGGCCATTGGCCAAATACTGTGGTTAAAGAATGGCACAGGTGGAACTCAGCTATGATGTTGTTATTCCATTATAGTGAGGTAGGGAGCAGCCTTTCCCCAATGATAAAATGCATTACGTTTCCACTAAAGAAAAAAAGAAATGTGAACCCAGTTCTAAAAAGAGGCCACCCAGAGCTTTCATTATTGTAGAATTTTATTTGTGAAAGGTTTTTCCATATGCAATAGTCCTTTCCTTGTCTCTCCAAAGGGAATGAATCTACAAGCTTTGCTTCAGTTTAGCAATGTTGCATAAGCTATGTCTTTATAACTTAAGAGTCATGCAATACTCTGCAAACATCTTCCTGTTGAAAGAGCAGCACCTGAAGTAAACATTTCTTTTCCCAGTGGAAAGGTAGGCATTGAGACATTATCAAATTACTTTCTCTCTTGTGGTTGTTTTAGGAAGACAAGCGTTGACAGCCTTGGGGGTTCCATGGAAGCAGAGCTGAAGGCCCAGAGCCGATCAAGGGAACACGGTGCTCAGGAACATGAGAGCAGGACAGCAAAGGCTTTTGGACTTTTAGTCCCTGGAAATTTGATCCCCTTAATCTCACTCCCTCTCCACTCCCCAGATTTCTCCCGGGATGTTAGCCATGGAAACATCAGTCTTCCCAACCACAATACTTTGTGTTTGTAACAATCTTGTCCAAGGCCATCCAAGCAATAGGTGGGGAAGTGGGAGTACAAACACAGGTTTCAAAGCTAATAGACTTTCCATGATGTCGTGATGCTAGGTGCTTCAGCTCACACACGTCCACCCACAAAGTTTCCTTTGCTTTAACTCTGTAAAGCCCAGACCAAGAGAACCATGTATTAGTCAATATCCACACAAAAACAATACCACTATGTGTAAAGAGGCAGAATGTTTAAAATAAAGAAGTATCTGGAAAAATGCATGCATGACAATCATATGCCTTCCTCTTAGGCTCCAATAGTTTCAATCAATGTTTACTAAATGTCTGTGTTACTCAGGCTGCATTGAAATAAATAAATCAGAGCCAATCCTAGTAATTTTCCACTTTCTGCTTTAGGAGCTCCAGCACCTGTCTTACCAAGACCTGGAGCCAGAAACAAAACCTGCACTACAATTAGAACCCAACTTAAAATATTATATTCATCACACAAATCACTAAATATTGTGGTTCATCAAATTCTAGAACTTTTGGTGCTGTGGACACACCAGCATCATACTTAAGAGCAGTTTAAGAATCAAATACAACTGGCTGTTTTGAAAAACCCTGAGGACTTTTTCTAGTAGACCTGTAAAAAACCATGGACCATACACCAAGACCACAGCTAATGGGCACCTGGACCATAGGAAAGGCACAGCCATCTTTTAACCACTGGGTCTGAGCATAGCAAAGGGGACCTCTGTGGTACTGGAAGTCCCACTGTGATCCACACCACAGTCCTTGGGTAAGAACCACCAGTCAGGGCCTGAACTTCTGGGAATGCTCCACAGTCCTCAAAACACTGGTTTCCCAACTTCAGCAAAGAACAGTGAGCGTTCAGATACCTTTGTTAAAAACAGGCCAAGTAAATTGGGTGAAAGCGGCTTGGTTCCCAGACTTCCTTTCCTAGTGACTCCCTGTGTTCATAGGACAGGTGGCAAGTGAGTGAGTAGGTGCTCAATTTGACAAATGTTTCCTTTCGGATTGTTGGGAGCCAAATTTCTTCCAGGTTTATAAAATATTTTATGTGTATTACAAAAGCAATTTGATCTGAAGGGTGAGGCACCACTTGGTAATAAGGGCCACTAAGGAGAACTAATCCAGCCTCTAAATTTCACAACTGACCTCTCCCTCACCTTGAAATGTGACATTATTTCCCATACCTCTGAGATGAAAACAGACAGAGGAAAAAGAAACAGGCTCTTCTAGAGACTTCTACTATCGACTGCCTAATTTGAAAACCAAAATCCAAAATCTCACCTGGTTTATTTGGAAATTATACTTTTCATCTACTGATGCTTTTGAAGACTAACCTTTTGTCATCAAATGCTAAATATTATTGCATGTATATCAGAAACCAAGTTGCTGAGGGTTGCACCACTACTTCTCTGGAATTTTTGAGACTGTGTGTAAATTAACATATAATTGATTTTTTGTACATTATTAGGTTATGAAGATGTAAATTTCATAAATGTTTTTAAAATCTGCTGTATGAATTAAATTATTTATACCACTTATAATCTTACTTATAATTATACACAATTGTCCTTCACTATCCACAGGGGATTGATTAAAGACCTCTCTCATTGATATCAAAATTCACAGATGCTCATGCCCCTCATATAAAATGGGATAGTATGTCTGGCATGGTGGCACACACCTGTAATCTCAGCAACTTGGGAGTCTGAGGCAGGAGGATCACAAATTCAAGTCCATCCTCAGCAACTTATTGAGGCCCTAAGCAACTTAGTGAGACCCTGTATCAAAATAAAAAATAAAAAGGGCTGGGGATGTCTCTCAGTGGGTAAGCATCCCTGGGTTCAATTCCCAGCACCAAAAAAAAAGAGAGAGACAGAGAGAAAAATCATAGTATTCACACATAAACTATGCACAGCCTTCTATACACTTTAAAACAATTCTAGATGGCTTATAATGTAATGTAAATGCTAAATAGTTGTGTTCAGTGTGTAAATTTTTTCCAAACATTTTCCATCCTTTATTTGTTGAATCCACAGATATGAAGGATCACAATATATATACACACAACTCTTTCTATTCCTGATACTTCAGACCAGACTTGTAGATTTTTTCCCCCATACAGACAGTCAGCTTTCACTAATTGGGTGCTCTTTAGCTAAGGTTATCCTCAGATCTCACAGGGGTTTTGATTTGTTTTGTTTTTGTGGCACTGGGGATTGAACCCTCATATATACTGGGCAAATGTTCTACCACTGAGGAGCTACACTCCCAGCCCTTTTTAAAAATTACTTTTATTTTGAAGTAGGGTTTCTCTACGTTGCCCAGGTGGCCTTGAACTGGCAATCCTCCTGCCTCAGCCTGCAGAGTAACAGGGATTATAGACAGTCTTAAAACTACTCCCACTTTAGGTGAGGGTCACGAATCCAAGCTTCCCACACCTCTGACCTACTGGCCCAAAACTGGAGGACCCCATTGTTAGGTAGTAGCTAGCAATGAGCAGCGAAATGCATGGCAAGGTCAAAGTGTCCTTCAAATTACTTTAAGACCTTCTTTAAACTACTTTTAAAGTGAAGGGTGGTAGTTAATAGAAAATAAACAGAAGCAAAGGAGCTAACGGGAAAATACATTAAAAGAAAAGGATTAATGGGACTAACTCTTGATAGGGTCCATTGATGTTGATGTGAAGTTAGGAATTATGGCTGTGGGTGTCTCGGTTTGTCTGGGAAGGGAGATTCCTTTAGTAGCCAGGGGCACTAATGTAACTTCTGATCAGTTACTGACACCAGTGTCCATATTAACATGGGATTCACTTGTAGATGAAGCCCCCCTAAATAGGAAGGCCACCATGACAGTTCTGGAGAGGACAAACTAAGTTTAAAGACCCCACCTCCTGACATGAAGGAGGAGTTGAACAGCTGATTGGCAAAGAGTGCAGCAGGTGGCCCCCAGGTCTCCTGGTAAACATCGAACAGTAATAAACTTGGAGACAGCATTGTCTCCTTGTCATTCTCTGCTCAGAGACGGCCCACTCTCTCTCCTGAACTCTCTGCTTGAGCCTCACTCTGCTCTTACTTTACTTTCACCTCACTTTCTCTTTACTTTCACTTACAATAAGGTTTTCTTGCATGACTTCTTGTGTCTGACTTTAAATTTTCTTTCATTGGAACACAAGAACCGCGATTTGGACTTTCAGCTCCCTGCTTTCAGGTGACACCACGACCTTTTCTCAGGCTTGATATTTTGCTCTAACTGCTCACAGAACTCAGGAAAGAGAGTTTACTTACTGTAAGTGTTTTGCTATAAAGACTCAGTAGCAGCACCTGCACAGGATAAGGTCTTGGGGAGGGGCACAGAGCTTCCATGAACTCCCCAAATGCTCCTTGGAGGTATTCACCATCCTGGAAGCTCTAGGAGCCCTGTTGTTTATGGACTTTGTGGAGGTTCTGTTACATAGGCATGATTAATTGCGGCATTGGCCACTGGTGACTAACCCAATGCCCAACTCCTCATTAGCTTAAGTTCAGATATGGAGCGAAAGGGGGCTTATTATGAATGACAAAGAGTGTCCTCTCACCTCTATCACTCAGGAAATACTTAGGGTTTTAGAAGCTCTTAGAAATAGAAACTAAGATCAAACATTTATTTCTGATTACATCACAATATGGTGTGTGTTTATGTGTGTGCGAGTATGTGTGCACATGTGCACATGTTTGATGGCCCTGAAGCTCAATGCTCACAAGCCAGTTCTTAGAAAAAGGAAATCTGTTTTATTCAGGGGCCAGCACCCTGGAAGATGAAAGGGGCTAAACGATCTTCAAAGCTCCAGCTTAGGGAACTTGGGGTGCAAAAGGCTTTTATAGGGAGGGAAAGAAAAAGCAGGTGGGCAATTGACAGTGCTGACCAGAGTCTTCCTCACCTAGGGTTGCATCTCCTTTTTTCTTCTTCTTCTTTGGTTGGAATATCCAATGGTCCTCAACCTCTTGGGGTTGTTCTTTTAGTTATTTAGACAGATTTTATTCCTTTTCTGCAAGCTAACCCTTACAGCAGTTTACATGTTTTGCATTAGTTGATGCCCACAACCAAAGAATAAGGAATCCAGGGTCACCAGTTGTTCTGAATTCTGTCAATCTAAAGAAAGACTATGTATCAGTTAACATCTTAATCATTTAGATGAAGATTCTCTTTAGAATTTAGAATGCCAGGCAAAGGGAGGGGAAGCCATTTGCAAAGGACATGGCCACTGCTGCATATATTCATTATGCATATGCTCTGACAAAGGATTATTGAATGGGACAGCCGGTACCCAGTGCACTTTTTTTATAGTGTTACCTCTTCATTCTTGAGCTCCTAACTTTGGTTCAACTCTTGGCCCATTAGCATGAACATTCAAATAATTTTATCCGGAAAGGTAGAAGCATTTCTGGTGTGTTTTCTGAGCTTCTATTTATAAGAAAATGCATTTCTATGGCCTTATCACAATCAACTGAGCCTAGAATTCTTGGGTCTGAAACTTTGTTAAAAGAGGAAAAACACTACTTTCTTGTCTGCTGGCATTTCGGGTTATAAATGAGAAATGGAGCTAAATTGATGTTTGTTTCTTTGCAGAAAACCTGTTTTTCCTATTTGGATCATAATTGATTTTTATCATTATCCTAGTTGTCTTAATCCAAATGTCTAGATGTATGTCTCCTTTCTTCGACTATGCATGGATTATGAAGAAAGTGTTCTTTTAGTATAGTTTTGATTATAACAGCCTTTTCTGCCTTGCCCAGGGTTTCCTTTAGAAACAATAAGTATTTGTAAATTGGTCATTATGTTAGTCCTTTATTGCCTTGTTTCCCTTCATTTTTTTGTCCTTTTTTTTTTTTGCAAATTTTCTCTGCATTCTGAAAAAAAATATATGATTTTTTCTTTGTGTCACTGATCAATTTTTTAAATATATTATTTCTATTCTCCTCTGATATAAACTTAAATAATACTATTATCATCCATTAAGAATCCTTGTCCTGGGGGCTGGGGTTGTGGCTTAGCAATAGAGTGCTCACCTAGCATGTGCGAGGCTCTGGGTTCGAGCCTCAGCACCACATAAAAATAAATAAATAAAATAAAGGTATTGTGTCCAACTACAACTAAAAAAGAATTATTTATAAAAAATAAAAGAGTCCTTTTCCTGTGCTTCCTCAGACCTTTGCACGGTTGCCAGGGTACCTAAACACTTCACATGCTGAGCATTTGTATGAAAACATTGAAAGAAAACATTACTAAAACAGAGGGCCTGATAAAAAGGAACAGTGCTTAGCATTACTGTGTTAATGGGTTTCCCAGATTAACATCTACATGCCAGCAGGCCCTCTGCAGAGAGCAGTGGCTAGGAGAAAATGTGGGTAGGATCACCATTACTGGGAAGGTTTGAATTCCTGTTCTATGACCTTCTGGGTGGGGGTAGGGTGACGCCCTTCTTCCCCATATGCCAAAGTAGTTCCTGGTTTTAATATCGAAAGTCCTGCATTTTAGGAGATTTTCAAGTCAGGCAGTAGGGACTCTTCCAAGACAACTTATTCTAATTTCCCAGGCTCTGATGGTAGTATTATCTCTCTTTGAATGAATATAGACTGCCAACACTGCCCATTTTGCCATACAACAGTTCAACTGTGTGAACGCTTCGAATAGCCTTGATCTGTCTTAAAACCCAAACCAATACACTCCCATTTCTCTGGCTTCTATTTTAAATAATAATTCGCCACAAAACCATTCCTCTTTACTTGCCATTCCTTTTGCATGGTACCACTAGGGACCTCTGCCCTTCTTTTGTTTCAAATACAGCTGATGCCACAGTATTGGATTTGATTAACTACAATGTCCACTTGGCTGCTTGATTAACTGCAAAGTCTACTTGCCCTCCTGGGCAGCAAGGACTTCCCGTTGTCATCGCAGAATGCAGCCTGGCTGTTTATGCTCACATCAGCAGTGAGGTCCGCTTCCCTTGGGGATGCAGTAGCAGTTTACTGCAGTGGATCAGGAACACCAGGAGGAGACCCATCCATTCTCTGCTTCAACTGGGTCCCCATGGTCCATATCAAAAGGAGCCATAGGATCTGTATTTCAGCCTTAGAGAGAAAGCTGAAAAGTGCAGGCAGGGAATGGGAGAGCCATGCTAAGGATCAGGAATATTCTCTCTTTCCTGTGTGGAAGGTATAGACTTGAGGATAGTTCTAGACACATTCTCTATGAGGACAAAGGTGGATACTTTTTTCCCTTCCTGTCCTCTTTTGGTTTACAATCAGACAGCTCTGTGGAATCAAGAACTTATTATATCAAGCCTCTTTGCTACCCCTCATGTCTCCTCATTTTACAGACAGTGGGTGGGCAAACTATAGAGGTTGGGGGAAGTGAGCAAAATAAAGTTAAGCAAACTAACTGGGCAATCTCAAGCACTAGTGACAAAGCTCAGACTCAAGTTTTACACTTTGCTCATGGTGAAAGTTGGGGAAAGTTAGCTATCTTCTCTTAATCACTGCTTTCTCTTTTTTAAAGTGGAGGTGATGGTGCTACCCCTGTACAAGGTGGCAGTGAGGATGAAATATGGCAATCCATGAAAAGCACAGTGACCACAATGAAAGGGCAGAAAACTTTATCCTTAAGTTCTCCAAGACATTCAAGTGAAACTTGGATTCTCTTTTCCTTCCACTTGTGGGCTCCAACTTCTTTCCACATTTTAAAGCTCAAGAGCATTTATAAAAGGTCATAGGCAGCCAGGTGTGGTGGTGCACACCTGTAATCCCAGCAGCTCTGGAGGATGAGGCAGGAGGATCATGAGTTCAAAGCTAGCCTCAGCAACTAGTGAGGCCCTAAGCAATTCAGTGAGAACATTTCTCTGAATAAAATACAAAATAGGACTGGGGATGTGGCTCAGTGGTTGAGTGGCCCTGATGGTTGATATTGAACAAACAAAGGCAGACCCAAGACGGATGAGCAGAACCAGCTTAGTATTAAGACAAAAGTACCCGGCTATCACCTGTCTCCGTCAGAGAGCAGGGCAGAGAGCTCCTGCTTGGCCTGGGCTTGCCAAGCTCCTTGTAGCTCAGAAGCAGCTATTATGTAAATACTTCATTGATGTAGTATTTGCACTCTCTCCAGTTTTACAAAGAGGATGTGAAGGTAGGTGTATAAGGAGAGCTGGTGCCTCCTGTACAGCAAACACTTCCACACTCACTGAAATGTTTACTTCTCAGAATGTACCTGGGAGGTTTGTGTTAATAATTCCACTCAAAAAAAGAAAAAATGGTGACTCAAGAGAAGTGACTTATCTAAAATCAAAAGCAAATGTGTACCAGGGTTAGGCCTTAAACTTAAGCATGAATCCAAACTCCCAAGCCTTCGTGACTTGACAAGCTGCCTGATCAACTAACAGATGCTACATGAACCCATGCCAGTTGCCAGGCGAGACTTTTCAGGCCTTCCAACCACGGATTTTCCTTCTCAGTGACAGTCTTGCCTGGAGTGTTGCTCGTTTTTTTTTCAGTGACATGGATACAAGACCGGTTCTGGGGGACCAGCTTTGAGAACAGGCCCCATTTATCCACAGGACAACTCACCTAACCTCCTTGGGCCTTGACTTCCTTATTTAAGAGACTAGAAAATAACATTTCTTTCATAGGATAGTGTCAGAATTAAAGCTGACAACTACACAAATACTTTCAATCCCTATAGCACTTTAGACAGTGTTAAGGGTCATAGCATCGTTTCCAGTGCTGTGCCTCCTCCAAGAGTTGGGAGGGGGCAGTAGTTTCTATGCAAAAGGAAGTTCTCTCCTGGAGCCCAAATGATAAGGACTATTAGAGGAAGTGGCAGAGTCCTGACTTCACCAGATGCAAATAGAAAATCCAAGTGGCCTGGGTTCTTCCTTATGCTTTATTGTGGAAGAGCTATCCCACCTGCATTGTGCAAAGAACAATAAGGAAACAGAGTCCTTGAGGAAATGCCATCAAGAGAACTGCCTCAGTGGCATGGGCACCTGGAGGGTGTTGCAGTCTAAGTTCTTTAGAATGGGAAAGTTTGAGGATTCTGCCAGGGCTCAGGGGCAAAGGTCATTCCTGCCAACATAGTTGTAGCTCAGGTGTTGATCTGATGACTTTGTCTCTCTTCTTTAATGACCGTGCCATCATTCTACATTCCACACCATTTAACAAACATTTGTTATATACTAGGCTTTAGAGTTAGGGGAAGTGAATAAAAATCACAGGTTTCATGCCTCATGAAATGTACCTTCTAGCAGGGGAGACAAACATGCAGCCCAGCAAATAAATGGTAAGATAATTTCAGGTGGTAATTAAGATTCACAAAGAAAATACATGACTGTGGAGTTGTATCCAGCAAAGGGCTGGTCAAAGGTCCTTTAGATGAAGGAGTTGGGAAAGACATTCTGAGGAGGGGAGAATGAAGCAATTAGAAGGAACCAATGCTGGGCGTGGTGGCACACACCTGTAATCCTTGCGGCTCAGGAGGTTGAGGCAGGAGGATCACAAGTTCAAAAAAAGCCTCAGCAATGGCGAGGTGCTAAGCAATTCAGTGAGAACCTGTCTCTAAATGAAATACAAAATAGGGATTGGGAATGTGATTCAGTGGTTGAGTGACATTGAGTTTAAGAGACTAAAAAATAACGTTTTAACAACCCTGGTACCCCCCCCCACACACACACACACACAAAAGGAAGGAACCAGCCAGGTGAACTGGTCATTCTCCCTTTATCCCCATGCATGCTCTACTCTAATCTTATTCTGAAACAGCATCACCAAGAATCCCTAATCCGATGGTTTCCCATGAGATTTGGCCAATGGGAGACACAATGGCAAGCAGAGGAAGAGATTGGGGAATTGATTCTCCTACTCTTTCCTTACTTAGGGTCTGAGCCTTGGTCAGCTCCCATGGGTGAAGGGCTCTTCCATGACCCCAGCTCTTCTGGGCCCCAGGAACTTATCTCCTCCCATCCTTCCCCCTCAGTCAGTCCCTATGGCCATAGAGGTAGTAATGGCTTCTCACTATTGCTACTCTCTAGGTTTCTTACACTTCCTAATTGTTCCCTTGGCCCTACCACATACCTATCCCTTTATTAGAGTTACTCCATTAAAAAATAAGGAGTGAATTATGCTTCTTGCTAGGATAGCCACATGTAACTTCTAAAGGTGCAGCTTTAAGCCATTCCTGGCAAAGAGAACATCAATCTTACGTGGATCAACTAAAAACAATGGTAACTTACCTTCGTGAGATTATTATCATAAAGCAGGAAGCATTTTTAACATATATTATTGCATTTAAATATTGTGATGACACAGTTTGTGCAGGAATTATTCTCCTTTTATAATCTAGGGACCTGAGGCTCTGAGAAATAAAATGAGTTATCAAAAGTTGATATGGGCAGGTGACACTAGAGCTCAAACCTAAAGTCAAGCTTCTTGCTCCCAGTCCAGGCTTCTTCCCCTACTAAGTGAAGTCAGGTGGTAAAGAGATTTGGGGAACATTATTTTGGAATTTATCAGTTTTAGTAGTAGCTCTCAGATTCTGTCATATTTAGCAACTCTCCAACCATAGCCTCAAGTTCAGACATAGCCACAGGGACCTTCAGAAGCACAGGAATTCCTCTCAAGGTCAAGGGTAGCCAAGTCACTTATCAAAGCATTATGGGGACAGCCATGTGATTAACCTTCTGGAGCTGACACTGTTTCAGAGGATATGCATTTATAACTTCCTCAAAGTGTATTTTTCCTCTAATATATGTATGTCATCATGAGCAACCTATTTTAAAGGTACTAGAGAACCTAGATATTTACAAGGATCATTTGATAAAAAAAATATTAATTGACATCTTGAAATTCAAATAACTAGTATATGGTCAAAGCATTTCGAAGTTGAGATTTTGATACAAATGGCTTTCGTAAACTGGAGCCTACCTCCATAGTTATAAGACTGTCTTTATCAGTCATATCATTCTAGGATTAACAGTAAGAATTTCTTCCCCAAAGTGGAATCAGCCCCAGAAAATCCAATTTCTAGCAGTATATCATTTCTTTCCACACCCCCACCAGCCATCCTCCTCATTAACTTATCATTTGCAGTTTAAAATATCTACATGCACCTCTCCAATATTCCAATAGTTAGTCCTCTGGGGGGTTTACAAGCCAGATTGAACATCTGGATTTTGCAGCGAATCCTAAAGGTCACCAGATTCAGTGTGGTAGAAGGAGATGAATAGATGGGCACAAGACAACACGCAGCCATGGAGACAAACGGCTCCTGCTGGCCCAGGCCAGCCTCTGAAAACTCAGACGCATCAGACCACATGGGTATCTGCTGAAGGATGAATTGTTATATGGCTTTGGAAAAAGTCAGTGTTTCTTTTTCTTTCACTCCCACTTGGCATTTTGGAGCCTGCTGTCAGGATTCACACCGATTTTTGGCTTGAATTCTAGGGCTTTTTTTTCCTACTACAGTTGAGCTTAAAGAAAAATAGCACCAAGAAATTGTTAAGAAGAAAAGAAATCATGCTCCAGATGGTTTTAAAGAAATTTAACCTGACCCAATGCTGCCCCAAAAGGTCTTTCATTTATAAAGCATTGGTCTTGAAAGCAACTTTCATTTGGTCTTGAAAGCAACAACTGAAAAACTGCTTTACACGTTCCTAAGGCAGCACCTTAGCATGTGTGGGGGCACATGTGCATTTGTATACCGATGAAGAGGTGATGCATTTTTTCTTAGAGATGACACAGAATCTGACTGATGATTTTCCAGTTCCTTCACTTTTGCTCTGATGAAGGACATCTCAAAAAATGAGAGATGGCAAAATTTGATGTCCCAATGGTCTAAAGGTTCTGATACACCTGCTTTGAGAAACATGGGTTTTCCTTCACCATGTTAAATTGTTGAGGGAGATGAAGTCCCAGGCAATGGGGAAATATGGAAAAGACAGACTCTGCCAGCAGTGAGGAGCCTGGGAAGCTGCACTTGTAATGTAATTTTAGTTACAGGTTACACAAAACCTGAACTCAGATGAACTTAAGCAAAGAAAGAAGTACCAGGGATTTCTGAGAGTGCTCTTGGGCAATGTACAGATGCAGGGACCAGGACAGTGTGCAAGGGCAGGGGACCAAGACCTATGCCTCAACATCATCAATGGCTTTCATCCACCTTGCCTTGGCATGAACCTGCCTAGTTTTACTTCATTATGTCCTGGAGCACACACGTTTTCCCTGTGAGGTAGGGAATGTGGCCACAGGCAATTTGAATTCAAATCACATAAGAATCTAACCTTTTCTGTTTGTTCCAGTTAGAATAAACCTCGGGGAAGTAATCAGCTTGGGTTCAGCTTGGGTCCCAATGTTGTCCCTTGACCCATCACTGATTCCAAGCTGACTGTGACATCCCAGTCTGGGTTTCCCTGGAAGAGAAGATCAGTGTGGAAAAAATGAGAGAGTGTGAGCATAAGCAGTCCTGAAGGACAGTGGTGCAAGTTTGAAGGTTAAAAACAGTCTACTGCGGCAACGAGAGGAGGCTTAACTGGATCAGCTGACTCACACTAATTCCACTAAATACGTCAAACAATGTGTAATTCAAAGATGTAACAGAAGACAGTCTTCTCATTGCACTTTAAATGAGTGCAAGTGGACTGTAGAAGTTACATAATGTGATAAGCCACCGTGCCAACCTTGTACCCATGTGTCACCCTCTGTCTAGGACACTACTCTCCCTTGGGTCCTGGAGCCTAGCAGGCTCCTCCACCTCCAAAGGTTTAATATAGCTCCTTCATTGTGTCTCCACAGTTCCCCTTTGTTACTTGCATGTCTAAGTCCTTGTCATCCCTCAGAGCTGTGGTCCTCAGGTGTCACTGAGCACCCTACTTAAGTAAGCCTCAGTCTCTTATTCTTTATCACTTTGTTTAGTTTTTACGGTACTTACCAGTTTGTAATTGATATATTTGTTTGCTTAATAGTTCATTCTGGCCTCTCTGATAGACTGTAAGCTTTTCAAGGGTTGGTACAATGTCAGAGTCATTCATTACTACTCCAAACACCTGTGAATGTCCCTCTCCCACTGAGAGGCTCAATAAGTGTTGAATGAATGGATAAATAGATGGACACATTGTCCAGATGAATGCAGTAGCAAACAAAGAACAAAAGGAAAAATGAAAACCAACCTAAAAAGTAGTGAGAGGGTTGCAGAGTAGAGGGGCAGAGGGTGGAGGGTGGTGGTGGTGGGCGGGTAAGGGCTGCTACACAACCCTCATAGGACTACTGAGATCCTAGCACCAGGGAGCACTGTTTCCATAGAATACAATGATCCTGGGCTCCTTGGAGTTGGTATGGTCTAGCCCACATCCTCCCACAGTGTGGCACATCTCAGTGTCTCAGGAACAAATGAATCAATCCCAGAAAACCACAGGGCTTTTGGTATGCCTCAAACTTCAGAGAAGTACTTCTTAAACCATCTATGAGGAGGGAGCATTGTTACAAAATTATTTCCAATTCATTGCTCACCAAAACATTCATAAACCACAATATTTAAAAAAATGCAATGAAAGGAAATAACTAAAGATATACCAAATAAAAGGTCATGTTTGGAAATAGATTGAACACACATAAGATCAATGTGCAATTAGTACGTATGAAAACAAAAACCTTTTGAACTTCTGTACATTGCAGATCAATAAGAGTTTAGAGATAGACACTGGTTCGTGAGCCAAAGGTGGTGTCTGTGTTTTAGGGAGAAGTCAAGTCGGAGTGAAGGACCTGGCACTAGACTGGGCTTGACCATACCCTTTCATTGAGTCTTCCCGGTAATCCTGTGAGGAGGGCCTGGTGAAGTGAGAGAGGCAGGATGGTAGGAGCAGAGTCAGTTACTGGCTTTATTTACAATCTTAAAACTTTTTTTTTTATCATGGATTTTTTAAAAAATTAACTTTAGTTTTACAAAAACAGCATATTAAGATTTTTTATTGATCATTTAGTTTTTTAATACCCTCTTAACTTTTGTGTCCAAGGTAAATCCCTCCCTTTCCCTAATCCAAGCCCGGTGTGAAAAAAACATAAGATTTTTCAATACATACAGAAAGCAGGCCACAATACCATAAATAAATAGCTGAGGCCTTACCACAGTCCTAATCCCAAAACCCTACCTTCTACTGTACCACCCTTCATCTCAATGCTGAGCTTCCAACCTTCACTCAATCATTTACTTGCAATGACATCAAGGGTTGACACTGAGTGTGTGCTCCAGGGGTAGCTGATGAGGAGCCAGTCTGGAACACTGAGTGGGAGACAAATGATAGGCAACCCTGAAAGGAGAGCTGAGGGGCTGGGGTTGTGGCTCAGTGGTAGAGTGCTTGCCTAGCATGTGTGAGGCACTGGGTTCAATTCTTAGCACCACATATAAATAAATAAATAAAAAGGTCCACTGACAACTAAAAATTATATTTTATAAAAAGAAAGAAAATGAAGGCTGAGGAATGTGGATTTTATCTGGAGTTACTGGGGCATTCTAGAAGTGGCATGGTCAGATTTAATGTTCAGAAAGTTCACTCTGAGTGTATTTGGATGAGTGGGTAGAAAAAAAGGGACAAACTGGACTTGGTGCCAAGTTCACTGAAAGATGAAGTAATCCAGGGAGAAGACGGAAAGGAGAGTGAAGACCTGGTCCCATTGGAAAGGGTTCTTCTTGCTAGCATCATGAGGGCTCAGAGAAGGACAAATTGCCCCTGCTGCTCCCAGGCTGTGCCTGTCCATGTTCATTGGATGAGCACAGACCCACTGGGGACACTGAGTAATCTGTGACTGTGTGTATAGGGGTGGGGGAGGGATAAGGAGGAAAACTCACTAATGAGAATCTGGAGTGAGGAAAACGGGTGCAAGGAGACATGGAAATGCAAGAAACTGGTAAAGGAAAGAGCAGAAGGCAGGCAGCATCTGTGAGCTCAAGGACAGGAGGAAGGAGGAAGGCAGGAGTAGGCGGAAACAGCAGTCAGATTCTCAGCGGCACTAAAATTGTCCCTGCCACTTGGCAGGAGTCAGTTCAGACGTCACAGATCCAAGAGCCTTGTCCTTTTGCCCATTCATATAACTGCACAAGGAGCCAATTGGGGAGATTATGGACCAAAGGATTCCTTGGCAAATATTCCTTCTACCTTCAGTGGTGTTTTAAGCCCTCAAAGCATTGTTTATTGAAGTAGTGACAATGGCCATGAATTATTTCTGCCAGAGTGGACTGTAAGACATTCAGTGTGGCTGATTAAAAAAGTACATGAAGTGCAGTTTAAACATACATAATGTCTCTTAGAAAAAATCAATTTAGAATCTAAATGAACATATGATGGATAATGTGACTCAATCTTTAAAGATCTGAAATGGAACTCATTTTATTACTGTCCACTTTTATAATGAAAAAAGAAAAACCTCTTATACTATGCCACCTTTACAATTCTCTGAGCTTTTTCACTTTCATTATGCATTTAATTATTTCAAAAATCCCTTAAAGAAGAAAGGGCAGGGATTATTATTCTCATTTTGCAGAAGTGAAAATGGAGACCAGAGAGGTATAGAAATTTGTCCCGCACATGCTAAGTGGTAGAGCTGGTCCTGAACCTGGCTCTCTTGACCATGAGTATTCTTTCCATGGATTTCCAGTGTTCCACTCTAAGCAAGCTGTAGACAGGCTTTTCTGGAAGGACTTATGTTAATCATCTCGTTATCCTTTCCTGGGGACCTGCTGAAAGATGATTGTCCAAGGATCATGACTTACATGGGAAACAGTGGCAGAGGGGTCACACTCACTTACTCACTCCAAGGCTTTGAGTAAGATGCTAACTTCCAGAGTCTCTTAGCTAAAAAACGAGTGGCAGGTGTCCCTATCTCAGTAGGTTATTGTAAAACATTATTGTCCTGCAGGAAGTGGAAGACTAAAAGGTGAGACACAGGATCTAGCAAATGTGAATGGAAGGGATGAAAGACGGAAACTCAGGGTATTAGTGTCCTTAAAGAGAATCACATCTATTAGTGTCCTAAAGAGGATCAGGTCTACTCAAACTTAGCATGAGTCTTGCAAGCTTGGAAGGTAGGAGCAAGAACCCCTTGTTGAGGACGAGGTTCCATCTCCCTGTGTGCCAGGGGCTGTGTGGCACACATTTGAGAATAGTGTTTATTGAACAATTACTTTTTTAAAAAAAATTGTATATAACAGCGGAATGATAGGGCAGAGGGGTGGGAGGGGAAGGGAGGGGGCATGGAGTAATTAATGATGGTTGAATGTGATGATAGTTCTTATCCAAAGTACATGTATGAGGACATGAATTGGTATGAATATACTATGTATACAACCAGAGATATGAAACAACTACTTTTCAACACCTACTGTGTGCTGAACACTGTTTGAGATGTTGGGAACACCAAGTGAGGGATGGCCCCGAAGGTCCCTCCCCCCACCCATTCCAGGGTGCTTGCAGGGACATAGACCAAAGCAAATAGACACTTATCTCTGGAGTCTCCACCTTTCTAATGAAGCTACTTGGCTTCCAGGAAGTTTCTAATTTATATAATTGCCCACGCCACGCCACCCCCACCCCCTGCCGCCCCGCTGCCTTTATAAATATGCAGAATGTGACACCATTGTGGCCTTCTCACCAATTAGAGCCCTTTCTGTGTGAAGCCTCACCTGGGTTCCCTTCTCTATGGGATAATGAACCCTGGAGGAACATGAGCAAGACACCACTTTTGTGCTTATACGTTTTCCTCTAGTGCACTCTCGTTTGTATTTATGTGGCATGATACTTGTGGCATGTGTGTTTATGCCTCTGTTTGAGAACCCAAAGCTACCATTCCTGTGGATGAGGGAGATGACAAGAAAATGAGTGAGATATTCTGTCATCTCATCCTCCAGCTTTAACCTAACTCTCCAGCTGTGCACCCCTGCTGGCAAGAGATGTTGGAGCCTCCTCCAAGTGTGTCTGATTTAAAACCACCAGCCCTCTCCCCATACACAGCAATGCCAATGGGTTGGAATTTTGTCATGGATAGTTTGGGGACCCTAAGGACAAGATCTTCCAAATTATAATGTGGTGGTAGACAGACACTGCAGAGTACAGCTGGGCTTCTAGGAAGACCTCTAAATGGGTCATTACTTTGTGGGCTGGAGACACTCTGAGAGCTTGATCAATGAAGAAATTGTAAAGAATAAAAATGGTGAAGACATGATTCTAATCTATGAATAACTGACAAACTAATGAGGAGGAAGGGATGTGGGATGTGTGGGATGTGAATATTCACCTTTGTTACATTTCTGGCTCGGGTCCCCTCACCTGGGTGCTCTCAGTTTCTCCAATGGGCTTCTGCCATCATCTCCAGGCTTGATCAATCCCCAGAACCTTGGTTTCCAGGCTGGGTCTCTCTTCTGTCTTCTGAGCAGCACACCCTTCCATTCAGCTGCCTCCCAGGTATCTCTGCATGTGTTCCAGAGACACTGACAATTCTTCTTTCCCTCCTCAGTCTTCACTTAGATCATCACCATCAGTCCTGTTGCTCAGGCCAAGAACCAAGAATCAATCACCCTCAATCTTTCCCTCGTCCTTTCTTCCTACGACCAATCTGTCACCAAGCCCTGCCAAGCCTTGTGTTTCTGGCCCCGCAGTCTCCCTCTCCATACCCACTCTGCCTTAGATCCAGCCCCAGATTTCTCAGCTCATGCTCATGGTAGTTTACTCACTTTTGTTAAAGAAAAAAAAAAGGCCTCTTGTCAATGTCAATAAGGAAGACTTTACTGAAGGTGGGGGGGCCCATTGCATGACAGGTATGAGACTGCTGCAATGGAGTCTCCAAGTGGCAGGCAGAGGTTGAATTTGCTGTCTGAATACAAGACTAGTGGAGGAGCGGCAGGCTGGCGGGGCAGGTCAGTGGGTAGAAAATTTCAAAGAGGAGTAAAGGGAGGTCTGGCTAAACTGACTCCACAAGACTGTTGCTGAGGGCGGGGCAGGTGGTCAGATATGGGGAGTAGAGGATGGGGAATTTGATCGGATAGTAAGGGTGGTCAGATACCAAGGGTCAGCATACCCAGATGGATTCTTGCTAAAACTAAACCAAATGAACAGAACCACTGGACCAATGGCAGAGCCCACTCCCATAAGCCCTCCCTGCCCTCTCCACCCTGCCCAGCTGTGATCTTCTTGTATGCATTTAAGCAGATGACTCTCCAGTCCCCAGTGGCTTGTAGGAAAAGGGCTAGCCTGCAAGCATGGCTCAGCTCTCTCTCTTAATCATCTCTCCCACACTCTTCCTGGAAGGGATTTATGTCTCCCTGGCCCCACTGATATCCTCACCTATCAGCAAACCTAACTTGCCATTCAGGGACTGAGTCTGGAAACCTTCCTAATAATACGCCACCTTCTCCTTCTCCTTCCACCTTCCTTCCTGCCCAGTCACACTGCTGCCACAAAATCACTGTCTCAACATCCCCTGCTAAGGAGGGTTCAGATTCTAAAAGCATCCTTTTATTTATCTTTGCATGCTTATTTACTATTAGATTGTGGGCTCCTCAACTAGCTCTAGGTATTTGTAGGGCTTAGAAATTGATCCATAATAATATTAATAAAAAACAGTGAATGGCCACAATACCTCTCATCACATAGTGCTTCTTCTATTTTTATACACATGTGCATTTTCAAAAAAAGAGAAATCTCCACAAGAATCTGTGAAATAGATGCTGCTGTTATTCCAATTTTACAGATGAAGAAAATGAGGCAAAATGTTAACCGACCAGGCAGATACCACCCTGCTAGTGTGTGACCATGCTGAGTTTCCAACTCAAGGCAAGAATCCCTGCTCTCAGCCACTAAGGCTCTCCAGCACCACACACAGGCACTGTACCAGTTGGACATGGTCAACTGAACCAGGGATTGAGGCGCCAGGGCCAGAGTGACAAGGAAGATAGAAATGGCTAAATCCAAGGGCTGTGGAGGCACACAATGCATAAGGTGAATGTCATTAGTGTGTCTGCTGAGTGCCGATGGTGATGTAGGTGGAGGGTGTGACCAGCAATTCCAGAAAGAGGCCACATCTTGAGTGGGACACAAGACAGCCAAGCATGGCTGAAGAATGATGGAGTAAGAATTAATCCAAAGGAACAGGATGCTTCTCTTGGAAGTTAAAGTTGTTTTTATTACCTGTGCTGCTCTCTGGCCCATGGTATGACTTTCATGGGCCCTGGACACTTTTACCTTAGTGCGCCCCTTCCCTATAAATAGCAGTAACCATTCACATTTTATAACCTTGTAGGTATAAGGATAAACTTATTAATATTATAAGCTGAAATATTTTATTTGACCTAAAAGTTCATTTTTTTTACTTCTGATGATTAAAAAAAGTATTTTTTAATGACCTTGAAAGTATTGTGGGCCCTGGATATGGTGTCTTCTGTGCCTAATGGGGAAATTGTCCTCAGCTCCTCTCTTTATCATGCACCTCAGCCAGACCCTTGGAAGTTCTCTCTCAGGATTGGAGTACAGGATTAGTCCTCAAAATGATCACATTTCTTATTTGCAAAGTGAGAAAATAGGCTATATCACTCCTGAGGAACTTTCTGACTGAGATTTACATTCCATTTGTTCCTTGTGAAGTACTAACAACTCCTAAATCTCTCTTGAGGTTATCATCTTATTTAATTCTCACAATTTCCCATTATTCACATAAGGAAACTGAGGCTGATGGAGACAGGCTTCTGGCTTCACAGCTCACATGTGGTAGAGGCTGAGGAAAGCCCCAGTCCTCTACCTCTCATCACTGCTCAATAGCATAAGGTTTGGCCTGGGGAAGAACCCCTGGGAGGAGAGAGCTGCTTACATGCATGTGTGGTTTCCATGATCACACAGATGCGTCATGAACTTGGAGTCCACTGCATGGTGGAGTGGGAGTCCACCTGGGGTTCATTTAGTTACTTAACTATGATTTACTAGTGGTGAGGGTAGAACCCAGGGTGTCCAGCATGCTATTCAAGTGCTGAGCCACTGAGCTATAACCCCGGCTTGCAAAGTGGGTTTATTTCAGCTTTTACTATTATCATTGTCAGGCATTCTGGGAGAAAGCGTGTCAACAAATGAATTTGGGGGGAGTGGAGGGCACAATTCAGTTCACAGAGTTTCTCAAATACAAATACAAGAAGTGGGCATAAGAACATTTGAGAAAAGAAACAAAAATTCAGTGAGGAAATTCATATTTTAAAACAACTTCATAAAGGCTGGGGATGTAGCTTAGTGGTAGAGGGCTTATCTAGAATGTGTGAGGTGGCACTGGGTTCGATCCTCAGCACCACATATAAATAAATAAATAAATAGATAGATAGATAAAAGTACTGTGTACATCTACATCTAAAAAACACCTTCATAAAGAGCAAATATTTGGTTATCAAATGATTGATTTCTTAAGTTAGATTTTTTCCTTTTATTTATTTATTTTTCTATTTAAGGTTAAAACCAAAGCCCTTTCACATGCCAGGAAAGTGCTATACCACCACGCTGCATCCTTAGCCCTTTTTATTTTTATTTCAAGACAGTGTCTTGATAAATTGCTGAGGCTGACCTTGAACTTGGGGTCTTCCTGTCTCAATACCCCAAGTCACAGTGGCTGGGTGTGTGCCACTACACCAACCTCCTGGGTTTGGTTTTTTCCCTTGTCAGTGTCTACTGGCAGGTGGTGAGCTGGGTTCTGACCCTGAGCCCTCATCTCAGTCTTTTTTCAGAACCTCCATGGCCGGTCAGGGTGAGGGGTTCAGCTTGGGCCCATCTGCAGACACTGGAGTGTTGTAGGCTCTCTGCTGGATCTGAGTGGAACAGGGAAGGAGAGAAAGTGTATGTGGTCATACTCCCACTGGCCTGAGAATTGAATAGAAGGCAGCCCTGATAACAAAGTGACAGGAGAGCAGGATGCTGCTGCGAGCCGAGACCACACAAGGACAGCAGGAAGGTCCTGCCTCCTTC
The DNA here is from genome assembly GCF_048772815.1 of Callospermophilus lateralis. Lineage (NCBI taxonomy): Eukaryota > Metazoa > Chordata > Mammalia > Rodentia > Sciuridae > Callospermophilus > Callospermophilus lateralis. The sequence continues at coordinate 517,687 of NW_027516368.1, read as the reverse complement.
CCTCGAGGCTGTGCTGGTTTCCCCTCTTGCTTCTTTACCCTATACAAACACAGCTCTAGAGCACCTAGGGAGGCTGAGGCAGGAGGATCGCGAGTTCAAAGACAGCCTCAGCAACTTAAGGAGGCACTAACCAACTCAGTGTGACCCTTTCACTAAATAAAATACAAAATAGGGCTGGGGATGTGGCTCAGTGGTCCAGTGCCCCTGAGTTCAATCCCAATACCCCCTCTCCCCTGGTATTCCCTCTCCCCAAAAAAAAACAAAAACAAAAACAAAACAAAATGTAGCTCAGTTGGTGAACCTTAGCATGCTCAAGGCCCTGGGTTCCATTCAAGAGAGAGGGAGAGATCAGGAATAAAAACATATAATGACAAAAATGATCTGAGTCTATAATTTCCTAATAAAACTGTTCTAGTTGGCCTGATTTTAGTCAGATGAACCTTCTTTCCCCTCACTGTTGGCCAGGCTAATAAGAAAAGCAGCACACTGAGGAAGTTTAGGCATGAATTTTATCACTCCCTGGACAGTTCCAGGCAATAGAAGGGGAGATATTACTACGAAGTTTTAAAACTCACACTACTTTGAAATTATCACGTAAGAATTGTCACAGGGGGACCCAGTAAGACTGTGATTTCTCCTTGTTTTACACCACAGGACTGAAAAGGGAGTTGAAGGAGATTAATTACATTCCCTGCTAATCAATGCAAAGACATATTTTTCTGCTTCTCCATCTCATAACTTTTATTTCATCTAGTTTGGGCTTTTTTAGGGTTGCCAGATGTCCCAGTTTCAGTGGGACAATCCTGCGTTTTGAAGGTATGTCCCATCTGCTCTTGAAAATATTTCTGTTCACTGCTCTCTCGTCGGCTGTAGGGTTTTTAGAGCTGCCAGCCAGAGTACGGCTGCTGCAGAGAAGATGATAAATTATTGTAACACTATAAAAAAAATCACTCACATCCACCACTACCTCACCTCAGCAATGCTGTGAACTAATTCTGCAAGAATGTTTGTCATGAAAGGTGAAATATCCAAATCTCCAGATGGGAATTTGGAGCTCTTTCCACAATGGCTTCGAGAAGATGCAGAGCAGGCAGGCAGGAATATGTGGGATGATTGCAGGACCGGCCATTGGAACATCTGGCTCCATGTTTCTGGAAAAGTAACTTTGGGTCAGTAAGTTCAGAGAACAAACGGTTGTTTGAGCATCTACTATCTAGCTGATGTATAGTTGTCACATTAGACAAAAATGCCTGAATTATTTCTAGAGTAACTTGGCTGACATAGGTTTTATTCCCATTTTATAGATAAGGAAGTTGAGGCTCAGATCCACAAATCCAAAACTTTTGGTGAAAATCCCCATGGCAGATGTCTCACTCTCTTTACCTGTTAGGCAGGAATAATAATCATCTATAGTTTGTAAGAGGCTGATGAACAGATTCTCCCAAGTTCTCTGCCAGGGTTCTAGTGGTACCCTAGGGGGACTTGGAACTGAAGGCCCTGTCTATGGGAGGCTTCAAATGACCAACTTGCACTGAGCAAACATTCTTAACTTCTTTTTAACTTGGCCTTAAACTAGATGTCAAGCGTGGCACTGGCAGAGACAAGGTACCTGAATTTAGGCCCCTGGACCCAAATTATTATTTTTTTGCTTGGTTTTCTTCTATTCCTCATTTCTTGCAATTGAGGCATGGAGACTGCTGTACCTCAGGTGTCATCTGAGTAAGGCCACTGGTCACACCACTCACAGCCTCTGTATGTCAGGGAGAGTGAGATGATCATCATTCTTCTGACAGAATGAGGGCCTGGCAGCAGATGAACCATGGCTACTGTTCCAGTGCAGGGGAAACGGTACACCAAGAGGCAATTGAGAATGTTCTGGATTCCTTCAAAAAAGGCACTGAATGGTTTCATTAACATACATTGTCTAGTTTTCATCACGCCAGTAGGAAAGAGAGTCCGTGATCTCCTGCATGGGCCGTTGTCAGCGTATCTAAGTAACACATGTGCAAGTGGAGGAGTGATCCCAAAATACGACCAGTACGTCAGCTGTCATCACTTTGGATGTCCTCCTGGTGGTGCATGCCTGGCCTACTCCTTTTGTTGTTTTCCTCTTGCCCTTCACAAAGGCATTTTCTCTCAGTAATGGGGAAAATCTTTTTCTTAGATTTCAATTCCTTGCAAGCGAACTCTTCTCAGCCTCTCCTTCCTATTGGGGATTAATGAGTTTTCCTCTTATGAACCTTGGGAGTGCTCCAGTGGCTCCATAGACCCTCTACGATGGTTTCCAAAGTGTGCACCTGTGTGCTCATGTCCATGCCATCAGATTCTCAAAGGGATCCTTGGCATCAAAATGGCTAAGATCCAGCTGGGCAGCTATTGTTCTATTGGTAAAGAGATGAAGAGTTCTCTCTCTCTCTAATTCTCTGTGTGATGATGGGCAAATTATTTAATTCCAAATTCCTTTCTATTCCCAGCTGTTAAATGGGCTTGAGCTATTTCTCCTACTCGCTCTACATCCCCTTGATTTCCTAATCTTGGGGTTCTGGACTCGTGGATTTTCTTACCAATTCTAAATATTCTGTACCCTCTGGGCCTGATCTGAGGTTTCTTGGTGCTCACTCCACTTCTGATCTCTACTAGTTCTCTGTCCACACTGTACAATTATTTTGTATTTACTCTCTGTATCCCCTCTAGATACAAACTCCTAGGAAGTCCTCGCTGCACCTTATTCATTTACCAACAGCGTCTAGCAGTGGGAATGAATGAAAGAAGGCATTCATAAAGTTGTTGATGGAATTCAGTTTGTCTAATTTTTCACCCACCCCACCACCTGCTTCAGAGAGAAGGAAGAAACTAGATCAGCAGTTGGGGACTGACAGGGACATAGAGAGGGTGGGGATGAGTGGGTGACTGCCTGCCAGCTTTTAGTCTGCAGAAGGTCACATAAGGGGCTTGTTAAAAACACAGGTTCCTGCAGGGAGGGGTGGCACATGCCTGTAATCCCATCAGCTTGGGAGGCTGAGGCAGGACGACAGAGAGTTCAAAGCCAGCCTTAGCAAAAGTGAGACACTAAGCAACTCAGTGAGACCCTGTCTCTAAATAAAATACAAAATAGGGCGGGGGATGTGGCTCAGTGGTTGAGTGCCCCTGAGTTCAATCCCTGGTACCACTCTCCCAAACAAATAAACAATTAAATAAAACAGATTCCTTGGCATCGCCCTTGAGCTTCTGACTCCCTTTAGGATGGAATCCCTGAAACTGTGTTTTTGACACACTCCTAGGAGATTTTTGCACGGCATGGTTTGATCGGGGTAGGGAAAGACTCTGACATTAGTGGATTAGAGGACATTAGGACCAATTGGGTTTCCTGACTATACTCTGGGTGGCGCTGTGCAGATGCTTCAGCTAAAGAGAAGACCCCCTCCACCCACAACCCAGGGCTCTTAAAAACTCATTTCTCAAGGTTGGCCCCACATGAAGATTGGGCTGTGGACCCAAGATCACTAACACCAGGAAATCATACCAGGCGATGTCTAGCAAGTATGAGGTTCTCATCCTAATTTCTCTGCCCAACTTGATTGGGGGACAAATATTTCAAAGACAAGATGCTATGTCAGGGTCTCCAGAGTGTCTCCTACTGCTCGCACCAAGCAGTGTCAGAGTATCAGGGTGTTCAGTTACTCCACTCATCTCTCTCCTCCTTGACTGTCATTTGTAATTACAGAAGTAATGCATGTTTTGCAGATGATTTAAAAAAAAAACAGAAACAAAAATAATTTTTAAAAGTCATCTGAAATCACACCACCCACAGCTAACCACTGTTGACATTTAATGCATATCCTTAAAAGGATACTGTTTGGTAACCTGCTTTTTCTAACTTAACAATACAACAGGAACATTTTCCAGGGTAAGGACCACATTTAAATAATTTTTTAAAATTGCATAGTATTATAGTATTCCATTTACAGATGGAACATGGTTTATTTAACCAATTCCATATTGTGAGACATTAAAATCTGTTTCTTCCTTTTCCCTCTTTAAAAGTCTTTGACATTTACGGCCAACTCTGCCAAAAGCATTCTTACAATTACCCAGTTGCTCTTTTATGTGCTTGTTTGATAATTTTCTATAATACAAATTCCTAGAGGTAAAACTTCTGGATCAAAAACTGTATGGAGGATTGTGGCTTTTTATTCTTACTGCTTTCTGGAAAGGTTTCCCATTTGACTCACACCACCAGTGGGTGAAAGGAATCAGAAGGATCTCCCTCAAGAAACTCTCTGAAATCTTCTGAGAATTTGTCATGCTGCTAGTTCGGCAGAATTCTGTGGTACCTCAGCTTACCACCCCGTCCTCTAAAGGAGGAGGAGATTCGTAGCTGTGGAAACCCACACAGAGGACCATCAGCATTGCCTGGTGCTGACAGAGCTGTCTGCACGGCAAGCCTGCTCATCCTGCCCACCCCTACCTCTTAGACTTACGAGGCTGGCAATATGCTGAAATTACCCTGTGTTCCAAGAGAAGAGGTATGGGCAGGGCGGTGCTGATACTTGAAGTGGAGGCTAATGTAAATTCAGTGTCAGCTGTATCATCTCCTCACCTCTCATCTCTCTTTTGGGCAATGATGGTGACTGTCTTCTCCCACCACACTGAATTCCCCAGGTCTGGGCAGTATGAGAGTGTTTGGGACTTCATGATTTGCTGTGGTATGTGTCCCAAACAACATTTATAGATAAAGTGTTAGACTCCACAACAAGGATTAAAGAAAAAGAGGTTTACTTGGCCACAGCTGAAATTCCATAAGCCTGTGGGGTTAGGATGGAGGAAACACACAGGAACAGAAAACCATAGGCACAGATCAGCTAAAGACCAGGAAATAAAACGAGTCAGATCTTTGTTGCCAAAGGATACCAGAGGCAATGATAAAAGTCAGACATGGGTTCAAGAACATGAAGTCAATGGTTCAAGAGTAAATGGATGGAGGGTCTGTAACAGTCTAGAAAGTCTTGTTGCTTAGAGTTTGCTTTTATCTGCCCATATGGATGTGGTGACTGGGTGAAGCACATGGCCCTCACAGGCCCCCTGCCCACGAGGCTAAGGGAAGAACAAACTGGCAGGTAGAGGTATCTCCTCCAAGTGCAAGATTATGGCCATTACAAAATTGTCAGGCATCAGAACTGATCTTTCATAGCTGGGGTGCTGAAGAGAAGTGGAGTATTTCATTGATTTAGGCAAAAACTATCAAGGAAGCCATGTCTTTGGTGAGGGAGGGAATCCATTTAGTTCAGTCACAGCACACTGGCTGCAAGGGACAGACCCCAGAAAGTCAGACATGTACCCTTCTAACAGGAGACTCTTAGGCCTGGCAGCATTGTAGCAAAATGTACCAGGAATGAGATGGGTAGGGCCTGCTCTGGATGGGGAGAGCCCAGACCCTTGCCTACCCCTGAGTTGTCTTCCATAGGAATACATTTGTTTTATGATTTAAAAAAATCTAATTGAAATTGCTCCCCAAGTTGTTTTCATGGAATTTTGCATGCTGTAACAATACAGTATGGAAAGAAACAGCAAAATAGGAAATTATATACATCGTATAATTTCAATTCTGCAGAACATTTATACAGACACATAGAAAAGGTGTTAGAAGGAAGCAAACCAGGGGTTTAACACTATGAGGGAGACTTTGAACTTGGGTCTTGATGATCAGGTGATGTGGACTTCTATCATTGGTAATAAATCTCCTATTTAAGGAAGCAGAAGCCAGGCACAGTGGCACATGCCTGTAATCCCAGTGGCTTGGAGAAAATGAGGCAGGAGGATCTTGAGTTCAAAGCCAGCCTCAGCAATTTAGCAAGGTGCTAAGCAACTCAGTGAGACCCTATATCTAATAAAATACAAAAAAGGGTTGAGGATGTGGCTCAGTGGTCCAGTGCCCCTGAGTTCTCCCCCAAAAAAACCACTGTAACAAAAATGAAGACACCTTCGATGGGTTATTATAGATTAGACATAGCTGAGGAATGAAGCACTGGTTCAAAAAAACAAAATACAAAAAAAAAGGAAGGGGAAGTCACCTTGTACTGCTGGCCCATCTACAGTAAAAACCAGGTGGAAACCAAGCAAGGGCACTGGTGGGACCCAAGAGATGAAGGAAGAGACACAGCGCTGAGCGGAGAAAAATCATGTCCCTCACCAGCCATTACAGAGGACTGCTGGCCTTTCTAATGGGGCTTCATGTCTTATTTTCCTCTATGATACATTTAACTTATTAGTTTGTGCCCTGTCCTAGCCAAGCCAGATATCAGCTGATTAACTAATTGATTACAATGGGGCGGACATAGCAAACGATGTCAGCAGGAATATAATAATTAAGCTTAGGTTAATTAAAGAGTCAATCTCATACAGCTTTTATCCCACAATGTGGGTTCAGCCATTGTTATATGCTCTGTAATTCTATGATTAAAAATGCCTTCAAGACTTGGTAGAGATATCCAGACTGGGGGACCCAGGGGGATGGTGAGAGGCAGCTGAGATGGAGCAGGGAGGAGCAGGCGTGATGAGGAATGAGGTTTAATCCCAGCCCTCATTCCCACCTTCCAAATCCCCAGCTGTGTGAGCTGGAACAAGTCACTGACCATTTCAGAGCCTCTGTTTTATCACTTAAAAAAAATTTTGTTGTTGTTGTTGTAAATGGACAGAATACTTTTTATTTCATTTATTTATTTATTTATGTGGTGCTGCTGAGGATTGAACCCAGTGCCTCACACATGCTAAGTAAGTGCTCTGCCACTGAGCTACAGCCCCGGCCCCCTGGTTTATCATTTTTAAATGTGCATATAATATGTATCCTCTAGGTAAATAAAATGGGTTTAATGTGAGAGTTACAGGACCCAGTACCAAGTGACAGCTGCTGTTTGCTCTCTTCTCCGGTCCCCACCCCAGGTTAGTGAATGTAAGATTATTCATAAGAAGATGTCAAAGTAGAGCTCCCTAGCCCAGAGACACAAAATATGAGCCCTTCCAGGCTTTCTCCTCTGTCCCTCCCTGCACCTGGATCTGGATTCCTCCCCATGGCATTCACTGTGAACTAGCGACCCCTCTCCATCTGAAGCTTTAACCCTGTTAAGTGCCTTCTTTGTTCCCTTATTAGTCCAGAGTGAATGCTAAGAGAAAATTGATTGGTGCTCAGAAATGCCATCACTCAATATGAATACTGTCCTTACTTGACAATATTAAAAAGTAGCAAAGCTGTTGTTCTTAAATTATATATTCCATCAGCTCTGAATTTCCAAAACCAATTCATCTGGCCTGAGTTATCGTACCTTGTAATTAATCTTTTCTTTCAAAAATTCTTCTTTTCTCTGAAAAATGAGCTCTTCTCTTTGACCATGAAAATTAGATGATATTTTCCTCTTTTTTTTCTAGAGATGCCCATCTTGGCTGTCAACCTCTAATTCTAGTTAAGAAACAATGGAAAGTTTAATAGCCCTGGTGAGCCGTAGTGTGTAAGTTGATTTTTGAGATAGTAATTCACAAAGCAACCCTTAGCAGTTCCATTTGCCTATAGACATGCTAAGAGCCATACAAGTATAGACATACAAGTCAGGTGTCTGAAGACAGTTTCCAATTTCCAACCAGTACAGGTTGTTTAAGCAACAATGACACTTTACATTGACGGTAGCAAGAATATCATTTTACCATCATACCAAATACTCTTTAATAAACAACAGAGGTGAGTATTCACGGGATTTCAAGCAGTTATGAAGACAAAGATGGAGGTCTCCCTAGCACCCTTCTTACCCATTCAATTTCTGAATACATTTTACCTTTAGTGGTCATTGTCAGGTCCTCTCAGATATGGAAATTACCTTAAACCACTTAACTTATTTTAAGGCTCTTGTATGATTACAAAAACAATCAAGATAGAATCATAGAAATGATGCATTTATTAAAATGCTTAATTTAACAAATTAATATTGCATGCCCAAAATACAATATAATATAATCATGCCATTCTCAAGTGTCTGGTAGTAATAAAAATATCAACAGCTTACATTTATTGAGAATTTACTATATGGTAGGTGCTACTCAAGTCACATTTCCTTATTAAGTCTTTCAGTTTTTTCCATCAGCCTTATGAGTTAGATTTTTTTTTAGTGACTACTATTTCAAAGACAAGGAAATTGATACAGAGATGTTCAAGTGACAGGGAACTGAACACATATTTACAGGTGTCTTCTTTCCAATCCTGTCTGTGTACTTTGGACACTGTGTTGCCTCCACTGGAGCCAGGGACGTAAGTCTAAACTTGAGATCATAAATCATTGGTGAGACCTGCCCCCACCATGGGCTCTGGTCATTTGGAATAATCTAGAGGACACCTAACTTGGCACTAGTGCCACCAGGTACATGGCCTCTCATTGGGACATACACTGGTCACACATTTCCTCTAGTTTCTGAGTTGAGTGGAGACATAGGTGTTTGATCTTCTCCAATGAAGATAACAAAAACTGCTCTACTCCTTCTCATTCTCAATGAGAAACCAGAGCACTTGTCAGTGACTCCCCCAGTTCCAACCTTACTCTCAGACTGAGCATTACCACAGGACCCAGGTCCAGGGAAGCCAGGATCTCTACTTTGCCTATTTTACCAAACCAACAAGAAAATACACTCTTCCTGGACACCTCACAATACATCTCAAGTTTCCTCAACCAAGGGAGTGAGCAAAATGGAGAATCTTTTAGCTTGATTTTTTTTTTGTAGCGTTGAACAAGAGAGAGAAAGAGCAACAGCAAGAGAAGGCACTTTCACCCTCTGTCTCATTCTCTCCTCAATCCACCCTCATCTGCTTCTGTCCCCAAACAACTCTGCTAACAACACTGATGACCTCCAAGTTGCTGAGTCTACTGGACACACTTCTGTTCTCATGGTGTTGACCTGCTAGTATTTTTGGCATGACTATCCATTTTCTCTTCTTAAAATAATCTCTTCCCTTGGCCTCTGTTCCCAGCACAGTTCTGGCTTTCCTCTCTGCTCTGCCTTCCTCTTCTTCTCAGTCACATGAGTAGACCTCATCATTCTACAGGATTGATGGCTGTCCTCTTTTCTTCTCTCTCCCACATTTTTCTTTGCTAAGATTTTCTCTTCCTTGGCCAGTCACTAAGGAATCCAATTACCGATTAATCACAGGTGACTTTCAAATTCCTATCTCCACACCAGATGTCTCTTCTGATCTTCAAATGCATGTATCCAGAAGTTTATATTTTACCATATCCTTTTTGGTACATCTAAAGTATTTTGTATTCAACTGTGCTTCTGAAATCAAATTTGTGCTCTTCGTACTATGAAGTTGGTCCTTTGGTCCTTTGGTGTTTTCTTTGTCATTGAATGGCCAGAATTTACTATGTTCCTTGCCTTTCCAAGATGCTTGGCACATGAAATTCCCTCTTTTTTTATTAATGACATGTATCAGTAAATATGTGTGTCTACATACAAAATGGTGACTTTGTAGAAACAAACTCCATCTTATCACTTGGTACATTTCACTCTTAATGACTATTTTTTATTTATGTACTGAAATACGTAAAAATCATTTATTACTGAAAGATAAATATGAACTTGCTGTTATGTTCCAACAAGTAAAACATTTATCTCACCATACACTGCAATTCTTTTCATTGTAAGCATTCTAACTACAGCCTAGATTCTAATCTGCCATTGCACACAGCTGCTGGGATTTTCTTTATCTATTTCTTGTCTACCCACTCAATGGACAGTGGCTTACTTTTATTAAGTTTTTTTTTTCTGATGGGATCATACAAATAATTTCATTGCTGCCACAGGTCATCTGTCAAGGATTAGAAGATTGGACTGATTTATTTCTGTTTATGTAGAAACAGGTGAATAAAAGATTCCAAAGGCTCAGTTAATCACTTTCATGGAGAACTAATTCTCAAGTGTGACTGTATCCTTCCAAACATTTTCTAAATATTTAATTTCCCATTTATTTTTATTATCTATATTTAGGACTAACAGAATGATTTGCAGGGTCCAACACAAAATAACAAGGCAGGGCTGGCTCCTCATTGAAAAGTAGTTCAAATTTTAAAATGGCAACAGCCAAGCATCCACCCAAGAGTGGGTCTCTTCCCAGGGTGGTGCTCTGTCACCACCCATGAAGCAGACCCTACTTACAACTTTTACATTTTCTTTTAAAACTTTGTTACTCTAACATCACATTTCCAATTCTTTTGAAAATTTCAAAAGTCTCATTCCTTGGATTTTTCTTACACTGCTGTCCCAATTATTATATTTCTTCATTCAATAACCACTGAAGAAATGGTTCCCATTTGAGCTAGTTCTGGGACAAAGAGATGAAGGTGTGATGCATCTTAGCCTCAGGGGAACAGAAGGAATGTTCTCTAGAGCACTTCAGTTCTGAAACTTTAAGTCCCCTCAGGGATAACAGTAGTGTCACCCTTTTGTTCTTTGATGGTCAATAAGTGTATGATATGAAGCCAAATACACAATGCATTTGTAATACAAGCAAATTATATCAAATGACATGTCACTGCTCATGAACCATAGCAGGGAAAATGAAAAAGAAATCATAATTTGTGATCTGGAATAAAGTGTAGCAGAGGAAAATAAGCAAGACAGCAAATCAGAGAGTTTAAACCAGAAAGATAGTTTAATTGGGGAAAAAAATCAATACTTGTGATGAAAACCTAAAACCATCTTTTTCAATGGAGATTAAAAAAAAATATTCTGGTAAAGTAGCATAGCTCATAGGAGAAAATCAATAGACCAAAAGTCAAAAAACTATGTTTGCAGCTTCATTTGTTATACTGGAGTAGTACTGTCCTATAGATATATTGAAACACATATATAATTAAGTTTTTAGTAGTCACATTAAAATGAAGTAAAAAGAGACAGGTAAAATTAATTTTAATAGACTTTGTTTAAATCAATATATCTAAAATATTATTTCAACAAATGATCAATATAAAAGCTATTGATGAAATAGTTGCATTATTTTCTTATACTGAATCTTTGAAATCTGATATGTATTTTACACTTACAACACATCTCAATTCAGATGCTAAAACTTCCTCAGAAATAATTGATCTGCATTTAGATTTACAGTAAAAAAAAGTAGATTAACATAACCAAATTGCACTAGATGTATTTAAAATCTTCCAGGAACTGAATCAAATATCCATTTTTAAATTTAAATTGATTAAAGTGAAATAAAATTTAAAATTCAGTTTTTCAATTATTCTAGTTACATTTCAAGTTCTCAATAGCTTCATGCAGCTAGTGTCTAAACATATTGGTCTACCATATTGGTCAGTGCAGATTTAGAATGTGACCTTGGAAACATGGATTACTATCCTGAAAATCAGATTTATTATGTGGACCATAAAATGACTGAACTAGTTTATCATGTCATTGGAGCTCTGCCACTTAATAATTCAAAATCACATATATATACACACACAGGGAATGACAGAGCATCTCAGAAACTTCTTTTTATACCAGTGACCAATTTCTGGGCTGGTCTATACATCAATAAGTTTCAGACATTCCTGAGTGTTTTCCAAAACTGTAAAATGTTAATCATCATTTAGTTGACTCCAAGCAATTGGTTTAAAAACATTTGCAAAATTAACCTTGAAGTCACTTTATTATCTGCTTCAAATGCCTTTGTGTTTCTATTTAAATATTTGCCCCTACATATTTGGAGAAATGTGAGATGGCTGTATAAGAACCTGTGGCCTGGGAGCATAACACAGACCATCTGGTCCTCCATTATTATTCCTCTGTCCAAGTGTGGTTCTCCCTCCTCTCCACATGAGCTTGTTCTCTACTTCACCTACCTGTCCAAATGAATTAAATTTAACTTCTAATTTTCTACATTATCTAAGAAGCTAGGAAAGTTCAGAGCTGTGGATGTGCTGTCTTCGTTTTAGATAACTATACTCAATAATAACATACACTGGAATCCTACTCTATGAATTTCAAATGCTTTTTAAATAAATAATCTCACTTGAACTTGCAGCGTTTATGACAATGTGAATGAAAGAAAGACATTTAAAATCATGTGACTAATAAATATAGACATCTGGATTATAAAATCTTCCGGTTCCTTGTCCAGTGCCATTTCTAATATATCCCTGAGACCTTCCTTATCAGATTTCTGTTGGGGTAATGTGACACCAATTTCACCTGGTAGGTCATCAAACCTCAACTTAGGCACTTCACTCTGTGCCCAAGATGTATTGAGATCAAAAACACCCTTATGGAAAATAGGGTATTTTCCCACTATTTATTCAACTTTGCAGAACAAAGTTCTAAACTCCAATTAAAGAGCAAATCTCATTACTCAGTACTGAACACTGGCCCATCAGTCAGCATGTGGAGTGCCTGTGTTTGCAAGGAGTTGTTCCTTGAGAGTCTCCACAGTGCAAACGATGTGGAATGGTTTCCTCACTCAGTGCCAAACAGGATGACACTCTTCCTTCCAAATGGAAGAACATGGAAATGAACAGGCACCGAGGTAGGATCAAGGACAAGAAATGGCCCTTTATTTCCCAGAACACAAGGAACAGAATGAGATGAGGCTACCTGAAGGTCACGGAGTGATTCTATAAGTGAGGAGACTATCAGCCCAGGCTTTTCACTTCCCCCAAAAAACAGAAAGTGATAAGTCAAAGGAGAAATACCAGTAATGTCATCTCTCACCACTGTCACTTCAGAGACTTAAAAAATTCAGATTAGCAAGACAGAGCTTCTCCCAGCCATTTCAGGGTTAAGGGACACAATCAGTTTACATTAGTAATCATCATCTTGAAACAAGAAAGAGATATTATGGAAAAAGTGATGATTTTTTTAATCACATTTCAATGCTGTACCTCCTGCAGTTTCCAAGATGTCAGAAAATTAACATTATTAAAGATAAAATGATCATGGCAGTGATAGTGAAATGTACGTTGACTTTCTTTTTTTCTTGTGTTTATTTGCAATTAGCTAAGCTTAGCTTTTTAACATGAGCTAAGGCAGACTTGTGAGAAGGTCTGGAGAAGGTCCTCATGACCACTGCAGCCTGGACATTGAAGTCAAGTCTTGCTCTTACTCTGTGGCTGCCTGGTTGATCTCCAGCCAAGTTCTTCCTAGCCATTGGAGTAGGAAGACACAAGTATTTGAGATTCACGAGTGACTTCAAGAAGGGAGCAGAGGAAACCTTTAGGAAAGTTATTTCTGCATGGTTCAGTCTAACTCTTCAGGGAAGGGTTTTGTGATTTGAAAATAAGGATATCCCTACAGAATATAATACCCAAGGCAAAACGCGACTTGCATTGAAGTGCCATATCCTCTGTGTGGGCGGTTTTCTTGAAAGCATGCTGTGACAGAATACTACTGGGTGATGGGTCCCTGTGCCCTCTGATGAACCTCCAATGGATCAGGGTAGTGTATACTCAGAGGACAAGATCATGGGCAGCTGAGTCACTCATTATGTAAGTATAAATGGCCTTAAGAGTGGCCTCCAGTGCACTGTTTCCAAGACGTCACCCACAGATTTCTATGTCTCTTGTCCCTCCTGAAGAAGCACCCAGAGGGCTGGGGATATAGCCCAGTGGTAGAGCAATTGCCCAGCATGCATGAGGTCCTGGATTCAACCCCCGGTACCAAATTTTTAAAAAAAATTAAAATGAGGAAGAAGCACCCAGGAAAATGGCAGGGAGCCTTCTCTGTTCAAGGCTCTAGGGAATGACCTTTAACTTTCACCAAAGTAACTGTAATCATTGTCAACATTGGCCATCCAAGTAAGATTTTCTTTGAATAACAAATTCTGTAGCATAAAGCAAACCAAACTGGTCTGAGAACCATTACTTTAATGCTTGCTGCCTCAGTGGCAAAACTGTATTAACCCTGGCTTTTATTTTCTGCATTCAGGTGCTGTGACCACTGGGGTCTTGCTGACCCTGGATAAGCTGCTCCATCCAAGTTGAATCAATTGCTAGAGATAGTAAACAACTCAACTAGGAGAAAGTTGTCCCTTTTTTCCCCCTACTTGTAGAATAACCACCCAAAACCAAGCAAAATCCCAACTTTTTCTTTATTAGGCTCTCGCATTCCAGACTACCATTTCCCTGACCCAAACACCCTCAGTCCTGGTACCAGATATGTAGGGACAGCCCTGATACCCAAGTGCCTTCTGAAACTATTTGAATTAGCCAATCCTAAACTTGAGTACCCTGCTTTACCTCTTCCTTCAAATGAAAACCATGATAAAGCCGCTTGCCCACATTTCTCCTGCCTCCCTCCTGCTGGCCCCCTCTGCCTCTGGAGTGACCTGGGTGCTTCCTCAGGTGGCCTTGCACTGCATGCCATGCCACTTGTTTCTAAAGAACTGTGAGTATAAATTTCTTAGCTTCATGACCGTCATTTCATGTCTGTGTGTCTTACTATACCTGATTAAAATAAATCCTGGTACCCTGAAAATACAAATGCAGCTCTAAACCTGGAAAGCATTATCCTATGTGTAGTAAGCAGGATCTGGTATTAGCAGGAATAAAAATTTGTTTGGGGGATAAAAACAGCTTGCCCAGGAACCTTGAACAGCTATGCAGCTGCAATCTTAATGGGTAACTTCCCACAGCAGGGAGCACAGTATGTGTTATTTGTGCTGGAATCAAGGCAGACTCCACCCACTAACCAGCAGAGCTCTAGCAGGAAGGTTTGGGCCTGTTGGATTGAAGGATTTAAAGAGAGTTAGGCTCCTTGGTGCTAGCCACTGCAGGTAATCTTTTTATCCTCTCTCTCAGCCTTATTTGGGAGGCTAATGTGCTCCTTTAAAGAATTCAGTGTGGGTACTATGATGGAAGGAACAGAGGGGGTTAAAAAGGGAGGTTGCCACTGAAATTAATAAAGATTAATCAAGGCAAGGGAAATTAACACCACAGGAGCTATTTGGACATTTGGGGACAGGTAAATGACATAGCTTTGCACTCTTGTTCCTCCTCTGCATTCTGATTTTCCATTAGAATTAGAGGCTGTGCTATAGACAAAGAGAGTGAGGTTCAATACTGTTGGGACTACATGATTTCAACCATGATTATTTAATGTACAATATATTTATGGTTGCATTCTACTGGAAACTAAAACATTATGATTCAAAACTGGAAACAGAATGTGGTTACTTTTCTTATCTAATGAATTGTAAGTTCTCCAACTTCCAGTAGATTTTACCAATATCTGATACAAGTTCATTTTGATGCTGGAAATGTGCATTGATTCAGTCTCTGGGAGTTGAGCTGTCCATCCCAAGGGTCCCTGTGTAACATTAGCAAGGATTCAGAAGAAAGGAAGCAGGTTTTCTAATGGATGCTCGGTTGATTTCCTCTCCTTCAGAGGACAGATGCACCTCTGTTTGATCTGAAGAATGAGAAAAGAATTAAAAAGTGAAGGAATATTGTCTTCCATCAGGGGTTCAGGCTCCTCTTGGCTCTACCTGGGTGAGGTAGAAGTAGCACCTAGGGATTTTCATTAGGTAAAAGTTCTGGGGATAGAAACTTTAAATGGGAAGAGAAAAAGAATAAAAGTCTGGGCCCCCACAAGGTCGCACTCTGAGTCACTTGTCCAGTGCTCTCTCTTTGCTCTTCTCAGAGCAGGAAGATAGTCCCAGCAGGCAACCCAGCCTAAGTCAACCTGGAATGGGCTCCCAGACTAAGAGTGTTCTAGACAGCAGCAGAAACACCTGTCGATACCTCTGCCTTTCCTTGGACTTTCCCCTCTTGGGATGAAATATTCCTCCCATCTGTTTGAGTTGTAAGTGACCAAGGTCAATGTGCCTAACTCAGCATAAAGAGGATGTGCTGTTCATGGGCAGGGAGTGCAAGTGGGTCTTAGGGCAGCTAAAAACAGATGCTTAAATGCCACCAGAATTTGGTTCTATGTCATTCCTACCCCTTAACCTGACTTTCTTAGACAAGCAAAACCTGTAGCTGGTAATGTAGCACCGATAGTTCTCAGGCTCATGTTGTCCAAATTCACCATGGACAGAAAACAAGAGCTTCCCTGTCCCAATGAGAGACCCTTGGAAGTGATGATTGCTGCAGCTCAACCAGGCATCAGCTAGCATGGGTCACATCTTAGATAGGAGGTCGGGTCCCATGAGACTCAGAAGCCCTCATCAAGATCATAGTGTTGGAATAGAGAAACAAACATTGACCTCAAGAAGGACATCTGTGTGCCTGGGCCAGAGCAAGGTTCTCCACAGGGAATGATTTCCCCTGCAGGAGACTTCTGGCAATGTCTGGAGGCATTTTGGATTGTCACAGTCAGTGGGATGGCAAGTGTTCCTGGCATTTAATATGTCAAGGTCAAGGATGCTATTAACATCTGATAATATGGAGACTACCTCCCCCAACAGAGAGAGTCTGATCCAAAATGTCAATTAGAGCAGGCTGAGAAACATTAGGTCAGAGGGTAGGAGAACGGCAGGGAGAATCTTGCTTTTAATAGAAGGGGTCAGAAGTGCTGGGCTGCTTTGACAGTGTGGTCCTAGAAGTGCTAAGCTATGGAGGCTGTGGTTCAGGACTCTGAATAAAGGACAAGGGTTCAGGGGCCACATGACCAACTCTGGTTCTCAAGTCTTGCCTGACTGAGCTCAGGCAAGAGACTTCTCCTTGGACTCCTATAATGGACAGGCCCTTTACTTGGAGATCAAAACTCTCACATTATTGAAGGTTTTATTTTGGCCTTATCCCTGTAGCAATAGCTCCGGAAGCCAGAACCTTTCTGGGTTTGCTGCTCTTAGGGCTACTTAGCTGACATAGTTTGCCTGCCCTGTGTTCTGTTGCCCTGTTTCTCAGAGAAGCCATTCTTTGCTGCTTATGCTGTTTTCCCTCCTCTGTGCCTCTAGGTAGGCTAACTTTCTCCTGGGTTGGTTTGCTGCTTTTTTGCCTTTCAGAGATCAAGCTCATGGGGTCACTTCTCTAGGAAGATGTCTGTGAAACACCCTCACACATTCCCAGAGGAGATGCCCACGCCTGAGCTCCTGGGGCCTTCTAGGAACACCTCCACCGTGATGCTACTCAATACCTAAGTAAGACTGATGGATTCATGTCTCCAAATCTGGTGAGCTCCTTGGGCAAGTGACTAGGTTTGTTTGTTTCCAGCACTTAGGGCAGTGCCTTTCACAGTGAGTATAAGACTTTGCCCGCCTGAAGATAACCTGATAAAGTGACTTCTTCATTTAAAAATATTTTTTTAGTTGCAGATGGACACAATATCTTTATTTCATATTTTTATTTTTGTGTGTTGCTGAGGATCAAACCCAGTGCTTCACACATGTGAGACAAGTGCTCTACCACTGAGTCACAACCCCAGCCCTGATAAAGTGACTTCTGAAGGTTCCTGATTACCTTAAGATTTTCCAAAACCTTTAGGCAATCAGAAAGGTTAGAGGTCAGAGAAGATCTTTCATCTATTTCTGTGCAATATAAATACATGAAGGACCAGGAAAGCAAGAACCAGATTGGCAGTACAGGGAAGAACATGCCCTACCTAGATAGGCCTCCATCCAAAAAGCCAGCCCCAAAGCTTTTACTTTCCCCTGAGGATGTGTTAATAGTTCTTGTCTCCAACCTGGCATCGACGTACTTAAAGCTGCACCATTTGCTGTGTGAGGCTCTGATTCTGCTGACTTTATTTCAAGCAATCAGAAATATCTAATTTGCATTCACATTCACATCATTGGCCCGTATATTAGCCCTGTTTAATAGCTATAGGCTTGCATTCATTATGAAAGACTTGGCTCCCCTTTCTTATCTCTTCACTTTAAAATTATTGAGATACTGTCGCTACAAAGGGTTATATTTAGCAAAGACACCATGTTTCCAAGTGCGAATGTGTCTCTGCCTGTGTCTGTGTGTCTGAGAGGGATCTGATATTTGCATCTTCCTCCAAAATATCAGATAACTTTCAAAATGGGAAGAGGAAGATCCATCTCCCTTCTCTATCCCTTTCACATGTGACAGCGCTGCCTCCTACCTAAGGTGTCATTAAAATATCGCATGGCAATATGTCGGTGCACATGATTCTAGACCACACACTGAGCCCTGATAAGCAGGCCCCTCTGGAGAGCTGCAGTGAGAAATTCTCAGTTTCTTGAGAAGGGGCCCATCCAGGTTTGGTTCCTGGGATTCAATCACATCTCAATTAGAGTCTCCCCACCAGTGGGAAGGGCTTGCCTAGGTCTTATTCTTTCACTTACCGAAAATTTACTGAGCTCCTACTTTGTGATAAGTTCTCAGCGAGGTTTATAAAGAAGAGTGCCTGATATCAAGGAACTTCAGAGACAATGGAAGATGAGCATTGTGACAATGATGACTGTGAGGAAAATTCTGGAAACTGATTGGCATGTGTAAGGTGCTGGGGGAGCACTCAGAGGGAGATGGCCAGTCTTCAGGGAGGTCAGAACAGTGTACAGGACTTGCAGGGCAGGAAGATCATCCCCAGCTCAGCACATATGACCCCAGTGGTCAGGAGGAAACTCACCACAATTATGGGGAAGCAGAGAAAGGGACAGCAGGAGGGAGGAAGGATGTGTCTTTAGAAAGCACCTTTGTCCTGGTCCATAGCAGATGCTGTTCCTACAGCACCCACTTCCCTCACACAGGATGGGAGAGCTAAAAGATGCAAATGGCTGGGGCATGCACACCAACAACAGCATCTTTTTTAAGAAAGATGTACCAGGATCTGGAGAATGTGTTTACCTAATAAGAAAATCAGGGGACAGAGGACAAATCTCATAAGTCTATATCCTTTTATCTCGCTTGGATTATTATTGTTTGCTCCATTCTGCCCAACACCCTCTCTGCTCCCACCACCTGACATTTCAGGTAAGACCCTGTCTGCAGTTGATCTAAACTTAGTAAAGAACAATTTTTGCAGACATTAAAATCCACTGTTATTTTTTCTTATTAATATTATTGTGTAGAACTAAAAGAAACAATGCATTTCTGTGTACTATTACCAAAATACTGACTAAATTAGTTGTATAAATACATAGCCTTTAAATCTGGAATTGCTAAATATGATAAAGACCATGTAGAAGGAATGGACAGGACCTAAAGAACATACAAGACATGGTGTCATGCACCTGTAGTCCGAAACTACTTGACATGGGTGAACAGGAAGAGAACAGCATACAAATGTTGGTTCTTTCCAAATAAAGAGATATATTTTAACTGCATAAGTATTTGTAAAGCATTTAGAACAGTACCTGACATGTAATAAGTGAGATATAGCTGTTGTTGAACAAATAAATCAAGATTTCAACAAGGATTTTCAGAGAGCTTGACAAGCTTGTTCTAAAATTTGGAAGGCAGAACAATAGTTCAAAAATAGCCAAAGCAATCTCCAAGAACAGAGGTGGGAGGAAAGATAATACTCATTCTGTCAGATATTAGTACTTAATTATGAAACCATTAAGACAATGTTTTTGTTGGCCAGAAATATACACACAGATGAACAGAAGAAAGAGCCCCAAGATTATTGCTATATGGAAATGCGATAAAGATATGGCTTTCTTTAATATCTTTTAATGCAATTCAATAACTTTTCTCCATAATGATATTTCAGGGAGATTTCTTCCTTGGCACCTTGTAATTTTTCTTGCTAAAATAGAAGATATCATTTGAGAGCTTATACTTTTAACTGTACATTGCTAATGTAAAGGAATAAAATGTAGATTTTTGTCATAAACCTTAGATTCAGAAACTTTGCTTACCTCCCTTTTTAATTCTAAAGATTTGTCTGTGGAACTCTCTGATTTCCTAGGTAATAATGATAACCTCTGCTGGTGAGGACTCCTGGATGAACGGCAGTGGGGATGGTGGCTATCCTTATTTCATTCCTGACATTAAAGGGAATCCTCTTCATCTTTTACCACTCAGAAGAAGGTCTGCTCTAGGTGTCTGGTAGAGTTTCTTATCTGGTTGGAGAAATTGCCTTCTATTTTTAGTTTGCCAAGTCTTTTCTTTTTCATTTGTTTTCTGAATGAACATAGATTTTTTGGGTACTATTGTGTATATTTCAACACATGCTGAGATTCCTGTAAGTGCCCCCACAGGTTGGGGGATAAGACAATTCCATTGCCCCCCAAAACCTCCTTATGCTAAATAGTCTTAGTTATTGTATCTTAAGTCTTTAAATCAGGTAGTGTGTTTTCTCCAATTCTTTAAAAATTTGTTTTGGCTATTTTAGTTCATTTGGTGGTTCCATATACATTTAAAAAAATCAGCTTGCAAATACTTGCCAAAATATCTGCTGGAATTTTATAGGAATTGTATTCTATCAGTAGGTCAGTTTGTAGAAAATCCTGGACACAGTATGTCTCTCCTTTGATTTATGTCTTCTTACATTAGTATTTTATAGTTTTAACCCTTGAATCCTCTGCATGTTTCAGTAGATATATAAGCATTTCATTTGGGAGGGGGCTATAGTATATGGTATTGTTTTAAAATTTTAGTTTCCAGTTGTTCACTGTTAGTATATAGTATATAGAAAAAAGATTGATTTTTGTATATTGATCTTTGATCCTATGACCTTGCTAATTTTGCTAGTTAGTTCTTCAAGTTTTTAAAAAATTCCTTGAGATTTTCTACATAGATAATTGTGTCACTTATGAATAAGGATAATTTAAAATTTTCCTTTCCAATACACATGCTTCTTTTTGTTATTCCTTCTCTCCCTCCCTCTCTCCCTCCCTGTCTCTTTCTCTTTCTTTCTTTTTCCTTCCTTCCCCATCAGTCCTTTCCTGCCTTATTGCATTGTTCAGTACTTCCAGTGTGATGTTATATAGGAGTGATGAAGAGACATTTCCCCTTATTCCCAATTTAGAGGAAAATGTTCAGTCTTTGACTCTTTATGATTTTAACTGTAAGTGTTTTGATGGTGCCCTTTATCAGGTTGATGATGCTCCCTTCTAGTCCCAGTTTTCCAAGAGTTTTTATCATGGACGAATGTTGGATTTTGTCAAAAGCTTTTTCAAACTCAATCGATATGATCATAGAATTTTTCTTTTTTAGGCTGTAAATATAAAATATATTGATTGACTCTCTAATATTGAACTCTGTTTGCATTCCAAGCATAAAGCCTACTTGTTTGTTTATATGTTGCTACATTCAATTGGATAATTATTTTATCCAGATATTTACATCTATGTTCATGAGAAATATTGGTATGTAGTACTTCCTCCCTTTATTGTCTTTCCCCTTTCTTCTATTTTCTAGAAAAGATTAGTGTAAATGCTATTAACTCATCTTTAGATTTTAATTTCAAGAATTCACTAGTGAAGGTGTTTGAGCCTGCAGTATTCTTTTCATAAGATTTTGGTATGTTTGTTTGAGATGGGTCTTCCTGTATTATCCAGGCTAGATTGAACTTCTGGGCTCAGTGATTCTCCTACATCAGCATGTCAAGTAGTTTTGGACTACAGGTTCATGACACCATGTCCCGTTTGTTCTTTAGGTCCTGTCCATTCCTTCTTTCCTTCCTTCATTCTCTCTCCCCAACTTCTCTCTTTCCTTCCTCCTTCCTTCCTTTCTGTTCTTCTTTTATTTTCTATAGAACCTACAGGTGCTTTCCCTGAGTTATATCCCTGGCTCTTTTTATTTTTTATTTCAACAAAGGATCTTGCTAACTTGCTTAAGGCCTCACTAAGTTTCTGAGGCTGGCCTTAAGCCTGGGATCCTCCTACCTTGGCATTCTAAATTACTGGGATTATAGGTGAGCACCATAGTCCCTATCTTTTTCATAAGGCATTAAAATGCAAGTTCAACTTCCATAATAGTTTTAGAACAATTTAGGATATATATTTCATCTTGGGTGAATTGTGGTAATTTGAAGTTTTTGAGAAGTTGGTCCATTTCATGTAAATTATAAAATATACATGCATAGAGTTGTTAATAATAATAGTTTATTATCTTTCAATGTCTGCAGGGTCTGACTTGGTATTTCCTCTTGATTCCAGTTACTGGTTATTTGTGTCATCTCTTATTTTCTTTGTTTTGCTACCTTTAGTTTGCTATAGTTTCGTAAGTATTATTGATTATTTTTTCAATAATCAGAATTTAGTTTGATTTTCACTATTGTTTTTCTGTTTTCAATTTAATTGATTTTAATGGTCATCTTATTTCCTTCCTTCTTCCTCATTTGGTTTTAATTTGCTTTTTCTTCCTAGGTTATTAAACATATATTATTAATTTGAAATTTTTTTTCTGTTCCTTGAATGTTTGGTAGAAGTTGACTGTAGAATCATGTGAATTAGGCATTTTCTTGTATCATTCTTTTATTTATTTTGGTGGATCATTATTTTACTACATATCTAATTCCTTAGTGGTATAAGGTCTATTCAGATGGATAATTTTCCTTCTTTCTCTCTCCATCCCCCTTTACGTACACTAAATATGATGAAGGTAGCAATTTCAGGAAGTAGCTACCACCCCTAGGGACAGGAGAATGAAGAAAACAGTTTTGAACCACTAACACTAACTTTTAATTTCTTTTAAAAATGCCTTGCAGTTTGTCAAATTCATTCCTAAGTATTTTATCTTTTTTGATATTATAAATGAAATTGTTTCCTTAATTTCATTTTCAATTGTTCATGTACAGAAAGACAACTGATTTTTATATACTATTCTATCCTACAATCTTATCAAATTTATAACAGCCTAATAACTTTCTAGTAGATTCTTCAGGATTTTCCATACATATAAGACTATATCATCTGTAAGCATAGGCAGTTTATCTTTTCAACCTCATAATACGGGCCTCTTCATTTTCTTGTCTGGAATCTCCAGTACAATGCTAAGTAGAAATGGCAATAAAGGATATCCTTGTCTTATTCCTGATCAGAAGAGCATTCAGTCTTTTATCAGTATGTATGATATTAAACAGGGGTTTCTCAGAGAGGCTCTACATCTAATTGAGGAGGTTCCCACTTATTTCTAGTTTGATAAATACTATCATGGATGATAATTGGATTTTATCAATTGCATCTTCTGTATCTATTGTAATAACCATATTATTTTGGTTAATTTAATAATATTTTTATTTTAGTAACTTGGTTTTCAAAGGCTGAACTAATCTTGTGTTCCTGGGAAAAATTGTACTTGGTCCTGGTGAATAATCATACGGTGCAAGATTTAATATGCCAGTATCTTGTTGAAAATGTTTGCATTTAATTTCGTACTTTGTGATGTCTTTCTGTTTTTCAAATGAAACTATTACTATCCTCATGATATAAATTGGAAAATGTTTGTTTCTCTCCATTTTTTGAAATAACTTGTGAAAATTTGTTATTAAGTCTTCTTTAAATGTTTGGTAGAATGAAGCATTGAAGACTGGACATTTTTATGGAAAGTTTTTAAATTATTAGTTCCATCTCTTTTAGATCTATTCAGATTTGCTATTTCTTAAGTCAGTTTCAATCTTTCTCAGAATCTGTCAATTTCTTTAAAATTATTTATTTTGTTGGCATATAGCTGTTCTCTTCATTTGTCTAAGGTCAGTAAAGATGCCTCTTCTCTCCTGATTTTAGTAATTTTAATCTTTTCTATTTTTTCTATTGGTCAGTCTAGCTAAAGGCTTATCAAATTTGTTCATGTTTTTAAGTAACTAGTTTTTGTATTCTATTATTTTTCCACTTTATTTCATTAATTTTCACTGTATTATTATTATTATTATTATTATTATTATTATTATTATTATTTTGCTTAAGGGGGGGTGTGGTCAGTGAGGAGAACAGGTTGAGACTCAATTGCCAGAGACTGTCACTGTTCTGAGATTTAATAAATGTTTTTAAAAGTTCTTCAGTTGATGTATGCTCTTATGAGAATTCCCAAAAGCTTTGAGTGTTTAGTTTTTGTGTTAGTTTTTCATCACTGTGACTAAAATAACTGACAAGAACAATTTAGAGGAGAAAGTTTATTTTAGCTCATGGTTTCAGTTCATGGTCAGCTGGCTCCATGGCAGAAACATTAGGATGGAAGGGGATGGTGGAGGAAAGCTATACAACTCATGGCAGCCAGGGGCAAGAGGGAGATGGAGAGGCTAGGGACAAGTCATAGTCCCCAAGGCCATGCCTCTAGTAATCTATTCTTCAATGATGCCTGCTTGCCTATAGTTTCCACCTCCTCCCAGTAGTCTATTCAAATTATTAGTCTATCAAATGAACTAATGAGGTTACAGCTCTCATGATCTAGTCACTTCCCTAAAACCATACCTCTGGATATTGTGGCATTAGGGACCAAATCTTCAGCACATGAGCTTTTGGGGGACTTTCCAGACCCAAACCATAATAATTTAAAAATTATTTTTTCCAGTTATAGCTATTTCATTAGAAAGTAGGCCCAAGTAGGTCCATCATGTTCAAACTGCTCTCCATTGAGAATAGTTTTCACATTTTTATTTATTTATTTTTTTGGGCAAATTGTTTTTACTTTGTATAATACATACATTTTCCAACTATGCACAATTAGCTAAATGAATCCTATAGACATCTTACTAGCAAATGAAGTAAGGTACAAATACGTACAATAAATATGTATATGCAAAGCAGATCAAACTAAATTACATTATTTAGGACATTGCAAACATAGGATAAAATCCAGCAGGTATTGTAAAAGTCGTGATACTGATTGGCTCTAGAAGAGTCATCAGAGGTTGTAATACACTTTGGGGGCTTTTACCCTTCATAAGTTTTATTGGTGCATTATATTGTATGTAATGGTGGGATTCAGTGTTATATATTCATACATGTATACAATATAATGAGACCAATTTCCACATTTTTAAGTGTTTAAAATAAATAAATACATATTTATAGACACATATACTTACATATGTGTATGTGTCTCAATTTTGCCTCTTGTCCTCCAAAGCTTAAAATATTTATAATGTGACCCTTTAAGAAAAATTTTGCTTTCTTTTAGCTTTGTTTTACCTTTCCCATTTAGATTCACAAGAGTCATTTATTTCTTGCGGGGGGGGGGTATCCATTTAACCCAGAATCATTTTTTGAAAGGGCCATCTTTACAATATATTAGACACCAGCTCTACTTACATTCCTCTCCACTATAGCAGGAGTGAAGAAATTTCCTTGATGAGATGATTAGGTCCTAACTCTTCTTTTGAGAGATAATCTCTTTTCTTTTGCTTTCCATGTTCTCTGCCTCTGCCCTCTGGGAGGTTTTCCTTGTCCATGATCTCCCATAGACACATCAGCAGCACTGCAAAAAGAAGGAGCTGCCTGGCTCTATTCCCTGAGCCTGCTCTTTTTGGGGACTGGAAGGGGCTGGGGGTCAACCAAAGATGGCTTATAGCTTGAATAAATAAAACTGATTTTAAATTGGGTGTACAGTTTCTTTGGCAAATACAATTTCCTCAAAAATGTAGTTGATTTCTAATATTTGTTCCCAGTCAGCTCAATATAATTAATAACATCTAAAATTATTTTTGAGATTGTCTTTCTGAGATTGTGGTGGGAGATGTGGAGCAAGGAAGAAGAGGAAGGATCCAATTAGGAGAGAGAAAATACACCAGTTACTTTAACAGAGAATTTAAAATAAAGAATTGTTAAAGTAAAAAATAAAACAGTACATTTTAGGAAGAACCTTAGGGAGTGTGGTTTCAGCCTGGTTTCACTGGGAAATTTTGGATTGTAAATTATGTTTCAAAATTGATCCCACAGAAACCTGGAAGATAAAGCTTTCATACTCCTACATTTATCACTGGTCCAGAGCTACCTCTGAAGGAATGTAAATTCATAGGTACTTTCAGTCTTCGTAGAGGCAGGCAAAGGGGCTTCAATAGTGAAGGGCATTGAAATCAGCAGATGCTCAAGACCCTAATATAAAATGGAGCAGTATTTGCCTATAATCTGTACACATCCTCCTTATACTTTCATTCACTCCATCTTTATTTAAAATATCTAATATAATGTACATGTCACACTGTTGGTATACTGTATTGTTTAGGGAATAATGACAAGAAAAAATGTCCATACATGTATAATTTTTTTTTCTGTGAAGTGTCTGTTCAGTTCCTTAGCCCATTGGTTGATTTGGGATATTTGTTTTTTGGGTGTTAAGTTTTTTGAGTTCTTTATATATCTCAGAGATTAGTATTCTATCTGAGGTACATGTGGTAAAGATTTTCTTTCATCCTGTAGGATCTTTCTTCATTGTTATTGATTATTTCCAGTGCAGTGAAGAAGCATTTTAGATAAAGTGAAGAGAATCAATAGTACACATGTATATTTAATACCTTTTAATCATTGCTAGCAACAAATGCCATTCCATGCTTTGGACTGATGGAGATACCCCAGTGAGCTGGGAAAAGGTGCTGAGAGCCCCGAGGCTGGAGGATGTAGTCCCCAGGAGGGTGCAATGCAGGAGCAGTGAAAGATGAGCTGGAGGAAGATCCAGGGCACAGAAGCTTATCCCAATGTGGCGACGGGAGCCAAGCTTGATCTAGGAGTAACCAGAAGAAAATTACCATTCCAAGGGGGATTAGAAATACACTGCAGGGCTGGAGTGTGGCTTGGTGTTAGAATACTGGCCTAGCATGCCGGAGCCCTAGCCTATCAGCAGCACTGCAAAAAGAAGGAGCTGCCTGGCTCTATTCCCTGAGCCTGCCCCACAAAAGTCACGGAACATAATCCTGTATTGCTTCTCTCCATCTACGGATAGATCACTTTTAGTTGTTAGTTCTGAAAAATAAACTCCTGTGTGTATCTCTGCCTGGTCTCCTTTTCATGTCTCGTACGCTTGTCTCCTGGTTCCTCACTTTTCTTTCAGCCTCTAAGAATTATTTTTTAAAACTGGGGCTTGAACCCGGGGCCATTTTAACACAGAGCTACATCCCAAGTCCTTTTTATTTTGAGACAGGGTCCCACTGAGACAAGAACTTGATGATCCTCCTGCCTCAGCTTCCTGAATTGCAAGGATTACAGGATTTTGCCAAAACCTCCCAGATCTTTAACACACAGACCTTTCTAATTCTGGCCTCCTATATGAATGGTTTCTTATTTCTCATCCAAATGGTCCAGCTTTACTCAGGTGTTTATCTTTCCTATAGCCTCCATATTGATTACCTTTCGAGATTAATCTTTCCCAAAGGCCACATGGATCATTCTTAAGGACCTGGCATAGATGCAGATGTCCAAGAGAAAAACAATTTCTTCTCAACTTTTGTCAAGTTTGTTGTTGTGATAGACCCTGTAACAAGACAGATTACAGCAGAAAAACAAATTTATTAATGCTTGCAGTGCACCTCCCGTAGGAGAAACCTTGATGAAAGTAATTTAAGGCAATGGCTTAGAACTCTAGCTCTTATAACATCTTTAACAAAGGACAAAATTTTATAGGAAAATGACAGGACAGTGGGTAACAGTTTCAAGTTTCCCAATGTGGGAACTGGGAAGGTAAATATATAGGTGAGACTAATGGATTAAGTTTTATTTGTAGATTCCTCTAATTCATTCAGAGCTGTCCCCTGTACTTTTTCAGTACTTTTTAAAAATTTTTCATGGAGCCTCATAAAAGCAAGGTAGGCACTATACTACTGAGCTATATATCCCAAGCCCAGAACTTGGCAACATATTGCAACATTTTCATCATCTTTTATAAAAGTAATAGTCTAGAATAGTTGGAATTTTTTAAGTGATCCTTTAGTACAAATAGTTTGAGAATCAGTATTCTGGCCCCCCAAATCTCATGATACTCTTAAAAATTCTAGTTATAGATGGACACAATACTTTTATTTGTTTATTTTTATGCAGTGCTAAGGGTCGAACCCAGAGCTTCACATGCACCAGGCAAGTGCCCTACCACTGAGTCACAATCCCAGCCCCTTCTTGATACTCTTGATACAAAATCTCTTGCAACTCTTTTTTCTTTGTTCAGCCAGCTGCAGAAAATCCACCAGAGCTCTAGAAAAAAAGTGAAACTACTAGATAGAAGTAAGCCAGGTTTTCTGAATCATTGATGGAACAGAGACCCCTCCTCCACCAAACACAAACAGCTGTACTAGAGTATAAGGTAAGAAATAAACTTAAAAAGACAATGGAATGAATCTGACGTAACTTTCCTATGGACATATACAAATATACCGCAATGAATTTCACCATCATGTACATCCATAAAAATCAATTTTTTAAAAAGTAAATTACTATGGTTAAATGTGAAAGATCAGTAGAGAGAAGGGAACAGGGGGTGGGGAGAGGGAAAAGGAAAGAGAAGTACTGAAGTCTGAATTAGAATAAGATATATTCCATGCTTGTACAGCAGAAAATGGATTCTACCATTGTGTATAACTAAAAAGAACCAATAAAAAAGAAATAATTTTTATGTTAAACTACTAAAAATTTGAGAAAATTTATCTTAGTAGTGTTAGTTATTCAAATATATTTTTAAAAATCTTCCTATAACATTAACTTTCATCTATATGCTCATGATTGCTGGGTTTTTATTTTCAGAGTATACCTTCTCCAAAACATCAGAATCTATTTTTGTGTTATCACATACTTGACAACCCCATTTGAATGTTCCACAGGCCCAAGACAGTAAATATTTATAAAGCTGAATATATTGTGCTCCTTTCTCTTTTTCTTTTCTCTATTTAATTTTGTCTTGTCATGTCCCCATTCCTCCAGTTATCCAACCCTGAAACCTGAGACTAACCCCTTACTTTGTCTTTCTCTAGTTCCCACCATAGCCATTCAACTCTGCACCAAGTTCCAAAGGTTCTAACTTTATCTTTCCAATCTTGCACTACTTTCACTTTTCAGTTTCTCTACCATATCTTGCTTGAGTTACTGCAAAATTTTCTATTGTATACTCCTGTAATTAACTCCTTCCAGTGCCACAAAAACACATTTTCAAAAAACAGATCCAAGTATGTGTGTTTTAAAAACACATGTTATTAACATAGTCCTTGATATAAAACTTATACTCTTTATATTGTGTGGTAGAATCTATTGATTGACTACTTCATTATCCCTTTTACTCTTATAATCAGAGATGATGGAAAGTGTGTGTGTGTAAGGGGGGTACTATATTACCCCATACAGTTTTGCTACTAAAGTTCTAGATATAGTAGGTTTTTATCAAACTGATACACTTGCACTAGATTTGGAAGATGAAAATCAGGTAGAAACCATCTCTGTTATTGTTATCATTGTTGTTATTTTTATTGTTTTTGTTGTTATTAGCAAGGTAAATTAAAAATATATGTCTTAAGTGGTAACTCCAGGAGTTGAACTTAGAGTTATAGTGTCTCTCATGAGAGGCACCTGAGACAGCATCAGTGGTGGTGGCAGAAGCTTCCTGAACCCTAGATCTCAGCCATGAATCTTAGCAGCCCCTTGGCATCTATTCCTCCAACACTTCCACCAAAATTATATTTCCCTGTATTAAATAACTTCCTATCTGAAATACTTAAAACATTTTCTATTATCTATACTACACTCTGACTAATTAACATGATGTAAAGGGACTTTCATAATCTATCTCTTTTTCTCTCACCAACCTAATATGGTGCTCCATCACCACTCTATACACATCCATCCCCACAAATTATACTGACACCATGCTGAACTACTTGCACATCCTCAAACGCACCCTGTTTTCTCATGACTCCTCTGCTTGAAAAACCATTTTGCCCTTTTTCAACTCTCCAACTCCTATTTGTTCTTTAAGATTCAAAAGAACCTTACCTACTCTGGGAAGCATTCCCTGATATGTCTGCCTCCATCAGTGTGCTTATAATAGAATTTTTTCATTTTTCTCCAGAGTGTCTGAGTTCCCTACCTACATTTGAGATGCCCCCATTTTCATTGGGCATAGGCTTCCACCTATGTAGAAAGTGCCAGCTACTTGTGTTCCCACTTTCCTTGGTTAGGGTATCTGCACATGATCTAGGATCTGCCAGTTAGACACATCTATCCCATATTTGGGGTTAGGGGCTATTGATGTGAAAAAGGCATGTTTTCTTTGCAGAACTCACACTGCATAGCAGCAATAAGAGAACCTAAAACCAATTTTTAGAGGCATCAAGCCAGTACTTATAGCAACTTATATCAGTGGTGTGGGCAATTCAAGCTGGAGTGTCTCTGTTACTGGCTGTAACAATGGTATCCTCTCCAGCCTAGTTCAGTATGATTTTGGAAGTTATTTGTGTTTGCGTAGGCTCTGGTTTTTAAACTGGCCAAAATACTATATACTAATCAATGCTCCTTAATAAATTCCTTTACTGCATAAATAAGTCAGAATCTGTTTCTATTGCTTATGACCAAGGACTTTGACTTGTATAATTCCTCCCTGCTCTCTCCTACTGCATTTTGTATGTGTGAGTTTAGGTCATTGTTCAGCAAATATTTACTTCTGTGTACTCCAAATACAGTTTCCTGCCCTATCGGCATTGCACTTGTTCAGTTGTTTTTCTTTGGCCAACACAATGTCAGCATTTGTAATTCAAGCAGAGACTTGAAATATTTTTGTGTGTTTGAGCTAGCCTCCTGATGCAATGATGAGAAGAGTGAGTCCCAAGTTGTTGCTAATTATTCAGTTTTGACTGCAAAGTTAAAGCCTATGGAACCAACCACACACCCCAGGCAGCTGCAGATCCAAAGACAAGGGACACATGGAGTTGACTTGAACCCAGCCTGTATACAGCCTGTATTCTAGAATTCATATCCCAGAGACATCCCACAAACTTAAAAGCAAGAGAATAAATTTGCTATTTAAGTTAATGCACTATTGTGCAGTATCATATCCATAACTAATACAGTATGGAATTATCATTAATAGATCTAGCAATAGTTAACCTATATTATACTTATTGGTATAACTTGCTCTCCACTGGATTATAAGATTGTTGAGGGTGAAGATTACTTCTTATTGGTCTTTACATTTTCAGTGCTTATCTTAAAATCTTTATCAAACTTCAGTGAATGTTTGGTGAATGAAAAAACACATAAACAAATGAATGGGAAGCATTCTAAAAAGTGTGTGTGTGTGTGTGTGTGTGTGTAGATATAGATATAGATATAGATATAGATATAGATATAGGTATTGATTTTTTTTGGTTTATTGCACCATGAGAGAAGCCTTTCAGAATGTCACCTCTTTATTAAAATGTTTCTCCTGTCAAAATATAGTAAAATTGATTAGATCGAGCTAGATTAAATTATAGTTGTACAATAATCTGTGCCTGAGATTACTCCCTATTTATCTTGTTTGGAGTTTTGGGTGCTCCTCAATGAGATGAAAACAGAGAACCAGCTGATAATAAATACACTCAATAAATTTCATTTCCATTTTCTTTTCAAAACTTAGTTACTGCTTTATATACATTCTTTTGCTATTTTATATGTACTTAATTATCTCTAGTATGTGTGGATTCTGCAAAATTACTTTCAAATAATAAATTAATTTCTTTGTTTTCAAATTTGGCTTATTTGGTAGCATCACTCCATCACTCCCATGTACCAAATACCTGACTTACAGCTGAAGCTTAAGAAGTTTATTAGATAAATTTGTCATTTATTAGATTAAGAGTTTCCTGAGTGTAAAATTTTCTGTGTAAAATTTTGATACAATTCTTTTAACAAGGGAACATTTTAGTACTGACTAAAATTGAAACTCTTATACATTTTTATTTTATTTTGATAAAACATGCAAAGTGACTTGTCTCAAACCTTTCCTGAGATCTGTATAATTACTGATGTCCCCAGCTGGGGTGAAAAATCAGGATTGTGTTGAGGTTCAGAGATAAAAATGAGTATACAAGAATAAGATAAACAATAAGAGTTTAGGTTTTGTCATGACCATGACCATTTTGATGAGTCTATAACAACTGCATCAAAGTGGCCTGTTAGAAGACAGAATTCAAAGTTATGCATATGTCCTGTTTCCCTAAGTTACAGCCCTAAAGCAGGAATAAAGTGTTAGATCATAAGTAAACAGTTTTGCTTTGTTTTAGTACTGGAGATTGAACCCAGAGGTGCTTTAACACTGAGCTATTTTTTAATTTAATTTAATTTTTAAAATTTGAGACAATGTCTCACTAACTTGCCAAGAGTCTTGCTAAATTGCTGAGGATGGCCTCAAACTTTCAATCCTCCTGCTTCATCCTCAATTGCTGGGATTACAGTTGTGCACCACCATGCCCTTCTCATAAGTGGACAGTTATATTGTCTATAATTCAAAAAGCAGACAGATTTCTTTAGGAAAGCAAAACTATGCTTGAATTAAAGCAAAAACACAACAAAATAACTTCTTTGAGTCATTCTAGGCAAGATTTTATGTATGGTCTACCTTTATCCAGGGTAGATTTCAGTATATCTAGAGGAATGGGTATGTTATAAAACCTTCAGGCAATTTTCTTTAGTGTTACTGTATTCAACTGAGCTTTTAAAAATTAGTGAACAGCTCTGAATTTGAGATTAACCCCCCTGAGAAATACCTAGAATACAGTGATTCATTGTGACTAATTAAGTACAGAGCCTTATGTTTTAATAAACCAGCAGAGCTTGGGGGTAGCATTGACATTTTCTGGTGAATATTAAAACATGCAAAAAGCCAGCTGAATAGAGAGTCATTCCACCTGGTACTTGGAGTTGTGCCAAAGAAATGAAGTATAGAAATAAGGATGAGATTGTCTTGAGAAAGTAATTTGTGTCCCCTCTAAACTACAAACAAATGGGTAACTGATCTTGTAGAATTCCACACCATAAAACATAGCAGCAATAATTTTAGTCTGGAATATTTTAAATACCAATGTGATCCTTTACCATTAAAATCTTTATACTAAAATATTCATAGAACATCAAGATGTTATTTTCTCATTTTGGAATGGCCCTCCTGAAACCTGCCTGATTTTTAAATTGAATACTGACCCAAGATAGCATCTTTTCAAGTGTTTTTTTTTTTTGTAACCCATCTAACCTCCTTGATAAAATGTGTGTTTTGCACATTTTTTAAAATAGTTAGATTTTGAGAAATCTTTATGTATTCTGGATAAAAATACTCTATCTGATATGTGACTTGAAAATGTTTTTCCAAGTCTATGGCTTATCACAGTGTCTTTTTAAAAAAAAGAGAGAGAGAGAGAATTTTTGTTTAATATTTATTTTTTAGTTTTTGGCAGACACAACACCTTTGTTTGTATGTGGTGCTGAGGATCAAACCCGGGCCGCACACATGCCAGGCGAGCGCACTACCACTTGAGCCACATTCCCAGCCCATCACAGTGTCTTTCAAAGAGCAAAAAATCTTAATTTTACTATAGAGGAGTTCATCAGCCTCTTTTATGGCTTATGCTTTTGGTGTTGTATTTTAGACTGACCCAAAGTCACAAAGATTTTCTTCTGTTTTCTCCTAGAAGCATTAGAGTTTTAAGTTTTAGATTTAGGGATATGATCCATTTTGAGTGAATTTTGGTTACATATGGTACAAATTATGGATTAAGGACACTTATTTATTTTATGCCTTCATACTTATAGACTTTATCTGTCAAATTAATCTAAGATCATTTGCTTGTTCATTTCTTCACTGCACTGCCTTTGCACCTTTGCACCTTTGTCAAAAATTAATCAATCATATATGTGTAGGTCTATCTGTAGACTATTCTGTTTGGTTGATCTATTTTTCTATATTTATACCCACATTATGCTGTCTTCTTAGAGTAGCTTCATCGTAAAGCTTAAAATCAGATGGTGTTAGCCTTCCAATTTTTTTCTTTCTTGTAAACTTGTTCTGACTATTCTAGGTCCTAAACATTTTCATATAAATTATAGAATCAGACTGTTAATTTATTCAATAAAAACCTATTATGTTATTGTGAATGGGATAGTTTACTAATTTCTTTTTCAACAGATTCATTATTGTTTTATGGGAAATCCATTGATTTATAATGTATGTTGATCTTGTATCCTGATACTTTACTAAATTTGTTTATCAGCTGTATAATTCTTCTACTGGAGTTTTTTGGATCTTTTAAACATATGGTCATGTCATCAACAAACAGAGATAATTAGAGCTCTTTTTCTATTTGTATCCCTTTAATTTCCTTATCTTGCCTGATTGCTCTGGCTAGAGTTTCAAGGTTTATATTGAATAGTAGTGGTGAAAGTGGGCATCCTTTTCTTAGTCCTACTTTTAGAGAAAATGCTTTCAGTTTTTCTCTGTTCAGTGTTATATTGGCCTTGGGTTTGTCGTATATTGCCTTTACAATGTTGGGGTAAGTTCTTTCTATTCCCAGTTTCTCTAGTGTTTTAAACATGAGTGGGTCCTGGACTTTGTCAAATGCTTTTTCTGCATCTAATGAAATAATCATGTGTTTCTTATACTTAACTCTATTTATGTGGTGAATTACATTTATTGATTTGCATCTGTTGAACCAACCTTGCATCCCTAGGATTAAACCAACCTGATTATGGTGCACTATATTTTTAATATGTTTTATATGCAATTTTCCATTATTTTATTCAGAATTTTTGTAACTATGTTCATCAAAGATATCAACCTGAAGTTTAGGAAAATTATCCAATTCAAAATAACCTCAAAAAATTGGGGAATTTATCTAACAAAGGATGTGAAAGACCTCTTCAATGAAAACTATAGACTACCAAAGAAAGAAATTTAAGAAGACCTTAGAAGATAGAAACAGTTCCCATGTTCTTAGATAGGCAGAATTAATATTATCAAAGTGGCCATGCTACCAAAAGCAATATATAAATTCAATGCAATCTTCATCAAAATACTAATGACATCCCTCACAGAACTAGAAAAAAAAAACTGTTCTAAAATTCATTTGGAAAAATAAAATTTAGAGTAATCAAAGTAATTCTGAGCAAAAAGAGCAGTACTGAAAGCATTATAGTACTGAGCCTCAAATTATACTACAGAGCTACAGTAACAAAATCAGCATGAAACTGGCACCAAAACAGACAGGATGACCAATGGGATAGAATAGAAGACAGAGAAACAGACCCATAGAAATATAGTTATATCATATTAGATAAAGAAGCCAAAAACATATGTTAGAGAAAAGACAGCTTTTTTTTGTACCAGGGATTAAACTTAGGGGCACTTACCACTGAGCCATATCCTTAACCCTTTTTATATTTTATTTAGAGACAGGGTCTCCCTAAATTGCTCAGGGCCTAGCTACATTGCTAAGGATGACTTTGAACTTGCAATCTTCCTGCCTCAGCAGCTGGGATTACAGGCATGTGCTACCATGCCCAGCTGGAAAAGATAGCCTTTTTAACAAACTGTGATAGAAAACTGAAAATATATGTAGAAGAATGAAACTTGACCCATATCTCTTACCCTGCATAAAAGTCAACTCAAAGTGATAAAAAACCTAGGAATTAGATGAGACCTAGGAATTATAACCTGTAACCTTGTCAAAGTCACTTCCTAGTTCCACTAGTTATTTATATTTTTCAGAGATACACATTTATGTAGGCATAACAGAATTTTTTTTAAAATAGATTCCACCGTATATTCTGCATACATGATCATGTGGTCTGCAAATAAAGTTATACTTTTACCTTTTCAGTCTAGATGCCTTTCTTTCCTTTTCTTATATTAATATATTAATAAAACTTCAATACAATGTTGAATGCAGTGACAGTGTATATCCTTCCATTACTCCTGATTTCAGGGTGAAAACAAACATTTAGTGTTTCATTAATAGAGAGTTGTTTATTTTTAAAATGCCTCTTATAAAGGTGGGTAAATTCCCTTTAATTCCTCATTTCCTGGGAGTTTTTGTCATGATGCTAAATTTTACTGAATGCTTTTGCTGCATCTGTTGAGATGATTGGTTTTTTCCTTCATTAATCTTTCAATATAGTGAATTACATGAACTGATTTTCAAATGTTAACCCAAGCTTGTATTTCTCAGATAAATCTCTCTAGATTCTTTTTGTATATTGTTAAATTCAAATTGCTAAATTTTAAAAATATGTTTGCAGCAAAGTCCATGAGGGATATTTGTCCATTTAGTTTTCTTCTAATGTCTTTGGTTTGGGTAACTGAGTAATGCTGGCCTTCCTCCTCTTCAATTTTTTAAGAAGTGTTAATGTATAATTGGTATTCTTTTCTTCCTTAAATGTTTGGTAGTACTCACCAGTGAAGGCATAGGAGTCTGTATTTTTATTTGTAGGTATCTTTTTTTAATTTTTTTAATTCTTTTTAGACATATATGACAGTAGAGTATATTTTGACATACATACATGGTTTGTGGGTAAGTTTTTAATCATGCATTCATTTCATTAATAATACTTATATTTGAGTTTTCAATTTCTTCTTGGATGAACTTTAGCTATTTGTCTTTCAAGAAATGTGCTCATTTCATCCAAGTTGTCATATTTAGTGACACAAAGTTGTTCATAATATCTTCTCTTTATCCTTTTAACATCTGGATAATCTATATTGATATCACCTCTCTCAGTCCAAATATTGTCAATTTGTGTATTAACATTTTTTCCTGATCACTCTGGATAAAAGTTTATTAATTTTTTTAAATCTCCCTCTTCAAACCAGCTTTGAATTGATTTCTTTTAATGTTTATCTGTTTTCTGTTTCATTGATTTCTACCCTTGTCTGCATTTTTTTCTTTCTTCTGCTTATTTTGGGTTTAATTTTTCCCTTCTTTCTTTATAGTTTCTTAAAGTGAAAGCTGAAGTTATTTCTTATGTTCTAAAAGACATTGAATGCTATTTATTTCTAAGTTCAACTTTAGCCACATCTCACAGGTTATATTTACCTGTTGTCACTTTTGCTTTGTTAAAAAGACTTTAACTCAGTAAATAATTTTCTATAAGTTCTTCTTTAATACATAGATTATTTAGAAATTTAATATTTAATTTCTGATATTTAAAGATTTCCCAGATATCTTTTTGTTATTGTTTGCTAATTTTGCTTGTTTTTTGTTTGTTTGCTTGCTTTTGTTTTAATAAACTCACTTCATTTTTGGAGCACTCTTAGGTTTACTAAAAGTTGAGCAGAAAGTACACAGTCCCCACATACCTTCCGTGTTTCCTTTATTGTTAACATCTTGTGTTAGTGTAATACATGTGTTACAATCATCCATAGTTGATCTTAGAATTCACTCTGTTTTACAGTTCAATGGGTTTTGACAAATGCATGTCATGTATCTACCATTATTACATCATGAAAAATAGTTTTACTCACTGCTTTAAAAATTCCTGTTTCACTTATTCATCCCTCCCACCCACCAACTGAACCCCTGGAAACCCTGATCTTTTTATTGTCTGGATAGTTTTACCTTTTTCAGAATGTCGTATATTTAGAATCATATGATATGTAGTCTTTTCAGACTGACTTGTTTATTTAGCAATAGGTATTTGAGTTTCCTCCATGCCTTTTCATAGCTTGAAAGATCATTTCATTTTATCTCAGAATGGTATTTCATTGTGTGGATGTACAACAGTTTGGTTTTTTTTTGTTGTTTATTCACCTACTGAAGGACATATTGGTTGCTCACATTTTGAGGCAATTATGAAGAAAGCTACTATAAACATTCATGTGCATGTTTTTGTGTGGGCACGAGTTTTTAAATCATTTGGGTAAATATGTAGAACACTAACAGCTTGATTTACCTGCCTAAGGTCATGCAGTCAGGGTGTAACTGATAGAATTGAACTCAATCTGATCCAGAGTCTATACACTTAACCACTATGCAAAACTGCCTCTTAATAAGTGATATAAGTAAGACTAACTCAGTAGGGACATGTAGTTTGAGTTAGATCTGGCTAGAAGACAGAGAGTTGGACATATAGAAATGGGGAGAAAGTTTCATTGTGGGGTATGTGAAATGCTGCTTAGAAAAGTGAAATACTGACGATGGTTACAAAAAATGTGAATGTATTACTAAGTAATATCACTGAATTATAAACTTAAATATAGTTAAAATGGCAACTTTTATGTTATGTGTATTTTACCATAGGTTTTTTTTTTTTAAGGAACATCTTTCTGTCTTTCTTTTTTTTTTAGTTGTAGATGCACAATACCATTATTTTATTTATTTGCTTATTTATTTTTATAGGTACTAAGGATCAAACCCAGTACCTCACAAGTGCTAAGCAAGTGCTCTGCCACTGAGCTATAACCCCAGGTACCATAGTTGTTGTTTTTTTAAATACAATGTGCATGTTGATCCATGGGTGTAATAGTAAATTAATCCAAGTGAAATTAAAGTTTTATTGGGGGAATAGAGAGAGAAGGAGTTGGAATTTGTAAAGATCTTGGAGAATCATTGAAATTTTACAAGGAAAAAAAATGAAATCTGAAATTTCTTTCTTTGTACTGGGAATTGAACCCAGGTATGCTTTACGAGTGAGCTACACTCACAGCCCTTTTTAATTTTTATTTTGAGACAGTATTTTGCTAAGTCACTAAGGGGCTCACTAAATTGTTGAGGCTGGCTTCGAACTTGCAATCCTCCTGCCTCAGCCTCCCAAGTGACCGGGATTATAAGCATGCACCACCGTGCCAGTGAAATTTG
The DNA here is from genome assembly GCF_048772815.1 of Callospermophilus lateralis. Taxonomy (NCBI): domain Eukaryota; kingdom Metazoa; phylum Chordata; class Mammalia; order Rodentia; family Sciuridae; genus Callospermophilus; species Callospermophilus lateralis. The sequence goes on along the minus strand of NW_027516368.1, from coordinate 479,077 downwards.
AGATTTCAAAGTATTACCTTCTGTATATGAAAACTTACTAAAGTAAGACAAGGTTAGAGGTAAAAGAAGCAACTCAATTCAGTCTAGCTGCATACACACATACATTATCACATTTCATAAGGTGAGCTTTACTGTCTGTTTCTATACTCAAAAAAGCTAAGGCTAATTCACATTTATCTTCCCAGCATTTGGTAAAATTATGGTAATTTTAAATTAGGTCTTTTTATTGAAAATCCAGTGGGATTCATGTGCTGGGAGCCATCAGCCAAGTAGGTATGACAAATTCCTTGCCAGCTTACTCCCATGCTGTCTAGTGGAAGGACTTCTGAAAGGTGACCTTGCTCAAGGACCAGGGCAGGATCCGTGTTTAGGGTGTTCCCCCTTTAGAATAGGGCGGTTTAGCATAATAGGAGATTAGGGTGTTTCCCCCTTTAGAATAGAGCAGTTTAGCATAATAGGAGATTAGGGTGTTCCCCCTTTAGAATAGGGCGTATCCTGCTGCTGAGTTCCTCTTGAGTGCTTAGGGTCAGACAGTATATTTTGGGAGACAGAAGCCCATGCGGAGTGGATTTGGGCAGAGAACGTGGATTCCCCCAGAGCGTGTTTGTAGACGGCCGGTGTGAGTTCGGGAATAAAGAATTGCTGTTTGAATCTATAAGCTGTGTGGAGACTCGTGATTTGTGCCCAGCCAGAGACTGCGGCATTCATGAGTAGTAGAAATAACAGGGATTTACTAATCATACAACCCTTTGAATCCTGGCTCTTTTTTTAATTATTTTTTTTTATTTATATATGACAGCATAATGCATTACAATTCTTATTACACATGAATTCTGGCTCTTTCTTACTATCTATGTGACTTTGGGAAGATTATTTAGCTTATCTGAGCCTCAATTTTTTCATCTATGAAAATACCCGTCTCCTAAAGATTAAATTCTAAGAGCTAAGCCCAGTACATATTACCCAAGGTATGCTCAGTAATTGTTAATTCACTTTCTTCCTCCTAAATTTGTAATTTTTATCTGACATTTATTTTGTAGCTTGTATGTGAATCAAATTATTTGCTGATTGATGATATTTAAAACTTCTTATTTGTAAATTTAAGGGTTTCTTGCATTGACAAATGATAAATTTTCACACATTAATCTCTTTCTGGCTAAGAGAAAAAGCACATTTTACTAACTAAAGGCACAAAATTCTAAAGAAAAAATTATGAACATGGTTTGGAAACTCATGTACATATTTATTTAACACCATTTCATATCTTTAAGAAGGCTTTTGGAAACTTATTTAGAAAACTGAAAAGTCCTTGAATACCAAGTGGTTTAACAGGAATTTTTTAATGAGTTAAGTGTAAATGAATCAAAAACACATGAATTCTATTTTCTGTAAATAACACATGGTTACAAAAACTGAAAATGTACTCAGAAAAAAAAATGTCTCTTGTGTACTGTTGAATTAAAATCCAAAAAATAGTGCTTCCCAAAATGAAGCAAGCACCATTGAGATCATAGAGCACTCTCTTTTGAAGTTCTCTCTGATCGACCATAGCATATATGGTATTTATTTGTATTATGTATTTGATTTTGCTGAGATAAAACTACTTTAGGATGGTGTACAAAGCTACATCTGATGAGACTTTTGGTATTTTCATTTTCAGAGAGACCAAATCAATTGTATTTGACAAAAGAGAAAGCAACTGTCTTTATCAGCATAAATTGTTCATATAGCAACAACTCTAGGACCTCAGATATGAGAATAGTAGGTAGAAGTGGTAGAGAGAAGTTGGCAAAAGCTGGCACCACAATTTCCCAAGAAGAATCACTTATTTTGTCAGAAGAGCTAACCAGCTAAATTTTCATCAAGACACTAAAGCCTTGCACTAACATTGCCAAGTCATATAAGTGTCTCCTAATATTTTAGTTGTATTGTGCCTATGACTTCCTCCCTCACTCTCTCTCTTCTTAGAAAGACTTGGCTATGACATCTGGGGGCCAGATGAAGAAATCCTAATTTTAATATTACTATTCATCTGGTTAAAGCCATCTAGTTCTTTTTTGGTAATTCAGAAGAATTTCCACTCATTGGAAGTAGTAGACATTGCCTTTTATAATTTGCAGTCTCCCTCTCCCCTAAGACGGTGAAACTGACTGCATTTGGTTATTTTTAGAATAAAAACATGCAGATAAAATTGCTTTAGAATAAGACATATGTTTGTGCAATGAAATGGACCTTAAGATATGACTAAATAGATGTTGATTAAAGGACCAGAAGCATTGGCAGAAGAACAGACATATAGATCAATGGAATACAATTGAGAGTCTAGAAGTAAGCCCTCACAATTATAGTCAAGTGATTTTCAACAAGTGTGCCAGAACAGTTCAATGGGTAAAGAATCCTGTTTTTAAAAAATGGTCTTGGAATAACTGAATTTCTATATATGCAAAAGAATAAAATTGGACCCCTACCATATGCCCTTACAAAATTTAACTCAAAAGAGATCAAAGACCAACACAAATGAATCAAAGATAAACTATGAAGTTCTTAGAAGAAAATATAGGCATAAACTTGAATTATCTTAGATATAACAATGGTTTCTTAGCTGTGACATCAAAAGTATAAATAACAAGTGAATTCATCAATATTGAATCTCTGCTTCAAAATACATTATCAGAAAGTGAAAAGACAACTCACAGAATGTGAGAAAACTTTGGAAATCATATTGCTGATAAGGACTTCTATCTAAACTAACAAAGAATTATTGCAAATCAATAATAAAGAAACAAATAGCCCAGTTTAAAAGTGGGTGAAGGATCTGAATAAACATATCTCTGAAGAAGATATGCACATGGCCAATAGGCACACAAAAAATATTTGATGTCATTAGTCATCAGGGAAGTTCAAATAAAAAGCACAATAAGAAATAACACCTCAATACAACTAGTATGGCTCTAATAAAAAATACAGAAAATAACAAATATTGGCAAGGATGTGGATACATTGGAACATCCGTATACTGCTTTTGGAAATGCAAAATGATGCAGCTTCTTTAGAAAGCAATATGGTCATTCCTCCAAGTTTAAATACAGAGTTACCATGTGATCAATCAGTTCTACCACTGGGTATATATTCAAGAGAAGTGAAAATGTAATGTCCACAGCAGTATTATTCTTTATAGTGCAATGCAGTAATACCCAGATGACTATCAGCTGATGAACAGATAAAATGTGCTGTGTTCTTACAATAGAATATTATTTGTAAGAAATGAAGTACTGACACACACTGCAGTATGGATTAGCCTTTAAAATATCATACTAATTGAAAGGAGCAACTCACAGAACACCATATGTTTTATTATTTCATTTATATGAAATGCCTAGAGTGGGCAAGCCCAGAGAGACAGAAAATAGATTAGCATTTGCCATGGGTTGGGAGAATAGAAAGCATGGGAGATGGTTAACTGCTAAAAGACAGGATTTCTTTTGGAGAGGATGAAAATATTTTAAAATTGGTTATGTTGATAGATCCATAATGGTGAATATAACAAAATCACATTAAATGGATAGATTGTGTGGTATATGAATCATATCTAAGTAAGGACATTACCAAAAAGAGGACCAGAAATAAATATAAGTGTCTACTCTTGGTCTTGAAATATTTTTAGATGACTTATACCCAAACTATTAAAGGTTGAGTTAGTAAACTTTTTGTTGCTGTGACAAAACACCTGAAAAATCAACTGAAAAAAGGAAAGGTTTATTTTGGCTTACAGGTTCAGAGGTTTTAGTCCATGGTCACTTGGCCCTGTCACTTTGGGCCTTTGATGAGGCAGAAATCTTGGCAGGCAGTGCATGGTGGAGTGGAGATACTCTCCTCATGGTGACCAGGAAGTGAAGAGAGAGAGAGAGAGAGAGAGAGAGAGAGAGAGAGAGAGAGAGAGAGAGAGAGAGAGAGAGAGGCCCTGGACAAAATATACCCTTCCAAGTCACAACCCCAGGTACTTCTTCCAACTGGGCCTCACCTGCTAAAGTTTCCACCATCAGCTGAGGACCATGTCTTCAACATATTCCTGAACTATAACATAGGTATATGTTGAATTTCAGGTTAAAGGGTTGACAGATAGGATTAGTTGATCTCCAAAGGTCTTATATAATTGAGGTTTTTTCTTTTATTCTTCTCTTTCTTCCTTCCTTCCTTCCTTCCTTCCTTCCTTCCTTCCTTCCTTCCTTGCTTTCTTTTTCTTTTTTTGTATTTCTTTTCCAGTCAATTCTCAATGCTGGCTAGGAGATAAATTTAACTTTGATATTAATTATATAATTTATCAATACATCTGGCATGTATTTCCTTTTCTGTGACAAGTGCCAGGCACTGTTTTTAATACTGAAGATGCAGAAGTGAACAGGACAAATTGCTGTCGGCTTACATTCTACTGCGGGAAACAGAGTTAAGTTGGCATGGGGGAAGGGCCTCTCTGAGGAAGTGATATTTGCACAGGGACCCGGATAACATGAAAATCTGGAGGAAGACAATACGAGGCAGATGATGCAGAAGCATAAATATCCCAAGTTGAGAGGAAGTTTAGTCCACTAGAGCAGTGGTTCTCCAACTTGAGTGCACACCTGCATCAACTTGAGGACTTGTGAAAACAGATTGCTGGCTCCACACACAGTGTCTACATCAGCAGACCTGGGATGAGGACCCCAGAATTGCATTTCTAACAAGTTCTCAGGTGATGTTGACACTGCTGGTCTGGGGACCATACTTTGAGAATCACTGTGTCAGAGGAATAAGAAAGAAACAAACGTGGCTGGAAAATTTGAATCAGTTTCTCATCTCCTGGAATATTGTTGCCATTTGCATGGGCAACATTGGGTCACTACTGTGTCTGCGTTGTAACTTTCAAGAAAAAAAGAGGATACTTAGGAAAAGGAATTTTTTTTAATCCAGTAACAGAAATTTCACACACCATTTTATTCATATGACATTGTCATATGCTTAAGTACACACTCACATAAAGCTGCAAGGATAGCTGAGAAGTGTAGCCATTAGCTGAGTAGCTCAATAAACCCAAACAGAAACAGATTAAATTTGGGGTATATAATCATATTCCCTATAATCTGTTTTAGTTAGCTTTTCATTATTGTAACAAAATACCTGAGATAATAAAATTAAAAAGAAGAAAGGTTTGTTTTGGTTAACAGTTTTGGAGTTTTCAGGTCATACTCAGTTGACCCTATTGCTATTGGACCCATAGTGAGTCAGTACCTCATGGTGTAATGCATAAAGTGGAGTAAGATGTTCACCTCATGTGGCCAGGGAAAAAAGAGCAAACTGGGCATGGTGGTGTGTGCATTGGGAGGTTAAGGCAGGAAGATTAAAAGTTTGAGACCAACTTGGGAAAGTTAGCAAGACCCTGTCTCAAAATAAACAATAAAAAAGAGCAGGGGGGCTGGCATTGTGGATCTGTGGTAGAGTGCTCATCTAGCAAGTGCAAGGCCCTGGGTTCGATCCTCAGCACCACATAAAAATAAATAAAGGCATTGTGTCAACTACACCTAGAAATAATGTATTTTAGAAAAAAGAACTAGGAATGTAGCTCAGTGGTTGAATGTAGCTAGAGAGAGAGACAGAGGCAGAGAGAGAGATCACACGTGCATGTAGGAGACCCTTAAAACCTCTCATGAGGCCCTACCTTGTAAAGGTCCCACACCTGCCAATAGCACCATGGGCTGGGGAGTTAGCTTTTAACACATGGGCCTGTGGGAGAAACTCAAGATCCAAACTTTAGCACTACACTAGATTTAGTAGCCAAAATGTCCCTTTTAAAACAAAAGTCAGATTGTGCTTGTTTTGCTCAAAAAAATTGGCTTCCCATTATCCTTACTTAAATCTTTTTTCCATGTTATGGAATACAAGACTCTTGAAGTTCTGATATCTGCCTACCTCTTAGATCTCATCTCTACCACCAGAAGTGGAATCTCTGATTTTGTAGCACCTACCGATTTCTGAGTTACAAATACATCCACGGTGGCTGATATCAGGCCACCAATGTAACATCACTTAACATAAGGTTGGGAAAAGATGCTCAATTTCAGCTCTGTGAGCTAGAATAAGCTGGCTTCAGCACACCACTACCTACTGTTCTCTCAATTACTCAAGTTTCCCAGCCACGTTTGTTTCTTTCTTATTCCTCTAACACAGTGATTCTCAAAGTGTGGTCCCCAGACCAGCAGTGTCAACATCACCTGAGAACTTGTTAGAAATGCAATTCTGGGGTCCTCTTCCCAGGTCTGCTGATGTAGACACTGTGTGTGGAGCCAGCAATCTGTTTTCACAAGTCCTCAAGGTGTGCACTCAAGTTGGAGAACCACTGCTCTAGTGGACTAAACTTCCTCTCAACTTGGGATATTTATGCTTCTGCATCATCTACCTGGTATTTTCTTCCTCCAGATTTTTATGTTATCTGGGTCCCTGTGCAAATATCACTTCCTCAGAGAGGCCCTTCCCCCATGCCAACTTAACTCTGTTTCCCGCAGTAGAATGTAAGCCGACAGCAATTTGTCCTGTTCACTTCTGCATCTTCAGTATTAAAAACAGTGCCTGGCACTTGTCACAGAAAAGGAAATACATGCCAGATGTATTGATAAATTATATAATTAATATCAAAGTTAAATTTATCTCCTAGCCAGCATTGAGAATTGACTGGAAAAGAAATACAAAAAAAAAAAAAAAAAAAGAAAGGAAGGAAGGAAGGAAGGAAGAAAGAGAAGAATAAAAGAAAAAACTTCAATTATATAAGACCTTTAGAGACTATATATTTCTATCTGTCAACCCTTTAACCTGAAATTCAACATATATGTATGTTATAGATCAGATCTGGAATATCTTGAAGACATGGTCCTCAGCTGATGGTGGAAACTTTAGCAGGTGAGGCCCAGTTGGAAGAAGTACCTGGGGTTGTGCCTTGGAAAGGTATATTTTGTCCAGGGCCTCTCTCTCTCTCTCTCTCTCTCTCTCTCTCTCTCTCTCTCTCTCTCTCTTCACTTCCTGGTCACCATGAGAAGAGTACCTCCACTCCACCATGCACTGCCTGCCAAGATTTCAGCCTCATCAAAGGCCCAAAGTGACAGTGCCAAGTGACCCTGGACTGAAACCTCTGAACCTGTGAGCCAAAATAAACCTTTCCTCCTTTCAGTTGATTTTTCAAGTGTTTTGTCACAGCAACAAAAAGTTTACTAACTCAACCTTTAATAGTTTGGGTATAAGTCATCTAAAAATATTTCAAGGGCCAAGAGTAGACAATTATATTTATTTCTGGTCCTCTTTTTGGTAATATCCTTACTGAGATATAATTCATATATCACACTATCTATCCATTTCATTTGGTTTTTAACCTATACACCATTATGGATTGAATATGAAAAATGAGGGAAAATCCTGAAGTTAAAAATAGCATATTTCTTTGCAACTTTCCTGCTAAAATGCTTCCAGTCTTCCCAGTGTCAGAAAATTGCATCATGATTTACCTAATAGCCAAAGACAAATACCAAAGGACCATCCTCTGTTCACTAGATTCTTCATCTAGTCCTTTATAAGGTTTCATCCCAGAATTCATGACACATGAAGACTTCTTGGGAATTATAAGAATCCATGTACATCTCATCATCCCTGAACAAAGACCTCACTCTGAAAAAAGAGTCAAATTCAGACATTACTGCCAATTTCAGAAATTCCAGCAAATATTATAAAGACTGTAGTTTAAGAGAAAAAACAAATTCTGGGGCTGGGGATGTGGCATGCATGTGGCCCTGGTTGGATCCTCAGCACCATGTACAAAGATGTTGTGTCCGCCAGTAATTAAAAATAAATATTAAAATTCTCTCTCTCTCTCTCTCTCTCTCTCTCTCTCTCTCTCTCTCTCAAAAAAACAAACAAACAAACAAACAAACCACAAATTCTGTATTCTCACTAGATAGATTGGTCCCTGGACCATTGCCAAGACAACTTCAGAGTATACAGGGAATATAAGTACCAAGGTTCTTCACATCTGTTGAGAAACCAGAACATATTTAAGAAGGGTGAAACACAGGAGCTCAAGTATGCTTGCGAGATCCTAAAAGAAGTGGAAAGTAATTGCCAGGGACAATGGCTAAGGCTCAGAAAATATCAACTTTCTTCTTATTCGAGACTACTGAGGATAAAAATAATCTCTAGAAGGAGAAAGCCTTCCAGCTTCTTCACTGCATCATCTAGGACAATGTTGTTAACTTTTTTGAGTTTTAATCTGCCACTCAGTGAGTAACTGGGAACACGTTATCTACCTCACAGGATTGTTGGGAAGATAAAATCATGTTATAGGCCTTAGGACATGAGATGCAGTATGCATTCATGTTTATTCCCTTCTTCTTCTCTCAGGCGGGTAACATTGTAGAGTAGATTAACTATCTGTGACTTAGTGTACTCTCAGTGAATAAATATAATCTTCACATGTGGTCACCAGATCAAATGCTTAACCATTAAGATAAAAATGTTCTCATCACAGAAACTCATTGCCAACTTGTTTAAATTTGAGGAGAAAATATTTATGGGTAATGAAGTAGGGTGCAAACGTTTTAAGATGAAAGGCAAAACTTTGTTATTTGTGTTAAATGCAAAACTGCCAGTTGTAAATGTAAGGGCCATGGCCTCATAAAAAGCTCCTCACTCACGAACACCATTGTTTAAGTCTCCTGATTTACTTCACTGTACAAAAAAGCAGCAATGATCTACTATGTACTGTGGATAACTCATATTTATTTACTTCATAATAAAATAAATTTTCTTAATAAACTTTATAACTGATTTTTAAATCAGTTGTACATAAAACTCATATAAATTTTTTTATATAAAAACCTGGGCTGGGGTTGTGGCTCAGTGGTAGAGTGCTTGCCTAGCATGCATGAGGCACTGGGTTCGATCCTCAGCACCACATAAAAATAAAATAAAGGTATTGTGTCCACCTACAACTAAAAAATAAAAATTAAAAATATATGTATATAAAAACCTTAATTCCCAATTTATGAAGTCATTCTAGACAAAAGCCTAACTGAAAATGATAATTCAAACTTATGGGGAAGATTGATTTTTTAATTCTATTTTTTGACATTTAAAAAATTTCTAATAAGTATGCATTAATTTTTCTTTTTTTCTAGTAAAATCCCAATTTCTTTATTTATTTGTTTTAACTAGTTACACATGACAGTACAATGACCTTGACATATCATACATTTGAATCACATGGCATACAATATCTCATTTTTCTGAGTATAAAGGTTGCAGAATCACATTGGTCATGCATTCACATATGTACACACAGTAATAATAATATATGTTTCATTCTACTATCCTCCCTATCTCCCCAGTCCCACTTGTCCCCTCGCATCACTTCTCTCTACCTAATCTAGGGTAACGCTATTCCTTTTTTTTTTTCACATATTCATACATGTATTTTGTATAACAATGAGGGTCTCCTTCCACCATCCATGCAAAGAAATTAAGTTCCAAAAGCCATACGTGGTGCTTGTATGATTATTGGATTCTCTTTGTTAGAGAGTTGGCCTGCTATTTCTGCTCATAGCCAAATTGGGATTAAAATTAGTTATTTTCTCACGTAAGTAAGTAGAGTGATTAATTTTATGTCATCCTGGCTTGGACACATTCTCCAAACATTTGATCAACATGTCACTCCAAAGATATTTTTATGATGAGATTAACAAATCAAAAGACTTTGAGTAAAGCACATTACCCTTTATCATGTGTGTGGACCTCATCCTTTCAGGAAGGCTTTTAGAGAAAAAGTTCCTGAGGAAGAAGAAATTCTGCTTCCAGACTGTCTTCAAACTCAAGCTGCAATATCATTCCTTCCTTGAGTTTCCAGTCTAGTGGCTGGCTTTGCAGATTTCAGAACTTACCAGCCCCAACCATCCTATGAGCCAGTGAGCCAGTTGCTTAAATAAAGCTCTCCTGGCTAATAATCCAGTGAGAAAGCACTAAATTAAGCATTGAAGTAGTAAAAACATTTTTTCAGTTAAAAAAAGTTTTAGAAATGTAACAATTTCTGTGGTATCATTAATTATTCATTGATACTCTATATAAAACTGCTACCAGATATTTTCCTATAATGACAGTTATCTCAGAAAATTTGACCGATGTAAAAATCTCAATCCCTTTTCATTTTAATGGCTTAATTTAGATATAGGTCATATACTATACAAGTCACCTATTTAAGTATATAAATCAATGATTTTTAGTGTATTCACAGTTTGCAGCCATTATAACAATTTTAGAATATTTTTGTTGCCCTGAAAAGAGACTTCATGTCTTAGTAATCACTCTGACCCTGCTCCCCTCTGCCTAGTCCTAGGTAACCACTAATCTACTTTCTATCTCTATAGATTTGCTATTGCAGTATTTTATGTAAATGAGAGCATACTATGTGTGTCTTTTGTTACTGGCTTCTTTTACTTGGCATAATGTTTTCAAGGTTTATCCATATTGTAGCATATATCAGTATCTTATTTCTTTTAATTGACAAATAATATTTCACTGTATGGATATATCATTTTATTTATTCATTCTAGCACTGGATGGACATTTAGAATATTGCCACATTTGGCTATTATCATTTTTCTTGGCCCTTAGTATTAAAATGTGAGATGACTAAAAGGTAGAAAAGAAGAAAAAAGTATTGAACTTTGAAAAGGTCTCAATTAGGTGAATGATCACTAGATAAATGAGTATCCAGAACATAATATTCATTATAGGCACAATTCCTATTAACTAATCATTTCCAAAGCTATAACTATTAATAAAATGCCTTTCAAAATATCTTCTTATTCCAAGTATTTGTGCCTAAGTTCTTCTGTTTATGGGATAAGAAATTGAAATGACTGTCTTGGCAGTATCACCCCAGTTGTATAAGTCAAGGGATTAAGAGTATTTTTGAGAAGGAGTAACAATGTGTTCTGCTTGGCTTTGGAAATAATGGTAAATTTATACATGATGTATGGATGATTAAATTATGTCCTTATGAGACTGTCAATCAGAACAACATTTCTGTCAGGAAATACTTTCCAATTCAGAAAACTTATATTTTACATTAAAATCCTTTCTGGGTTTAGATCCTATTCAATGTCCATATTTCCCTGTCAGTTTATTTTTAAAAATCCATTTCTAAAAATGAAATGACTGGATAATTCTAACTTTGAGCAACAAGTATTCATGCCAGCCTGGTACAGGAAAGCTTAAATCTAATCCTAACATCACTCTTCATACAAAATAAGTGCTGTTGTTATTGCAAAATCCCAAGGTGGATCTCCTTTTAATTTCCCTTAAACTAGCTGTACAGCCAGTATTGCTTTACAGAGTATAAACGGAACAGTAGCTAAGCTTCCATAGAGCAGAACTATGCTCTAGAAAGAACAGTAAAGTCAACTAGACTTAATGTGGAATGAAAGGCTTAAAAATTCCATAAAATAGTGAAAGAAATCAGAAACTTAGTTATGGGCATTTTAAGTTTTTGCCTTCTTACCAGGAAGGACTCAAATATCAAACTTAAGGTTTGTTTTGCCTGAAGATACATCTTTATAATTTTAACTATTAGTAAAATAATGTGAGTAGCAACTTAACTAGGATTATTTTTACATAAGTCCAGTTAGATCAAATTGTTAGATGGGCAGTGTTTATCTTGAGATTCTTTCATATCCATTTTCTGTGTTTCCTTTCTTGATGTTCTTTCCTCTAGAAACATTACTAAAGTTATTTACACAAATATGTTAGTGAAAACTTGCTTATTATCAAAGAAATGTAGGTATTTTGAAAGAGGTCATAGTAACACAAAGTAGTAAATTATTAATGATGGAATTTCACATTTTGCATGTAGATCAGCGATGTATTTCACCTGAATCCACACTATCTTTTCTGCAGTGAGCAAGCTTTGCTATAACCCATATATGTAAACACTTGACGGTCAGAACTACAGATTAGGTATTCTTAACTGGAGGAAGGGGAGTTGTTAGATCACAATCCCAAAGTTGGCCAAGGATAGCTGTGTCCTTCAAGTCTGAAACTGTCACTTGGGTGATAGTAAAGACTTGATGATTCTGATCACAGAATCAAAAGATAAGAAGATGTTACATCCACATTTGTGAGAGCTGCTGTTTCCTGCTCTGCCCTCTTACAATGCCCTTGATTGCAGTTGTCAGCTGGATCTTCTTGGTTCAAACATCCATATTACCCAAAGCATTCACTAAATTGGAGGTTTAAAAACAAATAAAACATTAGTTTGAGAATGATATAACCTAAACTATTGAAGAAGAATTAGATATAGATTTCCCTTTTGAAAGTAGCAGAATACAATTGGCATTTCCTCCTTCTTCTCTAGGAGATCACCCAAAAGGAGAATGAGAAACAGAAATGCAAGCTAAGATACGTATTAAACTTCCAGCCACAAGTAGGTAGAAGGGCTGCCAAAAACAGCAAAGAACAAACAAGATGTGGGAGGAAGAGTAGGAGATGCTTGTGAATGCAAATCCCTGAGAGTTGGCACCTCCTCCAAATGAGGAGCACACCCAAGAATCAGAAATGTCATCCTCAGTGTCCTTACAAGGAGAGGGCATGGGAGGTAGTGACAGAAGAAACCATGTACTAGTTTGATTCTGAAAAACAGAGGTAGCAGGATTAAAGAAGGACTCCCTTGACAAACCATATTTTAAGAAATATTCTGTTGGTGAGACAGAGGATTAAAAATAGAGTGTGCCTGATGACAGTCTGATATCTGCTTACCTCCTGCAGTTGGGGAGAGGTAACAGATCAATGGACTCTCACACTTAAGTGAAGGCACTAAGAAACCTGCTTCTAGCCTTGGACACAGCTCTAGCATCTCTAATATATGAACCATTGCAAATAACTGGTCAAGAAAAGCCCACGGTGCAAAACAAGAATGAAAAATAAACCAAGGTGGGGCTGGAGTGGTAGCTCAGTGGTAAAGCACTTGCTTAGCATGTGTGAAGCACTGGGTTCAATCCTCAGCACAACATAAAAATAAATAAATAAAATAAAGGTATCATGTCAATCTATAACTAAAAAAAAAATTTGAAATAAAATAAACCAAGATGTGTGTGTGTGTGTGTATGTGTGTGCACGTGTGCATGTGCCCACATTTGTGCACACTTGCACATGTCTATGAATTTTTTATAAGGACAAAGAAAAAAAAATAGGAAAACAAATGCAGGTGAGCACTGATCAAAGAAGTATTTCTGTGGAACAGGTGAAAGTTCAAACTGAATGTTTTGCTATGGAAACATAAAACAACCTATTCATTAAACAAGACTATATATATACATATAGAGAATATTTTTATCCTTAAAAAGGAAGGACTTCTGACACATGAGACGACATGAATAAATCTTGAAGACGCTGTGCTGAATGAAATAAGCCAGTCGTAAAGACAAATACTGTATGATTCCACTTAATAAATACCTAGAATAGTCAAATTCATAGAGATAGAAAGTAGAATGCTGATTGCAAGGTGCCGGGGAGGGAGGGGAGAATACAAGTTATCTATTTAAAGGGTACAGTTTCAATTGGGGAAGATCAAAAGTTCTGGAGGTGGATAGAGGTGATGATTGCACAACAATGTAAGCGCCACAAAGTTGTAGGCTTAAAATGATTAAAATAGTAAATAGTATTGTGTTATATATACTTTACCATAATTTTTAAAAAGTCAAATGATGGGGTAACCAGTACCCTGACAGAGCAGATTTTGCTCAGGAGATGTGAACCACATGGGAAAATAAAAAGTCTGAAATAATCAGTAAGAAATAATACAAAGCCAAAGATTAAATTTAAAAAGTGGGCACTTGATGGGTCTTCCAATCCTGATGGGAACTGGAACTGAACAACTGAAAAAAAAAAACCTCAATTCTTTATTTAAGGGGGAGTTCATCTCAAAGGCAGGAATAAGGTTTCAGTGGGAGGAGTGTTGTTTTGGTGCTTGCTTCTCAGTGTGGCAGGAGTCTTGCGATAAACAGGTTGATTGGTGTTTGGAAAGCTACACCCTTCTCCAGGAGGCTGGCTCTAGCAGGCTACTCCTCTCCAGAGCTGTGTTTGAACCTGAGCTGTGAGCTAGAACAGGGTGCTGATGTGAATTGGGCATTCTCGAACCAGTGGATTCCACCTGGGGGTTCCCAAGACCAGGCTTCCCTGCATAATGGCTCCAACATCCATCAGTTCACACACAGCTCATAGATGGCTTCCCATGTCAAACAAGACCACAAATCAGAGATACAAGACTCAGAAAGATGGAGAGCCATGAAAGGAATGAGACAAGAGGTGGCAGACCTCCAGACATGAAAGTATCTTTAAAATAACAGATAAAGGAGCCTGGAGGTAGAGTTCACTGGTAGAGTGATCTATCTTGTGGGGAATCTGTGAATCCTCTTAGCTAAGAAGGGCTAATGGCAATGTCCCTGTTCTGGCCTCTGCTTTTTTTAGCCAACAAGTTCTGGGCCATCTACCACCATTTTCTGAGGCTTATCCATTCATATTACTATGATATCCTGCATAAGAATGATGCTTCCTTGCCACAAGGCTTTTAAGACTAATTTCATATAATTATTGTATGTATTCACATGCAAAGACTCAAAACTTCTTCCTTGAAACAGAAGTCTTCATAAAGCTCTAACTTTATCTGTTTTTCTTATTGTTATTGTTGTTGTTTTGTCCTCCTATGTCACTGGAATTACAGAGATGCTCCAATGCACTGGCCCTGATTTTTAATTGCATTGAACTTAAGAAAATTTGCTTCTATTTGTTTTAGGATCTGCCATATTAGGAATATTTCCCTTATTTCCCTTCTCTGGGATAAAACACATTTTAGTTATTTTTTAATAATAAGATGGAAATTCAGGATGAGAGAGAGAGAGAGAGAAAAAAAATGGCCAAGAGATGATTACAGTACCCTTACATATTCTAACAAAGTCAATGTCCAAAAAATAATTATACTTAACCATATTCTTTTCAACTGTTTGTTTCAAAATTGAAAAACTTAAATTGTCCAGGTGGTCCTGGGCCCTGAGTTTATGTGGCTTTCTCATGACTGGACATGGGCAATTGAGGGGATATCAGAGATCTATAGGTAATCCTACAGGGTGTTTCTAGGATATTGCTCTAGCAAATTGCAGGGCGAATCCTGGCTTCCTACTTTTAAACACACACACACACACACACACACACACACACACACACACACACACAATTTTTCCTGAGGTAGAGGTTTACAGATTCTTAATGAAATTTACCTGTAATCTCCTGATGCCTTATTAAGCTTCCACCAATGGCAAGGTCCCCTTAGACCTGACAAAGTTAAAGCCTGTTTGATATTAAAACACAGGAAAAGGTCTCTACCTAAGTAGATTAGGGAGACATAAATCAAGCAAGCCAAATTTCTAAATAAGGGAAATTTAAGCATTGAATTTAAATATATTATTCATCTTTTCTCCATGCAAACATGCAGATATTGCTCCATGAACTTTGGCCTACCATGCTTAAAAACAATGGTTATAATGTGAATACAGTATCCTTCTTTCCATGACTGCAGCCAGAGGAATTTCAGGCTCCACTTGGGAATTTTCACAGTAATTCCCTTCTAACACCCTCCTATATCCTTTCTCTGAAATGTCACTTGGGGCTTTGTTAAGTGGATTCTTACCTCTGTGTGCCAAGTTCTGTGTTGTGTATTCCATGTCTCTGCTTTTCTGCTTGGCACATTTCCCTCTCAGCTTCTGGCTAAAAGAGAAGAAAAATAAGGGAAATATTCCTAATATGGCAGATCCTGAAAAATATAGAAGCAAATTTTCTTAAGTTCAATGCAATTAAAAATCAGGGCCAGTGCATTGGAGCATCTCTGTAATTCCAGTGACATAGGAGGTCAAATATAACTGGTAAATTTAAATTTTTAATTTTATAACAGCTTAAACTTGTAGAGAAGTAATGGAATCTATGTTGTTCTCTGTATGACAGTATCAAACTCCCTCTTTTTCACTTGGTTGTAGCCATCTAAAGTTTTGTGATTAAATTATTTTAAGTCTGCATATATTCTCTAATGTGATCTGTTCTTTGAGTCACACTGTTGTCCACCTTGATTTAGTACCTTTGTCCCTCCATATCCACATCTACATTTTGTTTATAGAAAATGTAACTATTGTACTTAAAATTGTACTCAGTGAAGGTGAGATGCAATGAGTGGTGTTCCTCTCATACCTGGATGCACACCTGGGAAAGCCTCATCACCTTTCTGGTGACTCCAAGGTACTAGAAAGACCTGTGTCATTTTAACCATAAATCCAGTCTCAGTTCAGAAATCAGAACACAAATTTCATAAATAATCACAATTCCATACTTCATGTTAGTGTCCACATCTGCTTTTGATACTGGGACTGCACTACACAAGTTGTATTAGTCTCTTATTACTGCTGTAACAAATCACCACAACTTCACGTCTTAAAACAATATAAATTTATTATCTCACAATTATTTAGGTCAGAAATGCAACAGAAGACTGTTTCCTTGACTTTTTTATCTGATATAGGGAGCCTTTAGTCCTTGGTTTAGAAATCCGTCCTCCATCTTCAAAGCCCAGACCGTCACATCTCTCTGATCCTTTCATTGTCACAGCTTTGTATGTTGCCACAACTTGAATGAAGCTCTTTAATTTCAAGGACTCCTGTGATTAGATTGGACCCACCTGATAATCGAGGAAAACTCCCCATCTCAAGGTGTGTAAACTAATCACCTCTGCAAAATTGCTATAGCACTCATCCAAATTAGCATCATCTCTTACCTCTGTCTTACCTGGATTTCAGCAATAGCCTTCTATCTAAGGCTATTTTCATCCACTATCCATAATTTCCTCACACAAAAAAAAATCAAAAGTGTTGTTTTGAACATTTTAAGTGTAAGATATGTTAGACAATTGAGGATTTCAAATAGTTGTCTAGTACATAGACTTTAATTCTGGAGCTCAAGGAGTGGTTTCAACTGGAAATGTAAATTTAGGACATGCTGTCATATAGATGGCATTTAACAGAGATAACCAAAGGAGTGAGTGTAGACTGAGAACTGAGTCATGGGACATTTCAACATTTAGAGATTTCAACAAGGAAGGAGTCAGCAAAGGTGTCTGTCTGTGAAAATGAAGGAAAACCAAGGGCACATGGCTTCCTTGAAGTTAAGTGGAGAAAGTATTTTGGGAAGAATAAAGTATCAACAGTCTCAAATGCCAACTGAGTAAGTAAACAATATGAAGACTAAATTGGACTGCCAATGAATTTGACAAAGTGGAAATAGTGCTTTCAATAAAAGAAGTTGTAGTGAAGTTGTGCTGCTAGGGAAATGTGTCATTCAGATCTGCTGCAGGGAGCACAGCTGACTGACAGCCCCAGCTGAAGCTCCTGTAGATCCACTACTAGACCAAGTTTACACCAGGATAGATTGAACCTGGCTACAGTTAGCACAGGAGCCCTCCCACAGGAAACTTTGGCTTAAGGACACACTATCAACCTCACCAAAAATTTTTAGAACTCTGGTGCAGTCTCAGACCCTCTCTCCCCAGTCCTCTTTCCTGCTCCCCGACCTCTCACAGTCATCAGACCTGCAAAGTCCAGGCTTTCCCCAACTATCCCTGTTCCCTCCCTTTATCTTCCACAGGCATTTTACCCCCAAAAATCTCTTACTCATCTAATTTCATCTTTGGGCCAGCTTTTCAGAGTATCCAAACTAATACAGAGTAGATTAAGAATAAGAGGAAATACATATCATAAAGAGGAACAAACATGGGGCAACATGATATCTAGGTCCGTTGCTAGTTGTATGTTGTATATTGGTAGTTGCATTCTTATTTGTATATTGATCAGATTTATCTGATAAAAAAGGAGAAACTACTGATGCAGGAGACACAGACCATAATTCCAGGAACAAGGTTCTTGAAGAGACAAAACGGAATGAAATAGAGTGCACATCGAGAGAAGTAGGCCAGTTTCCAGCATATTCTCTGTCCCTCTCCCCTAGTCCCTCTAGCTCTTCAAAATAAAAATGACACCTTCTAGGATAAATTTTCTTTAACACACATTATTTCACTTGATCCTCACATCTACCTTATTAATTAGTAAGCATTAGCATCATCTGCATCACAGATGAGAAAACTCATGTTCAAAGAGTGAATTTCAGGGTTTACATGATTAGAAAACAGTAGAGCAAAGAGTGGAAACTACAGTCATGTGTTGCATAAAGACAAGGACACATTTCTGAGAAATTCAATAAAATTAGGCAATTTGATTGTTGTGCAAACACCAGAGTGTACTTACACAAATCTAGATGGCATAGCCTACTGTACAGCTGGCTATAGTATAATCTCACTTGACCACCATCATAAATGCAATTTGTCATTGACTAAAATGTCATCATGCAGCACATGAATCTATTTCTTCCAATTCTAAGTCCATTATTCTTTTTGTTACTCCATCCTGTTTATCCTAAGAAAATGGAAGAGTTTGGATGAAGGATATAAAAGGGTTAAACAAAGGATGGTTACAATAGAGTTGGGTGTCAGTGTGGGGGAAAATTGAAACTCATATCAGGAGTTCAGGGTTATTCATTAGACACAGCCTCGAGCAAAAATGAAATAGAAAGCCATATGGTCCAACTGATTTATCATTCTGAAGGTGCTAGTGGATGAATACAAATTTCAGTATAAATCATCTATAATAAGACTAATGATAAAATATACCAGACCAGAATAAGAAAGTCTAAACCCAGGTCAGTGGCACTTGCCTATAATTATAGCTGCTCTGGAGGCTGAGACAGGAGGATCATGAGTTTGAGGCCAGATTCAGCAACATAGTGAGACTCTGTCTGGGGAAAAAAGTTAAAAGCTAAGAACAGGAGAGAATAGTCAGAAAAATTCCAACATCTTCACAACTGTGCTGCGGGCTTCCCCCCATCCTCTGAGACTTGAACCCACAGATGCTCTTCTACTGAGCCACATCCCTAGCCCTTTTTAGCCCTTTTTCATTTTTTATTTTGATAGGTCTCACTAAATTGCAGAGGCTGTCCTCTCACTTGCTATACTCCTGCCTCAGCCTCCTGAGTCACTGGGATTACAGCATGTACCACTGCACCTGGCTGTTGCAGGCATTTTTATGGTACACACAGCTTGGGCAGTAGTTTAGAAGGGAATCATTAAGGGAAATGAACTAGCAGGGTGCAGGCATGTTAGAATTCAAGGTTTTAAGGCTTTAAGATTTTTTTCATGGATATCATGTAGACTCACTCAAAGAAGAGAGAGCAATTGGGAAAAGGGATGCAGTGCGAGGGCTGTGAGAGAAGCAAATGACTACTTCCTCCAGATACATGATGGTATTTGGGATGGGAGAATATTCCCCTTTGGATCTAAGAGAACATATATAATTGGTCTAATTATGAGGTACGGCTGGTGTCATTTCTGTAAATTCATTTTTTGGAGAAGAGTAGAGAAGAGAAAGCTTAAGTAGGACTGAGAATCAGTAAGGAACAGGTCTTTTCTTTTTTCCTTAATTCCTTGATCAAAGAGGTGAAAAACACATCCTTCCTGACTTATTTAAGTTTTAACGTGCTAAATTTTCATGTTCGTATCCCAAATATCCACTTTCTACAAAAATCATGTGTTTATTCCATTTTATGAACAGAAACATCAATAGTTCTCACTTCACATTACACAGCATTCTTGTACCCGAGAGCCAGTCAACCAATTCCACTATCTCTCCCTTTTACCTTTCTCCTTTCTCCCTATCCCTTAAAGCATGCTCTCAAATATGTGTTGGCCCCACAGTTTTCCTCATAAACTCTAAGGAATATTAGCCATCAAGGACATAAGAGGAAGGAAAGAAAGAAGGGCTTTCAAGATCTACCCCAAAAAAGAGTAAAACCATAATAACAGACATGCTGAACTGTGCAATTAGAGTCTTCAGCCTTAGCTGGATTTCCAGTGGTGCTCATAACCTTGCACAAGATTTATGAAGCATGACCAAAAGGAAGGAACCAAAGTAAATAGAATATATGTGTAAGAAGTTATCCTTTAGTTCAGGTTGTTTATTTAAATATTTTCTCTTTCTCAGACCTGGTCTCTGCTACTCAAATGTAACCAAAGTCCTCCTACCCTCTGAATAGAAAGAAACCTTTTAGTTATACAGGCAACCCCTACATTTTAACACTCTGTAATTTGCTCTTGTAATCATTTTAGGATTCTTCCACTTTAGATTTTGTGTAGTTAAAACTCATTGCCTCAATTTGTTCAGTACTAAATCATTTTCCATTCAACCTCCTTGAGTTCTGAACTAAATTCCTACCTAGACTATGTGCTACACAAGGACAAAGTATTTACTTCCATGATCTGTCACAGAGGAGGGTCTCTCTAGAATGTTAAAAAGATGAATAGGTAGATGAGTGGATGGATAGATGAATTACTCTTCTCTTATCTCCTTTCTCTAATTTTTGATGCCTTACCTCAAATGTTCACTCTTTCGTGCAGCTATTCTTGAGTTCATTCACTTGAACCCTTAAAGACTTCGTCTCTAATATGCTTATTCTGTCTTTTATTTTTGTTTGATCATCTTGTTCTATAATTTCAGAGGACTTTCACATTCATCTTTATAATGAATATTGTTCTTGGCATAGAGTTTTCATACCATAGATGATTAATAATATTTTAAAAGTATTAAACTAGAATACATGGATTCTCATAATATCCCCACAAGACAAGAAGAACTGGTATTCTTGTCCTCATTTTATTCATTAAGAAACTGAAGCTTAGCTAGGTGAGGCAGTGCATGCCTATAATCCCAGTGGCTGGGGTGGCTAAGGCAGAAGGATCACAAGTTCAAAGCCAGCCTTAGCAACTTAGCGAGGCCCTGAGAAATTCAGCAAGACCATGTCTCAAAATAAAAAATTAAAAGGGTTGGGGAATCCAACATGGCGGCCGGCGAGGAAGCTGCACTTTCAATATCTCCACATTAACGGGATCAGAAACACCAATTAAAACAGCTACATTCTACCTACTGAGGATCTTCTAGCAAAATTCCGTTGAAAGGAGACCTGCCGAGAATTAGTAAGTTTATTAGACGTGACAGTTTGCCCCAAACAAGTGAAACTTGACTGGCAGCGCGGGCTCAGAGTCCAATCCCGCGGCCACCCGCCGCTTCTGCAAGCGGCAGGCGGCCCAGAGCAGCGCGGCAGAAGGGTCCCCGCCCAGCCAGCAGACAGCGCCCGCCATCCCGGCTACCCTGGCGGCCCTGCTTTCGCCCGGCGAACAGCCACCCCACCCGGCTGGTTCTTAGCCACGCCGCTGCAGCCACCCGGCTTTACAAGCACCCCCGGCGGCCCTGCTCGGCGAGAAGGGTCCCCGCCCTGCCGGCAGACAGCTCCCGCCATTCCGCTCTTGTTCTGCAAGCAGCCACCCCGCCCGCTTGGTTCTTAGCCACGAGGCTGCAGCCGCCCGGCTTTACAAGCGCCCCCGGCGACCCTGCTCGGCGAGAAGGGTCCCCGCCCTGCCGGCAGACAGCTCCCGCCATTCCGCTCTTGTTCTGCAAGCAGCTACCCCGCCCGCTTGGTTCTTAGCCACGAGGCTGCAGCCGCCCGGCTTTACAAGCGCCCCCGGCGACCCTGCTCGGCGAGAAGGGTCCCTGCCCGGCCAACAGACAGTTTCCGCCATCCCGGCTACCCTGCCGGTCCCGCTCTTGCCCTGCAAACAGCCACCCCGCCCGCCTGGGTCTTAGACACGCGGCGGCAGCCACCCGGCTTTACAAGCGCCCCCGGCGGCCCTGCTCTGCGAGAAGGGTCCCCGCCCTGCCGGCAGACAGCTCCCGCCATTCCGCTCTTGTTCTGCAAACAGCCAGCCCGCCCGCTTGGTTCTTAGCCACGAGGCTGCAGCCGCCCGGCTTTACAAGCGCCCCCGGCGACCCTCCTCGGCGAGAAGGGTCCCCGCCCTGCCGGCAGACAGCTCCCGCCATTCCGCTCTCGTTCTGCAAACACCCACCCCGCCCGCTTGGTTCTTAGCCACGAGGCTGCAGCCGCCCGGCTTTACAAGCGCCCCCGGCAACCCTGCTTGGCGAGAAGGGTCCCTGCCCGGCCAACAGACAGTTTCCGCCATCCCGGCTACCCTGCCGGTCCCGCTCTTGCCCTGCAAACAGCCACCCCGCCCGCCTGGGTCTTAGACACGCGGCGGCAGCCGCCCGGCTTTACAAGCGCCCCCAGCGGCCCTGCTCGTCGAGAAGGGTCCCTGCCCGGCCGGCAGACAGCTCCCACCATCCCGGCACTCCTGGCGGCCCGCCCGCTCTGCGAAGGGTTACCCCACCCGGCTCTTAGCCACGCGGGCGCCATCTGCCTGGCGCTGAGGGAGCCCCCGGCGGCCCAGCGCAGCCAGAAGGGTCCCCGCCTGGCCCGACAGAAGGCACGTGCCCTTCCGGCTCTGCTAACGGCCCTGCCCACCCAGGAAAGGGCTCCCCACCTTGAGAGGATGGGAAGGAAATCTAACCAAGCCTCTATGAATTAGCGAACTGGGATCTAAAACCAGAGATTATATCAGACCAGAGACAAGCCAGTTCCACCTCTCCCTTCGGTCACTCCTGCAAGGAGCCAGGGGCCCGCCATAGCAGAGAGGGGAAGTCACCAAAGATCGGCCAAAGAGATTCCTTCCCAGCGGACTCTAAATTAGCAGGAGCGGCGAGGGAGCCGGACGGAGCTGGCGGGAACCGCGGCAGCGGCACGGGAACCGGCGGGAGCTGAGGCGGCGCTGACGCAGGAGCCGGCGGGAGCCGCGCGGCGCGGGTCTCCCAGCTACAGCCCCCACCAGTGCTGACAACTGAGGTCTCTTGCACCAGATACGGGGGCGTGGCTACCAGAAGAACGAAACGCGATCAGTATGAAAAGACAAGGAAAGAAAGGACCACAAGCAATGCAGGTCAACTCAACTTTAGAAGAGGTAATATCTGCAGCAGATGGAATGTCAGATAAAGAATTCAGGATATACATGCTTCAGATGATCTGGAGTCTCAAGGAAGACATTAGACAGCAAAATCAGACAATGAAAGACCACTTCGACCACTTCGACAATAAATTACACAAACAAATCCAAGAAGCAAAAGATCAATTATACAGGGAGATAGAGGTTATAAAAAACAAACAAACAGAAATCCTGGAAATGCAGGAAACAATAAACCAACTTAAAAACTCAATTGAGAATACTACCAGCAGAGTAGAACACTTAGAAGATAGAACATCAGACAATGAAGACAAAGTATTTCAACTGGAGAAGAACATAGACAGCTCAGCAAAGCTGTTAAGAAACCATGAGCAGAACATTCAAGAAATATGGGATAACATAAAGAGACCCAACTTAAGGGTCATGGGGATACAGGAAGGTATTGAGGTCCAAACCAAAGGAATGACCAATCTATTCAACGAAATAATACGAGAAAACTTCCCAGACTTGAAGAATGAGACAGAATCCCAAATCCTAGAAGCCTACAGGACGCCGAATGTGCAAAATCATAAGAGAGCCACACCTAGACACATTATAATGAAGATGCCCAACATACAGAATAAGGAGAGAATTTTAAAAGCTATAAGAGAAAGGAAGCAGATTACATTTAGGGGTAAACCAATCAGGATAACAGCTGATCTTTCAACACAGACTCTGAAAGCTAGAAGATCCTGGAATAACATATTTCAAACGTTGAAAGAAAAGGGGTTCCAACCAAGAATTGTGTATCCCGCGAAATTAAGCTTCAGGATGGAAGATGAAATTAAAACCTTCCATGATAAACAAAAGTTAAAAGAATTTGCAGCTAGAAAACCAGCTCTTCAAAACATCCTCGGCAAAATATTACAGGAAGAGGAAATGGAAAATATCAATGAAAACCAACAGCGGGAGGTAGTACAGTAAAGGTGGGGGGGAATAATCAAAGAGGAAAACAAACCATGTTTAGTAACATAAATAAACAAATATGGCTGGAAGAACAAACCATATCTCAATAATAACTCTAAATGTTAATGGCTTAAACTCACCAATTAAGAGACACAGGCTAGCAGAATGGATCACTAAACAAGACCCAACAATATGCTGCCTTCAGGAGACACATCTGATAGGAAAAGACATACATAGACTGAAGGTGAAAGGTTGGGAAAAATCATATCACTCATATGGACTTCGCAAACAAGCAGGAGTGTCCATACTCATTTCAAATAAAATAGATTTCAAGCCAAAGTTAATCAAAAGGGATGAAGAGGGACACTACATACTTCTCAAGGGAACCATACACCAACAAGACATAACAATTATAAATATATATGCCCCAAACAATGGTGCAGCTATGTTCATCAAACAAACTCTTCTCAAGTTCAAGAGTCTAATAGACCACCATACAATAATCATGGGAGACTTCAACACACCTCTCTCACCACTGGACAGATCTTCCAAACAAAAGTTGAATAAGGAAACTATAGAGCTCAATAACACAATTAATAACCTAGACTTAATTGACATATATAGAATATACCACCCAACATCAAGCAGTTACACTTTTTTCTCAGCAGCACATGGATCCTTCTCAAAAATAGATCATATATTATGTCACAGGGCAACTATTAGACAATATAAAGGAGTAGAGATAATACCATGCATATTATCTGATCATAATGGAATGAAATTGAAAATCAACAATAAAAGAAGTAAGGAAAAATCATGCATCACTTGGAGAATGAACAATAGGTTACTGAATGATCAATGGGTTATAGAAGACATCAAGGAGGAAATTAAAAAATTCTTAGAGATAAATGAAAACACAGACACAACATATCGGAATCTATGGGACACATTGAAAGCAGTTCTAAGAGGAAAATTTATTGCTTGGAGTTCATTCCTTAAAAAAAGAAAAAACCAACAAATAAATGATCTAATACTTCAACTCAAAATCCTAGAAAAAGAAGAGCAAAACAACAGCAAAAGAAGTAGAAGACAAGAAATAATTAAAATCAGAGCTGAAATTAATGAAATCGAAACGAAAGAAACAATTGAAAAAATTGACAAAACTAAAAGTTGGTTCTTTGAAAAAATAAATAAAATCGACAGACCCTTAGCCACGCTAACAAAGAGAAGAAGAGAGAGAACTCAAATTACCAGCATACGGGATGAAAAAGGCAATATCACAACAGACACTTCAGAAATACAGAAGATTATCAGAAATTATTTTGAATCCTTATACTCCAATAAAATAGAAGATAGTGAAGGCATCGATAAATTTCTTAAGTCATATGATTTGCCCAGATTGAGCCAAGAGGATATTGACAACCTAAACAGACCAATATCAATTGAGGAAATAGAAGATACCATCAAAAGACTACCAACTAAGAAAAGCCCAGGACCGGATGGGTATACAGCAGAGTTTTTCAAAACCTTTAAAGAGGAATTAACACCAATACTTTTCAAGCTATTTAAGGAAATAGAAAAAGAGGGAGAACTTCCAAATTCATTCTATGAGGCCAACATCACCCTGATTCCTAAACCAGACAAAGACACTTCAAAGAAAGAAAACTACAGACCAATATCTCTAATGAACCTAGATGCAAAAATCCTCAATAAACTTCTTGCGAACCGGATACAAAAACATATCAAAAAAATTGTGCACCATGATCAGGTAGGATTTATCCCTGGGATGCAAGGTTGGTTCAATATACGGAAATCAATAAATGTTATTCACCACATCAACAGGCTTAAAAATAAGAACCATATGGTCATCTCGATAGATGCGGAAAAAGCATTCGACAAAGTACAGCATCCCTTTATGTTCAAAACTCTAGAAAAACTAGGGATAACAGGAACATACCTCAACATTGTAAAAGCAATCTATGCTAAGCCTCAGGCTAGCATCATTCTGAATGGAGAAAAACTGAAGGCGTTCCCTCTAAAATCTGGAACAAGACAGGGATGCCCTCTCTCACCACTTCTGTTCAACATAGTTCTCGAATCACTGGCCAGAGCAATTAGACAGACGAAAGAAATTAAAGGCATAAAAATAGGAAAAGAAGAACTCAAATTATCACTATTTGCAGATGACATGATTCTATACCTAGCAGACCCAAAAGGGTCTACAAAGAAACTATTAGAGCTAATAAATGAATTCAGCAAAGTGGCAGGCTATAAGATCAACACGCATAAATCAAAGGCATTCCTGTATATCAGCAACAAATCCTCTGAAATGGAAATGAGGACAACCACCCCATTCACAATATCCTCAAAGAAAATAAAATACTTGGGAATCAACCTAACAAAAGAGGTGAAAGACTTATACAATGAAAACTACAGAACCCTAAAGAGAGAAATAGAAGAAGATCTTAGAAGATGGAAAAATATACCCTGTTCATGGATAGGTAGAAGTAACATCATCAAAATGGCGATATTACCAAAAGTTCTCTATAGGTTTAATGCAATGCCAATCAAAATCCCAACGGCATTTCTTGTAGAAATAGAGAAAGCAATCATGAAATTCATATGGAAAAATAAAAGACCCAGAATAGCAAAAACAATTCTAAGCAGGAAATGTGAATCAGGCGGCATAGCTATACCAGACTTCAAACTATACTACAGAGCAATAGTAACAAAAACAGCATGGTACTGGTACCAAAACAGGCAGGTGGACCAATGGTACAGAATAGAGGACACAGAAACCAATCCACAAAACTACAACTATCTTATATTTGATAAAGGGGCTAAAAGCATGAAATGGAAGAAGGATAGCATCTTCAACAAATGGTGTTGGGAAAACTGGAAATCCATATGCAACAAAATGAAACTGAATCCCTTTCTCTCGCCATGCACAAAAGTTAACTCAAAGTGGATCAAGGAACTTGATATCAAATCAGAGACATGGCGTCTGATAGAAGAAAAAGTTGGCTATGATCTACATACTGTGGGGTCGGGCTCCAAATTCCTCAATAGGACACCCATAGCACAACAGTTAATAACTAGAATCAACAAATGGGACTTACTAAAACTAAAAAGTTTTTTCTCAGCAAAAGAAACAATAAGAGAGGTGAATAGGGAGCCTACGTCCTGGGAACAAATCTTTACTCCTCACACTTCAGACAGAGCCCTAATATCCAGAATATACAAAGAACTAAAAAAATTAGACAATGAGATAACGAATAACCCAATCAACAAATGGGCCAAGGACCTGAACAGAAATTTCTCAGAGGAGGACATACAATCAATCAACAAGTATATGAAAAAATGCTCACCATCTCTAGCAGTCAGAGAAATGCAAATCAAAACCACCCTAAGATACCATCTCACTCCAGTAAGATTGGCAGCCATTAGGAAGTCAAACAGCAACAAGTGCTGGCGAGGATGTGGAGAAAAGGGTACTCTTGTACATTGCTGGTGGGACTGCAAATTGGTGCGGCCAATTTGGAAAGCAGTATGGAGATTTCTTGGAAAGCTCGGAATGGAAACACCATTTGATCCAGCTATTCCACTACTCGGTCTATTCCCTAAAGACCTAAAAAGAGCACACTATAGGGACACTGCTACATCCATGTTCATAGCAGCACAATTCACAATAGCAAGACTGTGGAACCAACCTAGATGCCCTTCAATAGACGAATGGATAAAAAAAATGTGGCATTTATACACAATGGAGTATTACTCTGCATTAAGAAATGACAAAATCATAGAATTTGGAGGGAAATGGATGGCATTAGAGCAGATTATGCTAAGTGAAGCTAGCCAATCCCTTAAAAACAAATGCCAAATGTCTTCTTTGATATAAGGAGAGTTACTAAGAACAGAGTAGGGAAGAAGAGCATGAGAAGAAGATTAACATTAAACAGGGATGAGAGGTGGGAGGGAAAGGGAGAGAGAAGGGAAATTGCATGTAAATGGAAGGAGACCCTCAGGGGTATACAAAATTACATACAAGAGGAAGTGAGGGGAAAGGAGGGAAAATATAAGGGGGAGAAATGAAGTACAGTAGAGGGGGTAGAGAGAGAAGAGGGGAGGGAAGGGGGGAGGGGGGATAGCGGAGGATGGGAAAGGCAGCAGAATACAACAGACTCCAGAATGGCAATATGTAAATCAATGTGCAACTGATGTGATTCTGCAATCTGTATATGGGGTAAAAATGGGAGTTCATATCCCACTTGAATCAAAGTGTGAATTATGATATATCAAAAACTATGTAATGTTTTGAACAACCTACAATAAAAATTAATTAAAAAAAAAAAAAAAAAAAAAAAAAAAAAAAAATAAAAGGGTTGGGAATGTGGCTCTGTGTTTAAGTGCCCCTGGGATAAATCCCCATACCAAAACAAAACAAACAAACAAAAAAATACAACCCTGATGTTTACAAAAATTAATGACTTGCCCACTATCATCCAGGAAAAGAACACAAATGGAGGAAAGGAGAGCCAATTTTTACCAGCATCATTTCCTGGCTTAGTATGCTTTAAACAGATCTGCTCTTAAATAGCCTTTAAAAAGAATATGCTACATTATAAAAATGAAAAACTGCTGCATTTAGAAAGAGGATAAAGTTTATAGAGATATTTCCCTGCTTTGATCTTTCCTTAAGGATGGCATATGTTATATTTTCCTTTTAACCAGTGTGCACCCATCACCATACCCAGATGTCTCACGTGTCTAAAACTGTTTTTATGTCTTTGTATTACCACAGCCCACCTAGTCAAAGCCCCTACTTATGACTATACAGTTGCTCTAGTCCTTTAATATCTCTTACCACCATATGGGTCC
This sequence comes from Callospermophilus lateralis, assembly GCF_048772815.1. NCBI lineage: Eukaryota > Metazoa > Chordata > Mammalia > Rodentia > Sciuridae > Callospermophilus > Callospermophilus lateralis. The sequence goes on along the minus strand of NW_027516368.1, from coordinate 450,204 downwards.
CTTCACCTACCGGTTCGTTCTCCACAACAATATTGACAAATCTTTCTAAAATGCCATTGTTTACACCCCCCACCAACTGTCCCCTTCCTATTTTTTAATGACTGGCCTCTGATTTCAGAATAAAATTAAGCTGTTGTTGGAGCACAGAACACACTACTCCAAAATCTGGCACCTTGGCTTGCTGAGAACTGAAGAGACTGGAAAGGCCTCTGAAGCATGGTCTCCTGACCTTCTCCTGGCCTCCCATCTCTCACCCCTTTTTCTCCCCAAACTGAGTCATAGTATTCCTCTTCCTCAGGGAAGATCATTTAAACTGGAATGCCTCTTCCCCAAAAGCAAGCCATAAAACCTAGAAAAGATCACTCTCTCCCCCTCTTCTTTCTCTAGAAGACTCTCACTGCAGAGGGGTCTTCCCCAACATCTGGAAAAAGGAATGATAGACAGGGAGGCCAAGAAGAATCTGAACAGATAAGCTTTCCAGAGTCTCCCCACCACGTTCCCACTTTCAGCGTTTTACCATTAGATCATACTTCTTTTGTTCAACCACATTTCTAACACAGGTGTCTATTCTTTGTTGAATGTAAATATGAAAATAGACATTTTTTCCTCAGTCTTTGGACCTTCATTTCTGAGGTCTCCTGTGCTATGTGAAATTTTAATTATAAATATGCTATGCTTTCTCTTGTTAATTAGTCTTTTGCTAGAGGCTGTCAGTCTTGACCTTTATGGTAGGTAAAGAAAGGTGTCATCCCTTTCCACCTCTATTCTCTAAAGCCTAAAATCTAATTTTCTTGTAGCCTTGTCATCAACCTTATTTCCAACCGTTTCTTGTAGAAGTCCTCCAAGTAGCCTTCCATTCTTCAAGCCAAGATTCCCAAAATGTAAAAGGTGTAATTTCCTCCTTTACTCCCCTCTGAGTCTTCTTATTTCTTCACCTTTTAGGCAAATGTTTCATTTCTCCAAAGAGCTAAAAAAAATTTACACTCTGAGTATACCTCAGCCATTGGTAATCAATCTTTCCTCCTAGTTTCTTATTATTGGTTCTTGAGTACCTTTTAAGATACATATATTCACTGACCCCAAATAAATTTAAGTATTCTTTTTAAATATATATATATATATATATATATATATATATATATATATATATATATATATATATATATATATTTATTTTTTAGTTATAGGTAGACACACTATCTTCATTTTTATTTTTACGTGGTACTGAGGATCAAACCCAGTCCTCCATGCGTGGTAGACAAGCGCTCTACCTCTGAGCCACAACCCCAGCCCAATCTAAGTATTCTTAATAGGAAACTGTACCTGACAAATTGAGATTGGAATTTGGGAATAAAGGGAGAGACAATGAGTCTCAAAGGAAGTGCCCATGAACTATTGAACTTCAGGAAACACCCACGAACCATTCAAATGCAGAAAGTGCTCACGAACAGTTTCAACTCCTGAGTGACTCAGTTCATGCCCTTGATCTATGCTTTTGACTCATGACCTCATCTGCAAAATAACATGAGGGCGATGAGCAAGTTCAGAGAAAACTGGCACAAAACTGTGTTACTCCACCCTGGCTCCACCTCTAGTCTAGCCCTTAGCAATCTTCCCTTTACAACTATTAAAACCCACACCAAAGGGTTGCTGTCGCTCCTTCTGGAGAAGGCCTGCATTCTCCCTCGAATGGGTATTCCTTGCCTTACACGAAGGCATCTTTCTCTTGAGAAAGCCCCATTCTCTCTTGAATTGGTGTCTATTTTCCCAAATAAATCTGTCTATGTCTTTAACTGGTGAGGACTGAAATTCTTTTCTCTTGCACATGCCAAGAACCCTACCAGTCCTATGTCAAGGTCCCCCTTCTCTCCAGGAATTCCTGGGACCCTTCTTCAGAGCATCTCTTCTCCCATGACAAAATGTTTATATCCAAAATTCTTTTTGGTAATTATCTTTTTCTCTTAGATATTATTTAATCACAAACATCTTCGGTGTCTACAATGTACCAGGAAATCTTTACAGGGGAAATTACAGTTCTGAAGCAAGAACTTTCTCATGAGGCTTTTTTATCACTTCATTGGTCTATGTTACTTCCAGCTGTACCTAATACACTTCCAAAAGCAGCAGATTGCCAGTACTTCTCCAGAATCAATGAAAGAGTCTACCACAGTGGCTCCTAATCCTGGCTGCTCATTAGAATCATATAGGGAGCTTCAAAAATAGACCATGGCAGGAATTCTATTCCAAGAAATTTTGATTAAGTTGACTTAGATTGGGACCTGGGTATGGTTTGTTTGTCTGTAGTTGAATAGATTTTATTTTTATAACAGTTTTAGAATTACTGAAAAACTGAGGGGATAGTACAAAGGGTTTCCCTATACTGTATACCCAGTTCATTATTAATCTCTTTCATTGGTGTAATACAGTGTCATCACTGATAATTAATAATATGTTATTATTAACTAAAATCCATCATTTATACAGATTTTCTTAGTTTTTACATAATGTAATTTTTCTATTCCAGGGTCTTATCAAGGAGACCATATGACAACTAGCTGTTATGTTTCCAAGATTTTTCTTGGCTCTCATAGTTTCTCAGACCTTCCTTCTTTTTTGATGACTTTGGCAGTTTTGAGAAGTACAGATCTGGTATTTTATAGAATGTCCTTCACCTGGGATTTATCCAATGTTTCTGCCATGATTAGACTGAGTGTTTTAGAGAGCAAGACCATGGAGATAGAGTGACATTTTTGTGATATTGTTTCCAGGGCATATACTATCAACGTGACTCAATGTTGCTGATGTCAACTAACCTTGATCAGCCTGTAATAGTCTGCAGTTAGGTCTTTCAGCTGTAAAGTTATTGTCTGCCCTTCCCCCTTTCCATACTGTACTCTGAAAGGAAGTCACTATAAAGCTCATGAGGAGATACAGTCCACATGATTTTTTAAAAATATTATAAAAATTTAAATTGTTCTAGGATCTTGTTTTAGGATCTAGTTAAGCTACTTGGAAAGAGTTTTATCATTTTGGGTCTAGATCTTACTTTCCTTTCATAATATTTAACTTAAAAATTTTTAATTGTAGTAAATATATGCAGCATAGAATTCTACTATCTTTTTTAATATTTTGTTTTAGTTGTAGTTGGATACAATACCTTTATTTTATTGTTATGTGGTGTTGAGGATCGAACCCAGTGCCCTACATGTGCTAGGTTAGCACTCTACCCTCAGCCGCAGAATGCTACTATCTTAACCTCTTTGTGTGTGTGTGTGGGGGGGGTGGTTACTGGAGTTTGAAAACACAGTTGCTTTACCACTTTGTTACATCCCCAATCTATCTTAATTTTTATTTTGAGACAGGGTCTCACTAAATTGCTGAGGCTAGCCTCAAACTTGTGATCCATCTGCCTCAGCTTCCTGAGTTGCTGGGATTGCAGGCGTGTGCCAGAATGTCAGATGTCTTAACCATTATTAGGCAAACAGGTCAGTAATATTAAGAACATTTAGATTGCCTTGCAAAACCAATCTCCAGAACTCTTTCTCTCTTGCAAAACTGAAACTTTATGCTCATCAGTGAGTCCCCATTCTCCTCCCCAGTCCCTGCTAATCATCCTTCTACTTTTAATCTCTATGAATTTGACTACTCTTTCATTTTTAAACTATCTTTAAATAAGGTAAAGTATATATTCCTCCCCACTCCAGCCACTTTCTTTAAATCTCCTCTAGTCTTTTGTGATTAGAATGTTCACCATCCTTGAGAAGTTCTTATCGGTAGGGTAGCACACCCATCCTCACCTCTAGCCCCAGGTAACACTGAAGTTTAGAAATACTTGTTGGCTGCACTGTTCACAGAGGTAGAATTCTCTGGTACTTTTGTAGCAAGTTTTCCTCAGCCTCCTGAGTAGGTGGAATTATAAGGAATATGCCATTACACCCAGCTGTTGCTGAAATACTTAGAATGCTTGGTTTTATTCACTGCTTTTCCATTATAATATATAACTTAATGAGGATGAGAAGAAATAGAAGTGAAATAGACTTATTTAACATTTTGAAAGTATAATACTGAAATTGTGAGCCTACTTTCATTCATGTTTGAAATTAAGGCAACACCATATATGAAAAAAAATTAGAAAACAAAAAGCAATGATGAGCAAGATGCAATTATTTGTACATTTTATCATTCATTTACAATTAAGCACCTGATACTATGTCTATACTCAATGTTGGAAAGAGAGATTTAAAAAATGAAGATGCATGGTCTTACCTTTTAGGTGCTCACAATATAGTGCGGAACAAAAAACAGTTTACAAAGAAAAATTAAATGTAAAAAAAGCAATATAAGTAAGGTATAATAGCATTACAAAGAAGAAGAGGAACCACTTCAATTGTGTGAAAGTAAAAAAAAAAAATCTTGGTGGTAGAAAGACAATTTTAACAATATCTCTAACACAGATGAGATTTGTGTTCTGACCAAAAGATCTGACAAGAACAGATCACAATTTCAGAGGTCTCAGACCATAGACTATGTGGCAGAAGAAAGCAGCTGAGAACATGACAGCAGGAAGCAGAGAGATACTAAGCTCAGTTCTCAAAATATATACCCCAAAGGCATGTCCTCAATGACCCACCTCCTCCAGCCACCCCTTACCTGCCTACAGTCACCACTCATCTAATCCCTATCAGGTGATTAATTCATTGATTAGGTTAAGAGCCATAATCCAATCATTTCGCCTCTAAACTTTCTTGCATTGTCTCACACTTGAGGTTTTGGGGGTCACCTTTTATCTATACCATAAAAAAGTCTGAAGGCATTCTGTGGCTGAAGCTCTGGCTAGTTTTGTGACTCCTACTGGCTCTATATCAAGGAAACAAACTTAGTATCTATATCCTCAGATTCTTTTTTGGTTATTGAAATTCATACCTAACCTAACTGTAAATTTGCTTCGGTAAAATGAGATAAGCGTCAGAACATACTGCCTAGCACATAATTTGGACTCAATGAATATTCATTTCCCTCATTTTCTACCTAGTTTAAATTTTAAAATATAAATTTTTATTACTGTTAATACAGTTTAAGTTAATTAATACCCACATATTTTATTTTAGTATTTTTTCATGGTGCTAAAGTCTGTGACACAAAAGAAAAATTATTTTACATGTGCACTTCAGAGAATAAATTTACAATCAGGAAATTAACAGTTAATTTGGGTTTTCAAGGTAGTCTGATTTTATTCATTTAGCCAATATTTATTGAGCCCCTGCATGGGTCTGTGACTATGAAAGGAAATGCAAAAATAAATGAAACTCAATCCTCCTCTCTAGGAGTTCAAGGTCAAGAATAAGAGATAAATCATTATATAGATCATCAAAAGGGCTTACAGTAAGTATTAGCAACTTGTAGTGTATGGAAGCACAAAATAATTTGTAATTAGCTGAATTTACAAATGTAAGAAAAAGCTTTACAAGGAAACAATACCTTTATTTTTTTAATAAATTTATTTTGTTTATTTATTTTTATGTGGTGCTGAGGATCAAACCCAGTGCCTCACATGTGAGAGGCAAGCTCTCTACCATTGAGTCACACCTCCAGCCCATACCTTTATTATATATATATATATATATATATATATATATATATATATATATATATATATATATTAGATGTTGGTAGCATGTGGTGCTGAGAATTGAACACAGGGGCTCACACATGCTAGGCAAGTGCTCTACCACTGAGCCACAACTCCAGCCCCAAAATAATACCTTTAGATGAGTTTTGAAGTATTAGTTGTAGTTCATTATTACACAAGGTAGAAGAAGAATATATCAGACAGTAGAAGTAGTATGTAAAGATATAAAGAAATGAAGAATTACATTAGGCTGCATTTAGCTGAAAATACCAATAGGGGTTTAAACAAAGTTTAGGCTTATGTTTGTCCTGTACTAAGAAATCTAGGGATAGGTATTAGCATTGATTTAGTAGCTCAAGGATATCAGGATACAAATCTTTGGGATTCTTTTGACCTATCCCTTAGGATCTCAAGGTGCTTATTTCAACTACAGAACACTAAATAAAGAAATTGAAGATGTTATAAGATGGAAAGATCTCTCATGCTCTTGGATAGGCATACTACCTCAAGTGCCATACAGATTCAATGTGATTCCAATTAAAATCCCAATGTCATTTCTTATAGAAATAGAAAAGGCAATTATGAAATTCATTTGGAAAAGTAAGAGACCTAGAATAGCCAGAGCAATCCTTAGCAAAAAGAGTGAAGCAGGAGACATCACAATACCAGACCTTAAATTATACTACAAAGCTATAATAACAAAAGCTGCATGGTATTGGCACCAAAATACACATGTAGACCCATGGTAGACCAATAGAAAACAAAGAGACAAATCCACATAAATACAGTTGTCTCATACTAGACAAAGGTGCCAAAAACATATATTGGAGAAAAGACGGCCTCTTCAACAAATGGTGCTGGGAAAACTGGAAATCCATATGCAGCAAAATGAAACTAAACCCCTATCTCTCACCATGCAAAATAAAAACTCAACTCAAAGTGGATCAAGGACCTAGGCATTAGACCAGAGACTCTACACCTAATAGAAGAAAAAGTAGGACCAAATCACCATCCATGTTGAATTAGGTTCCAACTTCCTTCCTTAACAAGACTCCTAAAGCACAAGAAATCAAGAAGCAATAAATGCAATGGATTCAAACTAAAAAGCTTCTTCTCATTAAAAAAAAAATCAATGAGGTGCCGCAGTCTCTGGCTGGGCACAAATCACGAGTCTCCACACAGCTTGTAGATTCAAACAACAATTCTTTATTCCCGAACTCACACCGGCCGTCTACAAACACGTTCTGGGGGAATCCACGTTCTCTGCCCAAATCCACTCTCTCCCAAATCCACTACTCTGCCCAAATTCACTCCACATGGGCTTCTGTCTCCCAAAATATACTGTCTGACCCTAAGCACTCAAGAGGAACTCAGCAGCAGGATACGCCCTATTCTAAAGGGGGAATACCCTAATCTCCTATTATGCTAAACTGCCCTATTCTAAAGGGGGAACACCCTAATCTCCTATTATGCTAAACCGCCCTATTCTAAAGGGGGAACACCCTAAACATGGATCCTGCCCTGGTCCTTGAGCAAGGTCACCTTTCAGAAGTCCTTCCACTAGACAGCATGGGAGTAAGCTGGCAAGGAGATTGTCATACCTACTTGGCTGATGGCTCCCAGCAATGAGGTAAAGAAAGAGCCTACATCTTGGGAGCAAATTTTTGCCACATGCACATCTATAGAGCACTAATCTTTAAGATATATAAAGAACTCAAAAAACACCAAAAAAAAAAAAAAAAGAATCCAAATCTTTACCACATGTACCTCTGATAAAGCATTAATCTCTAGAATATATATAGAACTCAAAAAACTTAATACCAAAAAAAAGCCCAATCAATAAATGGGCTAAGGAGCTGAACAGACACTTCTCAGTATATAATTGATCAATAAATATATGAAGAATGTTAAACATCTCTAGTAATTAGAGAAATACAAATCAAAACTACTTTAAGATTTTATCTCACTCCAGTCAGAATGGCAGCTTTCAAGAATACAAGCAACAATAAATGTTGGTGAGGATGTGGAGGAAAAAGCACACTCATACATTGCTGATGGGACTGCAAATTGTTGACAACCACGCTGGAAAGCAGAATGGAGTTTCCTTAGAACACTTGGAATGGAACCACCATTTGACCCAGCTATCCTTCTCATCGGTCTATACCCAAAGGACTTAAAAACAGCATACTACAGTAATGCAGCCACTTCAATGTTTATAGCAGCACAATTCACAATAGCTAAACGGTAGAACCAACCTAGATGCCCTTCAATAGATGGATGGATGAGTAGGTAACTCATTTTACCTTGTTACTCCAACAATTATGGACATCTCAGTTGTCCTAACATAGTCTAGCACCACTACAGGCATGGTCAGAACAGCTGCTTAAATAGACCACTAAGGACCTGTAACTGTAAGTGATCCAGTTGGAAGAGTTCTGTCCATAAGTTGTTGAATTTATGGGCTGTTTTAGTTTGTATAGTAAATTAATAGATTGACAAATAACCAAGTGATATAAGGATAATTAAATAAGAATAAAAAGCCAAAAAGGAAAAGGAGAAGAAAAACAAGATGCATTTGCAAAGAACTTTGCCAAAAGTTATCATCTTAATTGTTGTAAACACACACACACACACACACACAATAGATGAATGGATAAAGAAACTGAGGTATATATACATAATGAAATATTAGTCAGCATTAAAAGAGAATAAAATTATGGCATTTGCTGGTAAATGGATGGAGTTGGAGAATATCATACTAAGCAAAATAAGCCAATTCCCCAAAACCTGAAGCCAAATGTTTTCTCTGATAAGTGGATGCTAATCCATAATGGGGGTGGATGGGATGAGTGGAGGATCTTTGGATGGGGCATAGGTGGCAGGGAGGGAGCAAGGTGTAGGAAAGATGATGGAATGAGACCGACATCATTATCCTCAGTACATGTATGATTGCACAATTGGTGTAACTCCATGTACAACCAGAGAAGTGAAAAATTCTGCTACAAATGGTGTAGCTGGATAATGGAATTGTGAGGATTGTTGGGGGGGGAAAGGCTCAAGATACAAACAGAACTGAGCCAAGGGGGGAAAAATTAAGCCACGTTTTTTGTGGGAAGATATATTAAGAATTTTAAGATGGAATATCAGGAACATTTGTGTGGTTGCAGTCATGGCACTAGGAAAAGAAGCTCCTTATTTCCATTACATTTCGGGCCAATTGATCAGAGAAACTTTCAAGTCCTAAAAATGTAGCCAAGGTTCCAGAAGGAAATGAGTAGTGTATTACATAGGCTACACAAGACCCATTTTATTCCATGCCTTATTTGTGATGAAAATCACCATCACTGTATCTTATCCTTTACTTCTTTTTTTCCTTTTCTTCTACTCCTTTTTGCTTTGAATTTACACCATATGCATTGTTATGGCTTAGCACCTGTGTTAATACTGAAATCATTGGTTTATGAGAACTGTTACCTAATTGGTCCATCCTTGGTGGAATGCACTGAGTAGTAACTGTAGGCAGGTGGGGCAAGGCTGAAGGCGGTGGGTCACTGGTTGCATGCCCTGGAAGAGTCCATCTTTTCTGCAGTCCCTTCCCCTTTTTCTGCTTCCTGTCCATCGTGTCCTGAGCAGCTTCCCTCTGCCATGCCCTTCCCCCATGACATGTTGCCTCACATTGGGACCACAGCAGTGGAGTCCACTGACCATGGACTGAATCTCCAAAACTGTGAGCCAAAATAAACTTTTCTTCCTCTAAGTTGTTCCTGTCAGGTATTTTGGTCACAGTGAGGCAAAGCTGACACATGTGTCCTAGGGACTCCATTTCTTCTCCCTCTTAAAATATTCCACACGCCTAACTAAAAGCCAGGTGGAGTCATTTCTAGGCTCCAGGTTTCTGAGACAATAAGGCTTTCATATTTTTTAAAGTTTTTGCCATTCTATCATATTCCTTTTAAATCCTTTTAAATTGTCTTACTGAAATGATATTTAATAAGTTTTAACATCAAATAATATTTTAAAACTTAGGAAGAGTTGCATCAGTCCTCTGTGCCATCCCTCCTCCTCTTTGGTTTTCATTCCCCGAGGTCAGATATTTAGAATTGACTTCTTTCTCCTAAAAATAGATCTATGTATGTCCAGCTAAAATGCCTTTATAATTATTTCTAGGTTTTAATCTACAGGCATTGAAAAATGTCTTCTACAAAGCAAAGCCAAAATTTAGAACTCATGAACTCTTCCTCCAATGTACAGACAAATTTTACCTCCTCTTGAGTTATATACATAACAATCTTTATCAAATCATTTAATGTTTACATCAAAACAAACATGTATTTACTGCTACTGAACTATACACTTAAAAATGGCTAAAATGGCAAATCTTATGTATATTTTGCTACAAATGTTTTTGGTTTGTTTTATCACAATTTTAAAACCAAATCTGCCAAAAATGATAATATTATTCACAAGTATTTAATTTCCTGAACTAAATTTCAATTCTAGTACAACTTTTATTTTTTCTAAAGTCAGTAATCACCTTGGTCTTTGTTTTTGTTTTCATATTGACTTAGTTTTTATGGAACTGATCCAAACCTTCCACTAAAGCTATAAAACTTTAGTCAATACAGTCCAAAACATCATTTCCTTTATTCATTTTGACAACACCACTTTTGATATCCTCCATAGTTCTGGTCCATTGAAGTGAAATTTTCACTCTGATCTTACTTCACTTTCTCTCCTATGTTGGATCTCTTGCTTCCTGAATTCCAATATTTTTTCTTGCTTTAATTCTTTTTCTAAAATATTTTTAGTTGTAGACGGATACAATACCATTATTTTATTTATTTTTATGTAGTTCTAAGGATGGAACCTAGTGCTTCACATGTGCTAGGCAAGTGCTCTACTGTTGAGCCACTGAGCCACAACCCCAGCCCTGATATTCCTATTTTTCTTTTCTTTTCTTTTTTTTGTACTAGAGATTTTACCCAGGAGCACTCTACCACTGAGTCACTTCCCAAGCCCTTTTAATTTTATTTTTATTTTGAGACAGGGTCTTGCAAAGTTGCTTAGGGCATTGCTAAATTGTGAAGGATGGTTTGAACTTGCAGTTCTCCTGTTTCAGCCTCCAAAGTCACTGGGATTACAGGTGTGCACCATGGTGCCCAACTCTGATATTTTTTTATCTGACTCAGAGAAGATTTTACAATAAGAATGTAATTTTCTTGACCTCTCTCTCTGTAATATTATTTAACAGGGAAAACCAACTCATAGGAAGACTAGAACTGACACCATACCCAGAGATCAAACTTTGTCCCAAGCATGGTCTGTTCTTCAGGCCCATGCATCTCCCCTAAAAATTATTTACTCTCCCTCCCCTCAAGAAAACCTTTCCTCTTATTTCTTTCTATAACTCAAAATGCTTTTTAAGCTTCAACCATCTGGCACTTCTTTGAGTCCCACATTTTGTGTGGCTCCTGTGTGCATGCACATAAATAAATTTGTATGCCTTTTTTCCTGTTAATCTGTGTATTGTCAGATTATTTCAGCAGACTCAATTTTAGAAATTGCAAGGGCAGAGAAAAAGCTCCTTTCACCTAACAGCCAAAGATATATTTATTATTCCCTCACTTTATTGGTAGTGTGATTAAGTATAGAAGTATAAGATGAAATAACTTTCCCTCAGAATTTTCAAGGCTGTATTCTATGTTTAAGCTTCCAGAATTGCTGTTGACACACCTGCTTTATGATTCTTCAAACTATTTGGGGTGTGTGTGTGTGTGTGTGTGTGTGTGTGTGTGTGTGTTTTCTTGTCTTTCTAAGATTCCTTATTTATGTTTGGAATCTGAAATTTCACAATGATATGCCTTGATATGGGTCATGTTTTTTTATTTAGTGTGTTCATCATTTACTATGTTTGTGTTTTTTGTTTCATGTATGTGGTATTAGAGTTGAACCCAGGAGTGCTTTACTACTGAGCTCCATCCCCAGCCCCCCCATCTTTTTTTTTTTTTTTTGAAACAGGGTCTTGCTAAACTGCTGAGGCCAGCCTCAAACTCGTAATCCTGTGACTCAGTCTCCTGAATCACTGGGATTATAGATGTATACCACCTCATCCTGCAATGTTCTTTATGCTTTTTCAATTGCAAACTTGTATCCTATAGTTCTGTAAAAGTTAGGTTTTTCTGTGATCATTTCTTTACTGTATTTTATTTTTGTTCTTCGAACTTCTGTTATTCAGACTTTGGCTCTCTCAAATGATAATCTTTTTTTCTCTCTCTCTCTCTCATCTTTTCGTATTATTTTTTTGGGGGGGAAATGTTGAAACTTTATCTTCCAACTCTTTTATTGAGTTTTTCCATAGCTGTTTATTATCCATGTAGGTTTACTTTTGTTTTGGAGGAAGGAAATTCTTTTTTGTGCTGAAGTTATTAACTTTTTTGGTGGGATGGAGAGAGTACTGGGAATTGAACCCACAGGTGCTTTGCCACTAAGCTACATCTCCAATCCTTTTTCTTTTATATTTTGAGACAGAGTCTTGCTAAGTTGCTTAGGGCCTCAACAAGTTGCTCAGACTGGCCTTGAGCCTATGATCATCCTGTCTCACTTTCCCAAATTGCTGGAATTCAGGCATGTGCCACTATGTCCAGTACCAGCAGTTATCATTTTTTAAACTTTTTTTTTCCTCTAAGTATTGTTTGTGTGGTTTTTTTTTTCTGGATTATTTTTCATTTGTTTGTTTTGGTCCCTACTTTATAATAGAGGCATTCCTCAAGTGTCTGATAATCCTATCTTTTCATATTTAGCGAGTTACTAAAAAACTGATTTGATTAGTACCTGTATCATTCCTAAAAGCAGGGGGCAGTAAAACACCATGTCCCTGAATGCCTCCTTTCTGCTCCCAAGACTTAGGTAAGTTAAGAGAACAATGAGAGCAATTTGGGGCCAGAAGGTCTAGAAACATATTGTCTAGTGGGACATTGACTTTTTCTTATGCACACTGGGAACCAGGACAGATTAGTGTGATCTGTAGAAAGCTGCTTTCTTGCATGTTTTCCAATACAGTTGCTCTTTGGAATGTTGGTCATACAGGCAAACTAAGCAAGCTAATGCTGATGATGTCACTGCTTCTGCAGCCTGACATATAAAACTCCTCTCTGAGTGGGAACGGGAATGGAACTGAGGCCACTGTGGAAAGAACTAGGTCATTCATGCAGCCAGCCACCACTGAATGAAACACTGTGAGGGAGAGGAGGCAGTGCTTGGCAAAGCATTGTGAAGGATGGAGGTACTATCAGCCTGTCACCATCTTCTTAGAGCAGTCTTCTCCCATAAACCATATGACCCTGTTGTCACTGGGCACTTTCTTTGGTCTGTCTCCAACATCTAGTGAAGCTTGCTCAACTTATGAGTCCTTTGTTGTAGAAGAAATAGGATCCAGTATCTAATTGCTGGTACTTATTTTAGACAGACAGTTTCATTAAAGAATAATCCTCTATTCTCTTATTTAAGGGATATAGACCTGACCACCAGCTGAATACATTGATATACACATTCACACACATACACCCATTCATATATATGTATATAAATACTTTTTTCCAAAGATAAGATTATATATAATGCCTTTTTTAAAATTTATTTTTCATCTAACTCTGTATCTAAGACATCTTCTCATGTCTATGCATAGGAATATTAAATGACTGCCTAGAATTTCATATTATATATTTATCATAATTTACTTATTTTCTAATTGATGGACATTTTAGGGTTTTTTTGTTTCCTAAAATGCCACCTAAAAAGATTATGTCTATAGACTGGGCGCAGTGGCACACACCTGTAATCCCAGTGGCTCTGGAGGCTGAGACAGAAGGATTGTGAGTTTAAAGACAGCCTCAACAATGGTGAGCCTAAGCAACTCAGTGAGACCCTATCTCTAAATAAAATACAAACTAGGGCTAATAAGGCTGAGGATGTGACTTAGTGGCTGAGTGCCCCTGAGTTCAATCCCCAATACCAAAAAAAAAAAAAAAAAGATTATGTCTATATCTTTTTGTACTTGTGCAAATTTCTAGAAGTGAATCAAAAGTTATGCATATTTTAAATTTTTATCAATATCACCTAATTACTTCCTAAATGGTTGTACCAATTTATAGTACCACCAATGGTGTGTAAGAGTGCTTGCTTGGATATAATCTTGAAAATTCTAAGTTTAATGTTTTCAACTTTGCCATTTTGACAGGATATTTAAAAATATATTTAGGCCCAGTTATGAAATACATTCATCAGTGAAGTTGAACAACTTGTATTATTTTTATTACATTTGCACATACTTTAATATGAACTTTTTCTCCAAATTATTTACCCATTTTTCTATTGGATAGTTTTTCTTTTATTGATTTGTCTGGTTTTCCTATACATTAAAGAAATTAATATTTTGCCCATTTTTTATTCTGGTGTTTTCTTTTAAACATTCTTCAGTTTGATTTCTTCCCAGTGGAAATCTAAATACATTTTTACTTTATGGCTTGGGTTTTACATAATACTTAGGCCTTCCTTACTCCAACATGATAAAAAAATATTCACTATTTTTACAGCAAATGCTATGGTTTCAGTAATCCCAACTACTTTAACCACATTTCATTTCATATTTTTTTTGTTTCATTTTTGTTACCTTACTCTTAAATCTTCTTTGCCATTTGACATGTGTATTAAAATGCCAGTGCCCCAAACTGGTATGTTGCTTTAATAGTGTGACCAATTCTAAGTTTAGCAGAGGGATACTTTACTAACTCTTGGATGTCATAGGCCTATTAATATATTTAACTCTCACTGTTAGCTTTATAAAACCACTTGCTTTATACTGCTGACTCATAATCAGCTGGTGGTCCCAGGCTATCAAGTTCATAAAACTAGAAATAATATCTAATACGTTGGATGACAGGAAAAGATTCAAAAAGATTCTGGAATTTTGAAACATTTGGCCAAAAAAGTGAAAATAAGCAAAATAATTTAAAAAAAAGTTTTGCATTTATGTTTACAAAAAAAGTACAAAATAGATTATTTCACTTAACATACAAACACTAACACAATTTAAATCACTGTAAACTTAATATTTTAACAATGTGAAATTGCTGCCAAAATTTTTAATGCATTTTTTTTTTACTGGAAAAAAAATTAATGGCTGGCTATTAAAGCCTTTCCCTCCTTCCCTGTGCCAAAGAGAGTTCTTTCCTGGCAACATCAGTTCCTTGGCCTCATTAAGAGATTGGTGGATTGGGTAAAAGAAAAAGGGTTTGATTAATCCCTTGGAAAAGTGGGAGAGTTGCACAAGGAAAAAGACAAATCCTGAAGATGGAGAGGAGTTACTGATAGGCAAAAACTGAAAAGACCTGGATGTCATCAGAGTGAATTAGGAAAGTTTATGAAGAGTGGACTAGGGATGTCATCAGAGTGCCTGCCCATCTAGTGTGAGGCCAAGCAGAAAAAACAACAATAACAAAAACCAAGAGAAAGAAATTAGATTAGTTGTTGTATTCTAATAAGGTAGGCTTTTTATTTATTTTTCAATAACTCTATTGACATGAAATCAAAACTAACACAAAATTATTATACTTCTATTATATAAGTAGGTAAGCCAGTATTAAAAGTAAAACACATGAAATTTGAAGCCTTTCAGATTTTTAAAAAAAGTTTTATTATGTTATGAAAATCAAGATGTGAATTGGAGAAGATTTCAAATAAGTTTGAAAGGGAGCAATTCTATATTCTATTTTTCCCCATATTTTTTAATTGGTGCATTATAGTTCCACTACTGATGGGACTTGTTACATAGTCATACATGAATACAATACACTATATGACAATATAATTTGGCCAAAATCATTCCCCTGAACTTTTCCCCTTCCTCTAAACCTTCCACTCCTTAGTCTCTTTTATCTACTAATCTCCCTTGGATTTTGATGAGCTCTGTCCCCATCTTTTTTTTTCCTCTCTGACTTTCAAATGTGAGAGAAAACATACCACTCTTAGCCTTCTAACTTTGACGTATTTTGCTTAGCATAACGGTCTCTAGTTCCATCTATTTTCCTGCAAGTGACATAATTTCATGTTTCTTTTTTGCTGAATAAAACTTCATTTTGTGTGTGTGTGTGTGTGTGTGTGTGTGTGTGTGTGTGTTGCATTTTCCTTATCTATTCATCTGTTGATAGACACGTAAGTTGGTTCCATAGTTTGGCTATTATGAATTATGCTGATATACACATGGACATGCATGTAACAGTATAGTATGCTGACCTTAATTCTTCAGGATAAATACCTAGGAGTGGTATAGCTGGGTCATATTGTGGTTCCCTGCCTAGTCTTTTGAGGAACTTTTATACTAATTTCACAGTGGTTATACTAATTTATAACCTCACCAACAGTGTAATACTGTTATTTTCTCTCCACACCATTTCCAGCATTTATTATTATTTGTATTTTTGATGACTGCCTTTCTGACTGGTTGTAATGTGAAATTGCATTGTAAGTTTTGATTTGTATTTTTCCTAATTGCTAATGATGTTGACCATTTTTTCCTATATTTGTTGGTCATTTTTAGTTCTTCTTTTGAGAAGTATCTGTTTAACTCATGTGTCTATTTATTTTTATTTTTTAATTTTTTTTAGTTGTAGTTAGACACAAAACCTTTATTTTATTTATTTATTTTTATGTGGTGCCAAGGATCGAACCCAGGGCCATGCATGAGCTAGGTGAGCGCTCTACCACTGAGCCACAACTCCAGCCCCACGTGCCTATTTATTAATTGGGTTATTTAATTTCTTGGTATAAAGTTTTTTTTGAGCTCTTTATATATTCTAGATATTAATCCTATGTCAAATGAGTAGCTAGCAAAGATTTTCTCCCATTCTGCAGTTTCTCTCCTTACATTCGTAACTGTTTGCTATGCAGAAGCTTTTTAATTTGATGCCATCCCATTTGTTAACTCTTGGCATTGTTTTATATTGAGGAAGTCATTGGCTGGATTTTCTCAATAGGAAAAACAAGCTGGAATGTTGATCCTGTGTTTTCTTGCATAGTTTCTGATCTAATTCCTAGGTTTTTAATCCATTTTGAGTTGATTTTTGTGCAGAGTGAGAGGTAAGGGTCTAATTTCATTCTTCTACATATGAATAACCAATTTTCCCATTACCATTTGTTTAAAAATCTGTCTTTTCTCCAATATATGTTTTTGGCACCTTTGTCAGGGATGCAATGACTGTAGATGTGTGGGTTTGTCTCTGTTTTTTTTTTTTATTCTGTACCATTGGTTTATATGTCTGTTTTTATGCCAGTATCATGCAGTTTTTCTTGCTATAACTCTGTAGTATAATTTGAAATCAGATAATGTGATGCCTCCAGCATTGCTTTTTTGGCTTAGATTTGCTTTGGTCATTTCTGGGTCTTTTATTCTTCCAAATGAATTTTAGAACTGTTTTGTTTTTTCTAGTTCTATGAAGAATTTTATTGGTATTTTGATAGGAATTGCATTGAATCTGTATATTGCCTTTGGTAGTATGGCCATTTTAACAATAGTAATTCCATGAATATGTGAGGTCTTTTTATCTTCTGAAGTCTTCTTCAATTTCTTTCTTCAATGTTCTATAGTTTTCATTGCAGAAGTCTTTTACCTCCTATCTTAGATTTATTCCTAGATTTTTGGTTTGGGGTAGTGGTTTGTTTGTTTGTTTTGTTTTGAGGCTATTGTAAATGGAATTATTTTTCTGACTTCTTTCTCACCAGATTCATTGTTGGTATATGGGAAAGCTATTGATTTTTGTATGTTGGTTTTGTAACCAAATGTGTTTATTACCTGTCAGAGTCTTTTGGTGGATTTATTTTGATCTTCTAAGTATGGGATCATATCATCTGCAAATAGCCCCATAATTTGACTTCTTCCTTTCCTATGTTTTACCTTTTATTTTCTTCTCTTGCCTTAAAATTGCTCTGGCCAGAATTTCTAGTACTATATTAAATAAGAGTGGTGAGAGTGGACATCCTTGTCCCAGATTTTTAAAGAAATGCTTTCTGGTTTTCTTATGTAGGCACTTATAAACTTTCCTCTAAGAACTGCCTTCATCGTTTCTCAGAGATTCTGATATGTTGTATTACTATTCTCATTTGAGTCTGAGAATGTTTTAATTTCTCCCTGTATCTCTTCTATTACCCATTCATTATTCAAAAATATATTGTTCAATCTCCATGTATTTGTGTAGCTTCTGTAGGGTTTTGTCATGGTGATTTCTAATTTCATTCCATTATGATCTGATAAAGTGCAAGGGATTATATTGGGTTTTTTTGCATTTGTTAAGAATTATATCATAGACTATGGGTAGGTTTTTTAGATTAGAAGAGTTTGTGGAGTTTTTTTAAGAAAACATTGTCACGTGTTAGGAATATTGCCTTACTTTGTATGGGTTTTAAGAGATTAAGTAAAATTAAATTTTTTTGCAATTATTTTTTAATATCTGAAATGTGTCTTTCTATTGAACTTTCAGTGACAGACTGTCTCTATTACATGCAGTTTTAAAAATCTTAAATTTCATAAGCAAAACTGTGGAGTCACCATATTACTATCTTCAACTCTGGATGCCACATTTTTACAAGCTCTGTTAGTTTGGTAGAACCACCATGAAGAAGTGCTACAGACAAGGTAGCTTAAGTATAAGAAGTTTATTTTTCCCTCATTCTGAAGGCTACAAGTCAGAAATCAAGGTGTCTGCAAGATTTTGGGTACAAGAGTTGCTGTTGGTTGTTTCCCTATGCATATCCCCTTCCATACTCCTTAATACAGTTTACAATGAGGGAAATGGGCAAACTAGATGGAAGTTAATGCTGCTGGAATCAGCCCTCAGTGAATGACAGGTGGAAACGGTAGGAAAATATCCAACTTCTTTGCCTCTCAACTGGAATAATTCTGAGAAATATTTTACACTATCGACCAGAGTTCTCCAGGAGGAGTCAAATCCAGTTGCATAACAGTAACTTGCTCTATAATGAATCCTTTATTGGATTCCTTGCCTTCCAGGTCTGCTGGGAGCCATCAGCCAAGTAGGTATGACAATTTCCTTGCCAGTGTACCCCCATGTTTCTTTAGTGGAAGGACTCATGGAAATAGGACATTTTGCAGCTACATTGCATGTAAGGTGACCTTGCTCAAGAACCAGGGCGGATCCGTGTTTAGGGTGTTCCCTGTTTAGCATAATAGGAGATTAGGGTGTTCCACATTTAGAATAGGGCGTATCCTGCTGCCTGAGTTCCTCTTGAGTTTTTAGGATCAGACAGTATATTTTGGGAGACAGAAGCCCAAGAGGGGTGGATTTGGGCAGAGAACGTGAATTTCCCCAGAACGTGTTTGTAGAGTGCTGGTGACAGTTCCGGAAGAAAGAATTGCTGTTTGAATCTACAAGCTGTGTGGAGTCTCGTGATTTGTGCCCAGCCAGAGACTGCAGCACCAGTCTCAATTCCCTGCTCACATAAAAGTGCTTCCAGGAACCACCTCCCAAATTAACTACCAATTCTTAAATCTTGGCCTCCAAGTCACCTTCTGTGGGAAACCAACTTAAGACACTGCTCAAATGTCATAATGGTTACTAGTAAAGCCAAACAGATGTTCTCTCTCAGGTACTTAAATTGGAAGTATAATCTTTAAAACCCCTAAGTCTTAGCTAGGAAAAAATAAAAAAAGCTCTTTTTTTCTGTGGAGCAAACACTTGAAGAGACTTTAATAACCTGACACGTGAACGACCAATCATTGTTTTGGATGCTCAGCATCCCTTTCTACCCGCTTTTCGTAACTGTAGCCTCCCTATACTCTACTGTCACATATACATGCATACATCCTTTGGGAAACTATCTGTCCCTCAATTTGCGAGACTCTGTCCCTGTTCCAAAAAAGGTACAGATACCCCACAACTGTCAGTCATAATCCCCTGTTTTTCTGGAAGTTTGGTATACCACTGACACCAGATAAAACTTCTGCCTTTAGATGTTTTAAGGGGCTAGGAGGAAAGAAACTATCTTGATCTCCTCAGTTTGCAAAGATGTAGTGACGTAAACTTGAATTTGTTTATGCCTAGCTCTCACATGTCCTTGTTACCACAGCATGAGAAGAAAGGTCCATCTTCAATTGAAGTGGTTGAAAGAAACGCATAGGGATATGCAGGAAAGGAAGGGGTTAAGGATAGCAAACAAGACCTAGAAAGGTTTTTAAGTCACCAAAACCCTACAAAGCAGCTTCTCCTTGTATTTCTCTTTTGAAGAGTCAATAAATTTCTTCTGGGGGGCTGTGGCTCATACCTGTAATCTCAGTGAGGATCACAAGGTCAAGGAAAGCCTCAAATAGTGAGACCCTGTCTTTAGGGGAAAAAAATAAAAGGGCTGGGGTGTAGTGCAGTGGTAAAGTGCCCTGCGTTCAATCCCCTATACCCCCACCCCCCCAAAAAAAAAGTAAATAAAATTTTCTTTTACTTTTTTAGTTACCTTTAATTGGATTTTAATCACTTGCAAACAAAATACTTTATACAAAAATTGGAAAAGCAACTCCAAAACTGACAGGAATACATTGTAATATTGAGTCCCCCCTCCCTCCACTATAAACATCCTTTAACAGCACCTCAATCCTCAGGGAATGGTACAGCAAGATTCCATACTTTCCATTGCACCAAGAGATCTGTTAACGGAGATGAGAGTTGTAATGGTTTAAATATGAGGAGTCCCCCAAAAGTTCTTGGGCAGGACAATTCAAGAAGGTTCAGAGTGAAATGATTATGAGAGTTCTAACCTAATCAATAGATTGATCCATGATATGGATTAACTGGTGATAAATGAAGGAAGGTAGGGTATGACTGGGGATGTGCCTTTGTAGTTTATATTTTGTTCCTGGTAAGGAGAGCACCCTCTCTCTCTCTGCTTCCTGATTGCCATGTCCTGAGCTTCTTTCCTCCACCATACCCTTCCTCCATGATGTTCTCCCTCTCCTCCAGCCCAGAGCAATGGAGTCAGCTGTCTACAGACTAAGACCTCTGAAACTGTGAGTCAAATTAAACTTTTCCAATTGTTTTTGTCAGGTGTTCTGGTCACAGTGACAAAAAAGAAAAAAAGAAGCTCACTGAAACAAGGGTACACCCAGTCAAAAAAGATTTCAGAAAGAAAAGAAGATTTTTTTCCTTTTTTTTTTTCAGTGTTGGGGATTGAACCCAGGGGTGTTCTATCACTGAGCTTCATACTCAACCTTTTTTATTTTACTATTAGATGGTCTCACTAAATTGCTGAGGCTGGCCTCAAACCATCCTCCTGCCTCAGCTTCCCTAGTCATTGGCATGCAGGTGAGCACCACAACATCCAGCTATGAGAAGATTCTTTTCTTAATTGTCTCATTTGGCAGTGAATAAAGGGGAGATTACAGTAAGAATATAAACTCTTCTTTCTAGGAGTTAGATAAAATGGAAAGCTTTTTTTTTTTCTTGAGAAAAGCTTTAGGGAAATTTAGCCATCTTTGAAAAGTGATTTCTTCCAAAACCTTTAATAAATGTATCTGAGTAAATCAAAACAATTAAATTGTCATCTGGCCACTTTCATGTGACTGTCTTAAAAAGAGAAGAAAGAAAGAAAAAGAAAATCTTAAAATTAATCTGAAGGGGCTGGGGTTGTGGCTCAGTGGTAGAGCAGTCGCCTAACACATGTGAGGCACTGGGTTTGATCCTCAGCACCACAAAAAAAATAAATAAATAAAATCAAGGTATTGGGTCCATCTACAACTAAAACAGTTTAAAAAATTAATATTAAACCTAGACTCTATCTCTTCAACCCGATTTCTTTTTCCTGTCCCTTATCAGGATAACATCATTTGCAAACTTACAAATGGAATACAGAAATCAGTGAGTTATTTTTAATTACATTTTTGCTTTTTCATCCTCTATATCCAGTGAATCAACAAGTTGTACTCATTTCATTTTCTAGCTGTCTCTTGACTCTATGCTTATTCCAACTCATTTGTTGCTTCCTCTGTTCACACTTTCATCAGACTGGATTAGTAGTCTAAAATACTAAGTGCTCTCCCCTTCATTCTCCCCTTTCATCCATTTTAACCCATTTTTTCCACTCTGGAGGCCATCTTTGTTGTTTTATCTTTAAAGAAGATCTGTTTGTTATTTCCCCCATTCTACACTCCCTTAAAACTGCAAAGTATTTTGGACATCTAATGATATCCTTCCAGAAAATTCCCAACTTCCTTGTGGCAATAACAGAATTACTTGCAGGAAACCACCTCCCCCATTAGTGTAGGATTACCCCATTTCCAGTTCGAATGATGGATGTTCTAATTGGCCTGCTCTTCCCTAGCCACAAAGGATATTTTAGGGAAGGACACTTTAACCATGCCTAATTCACTGAGAGCACAGCATTCCCCTACCAAGAGGAGGTTTTTTTTTCAGGGTGGGAATGTTACAAAATCATATCTAATCAGGTAAACTGACTGGTTCTTGCCATGATAGGAAGCAGACAGAAAATTAAGGTAGCACAAAGATGAGGATGGAGTCAATAGATCCCAGAGAGCCAGAGCTAAGGCACAAAAACTCCGTCCTATAGATGAAACTGCCTGGACTTAGAGCTAAACTCTGGATTTCACCATTACATAAGACAACAATTCTTGTTTGTTTAAAGAAGGTTGGATTAGGGTTTCCATTCTTGCAGTGCAAATATTTGTAGTTAATATCCTTTGAAACTAATGTTCCATGCACATGAAAGAAAGGCAGAAGTCCTTCATAGAGCTGAAAGCACGTTTGTATTTGCTGCATTGGCTCCATCCACAGAGGCCTACGTTTAACTTTTGTTCATGCCACTCCCTCTTCCTAAAACCTTTTGGCCTCCCACACATCTAATATTATGCCTCTTATCCTACTTTACTCTCAAAGCCCTCAAATAGACCAGATGCCTCTTGTTATTCACTCTTAAGGCGCAGTAGGGACTCCTTTTTGGTAATGGTAAGTATATAAAATTTATATTTATTTGTTATATTATTTCACCAATAACTATTCCTTTCTCTTAACTGTAAATTACATGTAAGAAACTGTCTCTGCCAGGCACAGTGACTCATGACTGTAATCCCAACAGCTAGGGGGAGGCTGAGAATAGAGGACTGCAGGTTCAAAGCCAGCCTCAGCAAATTGGTGAGGCCCTAAGCAACTAAATAAAGGTCTAGAGACCCTATCTCTAGATAAAATATTTTAAAAAGAGGGGACTGGGGATTTGGCTCAATGCTTAAGTGCCCCTGGGTTCAATCCCAGATACAAAAAAAAAGAAAGAAAGAAAGAAAGAAAGAAAGAAAGAAAGAAAGAAAGAAAGAAAGAAAAGAAAGAGAGGAAAGAAAAGGAAAAAGAAAAAGAAAAAAGAAACTGTCTCTTTTTGCTCACTAATGAGAGTCCCTGACGCATAGTAAGTATTTAACATTTTGTTGTTGTTGTTGAATGTATTAAGGAGTCTTAAAAGCCAATGAGAGGAAGACAATCTCTTACCATAATGAGTTTCAGTTAACCTCATGTGAAAGGGAGCAGAAAGTTGTAGCAAATATTACTGTTTTGCTTACAAAGTGAAAATAAGTTAGTAAAATCTATTTGAAAGCCATGTAAGAGGATTCAACTGGTCATATCCAAGCAATTTGCAAAAATGGGAAAGTTTTAAAATAGATGTATTGGAAACACATTATTTTATCTAGAGAATAAATTAAACAGTTGAATTAACATTGAATTACCCTTTTAGGGTAAAAGGTTGAAAGTTAAGCTTGCTTTTAATATAACTCAACCAAAGGGGGCAAAATATGACCAAGGTGTCAATTTAGAAGTAAATGGGGGTAACTTGGGGGAAAAGCAGAATTTTTGGCAAATTTCCTCCTCTGGTTTAGAGCCACAACAAAGAAGCTGTTAAAATGTTTGGAATTCCATTTAAATGTTGGATCAAGTCTTGATATACAGACTTTCGGCTATTGGAAAAATGAGTTTGGAATGATTTTGTTGAATTACAAATTTCACAGGTTTCCATCATAGTCAAAAGACAATTTTAGATGAATTTCAGTTTTAAGAGGTCATATTTCTGTATCAATTTTTTCCTGCTGATCTATCCTCATACCAGAGAAATAATAGGTGTTTATGAGAAAATTAAATTGGCAATGTTGTTACTCTGATAGATAGATAGATAGATATAGATATAGATATATTTTTGTGTGTGTGTGTGGTGGTGGTGGTGGTGGTGGTGGTCCTGGGGATTGAACCCAGGGGCATTTTACCACTGAGATACATTCTCCTTTTCTATTTTTTGAGACACAATCTTGCTAAATTGCTTAGGACCTCTCTAAGTTCTGAGACTGGTCTTGAACTTACGCTCTTCCTGCCTCAGCTTCCCAAGTCTCTGGGCTTACAGGCACATGTCACCATACCCAGCTTCTTCTGTTTTTAACAACACAGAAAATTCATACCTTACAACATTATTATCTGTGTCTTCTCTACTTCTAGACCGGTACACTTACTGTGTGGGATCAGTAGCTTCCAATTGTCAATTCAAGAACTACATCATCTATACTCCAAAGTCCCTGGAAAACATTTACAATACATCTTCCAAACTGCTGCCATCCCCCCCTTCCTCTCACTTCCAAGATTTTGGTTCAGTAAATCAGAGAATCTAAGTAATCTGAAAAATTTAAGAACATCCTCAGCAAACCCTAATTGATAACAGCATTATTCACAGTAGACAAACAGTGGAAGAAATTCAAGTGTCCACTGATGGAATGGATAAACAAAATGTGGTTATATAAATACAATGAAATATTGTTCAGTCTTAAAAAGGAAGAAAAAAAATTTTTAGTTATGGATGGACATAACACATTAATTAATTTATGTATTTACTGCTGAGGATCAAACCCAGTGCCTCACACATGATAGGAGAGAACTGGACTACCGAGCCACAACTCCAGCCAGGAAGAAAATTTTGACACATGCTACATTTGGAACTTGAGGGCATGATGTTAAATGAAACAAAGTAGTCAGAAAGGGATAAATGTGGACCAGGAATGTAGCCCAGTGGTAGAGCACTTGCCTAGCATGTGTGAGGCCCTGGATTTGACTCAGCACCACACACACAAACACACACACACACACACGATACAAATGTATGATTCTACCTATATGAATTATATAGAATAGTCAAATCTATAGAGACAGAAAGAAGAATGGTGGTTTTCAGGGACTAGAAGAGCAGTGGTGAATTGTGTGTTATTCCTTAAGGATATGGATTTCAGTGTTTCAAATTGAAAAAAAAATTAAGGGATGGATGATGAGGATAGTTAACAACAACAAAAACAACAACAAATATTTATATATAAACCCTAAAGCTAGAAGCACTATATATATATATATATATATATATATATATATATATATATATATATATAGAGAGAGAGAGAGAGAGAGAGAGAGAGATCAGTAGTACTAAATAAATTCAAATATTAATTTAAAATATGTATATAGTTTAAATAACTAAGATGATAAATTTAATGTTATGTGTATTTAATTACAAAAAAACTCTACATGTGGGAAACACTGGTCTCAGTCATTAGTTTTGGTTGCTCATTCTCATCTAGTATTTTATTCATTCCTTCCATTAAAAATATTTACTGAAAACCTACTGTGCACCATGCATCATTCTAGATTCTAGAGATAGATACAGTAATGAATAAGGCAGATAACATCCCTGACCTCAAAGAACTATGATCTTACTGTTTATGAGATTATATTTATAGGAATTAGCAGAAATGGAACAGAAAATCCAACTTCACAGTGGTTTTAATACTCAAGATATCATTCTTGCATAAAAATATCTATTTGGCAGACATACCTAGGACACTTTTATAGCTATGTTCTTCATCAATCCTATAGCATAACAATAATAAGTATGGTACAATAAATGTGGTACAAAGTGACTGCTAAGTAAGGGATTGGAAAGCTCATGGTGAGGCTAAAGACTGAAATTCCCTCTCCTGGCTGAGAAGATGGCAATCTTCATAAGCATATTTTATCTAGAAACTCAGTCAATGTGTCCACTCAGGCTGGAGATTTGGAAGAGTCAATAGGAAAATGTTACTTGGTTGGATCAGGTTGGTTTTTATAGTGCAAGATAAGTTACAAGTAAGAGACAACTGGATCATCAGAAATCAGAGAGAAAGTTGGGTACAGTGGCTCACATCTGTAATCCCAGTGACTGGGAAGACTGAGACAGAAGGATTGAAGTTCAAGGCCAGACAGAGAATTTAGTGAGACCCTGTCTAAAATAAAAATAAATAAACAAATGGGGGCTGGGATTGTGGCTCAGCGGTAGAGCGCTCGCCTTGTACGTGCAAGATCCTGGGTTCAACCCTCAGCACCACATACAAAAATAAATAAACAAATAAATAAATAAATGAAAAAAATAATTTAAAAAAATAAACAAATGGGCTGGGGTGATAGAGCTCAGTGGTAAAGCAACTTTAAGTTCAATCCCCATTACCATTCAGAAAAAAAAAATCAGAGAACAGGAACTGTTAAGAGATGCTCTGTAACTGTGGTCTGTGTCAAAGAGGGTAAGTAAATAATCCTGAGCTGAATTTTCTGACCCAAGATAAAGATAATGGAAGCAAAATCCACAATTCTGGAAACTGAAGAAAAGATGAAACAGGGTCCTGGATCAGCTTTACCAAGCACCTCCTACTGGCCCTGCTTTGCCTGGTAAAGTTTTCACTAAGCCCTTACTTTAGAGCCCAACCACTGAAATTCCTGGGAAGGGAAGCCCAGGATGGTTTCATGTCTTCCAAGGGAGTCTCCAGAACTCTTCTCAGTAGAAAATAGAATCCTAAATTAGCTTATCCCTCACAAGCGATCCTTCCACTGTCTTGTTCAGATATAACGACAGTGGACACTGATTGTACTCCAGGAGGAGAGAACCAACTACTTTGGCTGACTAAGGGATTCACCCCATCACTGGGGCAGGGAGTATATTCCATGCCTAGGAAGCAGAATATGATCAATGCTATTGGTAAGTGACCACTCTAAGTTGTTTCATCCCCTTTCTGTTCCACATGGCTTTTGTTTTTTCTTTAATTAATCATCCAGATACTTACTCTTCCACTTTTATTAGGTTAAATTGATCATTTGACCAGAGTTTGCCAATACACAGAAGCTTCTGGGACAACCTGAGAGTGATAAATGTTTCCAAGAAACCCTAAAGCTAGAAGCACTAACTGGATTAGAACCTGGGGAAGGAAGGAGTTTCAGTATGTACATGGAAGAGTTGTACTACCATGGATGGTAACAGTTATGACAGTTTGTACGCATGAGGAGAGTGTGTGTGTGGATATTGAATGGTCAGGAGGATTACACTTTTACCTGCCCAGCACCGAGGGGTTTCCTTTACAAAACCTTTTTCACCTTCATAGTTGAGTTAAACAATTTTAGAAGGACGAAACCTATGCCTCTCCAGCTTGGTTAGTGTATAAAGCAGATAAATTTATTCCAATCCTCCTGGCTCAATGAATGATTTAGGAAAATGTATGTGTTCCAAATTCTATCAATAGAGTCAGCCTCCTAGTTTTGATTGAATTACTGAGAAAGAGACACTCTATTTACATAGAGACTTCTTGACTGATCTAATATAAATTTGTAGCTGTGAGCTGTAGAGCATGCCTATAATCCCAGCAGCTCAGGAGGCTGAGGTAGGAGGATCGCTAGTTCAAAGCCAGTCACAGCAACTAAGCAAGGCCCTAAGCAATTTAGCAAAACTCTGTCTCTAAATAAAAACATTTTAGATATGGTTCAGTGATTAAGTACCTCTGAATTCAATTCCCATGCCTAAATAAATAAATGAATAAAATATAAGTTTGCACTCTCAGGGTTCAACCTTCTATCATTTCAGGTAGAGAGTCCTTGAGAATGAATCTTGAGCAAAGCAAAGCAGAGTAAGAACCAAAGAATGAGAACCAATACATAACCTTTTTGTTTAGCCATTGGAGTATATGCCATGGACATTTTTTTGGAGCCTAGCACCTTGAGAACACCTTCCCTTTGGCTAGAGAGTTTCCTTCCTCTGCAAATTAGACATCAGAAATCGTCCTTTGCTAGCACCCCTTGCAGCTGTACACAAGTAGGTGACCCGATCCTATCAGACACTGTTGTGAAACTTCCTTTGAGAAGAGAGTAATGTGAGAAAGAAATGCCATGTGGCATCTACTTGTGCCAGTGACAGTGACACCACTGCCACTTGGCCTTCAGAGGTGGCACTGGTGAGTTCCTGGTAATAACTGGCAGGAGCACCCACGTCAGTAAAGTTCAGTTCCTGCTGGTGATGCCAGGAGGTGGAAGCAGTAGCAGCATCTTTAGGCTCATTCTGATACCTGTTTTAGGTGGTGTCCTAAAAACTCAGCCTTGAACCTAACTCTTCAGACCTCGTGGCAATTCTGTGACCTACCAAATATCCTTTCACAAATTTTTATTGACTTAACCAACCAGTTAGGTTTCTGTCATTTTAAACTAAAACTTCTTGTACTAATTTACAATCAGTAAGTCATTTGATATGTGAATATATAATGAATGAATGAACAAATGAATGAATGTCAATTCTGAAAGGGAGATATTATTATTCCCATTTTTAATGTAGTCAGCTTTGTGTTCCTACAAAGAACTACCTGAAACAAGGATATTTGTAAAGAGAAAAAGTTGATTTTACTTAGTTCAGAGGTTCAAATCCAAGATCAGTTATTCCATTGGTTTGAACCTCTGGTGATGATGGTATATCACAGCAGGATTATGGGGTGGAATAAATCATTCACATCATAATCGAAGAAGCAGAGCAAGAAGACACACCAGGGTCCCACAATCTCACTTGAGGGCACATCCCCAATGACCCAAGGACCTTTTAAAAAGCTCCATTTCTTAAAGGTTCTGTTCCCTCTCAATAGCGCTACCCTAGGGACCAAATTTACACATGGACATTTGGTGGATATTTCATCCAAACCATAACACCAATATACAGATAAAAATAGATTCAGTAATATTTAACACATCTTTCTCTTCATATTAACAATATTAATAATTAATAACTAATATTAATAAGGCTACATAGCTAACAAATTCTAGAGCAGAGATTTGAATTTTAGCCTTTTGTTTTAATCTCCAAAGTCCATACTTTTGTAGTATGTCATTTGAAAAATGTTTTCAGAAATCATCTTGTGGCAGATAGAACAGATTGGCTTACTCAGAATTCATTCCAATCTTCTACTGTTTCTTCCCATACAAAAGCTAGAAATCTAAAAGCCATGTTTCCCAGACTCACTGGCAACTCCAATTATGATTTAGGCTTTACCAATTAGATGCATTTGTGTGAAGATTGAACTTATAACTGACTCAAGTAGAAGGAAAAACTCCCTGAGGACTTCATTTTAATGGTACAAATCAGGTACAGCAAGATTTTAGGGTCAAGAATGGAGGCTGTGTCTCTCTGACTCCTGAGTTATGACAAGCCAGTGTGATCTAGAGTTGGCAGGTGCCACAGGGCTTCTTGATTCCCCAGCTTGCCAATTTTTTGCTGAGAGACATTCTTAAGACAGGTCAGCTCTATAATAGTGTACTGGGAGGATTCTTGGAAATCCAGCCCAGAACCCACTCGTCCAGCCCTTGAAATTGAGTACCTGATCCCTACATCCAGTTCTTCCTTGCTTAAACTACTTGAATGGTTTCTACTTCTTTTGAATCCTTTCTAAAATTAGCATGTAAAGAGCTCAAGCACATTATAACCATGCAATACACAGGGATTCTCATTTTTCCTCAGTGTTGCAATCAAGGGGAGAGAACATGTATTCAATTTTTATATTCCAATGATAAGCATCATGGCCTTTTCAGTTATCTTTTCTTTTCTTCATTTTTTTTCCTTTTCTTTTCTGTACTGGAGCTTGAACCCAGGGGTGCTTTACCACTGAGCTATATCTCCCAATCTTTGAGACACAGTCCTACCAAGTTGCCCAGGATGGCCTCTAACTTGGAATTCTCCTACCTAAGTCTCCCAAGACACTGGATTAGAGGTGTGCACAATTGTGCCTGACAGTCTTGCCACTCTTGCAATCTCAAGAAATTGAGTATATGAGTCAGGGTCCTTGCAGGAAGCATGACTCATTCACACTGGACAATTTGGGAAGACTTCAATAAAGATTAATTTTTATTTCTCTCCTTGTTAATTTTCCCATTTCCCTCACAACCTCTTATATGTAATTTTGTATAACAATGAGGGAGAAAAATAAATTATAGTAGATGGGGTAGGGAGAGAAGATGGGAGGGGAGGGGAGGGGGGATAGTAGAGGATAGGAAAGGTATTGGAATACAACAATCACTAATATGTAAAAATGTGGATGTGTAACCTATGTGATTCTGCAATCTGTATTTGGGGTAAAATTGGGAGTTCATAACCATCTTGAATCTAATGTATGAAACATGATATGTCAAGAGCTTTATAATGTTTTGAACAACCAATAAAAAAATAAATAAAAAGAAAAAAAAAGATTAATTTTTAAAGGAATGGGTAGGGTTTGGAGGACCACACAGGTTGTACAATGACTCTAGGAGCAAATGGAGGAAGACACTGTGGAAACTTGGAAAAAGCCTGGTGTGGAGGGTGCCTTATAGGAGGTGTGGCTTGAGTTTGAGAAATGCAACCACTCACTGGACCCCACAGGGAGGGAACTATCTTACAATCTGCCCTTCTTCCAAGCTCCTGCACATTCACTAAACGCACTTGGAAGCCAGAAGACAATAGATGGTGCCATAAACCATCCAGGATAGCTTTCCAGAGTGGAGGAGAGAGATGGGGAGTAGATTCTGATGGGACCAAGGTGGGAGATCCAGCATGCCGTGTGAAAAAAATCAGTTGCCCGGTGAGACAAGAGAGCGTATGATTGTGAGCTGAAAGACTTTGTGCTGTTGAATTTTTAAAATTCTCACAGGTTGAGTTTATTCATCCTTTTAAAAGATATTCTATACAACCTGCTCAGATGATTTGAGGACATTTTACTTAGTTTAGCATGGGATACCCCAGAGTGCAAGAAGTGGAAGTCACCTTAGAGGTCTTGCCGAAGACATATTTCAAAGATGAGGAAATCTCTTAGAAAAATGAAACAAATTGCTCCGAAGTGACACATCCAGAACAATTTCAGAGCCAGGTGTGATGGTGCACACCTGGAGTCCCAACTACTCAAAGACTGGGGCTAGAGAATCCTAAGTCTGAGGGCAGCCTGGGCCACATCATGAGACTCTCATCACAAAAACAAAAAAAAAAAAACAAGCTGGACTGTGAAGCAGCTGCAGTCTAAGCCTTGAGCATCCTCCTCCATGGTTTTATTATTCTCTTCATTTTAAACATTTACCTGCGAAGCTGAATTCCAAAAACACTTTTCCTAAAAATAACTAAAAGACACCATGGGAGAAATTTGCATAATGTATTTTTTTTATCTATAATTTACAGTATGTAATCTAAAAATGTGTGACAAAGCAATGCTTGTAGTGCAGAGAAAACTCCCCTGGGATATTTCATTCCATTTAAAAACACCTCAGTATGGGGGGATGAGGGAGCAGCAGCCTGTGACACACTTCCATCAGGCAAAATGTTATTCCAGTGATTCACAGCAAGAGGCCTGACAAACACTTTGAGTCAATATAAAGGTTCTTGCCATCAGGATAAAATGAGAATTGCAGTGGGTGGTCCCATTCTAGCCTCATGTCTCCTTCTACTTCTGTCCTGGCTTAGGTGGTTGCCCTGGAAATGGTAGGGTGGCAAACAAAACCATTTGGAACAACTTTTAAGAAGCCTTATGCATGAAGGCCTAATTTTTATTTGCTGCTGCCTTTTCCAAAAGCTGTCTTCTCTGGAGAGAAGGGTGTGCTCTTTGGACTACCTTGAAAGCTGGTTCATTCCAAAGTCTTTGGCAAGGTCCAGTTGGCTGACTGGCCAGAGTTTGGCAGACATAAGGGAAAAGGGGCTTTACTGATAGTTATTTAGCTTCAGATCCCTACACAGATGGTCCTGATCTCCTCCCCCACCTAAGAATTTTTCTAAAATGACACCCAAGTTTTTCTTGGCAGAAGTTATAATTCCTGGCAAACAGTTCACTGAAGCTCTAATTATGATGTCAGCTTTAATGGAGAAGATAATCATATTAAATGGTTCTTATTCAGTTCCATGTGATAAATTAGTGATTACCATGAAATGTGTTAAGCAGCCAAAAGTAAAAGGAAAGAATAATGTAACTGTGCTACAGTTGAGGTTTGAGGGATTCCAAAACTGGGTAGAAAATAGGACAAAATGCCCTTTAAAGTAGAGATGATGATTCTAATGTCTCTCGTAGCTTATTTACTGATTAAAAAACCCCCATTTTTCTTCATGTGTCTATTACAGTAAAAAATTATCCTGACACTTGTTAAAATAGTATGGAAGACTTTATTCGAGATTATAGCAATAGGGATCAACTCCACTGCAGTAAGAGGAAGTGGTCACCTCAGTCCTCAGTACAAGGACAGGTGGGGATTTGTGACCAACAAGCAGAATGCCTAAGAGGAGACATCAAGGGTAGGGGATTCTTGCTAAACTGACAGACTGTTGCTGAAGGCAGGCCAAGGTGTTCCAATGTCAAGGGATAAGAGATAAGGAATTTAATCTGTTATCATGGGTGATCAGATATCAAATATTCTCAATATTGACTTAGCAGGATTCTTAATAAAACTGGGCTAGACAGGCCACAGACAGGATAAGAGTCATGGTAGAAAGCTAGTTGAAAAGATGGTTCAGGGGATCGAGATTAAAGTTAGGTCGAGAAGAGTCTTAGTCATAAACTCACTAGTACTACATACTTTTTTTCAGTTCTGGGAATTTAACCCAGGGGCCCTCTACTACTGAGCTAAATCCCCATTGTTTTTATTTTTTTTAATTTTGAGACAGGGTCTTGCTAAGTTGCTGAGGCTGGCCTCAGACTTGTGATCCTCCTACTTCAGCCTCTTGAGTCTCTGGGATTACAGGCATGCACCATTATTGTAGTACTATATGCTTTTACATACAGTGAACCAGACATGAAAAGGAGAGCAGGAGGAAAGAAGGAAAAGAAGGATAGAAGGAAAGGAGAGAGCAAAAGAGTGGGGACAGGAAAGTTTGTAAAATTGTCTTCCAAATTCAGACTGTTCTGAGTGTGGTTACATATTTATTTGTGGGGTAGATAGATTTGATCTTTGAAACAGCCAAAAGAGGACTGGGGATGTGTCTCAAGCGGTAAAGCACTTGCCTGGCATGCGTGGGGCTCTGGGTTTGAGCCTCATCACCACATACAAATAAAATAAAGATGTTGTGTCCACCAAAAACTGAAAAATAAATATTAAAAAATTCTCTCTCCCTCTCTCTCTCTCTCTCTTTCTCTCTCTCTAAAAAAAAGAAATAAACAGCCAAAGACATTTAGGGCCAAGTATAAGAAGTGTATTAAATTAAGTAACACTGTTAAAATTATAAAGCAATGTGTTGGTTAATGGTTCTTGTGTGGTTTATAAACAGGGTGATAAATCTCAACCCATTTTTCCTGGAACTTTCCCAGTTTTAAGACTGGAAATCTTCCTCAGTTTCAGGTAAACAAAAAATTTTTGCCTAAGAATTTCCCAGTTTTATAGTCCCATGTCCTAGGAAACTCCCCAGTCCTGGGAAAATTTAGCATGGTACATCACCCTATTTTAAAAAAAAAAATGCCCTTTAGGTAATTTCAGACAATATGTTTCAAATGTATTTGAAGTCATGGGGTATGATAAACTAGGTGTTTAGCTTTCAATATAAGTGTTATTTCAAACCAAAATTAATTTAGTCATATACTATGTGAGAAAATAATGTTCACCCTGACTCCCATGTAATTTGATGAACCTGCACTTAAATACTTTGATTCAAATACAAGGTCCAAACACTTCTCCACAATGTTCAGCTAAAGACAGCTTGCTTAGTAAATTGAAGT
Source organism: Callospermophilus lateralis (assembly GCF_048772815.1). Taxonomy (NCBI): domain Eukaryota; kingdom Metazoa; phylum Chordata; class Mammalia; order Rodentia; family Sciuridae; genus Callospermophilus; species Callospermophilus lateralis. Next base: position 416,500 of record NW_027516368.1, on the reverse strand, counting down.
ATTTATGTACAATCATGTATGTTTTCATTTTATATTAATATCTCTTTATATGTTGCTATAAAATTCTTACTTGGAAAAAAGACATTCATTCAAATTTGTCATTCATTCATCTGTAAACTACAGTAAATGTAGTTACTGTGTGTAGTATGGAGAGAGAGAAAGAGAGAGAGAGAATGTGTATATGTGTGTGTATGTATGTGTGTGCACTCGCACGTAAGCGCGTGTGTGTGATCTTCCATGGGGAAACAACCTTCTTTATCATCTTCTTTTCCAAACTAATTCATCTGCATGTTCACTCATTTTACCAAGAAATGTGTTGTTCCTTTAGAAGGCATTTTTAAGGGCTAGAGAGATATGAAGAGGACCAGATGACAAAGCCTTGCTCAGAAGGGTCCATTGCAACCACTTTGAATAATCCATAATTTATCTCTTTAAAGTCCATTTGTATGAGGACCTGCCTCCATGGAAAAGAGGAAGACTGGGAAGGGATGTGGCTGTGTGAGAATGGGACATATCTGAGGCTAATTGGAGCTAAAGAGGTGGAATATTTTAGGGGGACCCTGAATTAAAAACCACTTAGTTCCAAAGAGCCAACACTTTACAAGATTGGAGAGAGAGAGAGAGAGAGAGAGAGAGAGAGAGAGAGAGAGAGAGAGAGAATCCAAATATGATGACAAACTAGGAACCCCAACTGAGAACAAGCAAGTTATAAACAGAATATAAATGTTTATACTTAAACACAGGTAAAAGCTAGCACACATTAAGGTAGTTTTCCTGACTGTTTTTATAGGGTGCCAGCAGCCTTACCCTGATGTAGGTGGAGGCTCTAACCAGGACTGACTCTTCCACTTCTCACTTCAATGGACTGTGTTGTCCAGTTTGAGTGGCTGCCAAGCCTGAACATGCTTGGGTGGGATCTCATTTGGGTGGGGACATTTCATGTATTTGCTTCTCTTAACTGTCATCTTTTCTATTGGACAAGTTACCAGAGATGACTGTGGCTCTGCTGGGAATCCAGACACTTTTGCAAGATTTCTAGGCTCTTCTAACTCATTTGTTTTAAGTCTAAGGGAAAGTCTCAGGGAACAAGGCTAGCAAGAGCTGGTGTAAATAGACCTCATTTCTTTTTTTCTTTTTGTGGTGCTGGGGGTTGAACCCAGGGCTGTGTACATGTGAGGTAAGCCCTCTACCAACTGAGCTATATCTCCAGCCCTGGACCTCATTTCTACTAAGAAGCAACCAGAGACAACTACAGCATTTCCATCATCATATTTACTATTTTTTCTTGCTATAATGGAAAAACTGTCCTAGAGTCTAAGCCTTTTAGACCTTGCCATTCAAGCCCTGGAGCCTCTCTTACCTATTGAAAGATTTTGCTCTTTCCATCACCCAGTGTCCCCAGCATCTCTAAATTTCCCCCTCTCTAGTCAATCATTGCCATCAACATGTAAATGAACCCCTCTTCTCCTGCCATTCAAGTTTTCTTACATTACCATTTCTAAAATGAGTTACTAATACTTAAGGTCTTCACATATTTCTTCACTTCATATTTGCATTTGTGACTTCCACAATCAGGTTTTCTTCTATATATTTCCACTGAAGCCATTCTTCTCAAGATCAACAGTGAGCTCCATATCACCAAATCCTTGGAACAATTCCTGGTTCTTCTCCTTCAGTGGACCTTCTATAGGACCTTTCAGTGCTATAATGATATAGTGCTATAATCTAAGTGGTCTACTGAGACCACTTAGATTCTGAGTCAAAGCTCCATCTCAGTTTTCCTTCTATGTTCCTGATTGGCTTCTTCTCAGTCTGTTGTCTCCTTCCTCTTATTCCCAATTTTTGAAACTGTTTAAACTTCTTCTGTTCTTTAAATACACTCTTCACTTTGTAGGAGATCCTATCCAGTCCAATGGCTTTAATTTCTATCTCTCTGTCAATAACTCTCAGATATATATTCTCCAGTCCTGACATTTCCTCTGAGATCCAGACTTAGCAAATCCTACCACCTACTTGACATTTCCATTAGATGTCTAATAAGCTTTTAAAATGAACATTTTCAGAATAGAACTTGATCTTATCTCCCAAACCTATTTCTCCCAGTTTTCTTCATGCAGCTGTTGACTGCAGTAGTTCAGGAAATAAAATTAAGGCTCATTTTTGACTGCTTTATTCCTCTTGTACCTAGACATCACAATAGTCAAATTGTGTGAGCCCCTGCCTGACTTGATTACCACTATTAGTGATGACCAGAAATGTCTTCAGAATTCCCAGCAGATGATTTCCAGGGGTGGTCCTGTGGTCTTCCCTTCAATATGGTATGAAATGGTAAATCCAAACTGCTTGAGGTAGTTGACTCTGCTGCAAACTGAGTTTCTACCTCTCATTTAGCTACTCAAGCCTCTTTGAAAAATAATTCTTATTCTCACGGAGGATGAGCAATTAAACTTCTCCAAAAAACAATTTCCTAGAAAAAGGAAACTCATGGGTGGAGTTACCAGGGCTGGGTCCTCCTGAGGTCTACTGTTTCCAACCTCAATGGTTGAAGACAATCATGTGGACTGGACTGGGTCAGGAAGATTAGGGAAAGGTTGAAGGGAATTAAGCAAATCTTCTTATAAGGCTACATCTACATCTGAGAACAAAGAAAAGCCTCCTTCCCTTTTGAGAATGTCAATTTTTATTAAAAAAATCAAGAAGAAATGTGTAAGAAATTATCTAATGAATTCCAGTAATTGATAAGTATGTTTGATGAATCATATGGGCTCTTGCTCTGGGACTATGAAGACTTGAGCAGATAACATGGCTAGACAGAATTCCATCTAGGAATTCCTCCATTTTCTTTAACATGTACTTTTCAGGGCTGGCCTGCAGGTGGTGGTGTAGCCCACAGAGGACTACATAGGCAAGGACTAGATGGGACATTAGATCCAGATACCTGTTGTTAGAATTTTGTCTAAATAGATCTTGCACCCAGATATGATTCATTCAACCCAAGAAGATGACAATGACACTGCACAGGTAAAAGGACACCATAATGTCAGATTACCCCTCTCCCATTGATCTCAAAGCTCTTGGATTGGTAGTCAGAGATATCTATAAGCTCTTTCATGTGCAGATAGGTGACGAGCAAAAAAAAAAAAAAAAAAAAAAAAAACCTTCCAGATACACTCAAGATGTTCTTCCCATGTAAGGTTGCTAATATCTACTAAAGGGCAGGTGTGGTGGCTCACATCTACAATTCCAGTTTTGGAGGCTGAGGCAGGAGAATCACAAGTTGGAGGTCAGTCTGGCCAACTTAGCAACATCCTGTCTCAAAAAGAACATTGAAAGGGCTGGGGATTTAGCTCAGTGGTAAAGTGTCCCTGGGTTCCATTCCGAGTACCACACACACACAAAAAAAAGAGGCGTCATCTATGGGTTAAATGGTCAATTCTGTCATGATGCTGGTGTAGCTTGCTCCCAGACTCAATATAGCAGGTTAGTATCCTTCCCTTCTGCCTCTCCTCCCCCCACACTCCACCTGTGCCAAAGCTTGGGACTAGAATTGCTGTCCATACCTGGCTTGGCAAAAAGTCAAACATATTATTTATAGTGGGGTCACAAATTCATTTCTTCTATATTCAGATGGGCAAGGAAACTGCCACCCGCTTCTTTATTTTTCTACGACTTACCACTTGTCCATAAGGAATTGAAAAAAAAAGAACTCTAAAATTATCCCATTCAGTTAAACTTAGTTCAGTTCAATACTTCAGATGGCTCCTTTATGTGAACTCTATTTAGTTTCCTTAGGTAAAACACTAAGTATTTACACTTTTCTCTCCATGGTCTTGTTCTCAAGTTAATGTCTGTGTGTACTGAAGTCTATGAGAGCTTAGATAAGCCATGTAACTGCTATTACCTGGATCCTTATTCCTTAGTGGCAGAGTGACTGCACTGGTGACCACAAAAGTACCATTTTTCCAGTCTAACCTTTTGAAATAAAGGGGTTATCTCTGGAATTATGATTCTGGTCACCTCAAAGTTCCTATTCAGCTACTCCTTTTTTTGACCAGAGTCCTCTGATGTACCTCTGTGCTCTCAAAACTTCAGTGTCTGGTCAGAACACAGAGGACTTGCTGGATCATCTGTACAACACCCCTCCATGTGGGCCCAGGAATGATGGCTCAAGTGCATCTATCAACATTCCTCCCTCTACCACCTCCTCACTCTTACTCCTTGCCAAGAATCTGGCCTCTGGCCTTCTTTCCTCTTCTTTGTCTTCCTTGTTTCTTCCATATCCCTTGGAACTGGGTGGGGCATTGGTTAGGCAATTCATTCATTCATATATTATCTCTCTTGTAGGCTAGAGCAATGTGCCTCATGCCCTAGCTTTTACAAGTTGAAAGGATATCTTCTCTACCTTTAAGAAAAGACACTATGGGCTGGGGATGTAGCGTGCTCGCCTGGCATGCATGCGGCCCGGGTTCAGTCCTCAGCACCACATACAAAGATGTTGTGTCCACCGAAAACTAAATAAATAAATAAATAAATATTTTAAAAATTCTCTCTCTCTCTCTCTCTCTCTCTCTCTCTCTCTCTCTCTTAAAAAAATAAATAAAATCCCTTCTTTACAAAAAAAGAAAAGACACTATGATTTGAGTCTATAATAAATCTGAACTTCAAAAATCTTTCTGGGTAATGTTCAACTAAGTCTTTCTGTGAAATCAATGCAAAATATAATCTAAATACAAAGATAAAAATTTACTTTGTTGTTCTAGGTCTACTCTGTGCAATATGGTAACCACTTGCTCCAGGTAGCTATTTAAATTTAAAATAATTAAACAATTAAAATTTTAAATTTCAGGTTCTCAATCACATTAGCCACTATTCAAGTTTTCAGTAGCCATATGTGACAGGGGTCACTATATTGAACAGCAAAGATATACAACATCAATATCATTGTGGAAAATTACATTGAACAACTACTCTAGAGGAAAGCTACACATCCTCCTTTTCTAAATCAGTAAAATGTTTTATTTGAATGGGTATGAAGCTTCCTGTAAGAATAAGTTCTACAGAATGTGACACTAAATCTGAAAATACATTTTGAAACAATTACTTGTCATAGTTCTTGCTCTGGATTCTCTAGAAGATGGGTTAGTCAATAAAGCCCCACATACTTCCCCAAGTGCCATTGTTGTTCTCTGTTTTTCCTAAGAGGAAGCTACATAAATTTTGCACTGTGGAGTCCAGTGCAAAACCAGAATTGTATTAATAAATTTCAAGACAGCAGCATTGGTGCAATAATCCAAGTTCTGGGTTTTTATTTTGGGGTGGGGTGTGTGTGCTCAATATGATGACATAGATTTCATACCTATGAAGCTGACCTTTTCTAGGATAATCACATCCTGAAGAGAAATCAAGGCATCTCTGTGGGTTTACTGGGGAATGTGCTCATGAGCAGCAATGCCAGAGCCCACAGCTGCACCAGTGCTGGCCAAGTTCAGATGTTAACTCAGACAGCTGGCCAAGAAATGCCTGTGGCTAGAGGTAACTGACTAGCCAAATCAAGTGACAGGAAGTGAGGGCCCCAACATGTACTGGAAAGCCCCTTACTGAAAGATCAGGGCATGTAAGCTGCTTCTGTCTGCATATGTTTCCATCATGGCAGGGGGTGATGGAGGAGGGCGGTGTCCATCGAGAAGGGCTGAAACCATCACAGCCATCATTCTAGAAATTATTGGAGGACAAAGAAAAGGCAACACACCCAGGAACTTCAGCACGGAGAATGATGTCTAACTTTCTTACTTGCACTCTGGATATGAGCAGAGCATGTGTGCAGAGAAGAACCTACCTGCCTTAATTTGAGAGGCAAGGGGATTCATGAAGAAGCCAGAACTTCAGAATGAATGATCAGAGCAGAGGAGCAAGATAGAGAAAGAGAATTTACTCGAAAGTCAACTAAACAGAAACTGAGAAAACCACACAAAAACAAAAGAGCTGAGGTGGAAGGTGAGACTTGGAAGTTGTAAACATTCTGTAAGATAAGTAAATTAACTCCCACAGCTTTTTAGAGTGTAGCAGATTGGAACCTACACATAGAAATTCTGGCAATGCAGTAAAAATATAAATAAATAAATAAATAAATAAATAAATAAATAAATAAATAAATAACTTTTAAATAAACAGCTGAATGTAAAAGATAGAAAATAATTTTATAATAAAGAGACAAAACAAAACCCACATGGATTTAATCCGAGTTGGCCCTCTGGTTCCTTTGATGGTTAGACTATTTGGTTCCCCTTGAGGATTTGTTCAAGTGCCCTTGTCTCTCATACTGACCCCTGGCTTTGAGCAGATGAAGGCTGGCCCAGAACTCAACTGGAGACCTGGCCACCTTCTCTGTCCAAGTTTAGAAGCTGCTTAAGGGATCTCCTTGAGCTCTCTGAGACACAGAGTCTAGATCACACATGTCCTTGAAGGAAACCCTCTGAGGACCACCCGCTGTCATGGAAAAGAAGTAGAAAAGTTCCACCCTCCAGCTTAGAAAAGTTCCATGGAAACCTGGGTGTTAAATTTCTCACAGAAGTCTTTTAGTTTTAATCCTGACCTCCTCTAACTTACAGTAGAAATGAAGGGGACAATTAAGGACAAAAAAAACTATATCAACTCAAGGAAGGAGAGAAGAAGAACAAATCAAAGTTAAAGAATGGTAAATAGAAAACAAATTATTTCAGTAATCAAAATACATGTAAATATCAATATACTGAATTTGCCTATTAAAGAGCAGAAAAAAAATTTTTTTAGATGGGAATCTTACTATATAGCCCAAGCTGGCCTCCAGTGAACCTCTGGCCTCAGCCTTCCAAATTAGAGGGACTACAGCCATGTACCCCTATACCCAGATGAGATTTTCAGAATTTTAAGCAATTCAATCATGTACTGCTTATAAGAGGCATACCTAACACATGATGACATAGATAAATTAAGATAGATAAAATGTACTAGAAAAATATTTTTTAAATTAAACATATAAAATATTATTAATTTTTTGAATTTTATGGCAAAAATATAAGGTATAGGGCTGGGGTTGTGGCTCAGTGGTAGAATGCTTGCCTAGCACGTGGAAGGCATTGGGTTCTATCCTCAGCACAATATAAAATAAATAAATACAATAAAGATATTGTGTCCCACTACAATTAAAAAAGTTTTTAAAAAAATATATAAGTGATAATGACAAAAAAATAAGAAAAAATTATATTGATGAAATAGTCATTTGGAACTTCAGTGTGTGTGTGTGTGTGTGTGTGTGTGTGTGTGTGTGTGTAAGAGAGAAAGAGAGAGAGAGAGAGAGAGAGAGAGAGAGAGGGATACATTGTCAAAATTAGAAAATAATCAGTTTTAGAAGATGTTAACAACATATAACTTTACACCCAAATCACAGGAGACACATTCTAGCACATATGAAACATGTACAAATTGGACTATAGGGCTAGGGCTGTATGTAGCTCAGTGGCAGAGCGCTTTTCAATCTTTAGCATTGTATTAAAAAAATAAACAAACAAAATAAAGGCATATTGCCCATCTACAACTACAACATTTTTTTAAAAAAGCTCACTATGTCTAAAGCAAATCTCAAGCAAATACCAGTGGTCTAAAATTACATAAAACATGTTCTCTGACATGAAACAATAAAATCAGAAACCAATGTAATACTTACACTACCACTATCCATTTTAGAAACTTTTAAATAACTATTAAGGGAGAAAATGAATGGAAATTTCAAATGTATAGTACTGCTCAGACAATGAAAACCCTACCAAGATACATGGCATGCAGTTCAGTTCATAACTTTAGGATTTCCTTCTTTTAGAAGGGAAGTTAGAGTTTTACATGCAAATACTAGAAGAAAAGGAAGCATATATCCCAAAGATTAAAAAAAATTCTGAGGTTGGAGGTGTGGCTCAGTGATAAAATTCATGCTAACATGTGCAATACCTTGGGTTCAATCCTCAGCACCAATTAATTAATTGATTAATTAAAAATCCAGAATAAAGAAAATAGAAGGAAAGAAGAAACAACAGAAGAAGAGACATAAATGAAAGGGAGAAAAGTCAACAGATCGAAAAGCTAGTTTGTCTTAGAAAACTAATAAAATGTACCTGGCAAAATTGATTGAGAGGGAAAAAATAGGAAAATTATGGAAAAAAAAGGTCTTGACTCTAGAGTTGAGATTTTTAAGTATAAGTGAATGCAATAAACATTATTATAATAATAAATTTAAAAATGTAAATCGACATTTTTCTAGAAATATACAAATTACTAAAAGTGAGATGAAAAACTTGGCAATCTGTTTATAACCATTAAATTAATTAAATATGTAGTTTAAGAAAAAAATTACCCATTAAGTACCGTACCAACCATGTGTGTGTGTGTGTGTGTGTGTGTGTGTGTGTGTGTGTGTGTGTGTAGGGTTTCACCAATTTCCCAGGCTGGCCTTGAACTTGCAATCCTCCTATCTCAGCCTCCTGTATTGCTGAGAATACAGGCATGTGCTACTGTGTTTAGTTGCAAACAAATTTTTGAAAAAGATAACTGAGAGGGGATTTGCTTTACCAGGCTAATTATAAGACTATAATAAAAGGATACATACTCACATACACTTACAACACACACACACACACACACACACACACACTCATACACACACACATACATATACATGGAATCTTCGTATGGAACAAACTGGCTCACATATCCATAGGAAGAGGTAAACATTAGATAAATGATGCTAAGTCAACTGACAGTATACAATGAAAGAGAATTCAGATATTCACCTCATGCCATAACAAAAGTACATTTAATCTGCATGGATTAAAACCTTAAATATTGGTGGTAGGGGGTGTTTAAAAAGAAAGTATAAGAGAATGTTTCCTTTACATTTCTTCAGGTTTCTTAAACAAAATACCAAAAGCATAAATGATAACAGCATGATAACTTACATTAAAACATAAAAAGTCCATTAGACAAAAGACACAATAAACAGTCTGGGAGAAGTTATTTATAATACGTATTATTAGGTATTGGTATCCAGAAAATGAAAGATCCTCGTAAATCAATTAGAAAATACAAGTAGTGCAGCAGAAAAATTGTCAATATTTAATTGTTAAAAGGAAGCTAAATAATACAAAAAAAAAGTTTTTTTAAAATTCTCAACTTCAGCAATAAATGTGACTTAAAACCACAATAAGGTACTTTCTCATGCCCATAGGATTGGCACTGTTAGGAAGTCTGAGAAGGTTAAGTGTTGGCTAGGATGTGTGAAAGAGGAGGAGGAGGAGGAGGAGAAAAAAAGAAAGAAAAAATACTTTTATATTTGGCTAATGTGAATGTTTGTCATTAAAAACCACATTAGAGAACACTACTATGTTATCAAATAAAGTTGGTGTGCACGTACCCTGTGATATGGCAATTCTTGTAGGTATATAGCCTAAAAAAATTCTCATACATATGCCTAAAGAGACATGAAATAGATGTTTATTGTGGCAATGTTTTTAACAATTAAAAAGAAGATAAACTTTCAAAAATAATATAACTGTGGATAAATAATTGGTACTGGAGTCACAACACAAATAACAAATACACACATACTAAATATATAAAAATGAGGCTGGAAGGATACAAGCTAATTTCAGGATAGTGATTACTTTGGACAGAGAGCAGTAGAATTGGGCAGGGGAGCTGTAGTTAAAATGTATCTGTAGTATTAAAACAAACAGAAAGATTTACATTCATTATCACAACATGTCAACATTGGTGAAATCTGCTAAGAACAGTGAGTGTGGCTCATATTCACAGACCAATAAGAAATGATTTCCAGACTTGTTAAGGAAAAAATAAAGCTGTGGAGGAATGTAAGGAATGGACCACCATTTGTGTAAAATCTAAAAGGAAGGCTCTGCTTGTTCTGTTGGAGATTTCTGAACGATACAAAATTAAATTGCCAACAGCATTGACCTCTGAGGGAGGGGAAAATTGGGGAGCAGGGGTCAATTATGGAAAAAAACTTATTTCATGTAAATTTTTTTCAATTATTGGGCTGTTTATCTCTTGAATATATTTTCTCAATAAGAAAAAATTAAAGCAAAAATTATTGTAATTAAAAATGATTCGTACCCCACTTAAAGCCAAAATCACTCTTTCAAAGACTGTTTTACATAAAATGTAAGTTTACCCTTATGTTTGCCATCCTCCCGAATGACGATTTTTCTCAAGCATTCTTGCTAATAAGTTCCTTGTGATCAGTCTCACAGGAACATGCACTCAGCCTGCTGCATCTGCTTTAACTGTGCATCTATTCATATGGGATGACTGATACTTTCCCTAATAAATCTTACCATTTCCCCTGCTAGAGAAATGAGTGCTGACTAAATGGCTGATGACACATTGGAATTATTCCTACACTTTCTTATACAGTAAGACAAATCAACCCAAAGCAGAATTCCTGTTATAAACACTAACAGCTTTGGAGTATATCAGAGATGGGGGTAATACGATGAACCCAGTGAATCTAGATTTTTTTTGCCCAGAGACAGACTGAGGTAATCTGAGAGCAAAGGCAGAATTTGGAGTTCCTAACCTCAGATGTTTTATTTCCATGAGCCTATTTACAATCAAGAGATCTATCAGATCTAAAACTCAAATACTTTAAGTAGTGAGTATTCTCCTGTATTTAACACTGAATTTTAAAAGTGATTTGTGGTTCAGAAGCTAATTACCTTCCTGGAACAGTGATTTCAAACCTTTTCAAACCTAGGACCACTTTAGGGGACAAAACAATCTCAAACAATTGGATCTTATCACCCTCTGTCATCCTGAGCTGGACACATAAGGCCCATGCACCCTTTGGTGCACCATGCAAAGTTCTGGTTAATACCACCTTGCAGGTTGTCAAGGAAGCAGGGCAGTGGGGTGGGAGAGGAAAGGATTACAGTCATCTCTTTTTCATGTCTTTCATTTCACAACTTCTTCCTTCCCATGCCTGCAGGTGTGCTCACTTGCCTTGCTCCAGAGCCAAGAGACAGGTCAACTTTACTGCTTCTTATCCAAGTTGGCAGAGGTTATGGCAGCAGGGTGGTAACTCTGCCCGATGTTCCCAGGCTGCAGTTGGGATGTATCCAACAGCAAAGTCACTCGGTAAACAGTTCTCTGTTTCTCTTTCCCCTAAGTTGGCTAGGCCCTAGTACCACCCACTCTTTAATTGAAGACAAGCCCACAGACCAGAAACTTCACAGATCACCCTGTCTTAAAACAAGTCTTTTGTTAGGTACAAAATATCATCTACAGAGTCATCCATACACTACATCATTTCAACTCCAAACCTAATAGAGGTCTTTTTTGATGGTTTGACTTTTCTATTTTCAGTAAGATTTCTTGACCATCATTGAGTTCAATGTTCAAAAACCTTATTGTGTCTTTTTATGCCTTTCTTTATGTCACAGGGGGAAAGGTGAAGGGGAGATGAACAAACACTGTGTTTAGCAGTTATTTATCTTAATATATTTATAAACTAATTGGAAAGATAAACATCAATGTGAAAAAATTAAATAATTCAGGAAAAAATATCTTTAAACACCACAAATGAGGGGTTGAGATCAGAGAGTCATGGAAAGGTTAGGAAAAGAATCAAGAAAGGTGTGTGCTGGAGATGGGTTTTGAAGGAAGGGTGGAAAGTTGAGAAGTCTCCAGATGTGACAGAATGGTCAAGACCTCAGAGGGTAATTTCAGCAGAGCAGATTGTGAGACTGTCAGAGACCAGTCCTAATAAAGCAAAGCTGACTCCAGAAAACAGAAAAACAAAACAAGCAAATAAAACCAAGGGACCAGGGGCATTAAGAAGTTGGTGAAGAATATGTTGAGTCCTAGAGCTCAAATAAAATTTTTGAATCATGTTGTCCACCTGCACACCTTCATTTTACAGATGAGAACACTGAGGATTAGCATCATAAAACAATTTCACCATATCAGGTAACACATTAGTACCAGAGTAGAAATTCAACTCCAGGGCTTCTCACTCCCCATGCATCACACTTGGCTTCAAAACACAACACTCATGCTCAGATGACACCAAGGCCTGCTGAGGCCACTGACATACTAATGATAACAGCATGATTAATTCCAAATTAGATGCCTTATTGAAGGGATAAAGCTCATTTTGTGCATAGATATTTCTAAAAATTTCTTTTCTTGAATTGCATTACATATTGCATTATATTTCATATCTAATTAACATTCAAAATCTTCCATGACTCTGACTGACCTTTCTGACTTTATTTCCCAACACTCCCCACTGTAGGGCCTCCACTCCAACAAGGAACATCCATTCTGTTTTTGACTTTTGCCAAGTTCAGGCTCACTTCTGGGGGGCATTGCTTCTATCATTTCAGCCTCTAAGATTTTTTTGCCCATTTTCAACCTCAACAAAAACCTGACGGCTCAGTTAGGGTCTTTAGCTACCTCCTCTGCACTCCAACTTAACTCAATGCAACCTCATTCATGTCAATAAAATTTTATAGAGGACCTGCCATGTGGTAGGCATTCTACTAGACAGTAGAATTCCAAGATAAGAAAGGCACAGGTGCTACCTATTCTCAGGGTGATAAGAGTAGAAAGGGAATGCAAACACAAAAACAAATCTTTGTCACCCAGACTCATAAAAGTAGGCACAAGAACCTCAGAGACAGTACAGTCTAGAGGGGTGGAGGGGGAGGAGACCTCACTGAGACTGATGTCTCGGCTCTGTTAATGGTGAAACAGCAGTTCATCAGGCCTTTACTGGGGGAGGGAAAGGAAGGAAAAGGCCATTCCAGACAGAGAAGATTGGATGTGGAAATTTACAATATCTGGTGACTTTGGTTTTGGTATCAATTTTTTGACTCAAGTAGGTTTAGGTTTGGCACAAGGATTTGGTTTGCCTTCAAAATAGTGTGCAAATAAAGGAACAGAAAGTGAAAAGACCAGAAAAGTGGTAAGGGGCTCTGATGAAGAGCAGTAGAGACACTGTTAAGTGGGACAACTTAAATCAAGTGTGGGGGGAGGGTGGTTCAGAGCAATAAGGACCCCTCCTTATATTCAAGCAATTAAGTGAAGGTATGTGAAGAAAAGTTCTGGAGACAGACTTTGAAGAATGGGTAAAATTTCAACAGACTGCAATGGAGGTAAAGTCATTAATTACATCATTAGTGGAAACTGCAAAGCGACCACTTAATTGTTACCTGATTGTTCCAGGTATGCTAATTTTTCTCTCCTGAGACATATTACCTAAATTCTTCAAGGGCAGGCATTATTTTTCAAATTTCTTTATAATTGCCCCTCCAAGTCACTAACAAAGCTCTGGATACAAAGTAGGTGTTTGATCAATTATCAATAATCTTTTGGAGTACAGCAAAAAAAAAAAAAAAAAGAAAGAGAGAGATAAAAAGAAAACCCTCATATTTGTTCATGACAGGAGCTTGTTTTTGTTCCTAAATCTGTTGCTAAGAATGAAAATTCATAAGCTTTTATAAATCCATATTTGAAATGAAGATGGTGTGTAAAATTGGAAGCTTATGGTTGTCTAATAAAGAACAGAAGATTCCAATTAAAGCCAAAATTCCATCTCTAAGCAGCCTTTCTCACTGTGTGGGCATTGCAACTGCTAAGTTTGTTTAATAGATCAAATTAAATGGATGACTGTTTTTGAAGGGCATCTTAGGGACTTGGGACTTAGCTTTGCTTTGGTGTGTATTTCCCTAAGCTCACTACAGACAGAAGTATTCAGTCTTATTATCTGAAAGTCAAACCACTTTTAGATATTGGGGAGAATGATGTAAATACTTCAAGAAGGACCATTTATGCATGTTATTTATTTTTCTTGCTGAGGAAAAAAAAAAGGAGCATTGAGTTTCATCAATTCTTTCTCCCTGACCCAAATCTAATAGAGCTCTGAAAAATACTCTGACAAAAAAGTGCTCTAAGTGCAAGGGATAATTTATGTTAAATAAAAAGAAATGTCGTTTTCATGTGTTCAACAGTGTTCATATCACATTACATATGTTATTTTTAACTCATAAGTAGTGAGATACTGTCAAGCAAGGATGATATTTCAAATAGTTAACAGTGGTACAGCATGTAAACTAACATTCAGATGAACCCCTGAACAATCTGGCTGGATTCCAGTTGGTTCACTGACCTTGCATACACACCTACATGGAAGCCCTATTGTAGTAGACTGTAAAGCTAACTTTGTTCATCCATTTCCCTTCCAGTAGCAGCCACACTTTTTCCTTTGGCGACCTACCCTCCCTCAGAGGAAATGGCCATCATGGGACTCTACATTTCCTGGGTCACAAGGGAGAAGCAAGCAATCTGCATTTTAGCCAATCAATATGGGAAGCAGGGGGGGGGGAAATCCCCCCAATCAAAATAGTACATTTTCTTGATCTCAGTAATTAGTTGAGGGTTATGTGAATGAAAGAGTTTAGGCCAAGTAGAGTCCTCCCCAGAAATTTTCATCTGAAGTTAAGGGGATGATTTTCTCTATTTAAGAGATTGCTAAACTTGAAGGATGTAAGCCCAAGGCACTTGGAGCCCATCTTATCTTTGTAGAGAAGAAATCTTAACCAAAGACTGAAGACAAGAAAAAATAAGTGAACCCAAGAAAGATGAGACACAAGGTTCTGAAAGCAATATTTGGGCTTCTGGAAGGCAGGCCTACAGCCAGATATGATCTCCTAGACTTCCTAGCTACTCAAGGAATATTTTTTCTTTCTTTTTTGTTTTTGCTTAAACTAAATTGAGTTGAACTTCTGTTCCTAACACTCAAGTAAGAACTGATTAATAATCATGCCCACAAAATACAGTCTATATGATTTGTATTACACAATACTGATGAAATCTTTAAAAATACAAATCTATGTAATTTCTATTGCACAATGCTGATGAAATCTTGAACTTGATTGAAAACTCTGCTTTAAATTAAGTTTTTCTAAGGCTCTATACCAATGTATCATGTAACTAGAAGCCATCATGGGCCCTTAATTGGGGAATAACAAAATCGAGATGGTGTTTTGGAAAAGATTGGCAGGCACGAGATGTATGCAAATAATCAAAAAAACATGTTCATACATGTACTCAGGAATATATGTGTGTATGTGTGTGTACATATATATGTATGTGTATATACATATATATATGTACATATATATACACAAACATATATATGTACATATATATACACATACATGTATATGTATATATATACACATACACACATTCTTAATTTTCAAAGATGCCAGATGCCATTTCTTTTTGTTAGCACAACTGAAAAGAACTATTATTGCTAGTACCATTAAAATGTTTGGAAATTATTATACCCTCTTCCTTTAAATTATTTGGAACACGGAATCAGGTTTACTACATTCATTTATCCTGTAAGCATATTTTAGGAAATTGCTATGCACAGGTTACCAGTGTAGGCACTAGGGATAAAAAAGATGAATGAGACAACTTCTCTGCCCTCCAGGAGCTAACAGTCTAGTAAGAGAAACAGAAGTGTAAATAGATAAAGGGCATAAGAATTGGTGGTGTCAGCACCCTTCCTTCTACTGGAGGTGGTCTCCTCTTCCTCCTGGGAAGCACAGGTATCTGAGAGCTAGATACAAGGAGCCCAGGATAAATGCATAGCTCCCCAGTGTTCCAGGCTAAACTGCTCAGTAAAACCTAGGATTTTCTGGCATTTCAGGCTCAACTCAGATGCAATACTATTGCTTTGATTTTTATTCTTTGATTTTTAAAGAACTTTCTCACCAGAAAGATAATGAGTTAGGTATCCAATAGTTGATGAATATAGTCTTGTTTTAACTCTCATTGCAAGGCTAGATATGGTCTTTAGGAAATTACTTTGGTTGATTTATGCTTCAAATCGAAAATTAAGGTTAGATTCTAAAAAGCTTAATTACCAACCAAACGCTGGAGAGCACAGAGAGGGAACCACCAAATTTACATTTTCAGTCATTGTCAAACCTATTTATTCCCAGCCATCCTTTCCTACAGAGGCAGAGCAGCTAGGTCTTGAAGTGGATTTCTTCACAAGAAATTCCTTGAGGCTATGACATTTTCCTCAATTCCTCATTGGAATCTCATGATAATTTAACCCATAGCTGGAATTCACTTAGAGGTTCTCAGAAGCTAGAGGCCAAAAAGACAGAGTCAATTTCTTTCATCATTTTCCCCCTCTTTAGTTCCTGGATCTTTCTGAGTGTTGTTTTGTTTTGGTAGATGAGAGAGATACTTAATAAATGAAGAGAAAAAAAAACAAGTCTCCCATTTCTTTTCCCTTTTTATTCTAACTGGCTTTTTTCCCCCACTGTGAACTTCCAAATGAGATGTAATCTAAAATGGCTTATTTTTTTTCCCAAAGTAACTCTTTCAAAGGGGAAAAGAAGCATCAATTGAGTTAGATTACTTGTTATAAACAATTTAGTGCCTGAGTTCTAAATTAAGCTAGAAAGCACTTTGGAAATTACCTTGCTCAAATTCCTCAAATATTTCAAATCTTCAAATATTCAGACTGGTTTTCCCACACAGAACTAGACAGTAGCACAGCCAAGAACCCAGATCTCAGAAGGCATTTGGTATTGCTAGAAATTCCCTGCCCATTTCTCATAACAACTGTTACTGCTTTAATGAACCTACTACTTTCCCATCACTCTGGCCCCCTACCTCAAGGGAAATTAAAATCTACTTAGCACAATGTCCAGATTTCACCTCTAAAATTTCTCATCGCCCATAGCAAAATATTATCAACACTTTTCAAGAGTAATCCTGTCATTTGTTATCTGGGTCTCATGGAGTCCCATTCCCTCTAGAACTCTATTCTTTTGTTTTGTAATATTTATTTTTTAGTTATAGCTGGACACAATATCTTTATTTTTTATTTTATGTGGTGCTGAGGATTGAACCCAGGCCTCACACTTGCTAGGCAAGCGTTCTAACTTCTAAGCCACAACCGCAGCCCTCTGAAACCCTATTCTACTAATAGTTTTGTTTTATCTGCATAGGGATCCTCACTCCATCTGCATCTCCTGTTCAATATGTAAACATGCTTGCATATGATATTTATGGTGAGTTTGTCCCCCATTCCACAAACTCTTTTCTTTTCATCATAACAAAACTTAGGAAAGTTTACACATTCTCAACTCTCAGTCACTCCTTCAACTTCAAAAATCCAACTTTTTTAAAGAATTTTTTTATTGTAGATGGACACATCCCTTTTATTTATTTATTTATTTAGTTAGTTAGTTAGTTAGTTAGTTAGTTATTTTTATGTGGTGCTGAGGATCCAACCCAATGCCTCACACATGCTAGGTAAGCACTCTACATCTGAGCACAACCCCAGCCCCCAAAATCCAACTTTGTTACTACTATTCTACTAAAAATGTGTGGTCTAAAGCCATCTGTGCCTTTCAAGGACATTTTTTTAAATTGAGAACTTGCTTCTCCTTTGGCTTCCTTATTCTCCTCTTCCTGTTGGTTTACTTCTAGGTTTTTCTTTCTTCCTTCATTCATTCCTTAATTACTGATGTTTCCCAGGGTTCTGTTCTCAGCAGCATTCCTTCTTATTCTCTCCTACAAATGATAAGTCTCATTTATGCCTCAGCCCTCACACACATCTATATAATGTACACATACCATTTAAAGGAAAAGATTACTCCTAGATATTCAATGGTGACAAATTATTTTTATTGTAACATTACTTACTTATTTAAATATAAAATTAAATTTCTATGTTTATAGTTGTTATATGACTTTACAACTAAAACTTTGCAAAATGAATGCAAATAAAACCAAACATCTTTAAAAAACCCTCATAAAATGAAATAAACATTAATTTGTGTGTTAGTGATGTTGTTTTTTGAAACTAAATTGCTGCCTCACCAGCAACTGGTTGCTAATAACATGGCTCTTCTTAATTGAAATAGAGCTGAGTGCTGTGTGATGATTCAGTTCTCCCACCCCTCTTCTCTATTCAAACTACAATGAAACTTCTTTCACATTGGCAAGCACAAAATGACACTTGACCTGATTGCATCATTTGCATATTAAGCCTGGCTCTATGACACTTGGCACCAGCAGGATTATAAACAGAAATACAAATGCTGTCACTAGAGTAAGTTGTCAATACTTACTTACATGGTGGTCATCCAAATAATCCAGATTATGGTTGAAATGAAAACATGAATATAAGCATGAATATAAAAACCAATGTAGTGAACACACAAATCCCTGAAAATACATGTGGAAACATCCCAGAGATCTGGGGACCCCAACTTTGTGAGTTTCAGATCTGTATCTGCAGCTCAAATCCCTCTCTCAAGTCTCTGCCCTGTATTTCCAACTGCCTACTAAAAATTTTTCTACCTACATGACATCGCAGATGCAACATGTCCAAACTGAACTTGTTATCATTCCCCACACACACACCCACCTTAACTTCTATTCCCAATCTTAGTTAATGACATCATCATCTACCATGATACCTAAGCCAAAAATTTAAGTCTCATCCTAGATTCTTTCCTCTGCCTCACCGCCTACATTCAAGTCTTATTGATGTTACTTCCTAAACTTCTTTTAAATCAATTGTCCCTTTACCTTTGACCCAAAACTTCTATTCAGAAACTATCTCAAGGAAATAATCTACATATTTAGAGTTGAGGCAAGGCTAAGGGAACCAAGAAGGGAGAGTAAAGGATACTGAGACTGGCAACGGTGGGAAGCCAATACTAGAAGGCCCAAAAGGGAAGGAAATGTGAAGCTGTCATTGGACCTCAATGAGAGTTGTAGCTCCGATAGGAGCTGTGGCCATAAGAGACTTTGGTAATAACAGCCTCTGACAGAAGGCAGCCAGATAGAGGAAGCCACCCTCTCAATCTTATGGAATGTCCTATTTAGGAACCTAACCAGAAATCAGAGGGCAAAGGAACCCAAATGATAACCAGCCTTATAGAACACAGAGCAGAGCAGAGAAGAATATTTAAAAAGAATTGAAGCTCTTTTTTTATTTAATTAATTTATTTTAATTAGGTATATATGAAAGCAGAATGCATTTGATTCATTGTACATAATTGCAGCATAACTTTTCTTTTCTCTAGTTATACATGATGTAGTGTTGCACATATGTGCAGTCATACATGTACCTAGGGTAATGATGTCCATCTCATTCCACCATCTTTCCTGCCCCCATGCTCCCTCCCCACCACTTCCTCCCCTTTGCCCAATTAAAGTTAAAGAAGGGCATCTAGATTGCTTCCACAGTTTAGCTATTGTGAATTGAGCTGCTACAAACATTGATGTGGCTGCGTTACTATATACTGGATGCTGATTCTAAGTCCTTTGGGTAAAGACCAAGGAATGGGATAGCTGGGTCAAATGCTGGTTCCATTCCATGTTTTCTAAGAAATCTCCATACAGCTTTCATAAGTGGTTGCACCAATTTGTAGTGCCACCAGCAATATGTATGAGTCTGCCTTTTCCCCCACATCCTCGCCAACACTTATTGTTGTTTGTATTCTTGATAACTGCCATTCTGACTGGAGTGAGATGAAATCTTAGCATTGCAGCTCTTATACTTGCATTCCCATGTTTATTGTGGCACTATTTACAATAGCCAACATGTGAAATCAGTCAAAGTGCCCATCAACAGATGAAGTGATAAAATATGTGAAATCAGTCAAAGTGCCCATCAACAGATGAAGTGATAAAATAATATGATATATATATATATATATATATATATATGGAGAGAGAGAGAGAGAGAGAGAGAGAGAGAGAGAGAGAGAGAGAGAGAGAGAGAGAGAGAGAGAGAGTACTATTCATCCATAAAGAAGAATCAGATCATGTCATTTGCAATAAAATGGGGTGACCAAAGGTTATGTTAAGCAAGATAAGCCAGACACAGAAAAACCAGTACTATATGTTTTTTCTCATGTTTTCTCACATATGGATAATTGGAAGAAAAAAAAAGGATGACTTAAACACGGAAGACTGACTATTAGGAAAGGGGAAGATGACCACAGAGAAGGGAGTAAAAGAGAGTAAAGGGAGAGTGAAATGATCACAGCACAATGAATGCATATGTGGAAATGTCACAGTGAAACCCATTGATTTGTACAATTGACACATGTTATAATAACAAGAATTGCAGCTCTTATGAGTATGAGTTAGCTTTAGCACCCCTACTCAACAGATGGTTTGATTTACCAGAAAATAAAAGCAATTGAAATGGAAATCCTGGAAGAAAAGGAGAAAGAACTTCTGGGAATTAGGGTGTTCTAAATAGCCAGATATTCTCAGAACTTAGAAAACCACGTGCATGCCCAGGGTGGGATGCATGCTGGAAAAGACCTGAGAAGATGAAGCCTTTGCCTCTGGCTGGTCTCCAGGCTCTGTGCAAGCAGGAAACAGAAGGCTGAGGCAGAGGTGTGGAGCCTGGTCTGAGTAATGAAGGATTGTTCTAAGCCAATCTCCCAAGACTGGGAGAAGCTTTTCTTCTTTCTTTCCCCCTTTCCCCTGCCATTTTCCCCCTTTTAAATTTTTTGTTTCTCTTTTTCTCTTATGTTAATCACGGCAAAGCTGACCTTCAAAAATGAGGGAGAGGGACTGGGTTGTGGCTCAATGGCAGAGCATTTGTCTAGTACATGTGGGGCACTGGGTTCAATCCTCAGCACCACATAAAAATAAACAAAATAAAGGTATTGTGTCCACCTATAATTAAAAATGAATAAAAAAATGAGGGAGATAGTAAGACCTTCCCAGATAAAAGCTGAGAGAGTTTGGTCTTGATAAACCACTCTACAAAAGTATGTTTTAAAAGAACACTTTTTGCTGAAATGACAGGGCACGAGAGAGTAACTGGAAGCCATATGAAGAAGCCACAGAAAGAACTCCAATACAGGTGATCATATAAGAAATAAAAACCTCACAACTTTTAGTTTGTAACTCCTCTTTTATATTTCCTACATGATTTTAAAGATAAATACATAACAAAAATTATATCATTTTGTAGGTATAAAGGTATAATTTGTGACAATAACAACATAAAGCAGGGGGCAGAACTGTATAGGAACAGAGGTTATGTGATATTGAAGCTACATTGGTATCAATTCAAGCTAGGTTGTTATAAGTTTAGAATGTTTATTGTAACCCCCATGACAACCACTTTAAAATCTTTAAAACTCATATGAAAGAAATAAGAAGGGTAGGGCTGGGGTTGTAGCTCAGGGGAAAAGTGCTTGCCTAGCATGTGTGAGGCACTGGGTTCCATCCTCAGCACCATATGCAAATAAACAAAATAAAGGTCCATCAACAACTAAAAAATATTTTTAAAAAAGAAAGAAAGAAGAAGGGTATCAAAATTCACATTCCACAAAGTCAACCAAATATAAAAAAAGGACAGTAATAGAGGAAATAAGGCAGAAAAGGATAAGACACACTGAAAACAAACAGCAAATGGCATTCCGTTCTTATCAGTTATTCCTTTATGTAAATAGATAACATTTTGAAATCAAAAGATAAAGAGATTGGCAGCATGTGTGTTTTAAAATGATGCAACTGTAAACACTTTCCATAAAGAGACTCGTTTTAGATCCAAAGACCCAAATAGATTGAAAGTGGAAAGATGGTGCCATGAATCGAATTTGCACCCTCTACAAAATGTGTTAAAATCCTAACACCCAATACCTATGAATGTGAACTATCTATGAATGTGAACTCTTCTGGAAATTGGGTCTTTGCAGACAACCAAAGTATGATGAGGTCATTAGGGTGGATCCTAGTTCAATCTGAGCAGAAAGCTGATAGAAAGAAGGCCAAGTGGAAAGGCAGCAGAGATGGGAGCCATGTAGCCACAAGCCAAGGAATGCCTGGGACTCTCAGAAGCTGGAAGAGGCAAGGAAGGATTCAAGGAAGGTTCCTGCCAGAAAAAATCCAGAGGGAAGCCTGACCCTGATAACACCTCTATTCAACATTTCTGACCTCCAGAACAGTGAGAGAGATGTTCATATTACTTTATGCCACTCTGTGACACTTCGTTACAGTATCCTTAGGAAACTAATACAGAGAGGAAAAAGGTATTCCATGAAAATAGCAATCAACACAGAACAGGAATGGCTACACGAATATCAATTTAAGCCAAAAACTGCCAGAAGAGAAATAGAAGGTGATTTTGCATTGATGAAAGAGTAAATTCATCAAAAGGATGTAAAAATTATACACATTTACACCAATAGGATAACTCAAAAATGTGCAAAAATAGTGCCATGATTGAAGGAGGTTCTACAACATTAGGTGGAAACTTCAATACCCCAAAATTGTTACAGCATCTAGAGAGAAAATCAAAAAGAAAAATTAAGTATTTTAAACAACCTAGACCAACCAGACCTTTACAAAACAACAAGACCTAACAAACTTCACCTAACAACAGCATTAACAATCTTCTCCAGTGAGTATGGAACATTCTTCAGGTTAGGCCACAAAACAGACTCAATGAGTTTTAAAAGATTAAAATCATGCAGTGCACATTCTCTGACCACAATGGAATGAACCTAGAAATAACAACAAAGGGAAAATTGGAAAATTCATAAAATGGGAAATTAAAAAGCACTCTTAAATAATGAATGGATCAAAGAGAAATAACAAGAAATGTTAGAAAAATACTTAGAAATGAATGAAAAAGAAAATACAGCATATCAGAAATTACAGGATACAGCAAAAGCAAGAGTCAGAGAAAATTCACAGCTTTAAACATCTATAGATACTCCCAAATTTATTATAGCATTATTATATCCTGATAAACCCATAATGAGTTGAAGATATTATAAGTCAAAAATGTACTTAATACATTTAACACTTATTTACCAAATATCAGAGTTTAGTAACATAGGACAAGTAGAATGAAACAAACATTATTACTGTATGTATATATGTGACTGCATGACCAATGTGATTCCACAACATGAATGCTCAGAAAAATGAGAAATTATATCTCATCTATACATGATATATCAAAGTACATAAATGCATTCAACTTCATGTATAACTAAAGCAAATTTTTTTAAAGAGAGAGTGAGAAAGAGAGTGAGAGTGAGAGAGAGAGAGAGAGAGAGAGAGAGAGAGAATTTTTTAATATTTATATTTTAGTTTTCGGCAGACACAACATCTTTGTTTGTATGTGGTGCTGAGGATCAAACTTGGGCCACATGCATGCCAGGCAAGCGAGCTACCACTTGAGCCACATCTCCAGCCCCTTAAAGTGAATTAAAAAAAAAATTAAATTAAGTAAATGGGAGAATGTGAAAAAGAGTGAAAGAAAGCTGACAAAAAAAGGGATTGAAAAAGAATACTACAAACAATCATATGTCAAAAAAAATCAATAATAGCTATACATGGTAGCACATACCAATAATCCCAGCAACTGGGGAGGCTAAGGCAAGGTCACAAGTTTGAGACCAGCCTAGGCAATTTAGTGAGACCTTGTCTGTCTCAAAATTTAAAATAATAATAATAATAAAAAGGGCTGGAGATGGAGATGTAGCTCAGTGGTAGAGTGCCCCTAGATTCAGTCCATAATACCACACACACACACACACACACACACACACACACACAAGTGGATCAAAGCTCCACTTTGTAAGAGCTAAAACTACAAAACTTTTAGAATAACACAAAGGTAAATTTTCATGCCCTCATGTAAGATAAACAAAGTTAGATAATCTAGATGAAACGAGCAAATTCCTAGAAACACACAATCAACAAAATTGACTCAAGAAGAAATAAAAAATATGAGCAGAGTCCTAACGAGTAAATGGGTAGTTAAAAAAAAAATCCCAACAAAGAAAAGTCCAGGAACAGATGGCTTCAGCGTTGAGTCATACCAAACATCCAAAGAAAAATTAACACCAATCCTTCTCAAAATTTTCAGAAAACTAAAGATTAGAGAACACTTCCTACTCAACATATGAGGGCAGCATTACCCTGACACCAAAACCAGATCAAAAGCTGAAAAGAAAAGAAAATTACAAGCTGACATTCTCAACATATATGAATATAGATTGCAAAAATCCTCAAAAAACTGCTAGTAAACCAAGTCCAACAGAATATTAAAAGATTACAGACCATGAATCAAATGGTTTTTATACCAGAAATGTAAGGATGATTCAACATTTTTTTAAAAAGCAGATGATGAAATTCATCATATTATAGAATGAAGGGAAAATACCATGTGGTCATCTGAATGATGCAAAAAAAAATCATTTAACAAAATGACAAAAAAAAAAACAGAGAAAACTAGGAATAGAAGAGCTCTTCCTCAATGTTATTAAGGGCATTTATTGATTACCCACAGCTAGTATTGCACTCAGTGGCAAAAGACTGAAAACTTCCCTCAGGAACAAGACAAGGATGACCACTTTCACTTATGCTATCATTGTATTGGAAATATTAGGTAAGAGAAATATTAGGTAAAAAAATAATAATAGAAGACATACAATTTAGAAAGAAGTAGTAAAACTATTTCTTTATGCACATGGCACGATCCTCTATATAGAAAATCCCCCAAAACCCATAAAAGAAAATTAGCTACTAAGCAAATTCAGTAGTTTTGAGTATAACATCAATACTAAAAAATCAATTTTATTGCTATACAACAACAGCAAACAAGCTGAAAAAAAATAAGAAAAAAACTCAACTTACAAAATCATCCAAAAGACAAAAAAAACTTAGAATAAATTTAAGGAGGTGAAAGACTAAGAAAGCAATATGGCAAATGATTGCAGTTTGTGAACTTAGGAAAAAGAATGTAAGATATTACCATGATTTGGACCTGGTTTATCTCCCAAAGGTTCACATGCTGGAAGCTTGGTCCCTAGTGGAGTCCTGTGAGAGATAGTGGGACCTAGTGCAAGGTGATTAGGGCAAATGGGGGTTCTGCACTTAGAAGGGATTATCGTTGCTCTTGCAGGAACCCAGTTAGTTCTCACAGGAGTGGGTTGTTAGAGAGCAAAGCCACACCATGCACTTGGCTCCTTCTGCACACAGTTCCCTTTCTGATTGTCTACCATGTGGTAACACAGACAAGGGGACCCCTCACCAGAGACTGAACAAATGAGGTTGCCCAATATAGGACTTTCAGCTTCCAAAACTGGAACCCAAAGAAACCTTTTTTTTTTTAAATAAAATATCTAGCTTTGGGTTTTATTTGTTAGAGCTGAAAACGGGATAACACATATAGGTATTTATTGAAGGGTTATTTCAAATTTTATAGAGAAATGACTTTTCAAAATAAAATGTTGAGAAAAACTTTTTCAAATAACAAAAATATTATTTTATTATACTATTAGCTTCAATATATAGAATTAAAAATTGGCAAAATTCCAAAGAGAAGTTGGCAAATTCACCATCCAAGTGAGAGATTTTAATGAACTCTGTTAATAACCGGTAAAGCAGCTTTAAAAATCAAGAAGCATGCACAAGGCCCTAGGTTAGATTCCCAGTTCCACTCCCCAGATCAATAAGAATAAAGAATATCTGAACAAGTTTGATTTAATAGATACATATTTATACAACAACTGGAAAACAAAAAAAGTGTAACCTTTTTAATCACATAGAGTATATACAAAAATTGACCAGGTGTCAGGAGATACAGTGTCTCAATAAATTTGGATGAATCAATATCACACAGAAAACATCATGACTGCAATGCTGCTGATTATACTAAATCTATGAAGATACAAATTTGGAAATTTTAAAACATACTTCTAAATCTAATTTTCATTATGAAAATTAGAAAAAAATGGGACTAGGAATATATGTATAGTCAAACTTTAGAAAAAATAAAAACTAAAACTTAATAAGACCCAACTTTTTGTTTGTTTTTGTTTTATGATGCTGGAAATTGAACCCTTGTGTTCACAAGGCAAGTGTTCCACCACTAAGCTACATCTCTAGCCCTAGGCATAACTTTTAAATATTAGAAAGAGTGCAACATAACAAAGATATTAAAAGTTGGAAGATAATTAAAACATAAATTAATGAAATAAAAATAAATATATACCAAAGAGCATTAACAAAGAAAAAAAGTTATTTTTTGAAACAATGATAAAATTGGCAACAAAAATTATTCAATAAAAAGGAGAGGAATAAATTAAAGTATTAGAAAGTAAGTACAGATGCAGCATACATTAAAAAACTAACATAAAACATTAGGAAGATATGTATACCAATAAATTTGAGAACTTGAATAAAAAAAAACTTAGAAAACAACCTGAAAATTCAAAAAAAATTACAAGTTAATTTATAATGATAACATAATTTGATACCAAAGTCAAGCTAGGTTATTACAAGGAAGAAATTTCAACTCATTCTCACTCATAAACATAAATGCAATAATCATAATTAAAAAGTAGTAACCCAAATTGGAATGGTTCTAGACTTTGCAGTGTGTTCAAAAAAGGGATCCATGAGCTGGGGATGTGGCTCAAGCGGTAGCGCACTTGCCTGGCATGTGTGTGGCCCGGGTTCAATCCTCAGCACCACATACAAAAAATGTTGTGTCCACTGAAAACAAAAAAATAAATATTAAAATTCTCTCTCTCTCTCCTCTCTCTCTCCTCCCTCTCTCCTCCCTCCCTCTCTCTCTCTCTCTTAAAAAAAAAGGATCCATGGGCTGGGGCTGTAGCTTAGTGGTAGACACCTGCCTTTCATGTGTGAGGCACCAGGTTCAATCCTCAGCAACACATAAAAGTAAATAAATACATATATTTTAAAAAAATAATTAAGGAAACTAAAAAAGTTTTTTTTAAAAAAGTGACTCATCATGAATAAGCCTATTCTCCAGCCAAATCACCTTGGTTTACTGTTACTAAATGCTTAACATGCATTCAACCTTCACATTAAAACCTTGTAAGATAGAAATTATACTATTATTCCTGTTTTACAGACAAGAAACCCAAGGCATTGACAATTTAAGGAAACAGTCCATGTCCTAAAGCTGAGTTGTACTCTCAAGAGCTTTCCAAGCTTTCAACACAGGTTAATTCTTGAGTTGGGACTCGTTTCACAAGCTGGGGCACTTTCTCAAGTGGCTTCATTTGTATGTAACTGTAATGCCCAACTAAAGAAAATATAAACAATGAAAAAGTCTGGCACTAGCTACTTTTAAAGCTGGGCATAAATACTTAACTTAACATGCGAGGCTTTGGTTGGCTTTTGTGTAATTCTCATGGCTTTCCTTCAGAGTGACAGATCACCATCCAGCTCTAAGCCATCACATTCTGACATGCTCACACAAAGTATTAAAATACAGTTGAAAATTGGTAGGGATTTTTCCTCATACATTTTTTTTTCTGGGTGAAAATCTTCCCAAAAGCTCCATGAAGAACTACCTAGATGTTTAATTAGCTATAAATAAATTTGTCAAACCCTAAACCAGATACACGGATATAGAATAACTATCAACAATTGCAATTTGCTGCCTAGACTGTCCACCTCCCCCAATCATGTTGCCACTCAATAACTGAAAAAAATGGTCTATTTCCAAGGGAGAAGAAGAAATGACTGCTGGGGTGGCAACCAGTGAGATGTCAACAATCATTTTGATTTTACCTATGTACCATAATTTAATTAAAGTGATCCCATGTTGAAAGATACTTAGGTTGTTAATTTTACACTATTATAAAGAAAGCTACAATAAACATTTCTAACATTTTTATATTTTTAATTTTTCCTCAACATAAATTCCTAGAATTTTTGTATTGAAGCTGATTTTTAGGCCTTAAATATACATACATATGTATATCGCCAAGCTACAATCCAAAATATTTATGCAGATGTAAGCTCACACCAAAAGTATAAAAGTTCCCATTTCTTCACACTTTCAAAAATGTTAATTAACTTCACTATTGCTTTAAATATTTGAAAATACAAGAAAAATTATATAAATGTCTTCTTTTAAGGCTTAGCTTTAAAATTACAAAACAAAAATTGTTTATTGATAAAAATTTAACAGTCCAAATGTATAAAGCAAAAAGTACCTCCTTTTCCCAGCCCACTGCCACCATTCTCATTCCCAGGGGGGAATCACTGTCAACTATTTGTCAACTCCACAGCTGCAGAGATCTTGTTCATTTATGGCTCTCTAATTGATGGCCCGATTTTTCGCATATTCTGCACATTAATAAATGTCTGTTTATAAAAATGGCATCATAGCTACATTATTTTCTAACTAATAAATTCTACCCAACAGCATACTATAAATATCTTTCTGTACTTTCTATACTTTGCATATAGGTCTGCTTCATAAAAAAATAAATAAATAAATGCAGGAGAGCACTTGCCTCCTGTGTGTGAGGCACTGGGTTTGATCCTTAAAATCACATTAAAAATAAACAAATAAAATTAAGGCAGGCTGTCCATCTACAACTACTATATATATATATATATATATATATATATATATATATATATATATATATATATATATATATTTAAATGCAGGGCTGGGGATGTGTAGAGTTCTTGCCTTGCATGTGTGAGGCCCTATGATCCATCTCCAGCACCACCTAAATAAATTAATTTTAAAAATAAATAAATGCATAGTGTTTCATTGTACGACCATGACATAATTTATCAAACCCCTACTTAGATTCTTCCATTATTTCACTAGTATAAGCACCACTCACAGAAATATCCTTGGAAATATATCTCTGTGCAAATATTTCTAAGCAATAAGATCCAATAACAGTTTCAAGGTAAAAAAAAAATGTGTTTTTTTTTTTTTTTTTTGTGTGTGTGTGTGTGTGTCTCAAAACTGGGCATAGTGTCACATGCCTATAATTACATTTACTCAAGAGGCTGAAGCAGGAGGATAGCAATTTTGAGGTCAGCCTCAGCAACTTAATGAGATCCTGTCACCCAATACAAAATAAAAAGGGCTGTGGATATAGCTCAGTGATAAACACCCCTGGATTCAATCCCTAGTATTTGTCCCAAAAGTGTGAAATTGTTTTCTTCCGTATCTAAATGTTTCCCTATTCTTAAGTCAGCATTTGATATTGAAAATATTTAGGCATTTTTTACTATTAGACATAAAATTTTTCCTCATTATTTGAATTTTAGACATAATCAATTAGGCAATAACTAATATTTTCTTATGATTACTGGCCATTTGTATTTCATCTGTAAATGCCTTGTTAGGTCCCTTATCTATTTTCCTATTAGTTTTTGTCTTTTTCTTACTTATCTCAAGGAATTTGAGATATATAATTAATATATTTTATATATATAATATATATAATTAATATACTTTAATTACCTTTAGTCTACTACATATTTTGAAATATTTTCTCCCGGTTTGTTTGTTTTTTCTCTCTCTCTCATTGTGGTATCACAGATCTTATATTCAAGTTTCTTTTTTAATATACATAAATATTTAGTAGTAGAAGGATACAATACCTTTATTTATTTATTTATTTATTTATTAAATGAAAGTTTGTTTTTTTTTTTTAAAGAGAGAGAGAGAATTTTTTTAATATTTATTTTTTAGTTTTTGGCAGACACAACATCATTGTTTGTATGTGGTGCTGAGGATCTAACCCAGGCCGCACGCATGCCAGGCGAGCGCGCTACCACTTGAGCCACATCCCCAGCCCCAGTTTTATTTATTTTTATGTGGTGCTGAGGATCAAACCCAGTGTCTCACATGTACCCCTGACCTTCAATCCTGTCCCTTCAAATTTATCTTTTTGGGTATAGTACCATGGTGATTTAATTACCATAGCTTTATATAATATTTTGCTATCTGGTATCATAAGCCACTCATCAAAACTCTTTTCAAAAATGTTTTGATTTTAGGGCTGGAATTGTGGCTCAGTGGTAGAGTTTTTGCCTAGCATGCATGAGACACTGGGTTCAATTCTTAGCACAACATTAAATAAATAAATAAGTAAAGGCATTGTGTCTGCCCACAATTTATATATATGTTTTGACTTTAGTTGACCCTGTCTCTAAATAAAATACAAAATAGGGCTGGGGATGTGGCTCAGTGGTTGAGTGCCCCTGAGTTTAATCTCTGGTACGTGCCCCATCCCCCACAAAAAATGTTTTAACTTTTACATTTCCAGTTTAATTCATTAGCTTTCCCAGAAAGTTTTTCCTTTTATTCAAAATTTTTTTACTGGACTACCATATCAAATCACCCAATGCAAACATCTTTGTATCTCCACTGAGTCTTTCCTCTCTCTCCCCAATAAACTTTCTTCAAGATTTCTCAAACCTTCCCCTGTTCACTGCTCCCATAGTCATTGATTTATTGCAGTCCTCTTTGCTTCTGAGTTACTGCAATAATCTCCTAACAGGCCTCCCAATCTCCAATCTCACCCTCCTCCAATCCATTCTCTACACTGTGATCAGACAACACTTCTCAAAAAAAGAAAATCTGGTTATGTGACTACATGCTTGAAATTCTATGAGGTAAAGTTTGGACCCTCCAATTTCTGGTAATGTTTACCTACCAGTCTAGTCTCTTTCTCTTCCTTCTTCCTTGTTAATTCATGGTGATTTTCTTCCTTTTCTTTCATGACTCTTCTTCTCTGTGTAGAAACTTTTCCTTTTCTTTTATGTTTAATCATCTTTTATTCTCCTGAAAACTCTGCTGAAGCATCACCTTCCCCAGAACCATCCATCTGTGATCCCACAGCATTAGTGCCCACATACTTCTGTCATAACACCTGTCAAACCACTCAGGACATGAATGTTCATAGTAATTCTGTTATAGCCCCAAATAATCTAAATGTCCATTAATAATAAAATGGATGAATAAATATGGTTTGTTCATACACTGGGATGCTCAATACCAATAAATAAATAGCAAGCCTCTGAGACATAAAACAACACGGATAAATCCTACAGACATAATGTGAATACAAGAAGACAGACTCTTAAGATGCTTAATATACCATCCCCCACAGCCACACTGAAAAACCTAATGAGTCACAAGACACTGGGGTAGGGTATACAGCTGAATCATGCCTCCAAAGTGAGAAAAAAAATAGGTGTAGATTGAGCTCTTCTTCACTCTGCATAACAAATCTTTTTACAGTAAGACTAGAAAGAATCAAACTATTGTACAGTAATTAACTGTGTTCCAGGGCAAAGGTCAAAAACATAGGATACAAAATATCTAGCATCTAGCAAGGTGATATCACCATATCCTGAATCCAGTAAAAAATTGCCAGACATGAAAAACACCAAGGAAAAATGACTCATAATGAGGAGAAAATTCCATCAGTTGAAACCAATCCAGAATTGACAAAGCTGAAAAACTTAGTAAACATTATTATAACAGCATACTTGCTACTTGTTCAAAAATTAAATAAAGATATAGTACATATGAAAAAATAAATTCAGCTAAAACTTTCAGAGATTAAAACTACAGTGGATGAAATGGAAAACACTCTGAATGATATTAACAACAGATTTGACATTGTTGGAAGAAATTGATAACAGAGAAGGAAAGATTAATTGATTTATAGAAATAGCAAATAAAACCTAGAGACAAAAAGTAATTTTTAAAATAAGTAGAACATGAATGATCCACAAGATCAGAGTCCTTCATGGAGAGGAAATATGGTGGCAAAATTTAAAAAAAAAAAAGTATTTGAAGAAAGACTAAAATCTTCCAAACTTGATGGAAATTATAAACCCAACCTATTCAAGAAGTTTAAGCACTCCTGAGCATAAAAACATGAGGAAAAACTACACCAAAGCCCATCATAATTTAATTACTCAATACCAGTGATAAAGAGAAAATGTAAAAAGTAGCTGGAGGAAAAAAAGACACATTATGGAGAGAGCAATAAAGATAAGGATAATAGCATGGTTCTTATCAGACACAGGCAATAGAAAAGCTAGTGACGCAACACTATTAAAATACCAAAAGGAAAAAAAAAAAACCTGTCAACCTAGAATTCTATACCTAATAAAAATATCTTTCAAAGAAAGGTGAAATAGACTTTTTCAAACATATATATAAAAGCTGAAACATCCCTCATAGAAGACCTGCACTACAAGAAATGTTAGTGAATGAAATGAAATCCTTAAGGCAGAAGAAAAATGATACTCAATGGAAATTAGGGATCTATACAAAAGAAGGCAGAACAGTGAAAATCATAATTCTCTGAAAAAATATATATGAAATTTTTATTTAAATAACTTTTAAAGACATTAACAAATAAAATAAAAGCCCTATATCATGGAGTTTATAATATATGTAAAAGTATAAAGACAACTCTCATATTATAAGGCTGTTATACATAAAGTATAGTGTAAGATGATAATATCACTTACATTATGCATTATAACCCCTACAGAAATCTCTAACAAAGAGTTATAACTAGGACAGGAGGTACAGCTCAGTGGGGGAGCACTTCCCTAGCATTGTGAGGCTCTGGGTTCCATCCCCAGCAAAGCAGGAAAAAAAGTTATAGCTAATAATAACATTAAATGTAAATATAAAACCTTTAGGAAAAAACATAGAGGAGAAGTTCTATAACATTGGTCTGAACAATCATTTTTTTTTATATTAGTCTAAAAACATGGGCCAAAAAAGCAAAAATAGACAAAAAGCATTACATCAAATTTAAAAAGTTCAGGCTGGGTGTGGTGATATGAGCCTGGAATTCCAGCTACTTGGACTAAGGCAAGAAGATTGCAAGTTCAAGGGCAGCCTGGACAAACAAAAAGTGATAAGGGTTAGGGATGTAAGTTTTGTGGTGAAGCACCCCCAGTACCACCACCAAAAAAAACAAAACAAAAGCTTCTGCACAGCAAAGAAAGCAATTAACTAAAGAGACAACCTACTGAATGGGAGAAAATATTTACAAACCATATCTCTGATGAGGAATTACTATTCAAAATACATTAAAAACTCAATAACAAGAAAAAACAAATAATCTGCTTTATAAATGTAATATATATTTCTAAAAGAAGACATACAAATGGCCAAAAAAGTACATAAAAAACTCTCAACCCACTAATCAGGAAAATGCCAATTAAACCCATCAAGAGAAATCACCTCACACCTGTTAAAATTATTGTTTTCAAAAAAAGACAGCAAAAAGATAACAAGTGTTGGTTAGGATGTGGAGAAATTGTAATGCTTATACACTGTTGGTAGAATTTAAATTAGTATAGTCTCTGTAGAAAAAAGCATGGAGGTTCCTTGAAAAATTAAATATATGGCTACCATAGGATCCAGCAATCACACTTTCGGATATTTACTTAAAATATTTGAAGTCAGGGGCTGGGGTTGTGGCTCAGAGGTAGAGCACTTGCCTAGCGTGTGCAAGGCCCTGGGTTCGATTCTCATCACCACAAATAAATAAATAAATAAAATTAAAAGGTATTGTGTCCAACTATAACTAAAAAAATAAATATTAAAAAAGTTGTGGGGCTGGAGTTGTGGCTCAGAGGTAGAGAACTCGCCTGGCACACATGAGGCATTGGGTTCGATCCTCAGCACCACATAAAAATAATAAAAATAAAATAAAGGAATTGTGTCCACCTACAACTAAAAATATATATTTTTAAAAATTGTGTATTTAAAATAAAAAGATTTGAAGTCAGTAAGTCAAACAGACGTCTGCATTCCCGTAGTCATTGCAGCATTTTTTGCAGTAATCAAGATATGGAATCAATTAAGTATCCATTAATGGACAGAAGAATAAAGAAAATGGGCCATACAGCCAGGCACAGTGGTGAACACTTGTAATCCCAGCAGCACCGGAGGCTGATGCAGGAGAATTGCAAGTTCAAAGCCAGCCTCAGAAACAGTGAAGCACTAAGTAGCTGAGACTCTGTCTCTAAATAAAATACAAATTAGGGCTGGCTCACTGGTTGAGTACCCCTGAGTTCACTCACTGGTATCCCCCACCAAAAAAGAAAATGAGGTACAGATACACAATGGAATAGTATTCTCCCTTTAAAAGGAAGCAAATTCAGTCATTTAGAACAAGTGAATGAACTCGGAGGACATTATGTTAAGTGAAATAAGACAGGCATAGATAGATAAATATTGCCTGATTTTACTTACATATGGAAACTAAAAAAGTCAAACTTAGAAGATGAGAGTAGAAATGTGGTTACTAGGAGATGGGGGTGGTGAGGGTAGAGATTGGGATTGGGAAGATGTTGGTCAAAGACACAAAATTCCAGTTAGGAGTAATAGGTTCAGAAGATCTGTGTACAACTTGGTGATCATAGTTAATAAGATTATATTGTATAGGGCTGGGGATGTGGCTTAAGTGGTAACGCATTCACTTAGCACTGGGTTCGATCCTTGTGTCCACCAAAAACTGAAGAATAAATATTACCAAAAAAAATTATATTGTATACTTAAAATTGCTAAGAAAGTAGGTTTTTGTTGTTTTGTTTTTTCAGTGCTGAGGATCAAACCCAGGACTTCATACATGTAAGGCAAGCTCTCTACCACCGAGCCCCAGCCCCAGCCCTGACAGTAGATCTAAAGTGTTCTCATCTCAAAAAGAAAGAAGTATGTGTGGTGATAAACATATTAATAAGCTTGTTTTAGCCATTCACAATGAATATTTGTTTCAAAACATCATGTTGGGACTGGGGACTTGACTCAATGGTACCGCGCTTGCTTGGCACGTATGAGGTTTGGGTTTGAAACCTAACAGTGCCAAAAAAAAAAAAAAAAAAAAATATGTGCCATAAATATATGTGATTTTAATTTGTCAATTAAATGTATAAAAATATAAGCAAAAGTGTAAATAACATAAACATACCCAATTAAACTGCAGAGCCTATCAGATTGGATAAAAAGGAAAACATGATATGCTGTTTATAAGAAACATACTTTAAATACAAAATATCAACAGGTTACAAGTTTAAAAAGTAAAAGAAAAATACATCATGTTAACACCAATAAAAGAAGGAATGAATGCCTATACTAATCACTAACAAAGTAGATTTCAGAACAAAGAATGTTATCAGATCCTTACAGGTCATTTCATAATGATGAAGGGTTCAATTCGAGCATACCATAATCTAAAAACATTCACCAAACAAGATAGCTTCAAAATACATGTAACAAAACTTGATAGAACTACAAAGAGAAAAATAAAATCCACAATTGTAATAGAAGATTTCAATAACCTTCCTCTCAATAGTTAAAAGAGCAAAGTAGCAGAAAATCAGTAATGGTAGAGTAGGGATTTTACAAACATTATCAACCAAGTTGACATTGCTAATGTGTAGAGATGTCTACTCAATAATAGCAGAATACACATTCTTTTCAAGTGTGCATGGAATATTCTAATACCTTAATTTTTGTTTAGTTATAGATGGACACAGTACTATTATTTTATTTATTTATTTTTATGTGGTGGCGATGATTGAACCCAGTGCCTCACATATACTGGGCAAGCACTCTGCCATTGAGCTACAACCCCAACCCTATTTTAATATATTGATAGATAACATTCTGTGCCATAAAAAGTCACAATAAATGTAACAGTGCCAGCCGGGCTGCGGCATAACAGGATTCAAGTCATATGAAGCATATTCTTGAACTTAGAAATTAAATCAGAAATCAATGATAGAAAGATGTCTGCAAAATCTCCAAATATTTGAGCACTAAATAAAATATTTATAAACAATCCATGGATGAAAGCAGTAATAGAAAAAGAAATTAAATATTATTTTACACCAAATGAGAGTGAAAACAAACATAAAACTTTCTGAGTTTTATAAAAGCACTACTTGGAATGGGAGTTCTTTCTTGCACTAAAGCCTATAGTGATAAAGAAGAACAATCTCATATTGATGACATAAGTTTCTACCTTAAGAAACTAGGGTGAAAAAAGAGCAAATTAAACCTGATAAAAGCAAAAGAAAGGAAAAAATAAAGATCAGAAGCAGAAATAAAAGAAATATAAAAGGAACAGCAAAAAACAGACAAAATCAATGAAACTAAAAACTGGTATTTATGAATTGATAAATTGCTAAACTTAACAAGAAAAGAGAGAAGACACAAATTACCAATATCAAAATAAAAGAGATGACATCAACATAGATTCTACAATATTAAAAGAATAATAAGAGAATATTGTGAGCAGATTTTTGCAAATACATTCAACAATTGAAATGAACAAACTCAAAATCAAACTAGAATTATGTCCAATCTAGTTTTCTTAAGTAAGAAAACACAGGGCAGAAAGATCACAGTATTGGAGTTACAGTCAGAAAATCCAGACTGGAAAAATCCTATAGGACAAACAACCCAGTTTTGCTTCAATAAATCGATAGGGGGGGGAAAAAGGAGGGAGAAGCAATAGTTTAAGAGATTTTAAGACATGTATCAATAACGCAATGTCTTCCAGGTGCAGTGGCATACACATGTAATCCCAGAGGTTTGGGAGGCTGAGACAGGAGGATTGCAAGTTCAAAGCCAGCCTCAGCAACTTATCGAGGTGCTAAGCAACTCAGTGAGACACCATCTCCAAAAAAAAAAAAAAAAAAAAAACACAAAAAAGGGCTCAGTATGGGGCTCAGAGGTTGAGTGACCCTGGGTTTAATCCTCAGTACCAAAAAAGAAAAAAGAAAAAAGAGAAAAAAGAAAGATATGCAATGTGTGAACTTCATTTTGATCCCAATTTGAACAAATCAGCTGTGATAAAATAATAAAAACATTCATGAGACAATTGAAGGGAATTTAAACACTGACTATTTTATCGTAAAGCATTTTTATAAAAATTATAGATGTGATAATGGTATTGTCAATATATATTTTAGAAGTAAGTGCCCTTATATTTTAGCTATAAATACATAAATAGCTGTGGGTAGAAATGATTTGGTGTCTGCTTCAAATTAATTTGGGGGTATGTTTGAATAATTGTTGAAGCTGAGTGAAGCTTCAAAGGGATTAATTTACTATTCATTCTAGTGTCTTTTGTGTTTGCATTTTTTCCTAAAATAATTAGATTATAAAATTATATTTAGAGCATGATGTCAATTTAAGTTCTTTATATATATATATATATATTACTTATGTGTATTAATGCATACATAGAAAGGAAAAGAAGCTTAAAAATTCTTGGTGATTACCACTTTTTGATGAAATTAGAAATGAAAAGTATAAACTGGTTAAGGTGGTACATGCATGTAATCCCAGCAATTTGGGAGGCTAAGGCAGGAGGATGTAAAGTTTGAGACCAACCTCAGCAATTTAGTGAGATCCTGTCTCAAAGTAAAACTTGAAAAAAGAACTGGAGATGTAGCACCATCAAAGGAATCTCAAAGTAAGGTACCCTTGGGTTAATTCCCCTGTAACCATCCCCCTTCAAAAAAAATGAAACATGCATGTTTTTTATTATTATTCTCTATATTCTTTATTGGGGGAAAACAAATTTCAAGAGGCACAAGACCCAATTATTTTCAACTCTTTTTAAATTAGCATTCACAAATAATGAAGACAAGAAGAAAAGTCCCTAAACTACTAAAAGTTGTCATTATATGGTGGAACCACATGACATTTTTTTTCATTTCTGTATTTTTTAACTTTAATATAAAGGTTAATTACTTTTAGGATTAAAAAATTCAGGAGCTGAAGTTGTGGCTCAGCGGTAGAGCGCTTGTCTAGCATGTGCAAGACCCTGGTTTCAATCTTCAGCACCCTGTAAAAATAAAAATAAATAAAATAAAGGTATTGTGTCCAACTACAAACTAAAAAATAAATATTAAAAAAATTTTATAATAAAACACCACTAAATCTACAAGCACAATTTACTAAGCATAAACAAAATTATGTACCGTTTAGTAAGATTTTAGAAAATACTAACAGATGTAGGTAACATTGTCTAAACTTCAGGTGCCTAATTGGTTGATTATCCCTGAGATGATGGGTTAAATACCAGTCTAAAGGTCTGGAGAAAGAAGGGGGAAGGAAATCAGACTGTGAAAAAGCAGAGGGTGTTCTTGTGATTCCAAATCGCAAAAGCTGAATATTACTATCAAATATAAGGAAGCATACCTCCAGAAAGATATCATGCTTTGATGATTTTGTTGCCTCAATTTGTTTTGTTTTGGCATAACGCTATATCTTTAGCAATTTTAAGTAAAACTTCATAGATTTCATTTTTAGAAATACTACATATTTTAAAAATATCATGGCTTTAATAATTCATGGAAGAAAAATAAATTTTAAGAGGCATAAGACCCAATTATTTTCAACTTATCTTAATGTTATCACTTTCTCTTCATGATATCTTTTTTAAATCTGTTTTTCTTTACACATAAAACTTTTTCCTCTATTTTCTTGTAACTAGAAAATTTTTATAAGTGGAATCACCTGGTCAGGAGTATGAGCATTTAGAAGGCTCTTGATATACATGATTGATAACTTGTTTTCCATTGTGTTTTTTACTAATTATTAATTTACTAATTCATAATCTACCCTCTACCCAGAAGTGTTTGTGTGTCACTGAATATTCACCAAATTGATCATTATGTTATTTATTTATTTATTTACTTACTTACTTACATTTTTGTGGTCCCAGGAATTGAACTTATGGCCTGAAGCATAACAGGCAAGGGCTCTATCATGGAGATTTTTTATTTCCAGGCCCATCATTATGTTTTTAAATATATTTGGGCTAATTTCACAGTCATAGGATTTTATTATATTTGCATATCTTTGATAGATATTTGTATTAGCTATTTTAAAGTCCTTTTTCATGAATATTCCCTTATATACATTGTCTGCAATGTAAATCTTAACTGTCTACATTTCTATTTAACTAAGAAAATAAACAAAATCAAGGACCCATTTAAATATATTGAGCACAAAGTCATGTTTTGAGAACATGGCATAGTCTTTGAAATGTGAACTAGTTCCCATTTGAGCTTGTGTCTTCCTCCCAACCTCCAGTACCTATGTCCTACCTAATAGTTCATGCTAATTATCATAATGTTTCAAATAATTCTTGTCTTTAAGTTCTCTATTTGCACTTATCTATAAATCATTTCAATTTACAGATGCAGCAAAGAACACCAATGATATTACTGGTGGGCTAGACGCATTCTTGTGCTCTTCCTTCTGGGTCCAAAACTTTTTGAGATGGTCAGGAATAGAAGACTGATCTGTGGTGAAAAAAAACCCTGCCTCTCTGAGAGAAGTTAACAGATACTTTGGGAATAAGTCTATGATTTTGATTTGTTATTAGCATTGTGAACTCCATTCAAGTGTGACTGACAGTTACACAAGTCAATACAGAAACACTTTAGGACAGCCAAGTTTCAGAGGTTTGTTTTCTTTTTTCTTTTTTTTCTTATAAATTAGTGCTTCTGTTTTTACAGAGTTCATTGGAAAAATAAATCAGAGCACTTTTGATTCTACAAATAAATGTAATGAAGCAATGTTTCCAAGAAATCTATCATTTGGCTAAAAGAGGACCAAAATAATAAATTGATTGTTTGAGGAAAATACTACTGAAGGAACTGAAAGTACATTCTAGATGATTATTAATGCTTCATTTTCACTTTAATTATTGTTCAAGTCATACCTAAAGACTAAATGCAATTGCACAGGTTTAGAAGGCAAAGAATATTTCTGGGTTTGACAATTTTGATCTCATCAAGCATTCTTTATAAAGTGTTGAATAATGTCAAGATGGAACAGGGTAGTCAAAGACCCAGGAGATAATCAACCAGTTGCATTTATTGATTTTTTGGTTTTCATTCCCAATTCCAGAGGAGGTGATATCCCTCAATGTAAAAGATTTTAAAATATTCAATGGCATCTTTTCATTATGCTCTTGAATATAGTTCAAAAGCTTATGGTGATATGTTTAAATATTAGACCATAAAAATCCTGTAGGTTTATAATACAAATAAAACTGGAAAAATTACAGTAAGAAATTCTGGATTTAGAGAAGAATGTGCCAATCACCAAAACTTAATGTGTAATTGCATAAAAATGCTGGTTTAGTGAAATTAGAACTTCAGCAAATGGATCCAAAATAAAATATTTTGGTAGTATAGAAAACCAATTGTTCTCTAACTCCTCTTAAATAAAAGTGTGGATAATCAAGTGCAATTTAAATAATCTAATCCAAGTCAACCCATTCATTTCATCAAATCATCCAGGGAAAAGAACTTTAAGACAAAGCAACTTTCACTGAAAATACAATTTCTCATTTAACTAATAAATAATTACTTAGGGATTCTTGGCATTAGAAGAAAGATGGTTTTTAATAAGAAACAGAAAATATAGCCTTTACCCTTGAAGAACTCATATTGGGGGGGGAA
Source organism: Callospermophilus lateralis (assembly GCF_048772815.1). Taxonomy (NCBI): domain Eukaryota; kingdom Metazoa; phylum Chordata; class Mammalia; order Rodentia; family Sciuridae; genus Callospermophilus; species Callospermophilus lateralis. Next base: position 376,102 of record NW_027516368.1, on the reverse strand, counting down.
CAGAAAATATGTGCCCCCAAATCTCAGAATATGGACCATGTTCTCCTATTTTCATGAATGTTAAAAGTAAACAACAAGTTGACTGTAATAGACTGCATTTGCCAAAAATGCCAAAGACTTGTAAGCAAAGTTTTATAAGCTCTGACATATACTGAGAGTTGAACCAAGTGTCCTTTTTTTTCTGGGCTTTTCATAACTTTTTCTTTTGCAATCATTTGAAAGTGGTTTATTCAAATACATCTTTATTTCTTTTAGCATTTCAGTATCTTGTTAAGTACTTGCTCCAATGGTCTATATCTATTTAAGGTAATATATGCTGGCAGTCCAATTCATGTTCAACTTAATTATCCTGAGTAGTAGTTGGAGAGTCACTACTCTGAGGGCACTGTTTTCCCACTGTAGTGTGTGCCAGAATCACAGGAAGAACATATTACAAAACAGATAGCCAGTCCCACTCTCAGAGTTTCTGAGATGGATGAAGTTCCATTAACTGAGTAGTTCTAGGAGAAGTCCAAGAATTTGACTTCCTAACTAGTTGCCAGGTCATTGACATGCTACTGGTCCCACATCTGAGTTTCAGTCCTTTTTTTTGTTCTCTCTGGAAGCTTGAAGATCTTTTCTTTGTCTGCTATGCACTCAGATTTCTGGATCACGTTTTCAAGTTGATCTATTTTTATTTTGTTTTATTGTTCGGTATTGGAGATTGAACTCAGGGGCACTGGACCACTGAGCCACACCCCCAGCCCTATTGTGTATTTTATTAATAGAGAGGGTCTTACTGAGTTGGTTAGAGCCTCACTAAATTGCTGAGGCTGGCTTTGAACTTGCCATCCTCCTGCCTCAACCTCCTGAGCCGTTGGGATTACAGGCCTGTGCCACCATAACCAGCTGATCTATTTTTATACATTGTAGCAGACATTTAATGAACTTGTTCAATTTGATAATTCATGTATTTCAGTTCTGGGAATTTTTTTAGATTATTTAATTAATGACTTTTTCCTTTTTTTTTCTCTTAATTAATGATTTTTTCCCTTTCTCTTCCTGCCTTACTCCCTCAACCCCCAATTTCTCTGTTATTATGTGGATTTTGAACCTCCTAAATTAGTTCTTTCTTTTTTGCTCTGATTTCTAGGAAATTTCCTTAACTTTCTCTCTTTCAATAGTTCATGCCTCCACCATTTATATGATTCCATTATCAATTCTTAAGGCTTTTTCTTGTATTCTGAATATTCCTTTCTTTCCACTGAGCCACAATGTGCTCACCTAGCATGAGCAAGCCCTGTGTTCAATCCTCAGCACCACATATAAATAAATAAAATAAAGGTATTGTGTCCAACTATAACTAAAAAAATAAATATTAAAAAAATATTTTTCTGCTTACTTGTCTTTTATGGTTGCAACTCTCTCCTAAAGATAATTTTTTTTTCCTTGAGTAGGAGAAAAGTGTTCTTGTCATTTGTTTTGATTTCTGTCTTCATGATAGAGGCTTTTGTTATATACCTAATAATCTTTGGTCTCTGCTCTTTTACACAAATAGGGTAACAAAATGCTGATGGGAAACTGAGGAAAGAGGTAGAGGTTTGTTAAACTGTAAACTTCTCTGCAGAGTTTGGGCTTACAGCTGGAAAACCTTCTGTATCTTCAGGACTTTTCACTTGGGTTGATCAGCTTACATGGAGAAGGATCATCTAATCTCCTGAGAAACAGAAGGCCTGGCTGCTGGATTCTGGGAACCAAATTGGTAGCCAGGAACCTCAATTTTCAACAACATTCAAATGCTGACTCAATATCCCTGTCGCCTAGAGACCTTCTGCTTCACCTTTTGCAGATAATACATTTGTATTACTTTTCTTGGTTAGGAGAGAGGCATTTACTCTACTGTATGAAGTAGGGAAGGAAATGGGTGGGAGGACTGATTGCCTTTGTGTGTGTGTGCTGGGGATTGAACCTGGGCAGTGTGCATATTAAGTACAGGCTGTACCACTGAGCTACACTTCCAGCCTCCTGACTGCTTCTTGAATAAACTTGTAATCAATCAACCTTGTGGTAGTTCTTCCTTTCCTTCTCTTCACTTCAAGAGGCACCTGGAACTGGATAGTTAAATCTTTTATTGACTCTGTGGTATGCATGGGTTTGGTTATTGATTTCCCTCATTTGTTACCTTGGGATTCTGTTTTAAACTGAGTCTCATATAACTCATAAGTGTTTAATCTTCTCAGATTTTGTTGCCATTGTCTTGTCTCTTGTCTTCCATGCTTTTAATGTTTAAAATGTCATTTTATGAGTGGGGCAGGGAAGTGAATGCCTGTATTCCTAGTTGCTTGGGAAGCTAAGACAGAAGGATCTCAAGTTTGAGGCCCACCTGTGCCAGTCAGTCAGTCCCTGCTTACAAACACAACAATAATAACAACACAAAAACAAGGGCTAGGAGTGTATCTCAGAGGTAGAAAGCTCCTGGGTTCAATTCCCAGTATGGGGTAAAAAATCATATGAAATTATATGATGTATTTGGTTAAATTTTACTTAAGGTAGGGGATGACAATGAAAAGATAAATAAAAAAAACATAATTATTAAAAATGGGCAATTAAATACATAGATGTTCTTAATACTATTCTACTTTTTTATATACTTGAAATTTTCCAAGAAAAAAAATTTTTAAAAAATCCCTTTGCTCTTGGTAGGTGGAGGCAGGAGGATAATAAGTTGGAGGCCAAACTCCTCAATGTGTGGAGATCCTGTCTCAAAATAAATAGAATAGGAATATATCTCAGTGGTAGAGCGCACCTGGGTCTAATATGTAGTGCTTAACAACACAGTCCTTTTGTTGATGTCTTAGAGTAGTTTTGAGGGAGTGTTTAACTGCTATGTTTATATAGAAGAGTGGAATCATTCACTTTTTAATAAATCTTTATCAAATATCTATTATGTATTAGGCCCTATGCCAAAATGTGCATGGGAATATGCACATTTTACCTGATCAAGTATACTGAGTTAAAAAAGCCCAAATCTATGACTCTTTTAAGTATGATGTTTTAGAGTGTTTGACAGTGTTTTCCCTTTTCTGACCTCTGAATGTTTTGATTTAAATACGTTTTTATGAAGTATGAAAGAAGGAATCTTAAGGGGGTAAAAGGAATTGAGTGTAAGATGGACCATAAAGGGGTATCTTCTCAAATCTGAGTATCATATTCATATGAGACATCTAAATAGCTTAAATAGTGGATAAAAATCATACTAGCAAGGAGTAGATAACTATTTTTATTTACTCACATTCAGAGAGAAAAGATAAAATCTCTACCAGAACCCACAAAGGTGGGAGATTCTTGCTGGTAGAAAAGAATGGGGAGTATACTATAAGTGATTGATTAGTAGAATCTGGTTTATGATTAAGTGAAAAATCTTGGTTTTTAGTTTGTCAGTAATGAGAATACCATGAACTGAAGTTATTAAATTAATTGTTACACAAACTTGTTCCTGTTAGTCTCAAGGAGACAGTCTGGAGCAGACTGTCCCCCCTCCCCTCCCCTCCCCACCCCTCCCCTCCCCTCCCCACCCCTCCCCTCCCCTCCCCACCCCTCCCCTCCCCTCCCCACCCCTCCCCTCCCCTCCCCACCCCTCCCCTCCCCTCCCCTCCCCTCCCCATCCCTCCCCTCCCCACCCCACCCCTCCCCTCCCCACCCCTCCCCACCCCTCCCCTCCCCACCCCTCCCCACCCCTCCCCACCCCTCCGCTCCCCTTTATTCTGTGGAATCTATTTAAAAATGTACTGAGAATAAATGGAAACTATCATGTACTATGTAAATGCAAAGCTCCTGCCTTAGCTCACAGCAATTATTATATTTCACACTCTTATATACAGTAACTGATGATTGATATTTAGATTAATGATAGTACAAGGAATCTCAGTAATACCTTGGTTACATATCACCATACTTGAGTTATTTGTTTATACCAGTCATCAGAACTGTAGAAGAAGGTAATGTTAACTAATAGATGTAGAAAGAATGATTTAAAAAATCATCAGTGTGCAACAACTTGATAATAATTGGTTCAGATAACGATCATTAAAGAATGCTAAAAACTAGTGAAGTGAGTTGAGTGTGGTGGTAGTACACACCTGTTATCCCAGCTACTTGGGAGACAGGTGGGAGGATTACAAGTTTCAGGCCAGCCTGTGCAACTTAGCAAAACCTTGCCTCAAAATAAAATCAAAAGGGCTGTGGACTTAGCTCAGTAGTAGAGTGCTTGCCTAGCATTTGTGATCCCTGGGTTCAGTTGCCAGGACTGAAAAACAGAACACAGCTAGTGAGTTGAAAGTTTGATGATTAACGAGATACTTATATACATTCCAATTATCCTCCTGCAAGATACTTATTAATTTCAGAGGGAAAATTATAAGTTTACAGTGGAGAAACCTTGCTGACAGTACATTAAACATATGGTTAAAGTTAGATCACCAGTTAAAGGACAAGTTTACAAGTGCCTCCTGACATAAAGCACTGAAAACATACCATCACTTCTGTGTTACACCTGCCAAAAGTATAAAATCTGAATCTAATCATAAGAAGAAAATTCAGACAAACTCACTTAAGGAACATTCTACTAAACAGCAGAGCAGCAGTACTCTTCAATGTATCAGTATTGTGACAGATGAAAATTAAGGAACTATTCAGATTAAAGGTGCCACAAAGAAGTGCATGTTCTGGAATTTTCTTTTTCTACAAAGAGCATTATTGGAACAATTGGTAAAATCCAAATAAGGCCTGTATATTAGATAGTAGTGTTGTATGAGTGTTAGTTTTCTGATTTTGATAATTGTATTTTGACTTTAAGAGAATATTCTTCCTTTTAGAACAAGTATTTAGAATAATGGAGAGAAGACAGTGTTTGATAGTTACTCCCACATGGTTCAGAAAACCTTTGCAGGTAAACATATATAGAATAAGAGAAGAAAAGAGGATATAGCAATTGTGTCTTTGAAAAGAATGAGATAAAGTATTTATGAAGTGTTAGCATATCTGGGATTTGGGTGAAGAATGTGGGAATTCTTTTCATGATCCCCCATTTACTCTCCTGTTTTTCCTCCCCTTTTCCCTTCTCCATCCTCTACTTTATTGGACTTCCTTTCGCTCATCTGTTAATTAGTATTTGATTGTTTCTTTATGTAATCTTAACTTTCCCTCTCCCTTTCCTTTATTTTACTCTAGCTTCCTCATAAGTGAGACAGCAGAGTATGTAGCGCAGGTGGTAGAGTGCTTTCCTAGAATGTATAAAGCCCTTGGTTCAAGCCCTAGCACCCTCTGCACCCCCCCAAAAAAATAATCTAAGAGAATTAGAGAGAAAACATTTGACCTTTGAATTTCTAAGTTTTAAATGGAGCATGATATTCTTCATTTCCATTCCTTTTCTAGCCAATGCCATAATTTCATTCCTTTTTATGACTGAGTAGAACTCCTTTTTGTGTGTGTGTGTGTGTATGTGTGTGTGTGTGTGTATACATACATACATACATATACACCACAGTTTCTTAATCCATTGATTTATTAACAGATCTGCATGGATTCCATAATTTAGCTAATGAGAAGTGTGCTGCTATAAACACTGATTTGATTCTGTTGTAGTATAAGGCCGATTTTAGATCTTTTGAGAAAATTCTCTTATTTTGAAGTATTCAATTAATTGTTGTCAACAACAGTTATCCTGACATGTTATAGCACATTAGAAGTTATTTCTCCTATCTAGTTACACCTCTGTACTCATTAATCATTCTCTTTCTCCATCCATTCCCACCATTACACCCTTCTCAGGCTCTGGTAACCACTCTTCTATTCTCTCCTTCTTTGAGATCAACTTTTTCTAGCTTACATATGTAAGCATGTCATATTTGTCTTTTTGTACCTGACATTTCACTTAACATAGTGCCCTCCATTTTCATCCGAGTTTCTGCAAATGGTAGAATTTCATTCCTTTTATGGCCAAATTATATTTCAATGTGTATATAGGCCACATTTTTTTTTATCCAATTATTCATTAATGGGCACATAAGTTGATGACATATCTTGGCTATTGTGAATAGTGCTATAGCAAACATTTTAAACGTATGTACAAATAGAAAACAACATGTTTGTAGCTCTCTTTTATGGTTAATACCTTAAATTCATTTTGATATTTAAAGGACTTATGTACCAGCATCTTGCTTATGGCTATGATCTATAATCAGGATATGGTAACAGGTCATTTAAAACATTAGTACTCTATATGTTTTATCTATAATTGACAAAATGTACTCCACAGTAAGAATTAAAGGGAGTGAATGTGCTTTTAAACCCTGCATTAAAAATATTTAGCAATAAACTTTATATATTATTATATTCCTATACTTTGGGAAAGAAAACCATGTATGAATCATCATTACCTTAGATTGTTAAAAACTAGGTATATTATATTGCATTCTCTTTTGGTGATTTCATATTTTTAGAGTGAGTTGTCTTATGGAAATTGGAGATGCAGATATAGCTCAGTGATTGAATGCTAGCATGAGTGAGATTTTGGATTTTAATTTCTAGTACCCACCTGCCCCTGACACAAGTGTTTAGGGCTGGGTATGTAGCCCAGGGGTAGAGTACTTGCTGAGTATCCACAACGTCCTACGGTTAATCCCTAGAACCACAAAAGAAAAATTAATTTACCTAAAAGTCTGCCTACCTTTACTATTTCTATGAATATGTTAACAAACAAAATATGCTCACAACCAAAAGCTAGTATTTTATTTTTACTATTTAATATGAGGCAGATAACTGACAAATAGCTAATTACAAGTTATAATTTAAACACAGCTTTAAAGTTTCTTTGAATATAAGTTGAGGTATTTACATTATTTTTCACTAAAAGTAATCAGAGGTATTTGGAAATGGATTTGTTTTGTATCTCATGCAAGGAACATACAAAATAAGATTGGAACATTTTGTGATACCTGTAATAAGAAAGCTTTAAAGACTACTGGGGTTAGAGAACTTAGGGTGCATTGAAGAATTTACTGCTGAATTAAAAATGGCACAATTTGAGCATTAATAATGATAATATCTACAGTGATTTGAGTTATATATGTTAAATGTATGAGTTCATAGTGACTCTTAAAATTACTGATTAAAAAAGTGGAGGAAGCTAATAAAACAATCATTATTTTAAAAAGTGAAAATGTATGAAAGAATTGCACTTATCCAGTCTTTTCTATTGGAAATGTACTGTTGGGCAACTAAATAGTAGATGAGGGGATGTTTCCTTATATAGAATTGTTCAAGTTAACAAATAAGGTTGTAAAATTAGACTTTATCATTTTGTATTTAAGACCTTATAAATTAACATATGTAGGTATTGAGCATTATACAATTCGTATTACAAGAAGAAAGAGATCCAGACACATTTGCTTCCTGAATAAGACAGTGTCACATTCAAAGTAGTCTTTTCTCCCCAGAAAATAATCTAACTTCAGTATTAGACCATTCCAAGTACTAATTTATGGTGAATACAACATATAAAGAAAATGTTAATTAACAGGAAATAACAGAAAAATCCAGATTGTGGGAAACACTGTAAATTTGGGAAAGCATTTGTAATATATGACAGGGGATTGAGAGCCTTTATACATAAGAAGCCTCTATTGTTGTCGTTGTGTGCCTCCTTCCCTCCCCTCGCAATTCTTATTAGGAAAACTGGAAAAAGACAGTGAACCTTGCCATCTAGAAAAAGTGTTAGAAGAATTACCACAGTTAGAAAATGGTTAATTAAAAAATTAAACATTCTTAGAATAGACATGTAGTTAAGTTTGTAGTGCTTTTTGGTACCAAGAATTGAACCTAGGGGCACTTAACCACTGAGGAAATCCCAGCCCTTTTTATTTTGAGACAGGACCTTGCTAAATTGCTTAGGGCCTTGCTAAGTTTCTGGGACTGGGTTTGAACTTGCAATGTTTCTGCCTCACCCTTGGGAACTACTGGGATTACAGGTGTGCACCATCATGCAATTTTTTTTGTTGTTGTTGTTGTTGTATTTTGATCAGTATTGTTTTGAATTCAGTATTTTTAGTAATTTAAACCAAAATTTAAAAAAAAAAAATCAACAAAGAGAGTATTTGAGTTTACTGGTTAAATGATAGAAATTTCTGTGTCTACATGTGTTTATTAAACTGTTATGTATATTATTAGGGTACTTCTTGAGAAGGTCACAAATTTCAAATTTCAGCACTTGTGAGAATCACCTGTAGTGACTTTTTTTTTTAGTACCAGGAATTGCTTTACTACAGAGATATATCCCCAGTCCTTTTTTATTTTTTTATTTTGAGATGAAGTCTCCTTAAGTTACTGAGACTGACCTTGAACTTGTGATCTTCCTGCCTCAACCTCCCCAGTTTCTGAGATTACAAGTTTGTTCTACTGCTTCCAGTTTATTTGGAGGGCTTTTGGAGGAGATACAGACTATTGAACCCCATCACCAGGAGTTTGTATTCATTGGGTTTGGGATGGTGCAGGTACTTAGAATTTGTGCTTCTGACAACTTCTCCTGAGATTTGAAACTGCTTGTTGAAGCACTACACATTGATGATCAGTGTTCAATAATTAAATAAAAATAAAAACAAAGGATACATATGTATGTGTAACCATGAAATATTTGATGCACAAAAAAGCTCTTCCTATTTTGGTTTATGATCAGTTAAATGTATATTTAAAAGGTTGCATTTGCTTTATAGAGAATGATTGGAGCCTTAAGTTTTTAACTTGAACATCTTTGACTCATAAATGATAAATTTATCTAAATAAAACTTGTTTCTTTGTGTTATACTATTAATTATATGGATGAGAATAAACTTCAGAGTGAGACTGAAAAGAGTAAGTAAAGAAAAACTGATTCTAAATATAGAACAATACATTTTTACAGAAACATTTGGTAAAATTATTTTAAAAATCAAGTAAATTCACAACATTGTGATTTACTCTCCAGTGGAGAATTTCTATTATTTGTCTATACCTCTAATAATAATTTCTTTTTTTTTAATTCAGTAAGAAAAATTAAAAACTAAAGTAAAATACTGTTTCCTTCCTGGAAAATAATAAATTACAAAGAATAAAGGTCTCTTAGGCCTTTTAGTTGGGCTAACTGAATACATAGGCCAGTATTGTCTGATAGAACTTCTACAGCGGTGAAAATTTTTTATTTATTTTTTTACATCTATGCTGTCAAATAAATGTGACCATTGAGCACATGAAATGTGACTAGTGTGTATTGAGCAACTGAATTTTAATTTTAAGTATCTAAAATTTGTATTTAAATAAACACATGCACCTGGAGGCCATCTCATTGGACAGCACAATTCCAGGCAGTTTGGAATGAGACTAATCTCTTGTTATAAATATATTAATAATTTTAAAGTATTTTTTTACATTGTAGATGAACACAATATCTTTTATTTATTTATTTATTTTTTATATGGTGCTGAGGATTGAACCCAGTGCCTCACATGTTCTAGGCAAGCATTCTGCCACAGCCACAACCCCAGCCCTATATTAATAAATTTTAAAAAGCATATTCAGCGTTTGGTTTGCTGATGTTTTGCTTTGTCACTCATTTTGTTATTGTCTTTTTTCTTCGACTACCACTTCTGCTTCTTTTGTGTAATGGTAGCAGTTTGGCTTACTTTCATGTACTAAATATTCCTAAAATTAAATCTTTAGGATTTGAAGGTTCTGGTTTAGAGTTTGTTGGCAACATAATAATATTTCTTTTATAATATTATTTGTAAATTTTATAGAATCATGTTTTTTTTATGAGTTTTAATTGTTTATATTAACTTTATTAAAAATCTCTCCCATTGACTCTTTTGATTCTTAAAACAAAATTCTTTTTATTTTTATTTTGTTTAGCTTAAACCTGGAGTTATTCAATGAATATTATTTGCTTATTTTGAAGCATGCATTATTGAGAGATAGGGAATGGTAGAGGAAATAGACCCTGTCATATGATGTGCTTATAACCAGGAGAGGCAAACATCCTGTTGTGATCATATTTGGAAGTGTTTTTAGGAAGCAAAATGTGTGTGAGGGAAATGCATTGAATAATCATATAAAAACTGGAAGAATTGGAATAGACAAATACATGAATGGCAAGGGGCCAATCAAGAATCTTTTATAGATTTCTACTTTCTATATTCTTTGTTCTGTGACTTGACGGTAATGGAGATTGAGCCTCACAGTTCTTAGCAGTGTTGTGTACCTGCTACCATTTCAATGTTTTGAGGTTTTTCTTTGGTATGGTGTAAGGGATCAAACCCAGGGCCTCTTGCTTGTTGGCAAGCATTCCCAGCTGAAATCTTATAAACTTTTTTATTTTTTCAATTTTATTTTTTTAATAACTTTATTTGTTAATTTTTTTTATGTAGTGCTGAGGATCAGACCCAGTGCCTCACACATGCTAGGCAAGTACTCTACCACTGAACCACAACTTCAGCTCAAATCTTGTAAATTCTTAATGCCTACTTTACAATTTACTTCTACCCTGAAAATATTTATTACTTTTGTTTAGTTGAAGAAGCTTTAGTGAACAGTTTTAACAAACATTCTGTGAAATGTAACTGAAATTTTCCTGTTAATCATAGCAGTGGATTTGTGTCTGTATTATGTTTTCTTAGTGTTCCTCAGTTTGAAGGCTAGGTCATTAATAAAAGTAGAATGCTTGAAACTATTAGATTTCTATAGTCATAATTTGTGTACATATCAACTGTTGTTTATGTCAAGACTTTATTTCATCATGAACCCTGTTATATGGTGGACACCAACTTTCCTAAAATCATTTTGCTACGTAAAATACTTTTTGCCATTTATGGAATCTATTATGTTTTCATTTATGTTTCTATTTTACCTACAACCCATATTTTCCTAAAAACTGTTATGACTAGTCAAAATTTCTCTCTCTTAATGATTCTTATATCCTTTCTGCTACCTACATGGTAGTTACTGAGTTTACTAATTTAATATTAATATATGAATTTGTGACGCTATAGCCTTGTTCATCATCCTAGGTTGAGAGCTTATTATATTGTGTTTTCCAAATGTCTCACACCTGCCATTTAGTGCTCAGAAGAGCATTTTTTAGCATGTAGTTTTTAGTTGAGACCTTAAGAGTATCCTGAATGTGTAGAATGAAAATGGTTGAGGGACTTTTTTTTAATTTTAATATTTATTTTTTACTTTTCGGCAGACACAACATCTTTGTATGTGGTGCTGAGGATCGAACCCGGGCTGCATGCATGCCAGGCGAGTGCACCACTGCTTGAGTCACATCCCCGGCCCTGGTTGCAATCATGAGCTTTTACTAACTATTGTTATAGTAAAAGCTCATGATTGAAAAAAAAAAAATAGAAACAATTTTATTGTTGAAATAGAGATATAAGCTCTCAGGGAATTCTACATTTAAAAAAATAACATTTAGGTCTTATAGGAACAGAGTTTATTTTTATTTCCTTCGGGGTCCTATAGTTTCTTGATTCAGGTTCCAAGGTGGGTGTGTTTGCCTTTTACTCTGTTCTTTTTGCAGACTAATTTCTTCACTTATTTATTAGTTTGACAAAATTTATAACATCTCCAGCTTACCCACTATCTCTGTGTTAACTTCCTGATTCTAGTTCTCAAGATAGAGCATTTAGTGATTAATAAGCCACTGAATTAACTAGTCTTGATTTGGCTATGTGTGCATATCTGATCCACTTAGCTTGTGGTAGGATCATCGTTGTTGTTCACTGATATAGACATGGCTGCCCTGATCTCATTCAATAGGGACTGTAAGTGATTTTATGCATATGTGTATTTCAAAAGTAATTAAACAGATTCTCCATGCCATCAGTTCCTTTAATTATTTTTATGCATATTCATTAACAGACTTTTTTTAAGCACATATTATAAAAATATACAGTGTTGGGTGGTGATGTTACAGACATAATTAGAAGCCAGTGTAAACCTTGCCTCCAAGCAGCTCATAGTTTTAGCAGTAGGGGTGACACATAAACACTAATGTCATAGTGATAATAGGTAATTCTAATACAAGTGGACTACTCAATAGTCACATTAAATGAGAGCTCAGAGTTGGATTTCTATCCCTAAGAAAAACTGTGTGACCTAGGGGTGGGCACAATGGCACATTCCAGTAATCCCAGTGGCTCCGGAGGTTGAAAGAGGAGGATCGAGAGTTCAAAGCCAGCCTCAGCAATGGCAAGGTGCAAAGTAACTCAGTGAGACCCTGTCTCTAATAAAATATAAACAAGGGCTGGGGATGTGGCTTAGTGTTTTGAGTGCCCCTGAGTTCAATCCCTGGGACTAAAACAAACAAAAAACCGTACATGACCTTGAGTAAGTTTTTAAAAATACCATTATACCAGTTTTTTATTATTAGTTGTTCAAAACATTACATAGCTCTTGACATATCATATTTTATACATTTGATTCAAGCGGGTTATGAGCTCCCATTTTTTCCCTGTATACAGATTGCAGAATCACATTGGTTACACATCTATGTTTTTACATACTGCCATACTAGTGTCTGTTGTATTCTACTGCCTTTCCTATCCTCTACTATCCATTATACCAATTTTTAAAAGGAGAGTGGTATGTGTTTTTATTGTGGAACTTCAGATAATATACATGAAAGTAAAAGTATGAATGAAGTATGACAAAAATATTAAGAGTTTTAGTCTATTGACTGATTTCATTGCCTTTCAGTTCTAGTGAAGTCTTTTTTTCTTTTTTTAAACACAAAGATTGTTTTCCCTTTCTATTATGTGATGATACATTGAGAAGGTGGCTGTATGCAAGCCAGGAAGTTTTCCCTTACCAGAGCGTGACCATGGTGTGCCCTTGATCTTGGACATCTGGCTTCCAGAATTTTGAGAAATAGATATCTATTTAAACCACCTAGTCTGGGCCAGAGCAGTGACTCGGTGATAGAGTGCTTACCTAGCATGCGTGAGGCACTGGGTTCGATCCCTGGCACCACATTAAAAATAAAAACAAAATAAAGATATTGTGTCCATCTATTACTTAAAAAAAATACCTAGTGTGTGGACTTAGTTATGGCAGCCTGAGACTTCTACAGGATGTGAGAAGGAGTTGGACCAATGTTACTGTCTTTGAAAATAAGGAAGAGAACCATGGAAAGTAGTCAGCATCTAGAAACTGGATAGGGAAAAGAAATAGATAGTCACCTAGATCTACATGACAGGAACACAGTTTTGCCAATACCTTAATTTTAGCTTTGTTAGATATTTGTGACCTAGACAACTGTAGGATAATACATTTTTGTTGTTTGAAGCCACCACACGGTGGGGGAGATTGTTTTCCTGTTCTTACCAGGAGAATATATTATCTTCTTAAGACTTGACCTTTGTATTCTTTTCATGTAAGACATAAATTTTGTTTCTTTGGGACTGGGGTTGTGACTCAGTGGCAGTGCACTTGCCTAGCATGTATGAGGCACTGGGTTCCCTCTGCACCACATAATAAATAAATAAACAAATAAATAATTTTGTTTCTTTGACAATATTGTACTTTTTATATTACTTATGTTCTTTTGGTTTGGGTAGGTTCTTTGACATTTTTCTGATTCTTTCCTTCTAGGTTCTTTTGCCTTTTTGTATTTATTTGTACTTTCTCATCGAATTTAATTAAAAACTTGAACTTTGTTTTACATATTTGAAACTGTAATTTTATCCATAAGCATTCTTTTTAAAATTTTTTTCTTTGTTGTTGATAGATCTTTATTTTATTTATTTACACGTGGTACTGAGAATCGAACCCAGTGCCTCACACATGCCAGACAAGTGCGCTATGCAGAGCCACAGTCCCAGCCCACATAAGCATTCTTAAATGTGTATATGTATATTATTTCTAAGTTGCTTTATTTTAAAATCTATTTTCTTGAAAATCTATCTTGCTATTGTTTATATTGATATTATTGTTTTAATGATTTATCTGAAGTAAAATTACCTGCCTCTTCTGTAATCATGAATAAATACATATTTTTTCCCAACTCAACTACAGATTTTATTGTTTAGAAGCTTTAAAGTTACTTTGACCTTTTTTTTTTTCTTTTTTGTGCTATGAGAAATTGAACCTAGAGTCTTATGTATGCTAGGTAAGCACTTTACTATGTCCTTAGCCCTCCTTTGCTATCTTGAAATTTATTTTGTTGGAAAATCTGAAAATGATAATTATTTTGTTTCAGTCAAGACAAGAACATGCCTTTGACCCTAAGTCACGTATTGTTAAATATTCTGACACATTTGAATGACTTGAATTAATGAGTATGCCACTTAATTTTTCTACTTGGGCTACTTCTCCTGAAGGTCCATGGTATAGTTGTATTTCTCTGATGTGAATTTGGTACTTTACATAGTCTTCTTTCTTTATTCTTTTCTGGTTTGGGACTCAGTAGTAATTGAAGTTTGCTCCTTATGAATTCAGAGACAAACTTAGATGGGAGAAAGAAACATGCATTGGATTATCTGCACTAATTCAGTAATAGTTTTTTGATACTTTGTTTTGCCTTTCAGAATCTAAGCTGAGCTTGCCAATTTTGATCAGATGACCCTTCTTTTCAAATCAGAATTCCCTGCTCTATTGAACATAAGGATTCTATATTTAAGGCCTGGTTTTAATTTCCTTTCCTAAACTTGAATTAAAAACAAACAAACAAAAAAAAAAACAACTTTTCATGCTAGGTCATCTCCTTTGTTTCATTTTTTAAAAAAAAACTATGTTTACATTCCTCGTTTTCTCATATGCTCACTTAAGCTTTAGAAAATAATCATTAATGGCCCTTAGTACATTTTTATCTGCAATTCTATAATGCAAGCAACATGAAAATGTTTACCTGTTTTCAGATGTTTCTTTTGCTTCACTGGTCCCTTCTTTTGATTCTCTTCAAGGATCACTCCCACACTGTAAATTTTCATAGTGTTAATTTAAAAAAAAAGAAGAAGAAGAAGAAAGAAAAAGTCCAAGTTCAAGTTTAAAGGAATATGGGAATAGAAGGCAAAAGCCAGATTATAAGCCCTATGTTTTTACAATAGAGTAATTTTTGTATCTAGTTAGTAAATTATCTGTGATGCCAGTTTCTAAAATATAGTTCCAAAATAGTTTAAAAAGTAGAAGCATAAGTTAAGTATTAAGCTTTTCAAGGAGTCAGTTTTGAAGAACAGAATTGTTTTGGTATAAGTGTTGACATGCTTATTTTAAAAAGAATTAACTTTACTGAAGATCTTGTTGAATAATTTTAAGTTATTGTTGTAACCAAAAATTGGTAGTTGTAACCAAAGATTCTATGGTTTTTTGGCCCCATTAGGAAAATTTTCCAGTTTGACTTTTCAGGATCAAATTGAGTTTTCTGTGCCTTTGATTTTGGTCACCATTTAAGACAACACGTGGGACTTACTGAGGTCTTAAAAGTAACAATGTAAAGATATCAGAGGATGACAAGTTTGGTGAAGATAAATGCTGGTTCATGATATGTAGAGGCAGAGGCAGGTATTGTACATCAAGAGTGTCTAAAAGAAAATTGAAACTTGTAGTACTCCTGAGATAACACCTCAAAACAAAAGCTTTTCTTCTTCTGAGATATTAATTATACAATAATACTCTGTCAAGAAGTGAAGAGGGAAAAAAATGATAATTGAATAGATGCAGGTCCGTTTTATTTATCTGAAAGATATACTTTTTATAGATCATGGTACAAATTGATTATAAACTTGTGGGGACACAAACATAGCTTTATCTTTAGAACCTCGTGTTTCTATTATTAGGTAATTACAAAATCCTTCTTCAAAGTATTTTTTTTAACCCAGACAATGGTAGGCCCTCTTTCTTTATAAAGAATTTTCCAAAAGTAAAGGACAAAGCAGACCACACCTCAATGACAGCTAGCTATAGGCAAGGCTGTTATGTTGAAAAAACACTGCTCAGAAAACAAATCTAGATTTCCCCCCCCACTTTTTCTTTTAAAGAAGGGCTTGGGTTGGGGTTGGGGCTATAGCTCAGTAGTAGAGGCTTTCCTAGCATGCGTGAGGCACTGGGTTCAATCCTCAGTACCACATAAAGATAAACAATAAACAAATAAAATAAAGGCATGCGGTCCATCTACAACTACAATAAAAGTGTGTGTGTGTGGGGGGGGGGGGTTGGGTTGGAGCCTATCAGTGAAATGAAGGGATTAGTATAAAATTCTCTTAACAACACCAAGATTAAAAAAATCTAATCAACAGACAGCTTGTAGTTTCTGTGACAGTAATTTCTGTGTAGTTCATTAAGTGAAATAAACCAGTCACAGAAAGATAAATAACAGTATGACTGATAGAACTTTCTCCGAAGCTCAGAGGTTGTAGTCAAACTCAATTCGGGGTATGATGGCAAGGTGCAAACTAAAAATTTTTAAGAGAATAATTTCTACCTATTTCTTAGTTTTCTTATCAAGTGTGATCAGCTATAAAGAAAAGCTACAAGGCTGTCTACCTCTTTGACATATTTTAAAGTACTCTGTGTTATAAAAAAGTAAGTGCCTTCATCTCAGTAGATAGTAAGTATTCAGTTGACTACTGTATTTCTAGATCTATGTAGGGGAACCCTCAGACACTCTTTAAGGTATGATTTTTGTCCTAAAGGAAATTATGTTTCACTTTGGATACATAAGATTAATAGCTATGAAAAAATTAAAATCCAGGAGTTTAGAGTGACTGATGTGAAGGTCATAAAAGTGCTGAAAATGAAAAGGATTTGAAGCCATCACTGATGTGATTTTAGACGTAAAAGGAAATGATATAAGATTTGTTCTACTTATTAAAGATAACAACAGGTTGTTATTTTTCTAGGACTATTTATAAATTTTATCCTATAATTTTAGATTCCTAAGAGAATAACATTTGATTTAGATTATTTTGTTGAAGGGTGTTGTAAGAAAAGAATGCTTTATGATAATGAGATCCATCTCAAAAATGTTTTAATTTTAATTAAACTGAAATGGTTTACTTTTAAAATACAGGTTTTTATTTCTTTTTTTCCTGGGGATGTATCTTACTGGCAGGGTGCTTCCATAGCATTGTGAAAGCCATGGGTTCAATCCCCAGCATCAGCAAAACCAAAACACTGTGTTTGTGTGTGTATTCTTTACTTTTCTCTCTCTCTCTCTGTGTGTGTGTGTGTGTGTGTGAGTGTGTGTGTGTGTATTCTTTACTTTTCTACCTTTGTGGTATTGTTTAATGTTTGTCCCCTTCAAAATTCATGTTGAAATTTAATTTCCATTTTAACAAGATTAATATGAGACTTTTAAGAGATAATTAAGCCACAGAAGGGATTAACGTCATTATAAATGGGTAAGTTTGGCCTCCTTTGGCCCATTGCCTTCTGTTTTCTGGTACATGAGGATCCAGACAACAGTCTGTAAAATGCTATCTTGGAAGAATTGAATGGTTTCACTAGTCACCAAACCTGTGTCATCTTGACCTCATACTTCCCAGCCTCCAGAACTATGAGTTAATAAATTAATAGTTTTAGAAGTGACCTAGTGTACAGTATTCTGTTAGAGCAGCACAGGATAGAATGAGACACTTTTTTATGCTGGTATGCTGTTCTTAATATCTTTTTTTGATACCTTGGATTGAGCATTCCCTCAGTTTTCACATATTGCGCTCATTACTGTGGCAGTCAGATAAGTTGCCACCTCATCTGTGAACCACTTTCAGTTATTTTCTGTAAGATTTGTTAACTCTGCCAGTCATGTTTGATTATTTACTCATCTGGCTTTCCTCTTACATTTATGTTTATATTGTTTATATATTTATTTGGAATATCTGGCATAATGCTAAGCACATAGTAGATAGATTGTAGATAAATAAGTTACTTAAATTCCCATACTAAGGAGTAGAGTTTTTTTTTTTACATTTGTGGAAAATTAGGTCTTTCATTTTCAAAGATTAGATCTTAGGCTATAAATCCTTAACTTTCTGTATTTTCAGTAATAAATTAAGCACCGATGGTGACTTAGAACATGAATTTATAAAAGTTGCTTGTTAAAACAGTTTATTGAAATAATAAGCTTGGAATAAGAGAGACTTAACAGAAAAATTATGTTTCAGTAGTCCATTTTATGCTGCTATAACAGAATACCTGAGTCTTGAAAATTATAAAGAACAGAAATTTATTCTCCCAACTGTTGTTTGCTGGTTCCAAGATGGTGCCTTGCTGAGACAAGGAGGAATGGTTATAACCTCATGTGACATAAGAATAAGAGTGAACCTATCCACTCTAAGCCCTTTTCATAGCAACTTCAATTCATTCATGAAGGTAGGCCTCACCTCCTAACACTGTTGTATTGGGAATTAAGTTTCAAGATGAGTTTTGGAGGGGGGAAAAACATTCAAATCATAGCACTTTATATATTTTTACTGATTCTAAATTTAGATGTGATTTATTAATAAATTCATTTAATAAGTATTTATTGAATATCTGCTAAACTCCAGGGACTGGGGTGGACTTTGGTGGTATATTGGTGAGCAAGATATCTAACAAGGTCTTAAAAAAGGCAACAAATGAATACGCTGAGTTTCAGGTTTATTCAGTTGATATAATTGAATTAATTTTAGACAATCCTATTTTATATCTAATTAATATAGTTTAATAATGTTAAAAACAAGTTTTAGAATCCATGTGCTCTTTTTTTGGGGGGGGGGATACTGGGGATGAACCCAGGGGTGCTTAATCCTTGAGCCACATCCCAGCCTTTTTTTTTTTTTTTTAAGTTTCGAGACAAGGTCTCACTAAGTTATTTAGGGCCTCACTGAATTGCTAAGTTCAACTTAGACTTGGTATCCTCCTGGGCTGGGGCTGGGGCTCAGTGGTACCACACTTGCCTGGCATGTGTGAATCACTGGGTTTGATTCTCAGCACCATGTATAAATAAAGGTCTATCAACAACTATAAAAAAAAATTAAAAAAGAAAAAAACTTGCTATCCTCCTGTGTCAACCTTCTGAGCAGATGGAATTACAGGCATCTACCACCGTGCTTAGTTTACTTTTTAAAAGTAATAAATTCAAAATTCTCTTGGTTTTGATGGTATTACATGTAATACTGAAGTTTTTCATAAAATCCAATTAGCCTGGGGCTGGGATTGTGGCTCAGCAGTAGAGCACTCGCCTAGCATGGGCGGGACCTGGTTCCATTCTCAGCACCACATAAAAAAAAATAATAAAGGCATTGTGTTGTGTCCATGTACAAAAAAAAAAGATATTCTCTCCCCCCCCCCCTCTCTCTCCTTTAAAAAAATCTAATTAGCTTATTGGATTGGAGCTGATTCACCATGCAATGACTTAATAATTATCTGTTTCATTTACCATTGTAAATTCAATAGCTAGGTTATTCAGTTGTCAGACAAATTTGCAAAATTAACTTCAGTAAGTATTAACTATAGTACTGACTTAAAGTTTTAATATATATGGAGAGAGAGAGAGATAGATATTTCATTTCTGTCAAAATCTGTTAGTGATTTTTTCTGTTAGCTTTTTTTGGGTTTTAGGTGGACACAATATCTTTATTTTTATTTTTATGTGGTGCTGAGAATTGAACCCAGTGTGTCACACATAACAGGTGAGTGCGCTACCACTTGAGCCACATCCCCAGCCCCTAAAGTTATATATTTTTTTAAAGAAAAGAGCTATATCTGCAGGTGATTGTATAGAGCATGCTTTATAATGTTTTAAAGAAGATTGTATTCTCTGTAGAAGATAGATTAAATGGAATCTTCTTGACTAGTGATGATTTAAATTGGTTTAATTCAAAACAAATTTTATATCTTCAGTGAAAATAGTTGCTCGTCAAATTTAAAAAATAAATGCTAATTGAAAAGTAGATATGTATGTGAATTACTTTTGAGGTAGCTGTTGAAATAGTTGTATGTGGTATGTGTTAGTGTGGGATTAAAAAGTGCAACAATTCTGCAAATGGTAGGGTGTAGAAAAGTCACATGACTATATGGTAGCTTGGAAGAAATAAAACATTGTTATATAAATGTTGTTATTAGAAAATAGTAGTAGTCTTTATAATACAAGGAATTCTTAAGATTAAAGATTCCTGGCTTGAATCTTTTCTGTGAATCTTGCTATGCTTTAGCCATGTCCTGTTGTGTCTCTTATAGTCAAATAAAGAAATAAAGAATATCATCCAGGTTAAGTCTTTCTTGGCAAAAGAGATTAATAAACATTAAAGAGAGGAATTAAGACATATGGATCTTATTCTGACTACTTTGTCTTTGAGATTAGAACTGATAGAAGGTTACAATGAAGGAAAGTTGTAGAGGGAAAGAAATTACATATACATTAAGAAAATGAAAACAATGAAGATATTATTCCATAGTTCCTTGATTCAAAACCTTGATAATGTATTTGTTTTAGAATTCACAATTTTCTTTTAATTTTAAAAACCTGAATTAATATTATGTACTACATATTATGTAACATTCCCTAGATAACACTATAGCAGGATCCTATAACCAAATACATCAATATTTCTGAATTGAAACACCAAAATATACACAGAGCAGAATAAAATAGGAGTATGATCACTCTTACTTCCATTCAAGTGAGGTTTTACCACCAAATAACTTATTTAAAACTTTGTTTTTTAAGAACTTTTTGAATTTTAGTTAAGGAGTTATGGACCTCTTTCTGTTTTACTCTTGAGTGTCTGTACAGGCTACTCTTGTGAAGAAAAGAAGATACACTGCTCTGTTTTGATTTTTATGAAATACATGTTTCTGGTGAAGTAATGTGTATGTATATGAACACAGTTTTACATAATGCATCTATACAGACAGATGTATATATATCTATATACAAATTTAGGAAAACTTTGTGCATGTTTTATTTGTGAGTGGGAGAGAGATAGTGAGATAGTCGGGAGTAAATGGATTGTAGGGAGAGAAGTGGTGAACTGGGTCATTAACACTGTTTCCTCCTTGTGCTAGTAGGTCAGGTTTGGTTACTAATGTGTGAAATAAAACCTTGATTGTAGTTTCACAGCTGTGTTAGCACTTAAGCTGATCACTGACAGATTTTCTTGACAGAAATAAAACCTAGACATTCCAGGACTATGTAAAATCACCAGTAAGCAGAATATTCCATATGCCACACAAAACAATGGTAAAAAAATTGAAACAGTCACAACAGAATGATTTGAAATACTGCTTTATTAATCTTAAAAAATTGGAAGTGTTTAGTGCAGTATGTAGGTACCCAAAAGCTATTTCAATTTGCCTCTTTAATAACTAGTACAAGCCTTGAGCTTTAAGACAAAGAAATAAAGAATAACTGAACCAATTGAATAGATAGTAGGATTTAGGTAAGCAGAATCTAATGATTCAAACTGGAAAAAGGCCTGGGCACAGGGGATTAACACCCCAACCATTATGAAAAGTCACACAGGATCCTCAAGAGGGTTGCACTTTTGTTTATTAAGAACTTTTGTAAGATTGTGCTAAGATACTATGAAGAATACTTGGACTCTAGTATTAACTATTTAAGTGCCAATACATGTCAATAGAAATTACCATTATTTTTACTCAATTATAGCAACTAAAGGTCAGGCCCTGGATCAAATGAAATGAGTTCATGGGTTGGAATGCATGTATGTATTTCTTTTTAAATATTAAATATTTTTACAATTTAATTTAATGTTCCAGATCCATATAAACATTAAAGTAGGATTATGATCACCCTTATTTCAATTCAAGTGAGGTTTTACCACCAAATGCACAAGAAATGTTTTCATTCCCTTCCATTGCTTTTACAATGCTTTTTCTCCAGCCTTCTGTTCTTTGCTGACAACAGCAAGTGTACGTACTTTGTTAGATCAGTTAATGCTGATTCCTGCAAGAAGAAAACTCAGGAAGTGAGCTTAGACATTGTGAAGAGGAAGCACAAAGAATGAGGCAATTGAATGAGGAATATTGGAAGGATTATTTAAAAGTGTGAGTCATGAGCTGTATTAATATTAATTTCCCAGGTTACCAGTCTTCATATATGTATCATGGTTTATTTTACTTGGTTCATTTATCCACATATATAGATGGTAGCAAGTGAGTACAAAATGGTGAATACAAAGAAAATTATCAAATTTTCTTTCAGACCAAAAAGCTTAATAAGTATGCCTGTAACCACAGTTCTTGTCCCATAATCATGTACTAATAAACTTGAGCCATGCAATATAAGACTATAAAACAGAAGACATTTAGTGAAGCTAAAGCAGCTTTTACATAAATCTTTATTTACCACATGATGCATACTTGATGAAATATATTTTTAAAGATTCCCTTTAGGACACTAACACTTATTCTGTTATGTTATAATAACCTGTTTAATTCTGAATAATTGTTTTTTTTCTATTTAAATGAAGAGCTCAATGATGGAAAAAAAAACATTTCCTGCAGTTTTTATTCCATGCTAGAATTTGGAAATTATATGTGGTAAAGCCAACAGGAACAGCTGTGAGACTGACAGAATTTCAACTATGAGGTTTTTATTTTATTAATTTAAACTGTGTTTTGGGGAGTGGACAGAAAGGGAAGAGGAAGATTTTTAAATCATGCCCAATAGTTTTTGGTTTTCTGTCTTTTCTTTATTAATGGTATAGATGGCTATAACTTCAAATTTATAATATGGGAGATTTGTGTATTATTAGATAATTCACATCTTGTTGGATTTTCTAAATATCTTCAATCCTTTTTAGAAACAGGTTAAAAAATATATAACATGAAAATAAGATCATATTTATTCTGCAGGATTGTAAAACCAGCAGTCTGTATTCCAAAGATGAAAATATGGTTTTGTTCAGCACTATAAATAAATAGACTTTATATTGCTGCTTACATTTCTGTTTTCTTTTGATAAATTATCAATATTAACTAAAATGAACTGAGTGTGTTGACAGACCAGGAAAAAAATAAAAAAGCTTGTGTTGCTTAAAAAAAAAGCAGCTTTTAAAAATAAAACTTTACTCCTATAGACTGTTATATATGATCTGTGTTTCCACAAGGAAATGTTGATTAAGTAGTTTCCATTTTGGTATTACAGTATGTCCTGTTGTAAGTTGCTGACTGTATGAAAATCTTTTAAGTCAAAAAAGCAGCTCGGCTTAAACCCCTACTATTCATTATGGCAGAAACCAGAAATAGAAATCCACCAGTTTTATAATCTTTTGAGTTCCTGCATATCTTTTAGAGTAAATTAGTTTTTTTATAAAGTTTTAAGAAAGGCTATTAGCTATAGAACTAAGTCACATTATGTGTTCTTATACAAAAGGTCTTTTAAAATGTGATTTACTAAATGCATATCTAGTGGTGGTGGTGGTGTTTTTTTAAAGGAAACCTTAGCCTAGAATTAGTGCCCAAATTGTCTGTTAGTGGAACTGTAAAATATATTGTTAAACTATAAAATAGGATAATTAAGCATAACTGACAAAACTTGTTTATATGTAATACTTGTCAGGGTAGACTTATTTTGGATGTAATAAAAAGTCCAGATATCTTTTCTGTTAAATAAGTAACTCATCCCTGGATATATTGAGGATATTTGACTGTTTTTGCCAGTAAGGTCAATACTGAATTGTGAATATGTCTGCTTGCAAAAGTGTAGTAGTAATTCAGTATAAAGTGAGATTAAGTTTTTGTCTTTAAATGTTACAAGTTCTGAGGAGTGTGACTTGTGTTTTCTGAATAAATGATTCAGTTTCTATCAGTACCTGGAAGAGGAAGGGA
Source organism: Callospermophilus lateralis (assembly GCF_048772815.1). Lineage (NCBI taxonomy): Eukaryota > Metazoa > Chordata > Mammalia > Rodentia > Sciuridae > Callospermophilus > Callospermophilus lateralis. The sequence continues at coordinate 352,264 of NW_027516368.1, read as the reverse complement.
AGGAAACATCCTTATATCTGCTATTTTATAAAAAATTTAAGACTAGTCAGTGTTAAGTTGCTAAGTTATTACTTTGCAGTAGTTTTGATACATGCCATGATCAGTAATTTTTACTTCAAAATTATTTTTATGTTTAATGATATTTAATTGTTTACAGGTTAATATTATACTATAAAGGAGACAGAAACTTGAGTGGCACTTGGAAAGAAAAACTGTCATTTGTAGTCTGATGTGGCGTTCAAATTTAAATTTGTGATTTGGGAGAATTAAATTAAGATTTTAATATCATTTAGAAGTAAAACTTTTATGCCATTTCAAGATAAACTAAGGAAATAAACCATAAAGCAAAGACTTTCTTTTTTTTTGTTCAGATACAGTAAAGATGGGACTTTAAAAATGCTTTCTAATGTTTATAATACACCTTTCATTTGTCAAGTTAGAGTTCAATTTGTCATATAGTATTTTATATATCATTTATATTAGTATGTTGTCTTATACTTTGAAAGTTAATGTTCTCAAAATAATAGCTAAATTTTATAGTTAAAGATTATTAAATAAGAAAAATTACTATTCATGAGAACAATCAAAATTGTTTAATTGTACTTTAGTTTATTGGAATGCATTTTAAAAAATAAGTTATTATTATTATTTTTAAAGAGAGAGAGAGAGAGAGAATTTTTTAATATTTATTTTTTAGTTCTCAGCAGACACAACATCTTTGTTTGTATGTGGTACTGAGGATCGAACCCGGGCCGCACGCATGCCAGGTGAGCCTGCTACCACTTGAGCCACTTCCCCAGCCCCAGTTATTATTATTTTTGAGATGTGTCTTGCTATGTTGTCCAGGCTGGCCTCAAACAGTTGAGCTCAAGTGATCTTCCTGCCTTGTCCTCCTGTGTAGCAGGAACTGGACTATAGGCTCAACCCAGTTATGCTGGGCTAAAATAGTAATCTTTTCTATCTGTAAAGATGTTTTTGTTTGAGTTGTTTAGTGACTGTCAACAAGAAATTTTTTGTTCAATATAACTTTAAATGTTAATTGGTATAGTAGTTATAAAGAGTACATGAAATATACATAGAATGTATTTATTATTTTGTTCATAGCGTATTTTGAAAGAAACATTGAAGCTAATGTGAATATAGTAAACAATATTGGAAATGAACTTCAAATTGTATTAAGTATCTTAAGATATGTCTAAACTGTTAATTTCAAGGAGGTAACCCTGAAAAGTTAGATCAACAACTCTGAGTAAAGGTTTTCAAAATAGAGGGCCTTCTCTTTTTTATGAATGGCAAACAATGTACAAAACAGTTTTATTTTGAGGTAATGGTGAATACAAAATGTAACTGAAGCTATGTAAAGTAACCATGGAACTAAATTCAAGACATTGGTATTTTTGATCTATATAAGTACCCTATAGTTTGTTTACTGATTTTAACAGTGGTTGCTCACTTTAAGATTTGGAAAGTACAGAAAAAATAAAAAGTGATAATAGCATTTGCTAAGAGGTATAAGTACTTAGGAACATTTTGGTGTTGATTTCCTTCCTTTTTTTTTCTCTGTATATTCTACATATTACACATGCATGTTTATACCAGTGTTTAAATTGGGATCATCCTGTTTCTGTAATAGCATTAGATTTTAACATAAAAAAATTGATTGTTTATATGATCACATTCAGATGTTACAATTTGTAGGAACATAGTTTTTGCTTTTGAGAAGAATTCAACAAATTGTCTGAAAAGGCCAGACAGTAAAATATTTGAGCCTTTGCAGTCCAAGAGTCAAAAATGAAGATATAATATAGGGTTTTATAACCACTTAAAATGTGAAAAACATTATCAGCTTATGCGCCCCCCCTCCAAAAAAAAAAAAAAAGCAGCTGGTTGGGTATGACCCATGGCTTTAGTTTACTAACCTCTGCTTTGGAAGATTATTTGTTTATATCTTATTTGTATTTCACTCTGTGTGTATGTGTGCATGCACATCTGTCTGACTATCCATCTAAATCTTTTAACACTTCTTGATAGGACTCAAAGGCACTAAGCTAGGCTGTGTGTTTTTAAAAACTAGGGAGTTTGGGCTGTGGCTCAGTGATAGAGTGCTTGCCTAGCATGTGCAAAGTGCTGGGTTCAATCCTCATAAAATAAAAATAAATAAAATACAGCTATTGTGTCCAACTACAACTAAAAAGTAAGTGTTTAAAAACAAAAACAAAAACCAAGAAAACCGAAGAGCTTGTTCACAATCCCAGTCTTATCATTGCCAGAATCAGTTTGCTGGCTCCTGGAGAGAGGGCTGATCGTGACTTAGTGAATTCTGCTGCTTATAGTCTCCCAAGTAGATGTACTTGCTGAACTTAGAAGTGAACTTGATTTAGCCTTTATGGGAAACAGGAAACAGATATACTTGGGTCTAATGCTAGGAAATGAGGATACTGTATAGAAGATATTAGACCTAGCTGAATTTGGCCTTGAAATATCATGGGCTTCTTTCCCAAATCTAGTTTTTCTTGACCTCTTGTTATTTTAGTGTCTTTTTTTTTACTTTAGAGATGATCTTAAACTATTAATAAATAATTTTATATGTTAATGTAAAAGAGTAAAGCCTAAAATGAGAGCAATAAGTTAGCTTTAAAAAAAGTCTCTTTTTCTTGGGATATGAAGTGTGTCCTACAGTGTATTCAATTGGGAACAACTGCTGTAATTTTGATATTGCCATGGTACTGTTTTTAAATATTTTTTTTAGTTGCACATGGACATAATACCTTAATTTTATTTATTTATTTTTATGTGGTGCTGTGGATTGAACCCAATGCCTCATATGTGCAAGGCAAGTGCTCTGCCACAGAGCCACAGTCCCAGCCCTGCTACTGTTTATTTTTAAAAATAGTTTTTATTTTCTTTTTTTGGGAGGTCTATATGTAAATACTATAACTCTCATTTTTAACTTATGTGTGCAAAGCTTTTCTAATTAACCTTTAACCCAATGAGTCTCAAGTTTTCAATTCTGCAAGTACTTCAGTAAAATTACCAGGTACATTAAAGTAGGTTGGAAATTTTAATCTGGAGCTTATATATATTACCATAATTAATATTATAATCTATTATTATATATTATATATTGTGTACTATATTTATGTTTTTATAGGTGTTCCACGTCTGGAATGATGGAACAAAATGAATTAAACAAAATGTATTTGGAACAATATTAGTAAATAAAATTACAAGATGTTACTTTAAGCTGTTATCTTAATAATATGTACAAAAATTACATGGTTTAACTCCCTTTTGGGGGACAATTTACAAGCTTACAGATTTGTAGTTATAGCACAAATTTATACTGAATCTTTGTTCCAAAAAAGTTCTATTTTAAGATGGCTTTCCTTCTTGGCATGTTTATTTCATAGGAACATGAAGAGGAACACAGTCGTTTGTATTTTTCTTTGCCCTTCTAGTGAGCAGTTAAAAAAACTAGTAAGCAGTTAAAAAATAGGTGTGAATGGTAAACTAGGATTGCATTTCATAGCTTGGTGTTGCCTTTAGTACCAGAAATACTTATTTAGATAAGGAGTGACAATAAGTTTTTAACTTGAACAGATTTGCTGTTAACACTACTCTGCATGTCTGTTGGCCTGTAGGTTCTTTCCTGCAGAACTTGGAACAGAGGATAATATGTGTTTTAATGGCTAATGTTTTGTTCTTATGGTTTGGTTCTGACATGTTGCTGAACTTTTAAAAACTTCTTAATAATTTTCACCATAACATCTAACTCAAAATTTCCTTTTAATAAAGCTCTTCAGTTTGTTAACTTTTTTTTTTTTTTTAGTTTTCGGCGGACACAACATCTTTGTTTGTATGTGGTGTTGAGGATCGAACCCAGGCCACGCTCAAGCCGGGCGAGCGCACTACCGCTTGAGCCACATCCCCAGCCCTTCAGTTCGTTAACTTATTCTCAGATGTTTGCTTTAATTTCACAATTTCCTTATATAGGACTATGTTTTAGATTGAAAGATGATTTTCCTGACTTACTACTTCACTTACTGTGTTGTTTTCCACTGATGGTGAAGGATTTGCACTGTTGTATGTTTACATTCTTTGCTGACTTCATTCGCATTTTTTCCTGTCACCAACCCTCATTTTCCATCCAATGCCAGTGTGCCACATTTAACAAGAAAAAATGGTCAACCAAATCTACAGGCATAGAAGAAAGGTTTGAACTTGTGATGTTTTATTATTATATTATGTTATAATGTCTTAATTGATTTATTCAATTCAGACATTTAACTGGTTAACAAGTATGGACTTATTAAATAAAAATTTGGAGGAAATAAGATCTCATCAGTATTCACTACAGAAAATGCGGGTTGTTTTTTTCATTGTGTGGTTGTACAGATATGCCCACTGCCTGAATGAAGATGGTCTAAAGATTTAAAAGGTTTTTAGAATTAATACTTTTTTATGGCAAAGCATTTAAAATTTTTTGAAGAAATGACAATCAGGGCTTAGGATGTAGCTCAGTAGTTGGCGCTTGCCTAGCATGCATGATTCCCTGGGTTCCATGCCCAGTACAACAACAACAACAACAACAACAAAAGAAATAAAAACCAGTTACTCATTTTTGAGTATTTGTTGCTTTTTTGTTGGAACTACAAGATTAAATCTCCAATAAACAACTACAGTATAGTACTTTTTTTTTTTAACTTAGGGAAACATTTGTCTTTGACCAGTTGTACAATGTATTGCAAACTGTCTTTTAGTAATCAGAATGTAGAAAAAGTATTGATTAAAACACATTAGTAATGTTTTTAGTTTGTAGAGACAAATGCTTCTGTATGTTTTCCTAAATTTCCTTAAAAACTGACCCAAAATTTAAAGGTTTGCCCAAAATCAAGTTTTCTTATTCCAAGATTTGTTGCCATACTCTTTCTGCTTTTTTGTTTGTTTGTTTAATCTAAATTTTGAAAACTTATTATTTCCCAGATAGGAGCTAGAGGTTTTTTTTTTTGTTTTTTGTTTTTTTTTTTTGTTTTGTTTTTTTTTTTAGTGAGAGAGGGAGAGAGAGAATTTTAATATTTATTTTTTAGTTTTCGGTGGACACAACATCTTTGTTTGTATGTGGTGCTGAGGATGGAACCCGGGCCGCACACATGCCAGGTGAGCGTGCTACCGCTTGAGCCACATCCCCAGCCTGGGAGCTAGAGTTTGAAAGAGATTAGGGATCACTCTTTGGAAATAAAAGATGTTCTTAATGATTTTAATTTGGGTCCACAACTGAAAATCATTTTAGTATTGTGTTGAATAAGAATTCTTACCTAGTTACCTATAAAAGGATCATCCACATAGATTCCCATTGCTGTGCCATCATTATGTCATTGCAATTTTCATAGAGTCTAAGGAGTGAGGAAGCATAATTTTTTCTGATAGTGCACTATACAATTCTGAGAACCTTGCTGTTGCAACCTGAAATCATAAAAACTCTTTACTTAAAACATGATTGGATTTTTCTGGCAGTGTGATGGCTGTCTTTCCATGACTTAGTTTTTGTGTAAACTAGGACTCTTGGTGAATGGAAGAACTCATTAGACTTTTCTTATTTGAGATTATTAATATCTTTTGATAAGAATTTTGAGTAGTTAGTGAGAGTTGACTGAGAAGTTAGAAGCTAGTTCCATATCTGTGTATAATGTATTAAAAAACACATACACCTAGTCTCTTCCTCTGAAAATGCATCTATAAAACCAGGCTAAAATGGATGGAAGAGCTATTTGACGACTCTGCAGAATAAATAATACCAGGTGGATTGAAAAAGAAGAATAGAATTCAGAGTATCATCAAAATGGCTGTTACTTTACAGTTTTTTTCTTCCAGTGACCCTAGGACCTGAATTCAACAGTCTGAAACCTAGATAGTGGAGAGAGAGAGAGAGAGACAGAAAAAGAGAGAGGGGTAAAGATGGAGATAATCTGCAAAAGAAGCCTGATAGCTGTGACTCAGGATCAAAATCCTTTCCCCTTTTCCCCTTCTCCTTTCTCTCTGTAACTCTGTGATAATGTCATCAGAAGCTGTAGTGGAAGCCTGCAGCTGCAACTCTGAGGGATAGGAAAGTTACTGTCCAATTGACAAATCCTATTGCTTCCACCTTCTTTTCTCTGACTTTCTACAGCTTGGTCTCAAAGCAGATACAGTATCAGAAGTGTGTGACTAAGCAGGATGCTGAAAACTCTAGCATTCTGGTAGGAGAAATGAGAAAGGGTGCCCCTTGAGATTGGAAAGTGGTAATTGTGAATGCTCTAGAAATGAAGAGAAAAGTCTTGGCAGACAGAAGATAAAAAGAAGACATGTAAATGTTAGAACTAAAAAATACAGTAGGTGGAAAAAACTCCACTGGATGGCTGACTAGTAGAGTGTGATGACACAGGGAAATATCAATGTATTTGAAGATAAAGTAGAAAAAAAATTTATCTGAACGACAGTTTTAAGATTGAATCGAATCTCAGTGAAGTGTGGAAAAAAAAACATTAGGCATTTTGAGAAAGAATCGGTGCTAAGGAAATACAGAAATAAGTGACTTGAAAACCTCACAGATTTTGTGAAAGCCTAAACACAAATTCAAAAAATCTAACATGGAATAAACCCAAAGAAGCCGATCCACAGAAATGTCATAATCAATCAGGAAAGTAAAAAGAAAGAAAAACGGTCAAAAGCAAGCAGAGAAAAACCATATGTTATTTTTGATAACTGAATTCCTCATCAGAAATTATGTAAATGAGAAGAAAAAGGCAAAATATTTCATAAAATACTGAAAGATAAGCATTGTTTATAAACAGCAAAAATACCCTTTACAAACAAAGGTGACATAAGGGTATTTCCAGGGGAAGGAAAACCTGACAGCATTTGTTTCCAGCAGGCCTGAACTGAAAGAATTCCAAAGGCGGTTCTTAAGACAGAGGGAAATGGTATCAGAATGGAATATGGATATTAGGAATGAAAGATGATAAATGGAAATGCTAGCTATCATAGAAACTGTTCTCTCCATGTCAGTCCTAAAAAAATAAATGGGCTATTGAAAATATAATGTCAATTTATTCAGCAATTTTATAGTTGAAAGCAAAAATTATGACATGAACTGATGTGGTTTTTAATGGAGGTAGTAATATATATAAAATCTACAATCGATTTGAAATAGTAATATGCTGATTTTACGTGGATTCTGAAAAGTTAAACATGTTTTATAATGCCTAGAGCTTGTACTTATAAAATAGATGTTAGAATCACAATGGATAAATTAAGATGGAATGTTAAAAAAGTGCTCCAGTAACCTAAAAAAGGGAAGGAAAGGGGAAACAGAAAACAAGCATAAAACAAGTAATAGAATCATAGATGTAATCCTGACACATCAATAATTACATAAAAATTTTAAATGCTATAAACACAGTAATTAAGACTTTGTCAGAGTACAGTAAAAAATGACCCCACTTTATGTTGTCTCACATCAAATGCAGTAGTGTAAGTAAATTGAAAAGGAAAAGATGAAAATAGATATAACCTGCAAACAGTAATGAAAGGAAAAATTTTTTGCTATATTAATGACAAAATAAACTTAAAATACCCAGCATTCAGAGTATAAAAGTATTGATAAAAGGATTAGTTTACCAATCATAAGTGTGTGATTTCATAACAATAAAATCAAAAGGACACGAAGCAAAACTTTACAGATCCTTAGGGAGAAATAGAGAATGCAGTGTTTATAGTTGAAGATTTTAACATTCTTTCCTTAGGAATAGATAGAACTAGTAGACAGAAATTACCAAGAATATAGAATATTTGGATGACACTGCCAACCAACCAGCTAGATGTAATTGACATTTGTAGGATATTTTATCCAACAAGAACAGAATATTCATTTTTTTACAAGTATACCTGGAATAGTCACCAAAATACACCACATATTACTCTTAATACAAATCTTAACAAATTTAAGACAGTTGAATGCATACAAAATATTTTTCTCAGATTATAATGGAAATCTACAAGAAATAAGGAACAGGAAAATTTTCGAGTATTTAAATAATTGATAGGGGATGTCTAAGTAATGTTTTAGTTGGGTAAAACAGGAAGGGGTCATGGAAAATTAAAAATCATTTTCAACTGACAGTAAATGAAAATATAATGTCAATTTATTCAGCCTAAGCAGTTCTTAGAAAAACAAAAGCAGTTCTAGAAAAACAAAAAGACCTCAGATCAATAATCCATGGTTCCGTCTCAACACTAGAAGATAAAAATGAAACCAAAATGAGAAATTAACAAATTCAAAAGAAAAGAGTAACAACCAAAGTCAGTGAAATTAAAAGCTGTGTTTCTTTTTCATAGATCAGTAGAAATTGATTATCTTTAACATTATGATAGAAAAGATAAGACAGGAAGAACCAGTGTTATCAGTGAAAGAAGGAATGTAGTTAGTCTACTGGAATCCAGAGGACAATGAGGAAATGTAGAAAGCCTCTCTGGACATAAATTTAACATTTTAGGTGAAACGGACCAGTTCCTTCCAGCAAACTTCCAAACTTTACCTAAGATGAAACAAATAAGCTTAATTAATTCCTTATTAAAGAAGTTGAATTCAGCTGGCCTTGGTGGTGCATACTTGTAATCCCAGCCACCCAGGAGGCTGAGGCAGGAGGATCTCAAGTTTGAGGCCAGCCTCAACAACATAATGGGACCCCAAGAAACTTAGAGAGGTCCTGTCTCAAAATAAAAAGGATTGAAGATGTGGCTCAGAGGTTAAGTACCCCTGGGTTCAATCCCTGATTTAAAGAAAAAATAGTTGAATTAATAGTTAAAACCTTCCAAAAATATTCAAACCCTGAATAGTTAAAATGGTCAAGCCTATGAAATATTTAATGAAAAAATAATATTATTTCACTGACGATGTTTTCCAGAACATGAGAAGTGGAAACACTTCCCAACTTTATATGAAGCAGAATAAACTGATACCAAAACCAGACAAAGACAGTAAACAACAAAGGAAGAAGGAGGAAAGAAGGAAAAAAACATTGTGGACTAGAATACCTCATAAGTATAGTTGTGTAAATTAAAAAAAGGAAAGTGGATCCTACTATTCAAAAACAGAATAATATACCATTACCCACAAAATCTATAGTTAATGCCATAGTTAACGATGAAAGCATGAAGATTATTTTCCTCCATGAATGAGAATAAGACATGGATTTTATTAAATATTTTTCTAGACATCCTGATCAGTGTTAATATGGTAACAGAAGGACATAAAGGCATACAGATAAGAGGCAATGTAGAGAATCCCTCAAAAAACCTGAAGTTTAACAAGGTTCCAGAATGCATTGCATTTACCCTTCCCTGCAGTTTTTTTAACTTTTTTTAATATTTATTTTTTGGTTGTAACTGGACACAATATCTTTATTTTACTTATTTATTTTTATGTGGTGCTGAGTATCTAACCCAGGGCCTTCCATGTGCTAGGGGAGCGCTGTACTACTCAGCCACAAACCCAGCGCCCCCTGCAGTTCTATTTCTATGTACTGTTGCCCTTCTGTGTTTGCAGGTTCTGCCTCTACAGGTTTAACCATTTGTGGATGGAAAGTATTTGAAAAAAAAATTCTGTCTGCACTAAACACATAGAGTCTTTTTTCTTGTTCTCTAAACAATATAGTATAACAACTGATTATGTAGCATTTATAGTGTATTAGGTATGATGAGTAATTCAGTGATGATTTAAAGTATATGGGGGCTGGGGATGTGGCTCAAGCGGTAGCGCGCTCGCCTGGCATGCGTGTGGCCCGGGTTCGATCCTCAGCATCACATACAAAGCAAAGATGTTGTGCCCGCCGATAACTAAAAAATAAATATTAAAATTCTCTCTCTCTCTCTCCCTCTCTCACTCTCTCTTTATTTTATTTTATTTTTTTAAAGTATATGGGAGGTTGTATATCGGTTATATATAAACACTATGCCATTTTGTATGAGGGACTAGGGCAACTATGGATTGTGGGACTAGGGCAACTATGGATCTGTGGGTGGTTCTGGAACCAAATTGCTCTGAATTGTGAGATAGCTTACTAGCAATGTACAATTAAAAAAAGTAACAAACCCAGTTCACAGTAGATCCAAGGGAATAATATACTTTATACATATAACATACTAAACAATGATGAAGCAAATTAAGAAAGACCTAAATAAATGTAGAAGCACACTGTGTCTAGGGATTGGAAGATTAAAAAAATTTTAAACTGTCAGTATTTCCCAATTTGATTTACAGATTTTTGAAGAATTCCATTTGCAACTCTAGCAGTATATTTTGTAGACACAGGGAATTAGACATCAGAATTTATGTGGAAAGGTAAAGAAATAAACTATTGAACCTTCAATATAAAACATAGACAACCTTCCTGATCTGGGGTTAGGTAGAGTCCATGACATAAAACAGCATGATTCATTAAAGAAAAAGTTAATAAACCAGAATTCATTAAAACTAAAAATTTTGTAGTATAAAATCCAAAGTTAAGAGAATGAAAAGGTATGTCATGGAGCTAACTATGAAATCAATATAATATTTGGAAATCACCAAAGAACTTGTCTCAAGAATACATAAGTAACTAGGGCTGGGGCTGTAGCTTAGTGGCAGAGCACTTGCCTATCATGTGTGAGGCACTGGGTTCGGTCCTTAGCACCACATAAACGTAAATAAATAATTTGAAAAATATATATGTAACTCAAAAAGCAATAGGGAGAAAAGTAGAAAAGTAATAGCTCAATTGAAAAATAGGCAAGCTTGAACAGATAGTTCACCAAAGAGGATTTAAGGATCTTGAGTAAACATCTGAAGAAAATATTCAACTTCATTAACCTCTGGGAATTTGCAAATTAAAATGATAATGAAACATACACATTGTAACAGCTAAAATTAAAAACAAAGAATTGTACAGTACTGAGCTCATGAGATATGGATCAATGGAACCGTCATATGGTGATGATGGGAATGCAAAATGATAAAACCACTTTGGAAAATAATTTGACAGTTTCTTATAGAGTCAATCAACAATTCACTGCTTGATATTTATGACAGAGAAATTAAAATATATGGTTACACAAAAACCTGGCAACAAGTATTTTAAATGTTGTATTCATAATTGAAAAAAAACTGGAAACAGCTGTTGACAGGTGAATACAATATAATGCATTAACACAATGAAATAACATTAGTAACTTAAAAGACAAAATATTCATGTATGTAGCAAATTAGTTGAATCTTGAATGCATTATACAGAATCAAGGAAGCCACTTTTAAAGATTCAGTGATCAATGTGATTCTGTTTACTTAGCATAAATTAATATGAAAAGATGAAACTGGTTATAGAGAACATACTAGTCTTTGCCAGATGTTAGCTTTGAAGGGAGTATATGATTTTAAAGGCAAAAGGGAGGATTGTTGTTGATGCCGTGTAACTGGTTTGCTTCCTTATTGGTACCGGCTCAAGAATCTATACTTGTGTTATAATTTATAGACTGGAATACCAAAAATTAAAAAAAAAAAACAATTTTATTGTATGATAATTTACCAAGTTTTTATTTTTTAATCTCATGCTAACGTGTCTCATTTCCTTTTGTTTAAAGCAAGCAATGAGTTCTGTAGTAAAATTTGAAAGACAAAATGTATTCCTTATATATAAAATGTCTGGCCAATATTCTTTCTGACATTTTATAAATTATTTTAGTTCTTAAAATTTTTTTTAAAACTTACAAAGTAAGGAATGATAGCATATTTCTAAAAAATAATGGCTTAAAGAGGAAGTTGCAAGAGAAATTAAGATGTTTGGACAAAATAAAAATAAAATCAGCTCATCATAATTTGTAGAATACAGTGAAAACAGGGCCGAGGGGAAATTTGTAGCATTAAATGTATTTATAAGAAAAGAAGAAAAATCCAAAATCATTATTCTAAGCTGCTACTTTAGATTAGAAAAAGAAATGCAACTTAAATCTAAAATAAGCAAAAGAGAAAACACAAAGAGCAGAAATGAATGAAATTAAAAATAAGAAATCAATAAGGAAAATCTGTGAAACCAAAAGTGGGATCTTTTGAAAGATAAGAGAAGATGCTTTTCAAATGTCATTTTCAGAGTCTAGTTTTGTTTTTATTATCTGTGTCTATTAATGAACAAAGTTCTGTATGCCATGCCCTGTTATTCTCCCCTGAGGTATTGTCTAATCATACCTAACATGACTAGGGCTTGGCTTTTATTTCTCCATTATAGTCTTTTACCACTAAATTCTACCTCAGTGCTTTAGTTTGTTATGTCTCTACAGCCATATATTTTCTTTTAGCCACAAATTTTACTTTATTTTTCTACTTCTTTTATTTATATTTTATTGTTCAGAATTAGCATATCTTCTATTGGGTTTTATTGGTTTTATAGTTTAGAGTATCAGTGTGCAATATTTCAGTAAGCATTTCCACCAAAAAGAATTTTCCCACTGAAACTCATCTTCCAGTGTCAAGGAAAAGTAACATTATTTGTTTACATTTTTTGAATTGTCCTCCAAATCTTCTATGGATTAAGAAATATCTATTGCATTTTTAGTTTTTTTAAAATTTGAAATAGTTACCTTTACAATTGACATTTTAACTAAAGCAGAGCACCTGTCTACTACAACTGTCTCACATTTTGAATTTGAAGTGTCATTTATTTCAGTGTCTCTGATATGCTAAATTATTATTATTTTTTGGTTGGTAAAACTTTGTAATTGATGCTTGTATCTGGAGGGACATGCTATTGAAGGACTGGTTCTTATTTTAACCTTTGGCTCCTGAAGGTTTTTTTTTTTTTTTTTTTTGGTGAGAGTTCAAGGTAGAGGAACAGTAGAAGAATTGCCCACTGTCCCTAGAAAGACTTAGGAGTAAAAGAGTGAGTTCAGGTTTGGTAGTTTTAACAACCCTAGCAAAACTGTTTGGATTGAAGGAGATACTAAACTTTTTAGGAAGACAAAACCTGTGTCTCCATTTGGGATTATGGGTATTTTGAAGTTGTGCATTTTTCTTTCCTTAGTTCTTCTGTGCAGAGTTTTTATTGTCCATGTTTAGAAGTCATTCCAGGAGCACAGATGATCTGCACTTAATTGCTCTAGAGAGAGATTTGGAGCTGGCTCTGCAGGCAAAGAGCAGTGATCAAAGTTTTCCAAGGCTAACCTGGGCAACAGCCTAGGCTCAAGCATGGGCTACAGGCACAGTTGTTTTTGCTTTATTTATTTATTTCTTTTTTTAAAAAAACAAACTTTTGTTGTTGCTATTGTGCTAGGGATAGAACCCAGGGCCTGCTCTAAAACTGAGCTACATCCCTAGTTCTTTTTGTTCTATTTTCTAAAGAGTGAAAGGAGAAGTATGGTCTGGGGTTGTGGCACTTCAAAGAAATAACATCATTATCTTTTTTTTCTCCCCTCGATAACCGCCTTTAAATCATATTCAGTTACAGTTGAAGTTTGGATTATTTAACTTGTGATATCCCTTAAGACAGAAGCATGATCCCCTAACATTCTCATTTTCATAAACCAAAAACCCGAGATTTCTTCCTGTGTAGAGACCTCTATACATGTTGATTGATTATAGTTAAATGACTTTTTCATGTATTTTTGGGTAGAGTACTCCATCAGCAGAAGATAATTGCCAGTTAAGCATGACATTTCTAGAGAGTCATACATAGATATACCCAACCCACAAAGAAAACTGATTTTAAAAAAGTTGCTAAAAGTGTTCCTTTTGATTTACAACCTGTTTCCATTATATCTGTGTAAAGCTTGAAGCTTAAATGGGTAAAATAAAGCAGAAATGGTCTGTGGTGCTTCTCATATTATACTACTTTTGTATAATACTGTAGCACTTTGTGAGTAATAATTAGTTCAAGTTAATCCTTTGCCATATTTATACCTAGAAAACCAGCAGATTACATGAATTCTGCATCTAAGAAAAGTTAAAAAAGCAATGAATTCAATTTGTGGGTGAGATGAGAGAGTTCACCATTAGAATTGTGTTTCCAGAGTGCTTTGCTACTTCATTAATAGCAAATGTAGAATAAGTCATTCTTCTACATGAGGAATGTAATTATTTCCTAAAGCCTCTTATCAGAGAACTATTGACTAACCTTTATTCATTTCTGAAAACTTTTTCAGCAAATCCCTGTTTTCTGTGGGTTGAAGGAACCCATAGGCGATGTTGTGTAGGGCACTGGTTAACTAAAATGGATCTCTTTCTCACTAGTTATGTTCAATACAGTCATCATGAACTTAACTGGCACATACTGAACTACTGCTCTGAAGGGAAATACAAGATTAAATCCCTTCCTGCAGCCATTCAATATACAACCTTGCTTTATGTATATTTATGTATGGTTTTGTTTAAAGATACCTTATTTAATAAATCTTATTGATTCATTAATAATAAGAAGTCCACAGCCAGCAACACAGTATCTGATGCCTGAATAAAGCTTATCTAACATGTTTTGTCTATAATGCATTTTATTTTTTCGAGCTCAGGAACACTAGACAGTGTTTAAGATGGCTTGGGGGCCATTTTTAAACAGCAGAATTACTAAACAAAAACACAAAAAATTAAATAGTGTGGCACTAAATACACTGCAAAAGAGGACACTTGTTTATAATACCAGCACTGAAACAAGAAGGCCTTGTTCCATCTTGGCTGAGAACATGCCTAGTTGGTGACTCAAATTTTTGCTGTATTGCACATGTCGACAAATGACTGAAAGCCCAGTGACTGTGCAAATAAATTTTAGTACATAAAAATTTTTAAAGACAGATTTGCAAGTGTGGAATCCATGAATAATGAGAACCCATTAATTCCTTGGGTACCTGTACAGACTGAGGACAGAATTTATATAGTCCTTTTATTTCTCTTTTGTGCTTTTCACTTCTTCCTCTCTTTTCTACTTGGTAGGTCCAACAGACATACTTGGAACCAGATGGAGCATTTTGCTGAAGCTCTATTTGGTAAAGATTTATTGGCTCAAGCTTCTCAGGGTAATGCCTCAGTCTCCCTTCATTTTGAAGTATAGATGGATTATTTTGATTTTTCCTAAGTGATGCAATTCATGACTTTTACTTCAAGTAGTAATAAGTTAAACTTCTTACATTTTTCATATGAACAGTTAATATAGCTAGATAATTTTCTCTCTTCCTGTCAGAATATTGGTAATTAAGAATCCAACTAATCTAAATAGAGGACTTAACATTTTTTCTTTCTTTTTACTTCATTTCGTGAGTTTACCCTATGTTCTCTAACTTAGGAAAATTTAGAAATTCATTGTGTTCCTTAAAGTGATATCTGTACTATTAATTTTACAATCAGTAATTTGTACCTAGGAACAAAATCTCAACTAAATCATCTACTGTTGTATGTATTTTCGGGAAGTCTTTCTTTCTTTTTTTTTTTTTTTTAAAGAGAGAGTGAGTGAGAGAGAGAGTGAGAGAGAATTTTTTTTAATATTTATTTATTTTTTTAGTTTTCCGCGGACACAACGTCTTTGTTTGTATGTGGTGCTGAGTATCGAACCCAGGCTGCACCCATGCCAGGCGAGCACGCTACCGCTTGAGCCACATCCCCAGCCCGAAGTCTTTTTTCTGAGATGTATGATCAGTGCATCATCATTAGAAAAACATTATTGATACTTCACAGTATTTCTAGCTATTTTTGAGTATTAATTAAATAAACAAAGTAGTATAGCAACCATAAAAACTAGTGGTGAAATATTTGGAGAACACCTGATTAAACAAAGTTTAAAGAGGTTTCCTTAGTATAGGACCTTAATGTCATGTACCTTTTTTAATCTTCCAGAGAAATTCTAGTGTCAGATATACTAAATAAGCACTGTTTGTTTCTTGGATTTATATGAATGTGGAATTCTTTGAAGCACTTGAGGAATTACATGCTCTATGGAATAAACCTGGGGAGATGCTGGTTTTTAGTAGCCTCTCTGCAGTTCCTTCCTTTAGATCTCATTTCTACTGTTGAAATAAATGAGTATTTTTCTTCTCTACAGTAGTTCACTGAGTATTTTACTAAATTGGCACTAAGTTTTTCTTTCCAGATAGACTGCCCTTTGTTGGATTACCAAATGTATTTTATTGGACATATATAGGTAGCACCCTTATTAGGCTGTCAGGCCAATTATGGCAAAAGATGTCTTTATATTTTCTGCCTGTAGTGTCTGTCATAGAGCAGTGTAGTACTGTATGCTTAGATAATAATTAGTAAATAAACACAAAACCTTTACTTTTCATTTCAATTCTATTATTTCCTCAAAAAGTACAAGGAACCAGTGATATGTTAGATGTTTGGAATTTTATAATGAAATCATATAAGGTCTTTTTTTTGAAAAAGAGAGAGAGAGAGAGAGGGAGGGAGAGAATTTTAATATTTATTTTTTTAGTTTTCGGCAGACACAACATATTTGTTTGTATGTGGTGCTGAGGATCGAACCCAGACCACACGCATGCCAGGCGAGTGCGCTACCGCTTGAGCCACATCCCCAGCCCCATATAAGGTTTTTATTGTCACAGAATGTACTCATTTTGTGCCAGAAATTATGACTTTGTCAATGCTAGAATTGTTTTAAGATTGCTGTTAGTTTAAAATATCTTTCCTTTTAAAAAGAAGAAACAAAAAGAGATATGGAAATTCACAAGTTAGTTAAAGCATATGTGGCATTGTGGTCATTAAAATTTTTTCAGGTA
Organism: Callospermophilus lateralis; assembly: GCF_048772815.1. Taxonomy (NCBI): domain Eukaryota; kingdom Metazoa; phylum Chordata; class Mammalia; order Rodentia; family Sciuridae; genus Callospermophilus; species Callospermophilus lateralis. The sequence continues at coordinate 335,485 of NW_027516368.1, read as the reverse complement.
AAAAATTTTAGTAATTAATGCATAGTGGTTGTATTCTTATAAGGTTAATGAAGTGTTTAAAAGATTTTAGTTTTTTTAGCCTCTCTATTTTCTACAAGGTATCAGTAGTTATATAAGTATATAACATCACCATCTGAATTTCTAAAGAAAATTTAGTATCCTAATGTATAATTATTTTTTTTTTCTTGCAAAAACAATACAACCTGTAGGTTAATGGGCTATTTTATAATCTGCTCAGAAAGCTAAGCATAGGTTAATATTTTCTTTCTCCGCCATTATGTTTAGGAAGCCATTCCTAGCAAACATAATCTGTGTTGTCTCAAGAAAAAGGTGTATGTTTCAATTGATGTGAGTTACTGGTTTCCTGTCATCTTCTGTTCATATGAAGGAAATAATCAGTGTGAAAGATGAAATGAGGGATTTGTTTGGTAGAATTTTCTAAAGTGCATTCAACAGTCTTCACTTTGTTATAAAAGAATGCTTTCTTTATTAAGATCCCTTGCTCTGCCATTAACGATTAATATCAAACACGTCACTTTAACTTTCTGGGCCTAAGTTTTTTCCTTGAAAGATGAGGAAGCAGTATTAGATCATTCCTAAGTTCTTTTCTAGCTTTAAAATAGTTTGGCTGTGTGTGTGTGTGTGTGTGTGTGTTGCTGGGGATTGAATCCAAGGTTTCATATATGATAGACAAGTGTGGTACCACTGAGATATATCTTCAATACTAAATCTTGTAGTTTAATGTGTAATGCTAATTTCCTAACATAATATATCCAAGCTACTGACAAACTGAGAAATATTTTCTGAAAAATTAGAGAAAATGATATAGTTGAAATATTCTTTTGGATATATTTTATTATGTTTTAATTTTTTTTATGGTATATGTGATAACTCTCACATGAACTATTTTTTTCTCAACAATTTTTTCTTCAACCAGTGTTGATTAATAAAAGTTCATTTAAAAAATTTCTGAAGTCCCTTAGAATCCCTTAAATCAGTTTTGTATCAAAATCCTTACTATATAAATATTCATAATCATAAGGCTCCACAGAGAGATTGCACAGGGGAGCAAGAGTTAGGTGAATCTACTCAGTGTTGGATCAAAATCTTTATTGATTGCTCTCTGGAGACAGTATAGTATAAACTGAACGTAAAGTAAAATAGAAAATGCAAAACTTGAGTTATTTCATGATGTTCACGAATGAGTCATGAGAAAACAGTTCTAGTCACAGGCAAAACCATGGATAGGAGAGAGACTGACAGAATAGTTAAATTGCTGAGGCTGGCCTGGAACTTGTGATGTGCCACCATGCCTGGCTTCTTTAACTTAAAGTCCATTTTATTTTTTATTGGTTGTTTTTGGTGTCATATCTCAGATTTCTAAATGGAGCTAAGGAAAGAGAGAAATAGTTTCTATGTTGTTTCCTTTTGTGTAGAAGAATTTTTTGAGGTTTTCCTTATAGTGTGTCATAGGTTTGGGTCAGTTGCACATAACTAGCATTTTGGAATTATGTGGTTAGTTCAAATAAGGGGAGAGATCAGTTTTTCCCTGGACAAAGAAGTTAAAAACAACAACGACGACAACAAACTGATCATTTTCTTAAATTAATGGTTGCAAGGTGATAAAATGTAAAGTAATAAACCCAGAGTAATTTGGAAGATGATTTCCTGTACAGATTTAAAAAGGAGTATACACTGCCTAACTGTAGCATGATGTGGGAGGTAATGGGAAAATTGAGACCCAGTGCAAATGTGTAGAGGCAGAGATAGATAGGCAAGTCCAGGCTGTCATTTCCTTACGGTCATTTTGGGTCTTGTTAACAATTTTTGGTAGCCTTGGAAAATTGTTCCATTTCTTATGTACATATGCTCCATTTTTATTCTATGATGCTGTAAAAAGTTGCCCTTGTCTTTCAATGGGCAAATTAGTTGAAAGGTAGTATCCATTTTATTACTGAAATTTGTTTTCTTGCTCTATTCTTATGAATATGTAGTTGACATTCTTATGAATATGTAGTTGATCTCTCCCTCTCTCCCACCTCCTTCCCCCCCACCCCATACACACACTTGATTTAGACATAGTAGAAACCAGTATTCTCTTTTTAAAATATTTATTTAATTTAGTTGTAGATGGACACAATGTCTTTATTTTTATGTGGTGCTAAGGATCCAACCAGTGCCTCACATGTGCGAGGGGGTGCTCACCACTGAACTATAGCCCCAACCCGAATAACCAGTATTTTTTATCAAAGAAGAATTTTATCTCTCATGCTAAATGTGTGTATTAAACTAAATCATGTGGTCTATTGAGAGTCATCACTATAATGTGAAATAAATAATGTTTAAAACTGCTTGATGGGTTTCTAGAAGAAAGGAGTTTTAAGTACAAAATGAAATAGTCTTTAAAATAAACATGTATTAAGAATTTAAGGAAAAACTAAAGTGAAAATTGTTCTGTTGTAACTTTATTTAGAAAGGGTTAATAACTACAGACTCACAACATCTGATTAAGAAGCTGGTGCAATGGAAGTCATCATCAATAAAAGAAATAATTTGGGTACTATTTTTTTATTGTCACAGATTGAGTTTTTAGGATCTTCTGCTTCAGATTTTTAGAGATGAATCACCTTAAAGTCTGCTATATTCATCTGAACATTCTTGCCAAAGCATGCCCTACATTTAATTCAGAGAGGACAATGAAATATAACTGGTATACAAAAAAGGAAAAAGATACAAAGAAGCCATAGACTTTACATAAATTATTTTGTTGTTCTTTCAGAAATATTTTAGTTATCTTTACTGGTAAACTTCTACTTTGTGAACAGAGACAAGGAAGGTTAAGGAGATCTGTATTTTTGTTTAGCTCTTTTTTACTGTAAAGAAATAAAGGTAGAGATAAAGGTAAAACAGAGTTGTGTTAAAGTATAGTGGTTTCCTAGGTATTTGCAAGTATGTTCATGTCATGTGTATTATAGTTGGCTAATAGCAATTAAGCCTTTCTAGTGTGTTTTTCCTTGAGTGAAAGAGGGAAAGGGAAAAGGTACTTGAGATGCTTTGATTTTTATAGTGGGGTGCCTTGCCTAACTCTTAATTTTCAAATGATCCCCTCTCTTAGTATCCTACATTTCTGACACACAGACCCAGCTTCAGTGTTGGGGCAGTTCTTCCTGACATGCTCTTATCTTCATTCTGTACCATTCGTTCACAAAAGTATACTTAAAAATTTTCTTGTACTTGCGTATTTTTTTGTTTTAATTTGTTAAAGGTATATTGAAGACTCTTCTTGTAGAGCATTAGGTTTGAACAAACACATCCATATTCACATCTCTTTGTATAATTGATTATTTAATCATGGCTCATTATTTGCTGATATCTTGTAAACTGAGCTTGGATAACTTTTTTGTTTTATATTTGACCATATTGAAACTCATTTGATACTTTACCCCATCTCCAAGGCCCTGTGAAATATTCCAACAGTATTTTAAGCATTCTGTTAGCCAGTTACTTCATTGTCATTTGTATACCCAGCTACTTAACTTGGTTTTCTGATATTTTCTGATTAGTTGTGGATATGTTTGCATTTCATTTACTTCAGTACATATTTTCCTGTCCTCATCGTACCTTTACCCATGACTAAAATGGTCCTTAATTCCATCATAACTTAGCTTTTCTATTTGTTGTTGCTTTGAATAGTCCATATTGTAGAATATTTTTTATGTCTTTAAAAAGAAAATAAATTATGCCTTTGGGTTACTCTTTGACATTATCTTTACATACCCTCTCATGGAATTCTAATGGAGACCAGTTTTTGCTCTCCTTTCATGACTTTCTCTTTCAAATTGACTACATTCTCAGAGGTTATGCTTGCTTACTGAATCAGTGGAACTTTCTCCTTGTTCCAGGCCAGATTTTCGGGTATCATGAGACAAGTGGATCTGTAAGTTTAGGGTTTCCTCTGCACCTTCTCAAGGACAAATAGTTACTGATCTTTTTGCCCTCTGACACAGTAACTACTAATCACTCAGGTGCCAGGGATCTTTGAGATTTTTCAGAAGTCATAGTTGGCTAGCTTTCTGACCTGGTTCTATCAATAATACTTTATTACTTTTTGATCTAATATTTTAAACATATGCTTCAAAATTTATTTCAAACCACTCTTGATTAGTTTTTCCAGTAAATGCTGAAGCTCAGAATCCACATTATGTCTTTTATCTTTCTTCTCTCAATGAGAACATTTATTATTATTTAAGTTACTTGGAAAACGATTTCAAATGCCTTTTTCAGGATTCTTATTTCTTCTAAGGAAAACTGTCTTCTGTCTGTGAAAGTGACTGTGGATTCTTATTTATCTTCTATTATAGAATGAATTTCTAATGCAACCTCTTAGAAAGGAATTCTGAACCAGTAATTTTTTATTCAGTCTGGATTACTGATTTTTTGTTTATAATGTAGGCTGTAGATTTGATTGTGCAACCTATTTTGACATAATGCATGATGTCTTTTTATACTTTAATGATGTTTGGTTTAAAAAAAAAGTAAATTGATTTTATTCCATTTGTCTTCACCAGTGGATTCAGAATCCAGTGAAAGCTCTTTGGCAAGTGCATACCTGACTAAAATGTCAGAGAACAGATGGAAAGGAGTTCCCTAAGAATTGGCTGAACAGGAGTTTGACTTTCCAAAAATAGCTCTACTGCCTTTTCTCTTCCCTGAAAGTGATCTGAGGAAGAGCTTAGCCTTCAAATGAAGAAATAGCTGTTTTTAGGCTGATATTCAATAGAGGATAAAAGCTCTTTCAAGTAAGATCTTAACCCTATGATTTCTTTCTTTTTGAAGAGCCATGAGTCTCAGAACATTAAGAATATCTCATGATCAGATATCAATATAAAAAATAGTTCTTAGCCAATATGAACAGTTCTTTTGAATTTTCTTGATGATATTGCTGCCTTGATTGGGCTAAAAATGAATTTAGGGTAATTAACTTATAGTATGAATATTAAAGCAGCTGTGTCTATGCCTGATTATAACTTGGTGTTAGGAAGGTTCTTACAGTCAACATCTCTGTTTATGCTATTCATATACATTTTAACATTTCACTATAGAATGCTAAAGATCCAATTTATTATATAAATCTCTTTGTCATTATTGATACAACTATATGATCTATTTATGTGAATCTGTAATGAGTCTCTGACATTAACTTTTGTAAATTTATCATTTTCACAATTATATGAAGAACTTGAGCCAGGACAGCGGCGTATCTGAAATCATGTACTACTATATTAGATTAAAACCAAAATAACACTGGAAAACAGATACAGTACATTGGAAGATGAAATAGAAAAGTACAATACAGAGTAAAAGAAGGATTGGCACTTTGGCAGCCAAACACATTTAACTTTGCTGAAGTCTCGGTTTTCTACTCAGTTTTTAATGCAATAAAATCAGATATAATCTTCATGATGAATCTTTTGTATATATAAAAAATCAAATAGTTTTTTCCCCCCTTACTTGTTTTTTATGTCATCTTCAGGTGAAAAAATTAGATGATGGTATTTCTCTTTGTTTTTCCTTTTGGATCCACCTAAGCATATTTATAAGCTGTTGCCATAGTGGAAATTAATTGTGGTGATGAAAGCTAAAAGTGTTGTTTCATGCTAATTTTATAATGTGTATATACTGCAGAAGTTAGACAAAGGAACTAAGTTAAACAAAGATCTAGAGCTATTCCCAAACCTAAAAACAACAATGGCACCAAGAAGAGAACAGAATGCAGGGTCCAAAGCCAGCAAAATCCAAATGTAAATTTGCTAGTTGACAGGCATCACATGTAAATGGGCTTATTTTGGCAACTCTGAGAGTTAAAAATACTAAAGAAATCACTTATACAAAAGCAAAAGTAATTGAAGGTTGTTTTTTGGGGGGGAGTGGGTGGGTGGTGGGTGGTTGGGATGATGATGGTGGTTTTAAAAAAATGGTCTTTGGAAATTTATGGTAGTCATTTAGTTTGTATGAAGAATGCTGCCTTTTACTTTTGTTAAAACCCATTTATTGTTTACTTAATCCCATTACTAGTGTACTGTCTTTCTTCATATTCATAAAAGTTATTTTGGGTGACATAGAAGAAGACATGACCATTATGCCAAAAGCTTACTGAACACATTTTTTCCCCCAACCTTTGGATTGGGGCCCATAGTTAGAATCTTTTCTTGGTATGTTTGCAGCTTATTTTATATTGTGAATATAAATTGCTATTTTCCAGTTCTTGCTTGTGTGGCCTTTTACTTGATATAATTAGAAAAATAATCTTTTGCTTTATTTTAAGGGAAATAATAAGATAAAGTAACTCCTTAGGTACTTCTGGGTCTGGCTTATTTGTGGCTCATCAGGTGACTGTAGGTGAAAGGAAACAAAAATAGACATACTCCTTGGAAAAAGGGAATTAAAACAGCACTAGTGCAAAAAAAAAAAAAGATAAAATAGGATTCTTAACGATATATGTGGTATTATATAGCAGAACTCTAAAAGTCTGTCATCTTGTTCCCCATTTTATTCTCCCCCATTTGCCCTGGCAAATGCCATTATATTTTCTGCCTGTGTGAAAAAATAGAGTCATGCAGTATTTGTCCTTCAGTGATTGGCTTATTTCAGTTAGTATTTTGTCTGTCAGGTTCATCCATGTTCTTGTAGATGACAGGATTTCCTTTCTTTTTTCCCCCTAAATAATATTTCATTATATGTATATATCACATTTTCTTTGTCTATTTCCACAAAAATATTGTGAGGATGCTGCAGTGAACAAGGGAGTGCAGACACATCTGTGATATCCTGACTTCAGCTGTTTTGGGCAGATGTCCAGAAGTGAGATTGTGGAATTATATGGTAGTTCTATTTTTAATTGTTCAAGAAACTTCTGTGCTGTTTTCCATAAAGGCTGTACCATTTTTACTTCCTGTTTCTTTACAATTTGCTAACATGTGCTGTTTTCTGGTGTTTTGATACTAGCCTTCCCAACAGGTCAAGATTATACTTCATTGTGGTTTTGATTTTCATTTCACTGGTTATTATTGATGTTTGACATCTTTTTATAAGCTTGTTGGCCATTTGTATGCTTTCTTTGGAGAAATTAGATGTTCTTAGTTCATTTAAAGTAGTAATCTAAATCAGTGAAATAGTAGTGCAGAAAAAGACTGAATTTCTTGAAAATTTTCTGATGCATTTGAATCATACATAAATATTTAGACGATATAGTGTATGAAGTCTTAAGCTAGCATTAATCCTACATTTGTCCAATAATAGCTTTTTTTATAAGTAATTTTTTTTGGTGGTGGGGGGTGGCAGGGTCTCATGTGTTGCCCAGGGTAGTCTCATACTTCTGGGCTTAAATGTTCTTCCCACCTCAGTCTCCCAAGGTGACTCTAGATGTGTACCATTGTGTTCAGTTGTTGATTTAAAAGGAAGAAAAATCCAGCTTTTAAGAAATTATAGCAAGTAATATAAATTTATTTCAGGAATTATGAAAAAGATAAAGATAGAACTTTGCATTAAAACTAAAACTAGTTTTTGTAGTTCTCATAACTGTTTTGCCTCATACATTAAAAAAAAACAGTTTTCATACTAAGCATCTATTTAATATCTTGCTGTTTTATTTAACAATATGATGGAAGGAAAGTTTTTATTTAAAGAAGCTTTATAGATAAAAGAGGAGAAAAGGTAGAATGAGTTTCTATATTCAGATTGAATACTTTTTAATTGGAAACAAAGAGAAAAGCATTTGGAATTTAATTGAAAATGAAAAAAAAAACAGGGATGATGGATGCTATGCATAGTTGATTTATATGATCTTGGAAACATGGAAATGAATTAGTACAACTTAAATCTATATCACAATATGCACATGATTCTACTATCCACTCTACTGTTGTTCTATTGTTTAAGAATTTACTTGTGGATTATTTAAATAAAATTTAAAATTCCACACTATTGTTTAGTTATTATTAAAATGCAGTTTTTGTTCATTAGAACATCTTCCAGGGCATTAACTGTATTGTTGGATGAGTCATCATGCTCTGAGAGTGTTTCACATTTGTGACTGATTCATCTTAATATTTTTTCTTTGCTAGTAATTATTGTATTTTTTCAGTCTTTTATACATTTTTTTCTGATTTAAATTCTTTGCATTTGTCCTTTGAACTGAAACTTCTGACTTCTAGTCAGTGTGATTTTTAGGTTAGTTTATTAGAGGACTATTTTAGGATGACATCATCATCTTGGAAACAATTCAGTATTTTCAAAAAGTTTTTGAAATTGATATGTTTGGGAACTGGAGTGTTTGATATAATGGATTTTTTTTTAAATTGTGGAATATCTGCACAGACTGAACTGGTTGAGCATCCCTCACCTGAATATCTAAAATATGCTCATATTCTTAAAGTGTCAGATTTTGTATGTTCAAATTAGGAATGCTTAACCTGTATATATCTTGAGGTTGGACAAAATATGGAAGTGGGAATATTGGGATAAAACTTGGTTTGTTTTATTGACTTTAACTTGCTTAACCATTTGTGCTGCTGATGAATACTATACAAAAGAGATTTACAAAAGAGAAATTTGGTGGAGGAGTAAATGACAAATTATTTTGTCTCAATAGGTGTTTGCTAGATACTTATTGAATAGAAATTGTTAAATTATAGAAAACAGATTTAATTAGATCATTGTGCAAAACAGTGACATAATATTATTTTCTATCATGTGTTACCTTAATCTTTTAAAATGACTCAGTGAAATAGTGCAGTGAAATAGTTTTGCCAGGATAGATGATCGTAAGTATTTAGAAACTACTACTTGCAAGATGCTTTCCAGTCACATTATATGTTGTTATCTGGTTCTCACAGATGAGGAAACTGAGGCACAAAAGATGTGACATTCAAGACACACAACTTGAACTATGGATTGCTACCTCAGTTTTTTTAATTTCTCATGTTATGAATACCATTTCTTTTTCATATTCTAGCTTTTTATTCTCATAAAAGCAGGGGTGGTGGGAAGGTTGGTTTGGGAAAAATATGTGTGTCTTTGTAGATTATGGGTTCCTTTGAAGAACATGGGTCCAGGATTGTGTCAGTGTTAAGCTCTATGGTCAGACATCGAGGTATGTCATTTTATGTAGCATTTGTTACAAATAAATAAACAAGTTATCATTATTGGGGAATTTGAAACACAGAGGGTACCAATCAATGAAAACAGCAGGCTACTAATAAATATAGTTAGAGAAGAACAATAATTTGAAGAGTCAGTACCACAAATCGAAAATCCAACTTACACTTGGCCACTTCATTAAGCAACAGATGGCCACCTCCCACAAATTTCTTCAGTGGCACAATTTTCCGAAAAATTCTGTAACCATGGGATTGAAAAGGCCTTCCATACAGTTTCAGGTAGTTTACACTTACTGGCACATACTAAGTGCCTTACAAATTCAATTCTCAACTCACTCTGTAAATTGTGTACTATTATGAAACCCCATTTTGTAGACAAAGAAATACACTTAGGATAGTCATCACATAGCTAGTAAATGTCAACACCAGGCATAAATGGACTGTAAAACTTATTTTCCTGAGCCCTCCTTCCAAATGTTGGTAATTATAGAGTTTATTATATTTTGCTTGCTGTGTTGACAAGGAAGAAATCAGAAACTTTGGTGTGAAAGTCAGATTCTTGGTATGGAAGAAAATCATTCAGATCCATTTTTCTGGTAGTCTTTATTGTACTAAATATATTGAACGTCAGAATGTGTCAAATTTTCTTCAAATTATCAACAGATAAGTATCTTTCTCTAACTACAAGTACACCAAAGGAGATATGGAGAGGATTTTCTGGGACACCAAGAAATCTGAAAGTCTATCTGATGAAAGAGAGGAATGCTATTTTGAAGAAAGTCTGGAAGAAAATGTAGACCAGGGGTTCACATATAGAGGGCAGGTGGAAAGGGATCCAAATGACTAAGGTATTTGTTACTGCCTGCACGTATAGAATTGGATAAACTAATGACTGAAGCCATTCCATATTGATTCTAACAAGGAGTGGGAGGTGGGAAGCAGTACCTCTTTAAATGGAGATGTACACTTAGAATACAAGTGTGTATTCACTTGCTGAGTTGGTGAAAGATGCATACTTTTCTGTTACTATGGCATAAAGGAACATCATCGAGTTTCCCTTCTTCCTCCCAAAGGAACTCTGAACAGCTTGTTAAGTTTATGTATCACTATCTTTTTCCTAGTCTTAGGATTGACATAAATTTGAGGAAATCTGTAAGCCACATCAAGATCCTTGATCTTAAGCAGAAATGCTTGTAAACCATGTCTTTAATCTATACAAGTTCTTTGGGTTGAAGATTTTATGGAGAGGATCATGGCCAGCTCAGCCAAAGGCTATGGAACAAACTTAAAATGAATGGGTTCTACTTGTGATAATATGTTAGCTAAACGTAAATTGCCAGCATTTTGTCATAACCATTTCTTTTTCCAAAGGATTTTTAAAAACTTGAAAAGTATTCTGTGTGATACTTAGAAAAATTTAAAATGATACTCAGAAATACAAACAGGTCATTTTATCATTGTGTTTAGAGAATAAAATTGTGAGATTCTAGCCCTTTTCATGTATTTGAGGGTTAACAAAGAAGTAGGTCTATAAACAGTTCTAGTAAGTAGACTTTCTTCTGTTTTGTCTTGGTTACTATCTTCATTTCAGAGAGAGTACAAGATAATGATTTTATGTACTTAAATCTACTCATGTAATTTAAGTAATTTAATAAAGATTCTTATATAAGAGACTATAATGCAGGTAAATGAGCAAGAAATTGGTTGACTGAAGATCTCAATCTTGAGCAGTAGTTAAAGGCCAACTTGTAGATATTAGACAGTAGAGTGGTATTGCAATATCTCAAAAATATCAGAAAGTAATTCTTGGATTGTGAGGAAAACAGGTATTTCTGAAGATTTTATTAACAAAATAGTAGCTTCAGCTGAAAAAAAACCTTTTTTCCCTCTTGAATAGTGAGTGTAAATCACAATGTTTCAACATGAATTTTATACTTTTTACTTGCATTATGGTTTCAAAAATAACATTGCATTTATCTCTTTTTAAATTCAGTTAATCTTCTAGTTATAATTGGATGGACTTAGTAACCTTAAGCCAGTGCTTATGTTTCTCCACTGCAGTTTTTTAACCATAGTGGAAGACCGAGTTGTCTTTTCTATCTTGAAAAAAAAGCATATATTGTCCACTATTTAGTTTTTTTTCAAAATATATCAGTTTACATTGGTAGTAAGAATGACTTGTTGCTATTGGCTTAAATGTGCATTTCTTCTTCTCTTAGAACTTAATGTGGATGAAACAGAATATGAAGTAAAATTTACATACAGTGAGATAGATGAATCTTTAGTGTATAATTCATTAAACTTCATACAGGTATGCACCCATAACCAATACTCCAATCAAGATATAAAGTTGATGGGCTAGGATTGTGGCTCAGTGCTTGCCTATTATGTGTTAGGCACTGGGTTTGATTTTCAGCACCACCTTAAACAACAACAAAAAAAAAGATATAAAGCTGTTCACTCATGACATGTGGTGGCTTCAGTGCAATGCTTCTCCAGCCTTGAGCACTTATTTCTCAAGCTGCTGGGAGTGTGGTAGATAACTCCCCCCAGTGTTGTTCTTCAAGAATTATCTTCTGCTGAAGAGAGTCATCTCGATCATGGTCTTGTCTACATTCTGGGGGTAACGTATAATCTTTGGGGTATATGTGTGTATTTCTAAGATGAGAGATTCAAAGTTCTTGGTCTGCTTGCTGCAATTTATGGTAATTTCCAAAGGCTCTCAGCCCCAAAACTCCCCTGTTAGGAAGCTGAGGCATTTGTTGATATTGTATCACAATTCAACTTTTCTCTCTATCTCTTTGTACTTCCTTTAGCTCATCAGAGGTATTCAATAACAGCATTTTCCAATGGAATTCTTTCTCATTGGTATCCACCTCAAAATCTACTTCACAGGAGATCCAAATTGCAGCACTCTAGAAAAATCTTTTGGGCTGGGTTTGCAGCTCAGTAGTAGAGCCCTTGCCTAGCATGTATGAGGCCCTCGGTTTGATTCTGAGCATCACATATAAATAAATATAGGTCTATCAACAACTGAAAAATATTAAAAAAGAAAAATCTTTCATGTCCCTTTCCAGCCAGTTCCTACCCATCCCAAGCAACCACTGATTTGATGGTTTTGCTATCTAAATCATATTTAGATTGGTTTTGCCACTTCTACAATGTTATAAAAGTAGAATGATACAGAATATCTTTTGTGTCTGGTTTCTTTTATTGAAAAGACCCACTAAGTTGTGTTTGTTAGTAGTTTTTTTCTTTTTGTAGCTAAATGGTAGTATTGCATTGTGCTGATAAACCATTTATTTATCCATTTAGGTGTGTCTAGGTATTAAGATTATTTATGGATTTGACTATTTTGAATAAAGCTCTATAAATAGTTCTGTGTAATTCTGTTTGTGTTCATTTCTTCTGGGTAAACACTGTGAGTAGAATTTCTAGGTCATATTGTAGAAGTATGTTTAACTTCCTGAAAAAGTGCCAAAGAATTTTCCAAATATATGAGAGTTCTAGTTGCTCTACAGTCTAACATTTTGTACTCTTTGGTGTGTTATATTTAGTTCCATCATAGTAATATTTTGGTACCTCTGTTCTTTTTGATTAATCAAATAGTTTTTGTATTCAGTTTTAATCCTTCTAATGGATTTTTAGCTATACTTTCTTTATTTTCAGGGATTTTGATAGGGATTATAATATATACTCTTTTCACAGTGTACTCGGTGTTTATATTATGTCATTATTATAAAATTAAGAATCTAAACAGGTATTGTTCCATTATTGTTCTTTGTCCTAAAAATACCATAAAGGTTTCAAAAGGATTTTATGATTTTCAATTTAAACAATCACATGCATTTTAAAGATGAAAGGAAATAGTCTTTTATCCTTACTCACATATTTGCTGTTTGTATTTTTCTTTTCTTTGTGTGAATCCAAATTTCATCTCATATCATTTTCCTTCAGTCTAAAATCTTCAGTTGGTATATGTTGCAGTTTACATTTATGGTCTGTGATTCTGAGATGACTTTTGGTTTTCCTCCTCTCCCTTTAAGGGTGTCTGTCATTCTATTACCTTCTAGCCTTTGTTATTTCTGATGAGAAGTAGTGTTTCTTGGTATCATTTTCTCCTTACTGTAAATTGTCTTTTTTCTTTCTGATGAAATTTAGGATTTCTTTCTTTACACAAGTAGTTTAGCATTTTGACAATTGTGCAAATTGGTGAGATTTGCTTTATGGTTCCGCTTAGAGATTGCTCAGCAAATTAGATCTGCAAGTTGATGTTTTTCACTGATTTTGGAGAAAGTTTTGCCAGTTTATTCACTCCCATCTACTTCTGATACTCCATGTTTTGGACCTTTTAGCTGATGGTCTATTCATGTTTTACAGTGTTTTCTACTTTCCTACTGAAAACTTTTTATTGATCTGTGTTCAGTTTCACTTATCATACTTTCTGTTCTAGTCCATTGTTAAGCTTACTCAGTGAAATTTTCAAGTATTGTATTTTTTTATTCTAGAATCCCATTTTAAATAGTTTGCTGTTCAGTGAGTTTCTGTTCATTTATTTTTTAACCATATTTTGCTTATAGTGTTTGAATATTTATAACTCTTTTAAAATTCTTTTCTTCTTATGTCAACATTGGTGTCATCTCTGTATGTTTGCTCTGTATGTTTGTATGGCATGCTTTATTCCTAATAGTTATATTTTTATTTCTCCATGTATCTAGTAATTTTTAATTTCATGTTGTAAATGTAGAAAATCTGTTGTAAAGTTTTGCTTTCTGTTAATTTCTGCGGAGTTTACCAAACTATTAATCAAAGCAGAAACTAAATTTATTATTGAGGCTTTATTTACATAGATAATGGCCAAATTTTCCAACTAATTTTAACTTATTCTAAAATAAAATGAATTTTGGGATAGCTTATTGATAAATTATAGACTTCTAAACTGTGAACATTCTTAAAATACTTTACTTTTTTTTAAGCTTTAGACTAAGTTCAAAATTTAGAAATCTGTTCACAGCAGCAATTTTTGCTTACAAGTTACAGTAATACATATGCATGAGTGCTTTAATTTATTCCATAGAACACTGTGCTAATGTCAGGGGTTCAGCTGAGTGCCTTTTGGTTTCTTTACTTTTGTTCTGATTCTTGGTCATCAGTTGTTTCCTTTATAAAGGCTGCCTTGCAAAATCATGCTGTTTATCAGGACTGGAATGAATGTAAGTAGGTTAAGTAAAAGTTTAAATCTGCTACTAGGAAACAAGTTTTTATATTGAGTAGCAGTGTCATTGTGTACATCAAAACTTTTTTATTGCTGCTTTTATGCATTCAGTATTATAGGTGATAACAGTTTAAGAGCTGAAAGTGTGGTCTTTATTCTTAATTTGAGGCGACATATTATTTGGTGTTGATTTAAGAAACAATGTAACTTCCATTCCGTATGACACAGATTTATAAATACGATACTAGTATTAAGGTGAAGTTAGTAAGGTTAGGGAAGCTGAGCCAGTTGTACAAAAAATATGGAATTGAAGGTCAGCATTGTATTAGTGAGATTTGATTAAATGGACAAAAGGTAGAAACACTAAAGAACCATAAAATATTTATGACTGAAACCATGTAGGAGTATTAATCTGCCTTGTGATTACAGTTGGATGTAACCAAGAGTGTTTGAATGGTAAGGCACCAGAGTTCACTCCTTGAATGCAAGGTCTGCGATTCTTGTGCATCTCTGACCCTAGTGCCTATAATCCTCGCTAGATGATGACACTAACATGTGCCATTGTAAGAAAATTAATATATTTTTTTAGGGTTAGAAACACTGTTTACAATAAACACTTGTGGAACAGATTAGAATAAACATTCCTTTTCAGATTGAAGAATTTGAGAGTCTGTTGACAGTGAAGTACTGAAAATGCTCATTTACCTCTTAAATCTGGGAGTAATGGGTTTTTGGAAAAGTATTTTAGGAAGATTACATTATAAGCAGGTGATGTATTATGAAATTGTGTTTTAGGATGATTAAGAGTGACTCTTGCTCAGGAGTTAAATAGATATGTCACAAAAGCCCAATGTAAAAAGTAACTCGGGAGATATAAGAAAAAAAAAATAATTATAAGGATGGTGGAGAAAGAAGTAATGGGGAATCAAAGATGCTGCTAGTTTACAAATCTGGTTGACTTGGATGATTATAGTACTACTTGTGGTGTTAGAAATATTAATAAGGATTGATATTGTCCATAGGCATAGGAGGAATAAATGAAAGTTATTTGATGAATTTGGCTTTAGATATTGTGGATTTTAAGTGATGGCAAATTACTAAAAATGAATGCTTTCAGTAGAAATTTGGAGGCTCAGGATCCAAAATGCAGAACTGAATTTAAAACTTTGAATGTGCATTTTGGAAATTTATTATCCATAGAGGACAAAATCACAAAACTAAACGAGCCATTCAGGGGTTACAAAATAAAATCAGAGCACATAATAAAAGGCAGGTGCTTTCAGTTTTTAGGGTTTTTTTGGAAACAGAAGTGAAAGTATATAAAAGAGACCCAAAGTTTAAATCTGAGTGAGGCCAAGTGATTCATAAGGTTTGATGCCTTAGTGCAGGGATGGGGGAAATATAGCCCATGGTTCATTGTCTATTTTCATAAATAAAACTTCTTGAACACTGCCACTCCTACTTGTTTACATATTGTCTATGGTTGCTTTTGTGGTATAGTAGTAGAATTGAGGAGTTGATATGGAGAGCAATTGGATTCTGAATGCCTAAAATATTTGCTGTCTGGTCCTTTACAGCAAAAGTTTGCTGACCTCTGCTATAGAAACGTAAGAAATGAAGAACAAGAGTATAGCCTTTATATATATATATATATATATGATGCTTTTGGTAACCGGAAATATTTCAGTTTTATCCTATGGACAAATATCCACTGAGAACCTGCTTTGTGTCTGACACTGGGTTTTGCTGGTATAATCTAGGAAGAGGCTGGGTAGCAGGAAATTAATTAACCAGTATGTAAATGGTCAAAAATGGAAATGGTGAATGTAGAACTTTATTTTATGAATCCAGAAATAAATGATTAGTAATTCAAAGTGTATATAAGGAAGAAATTTTTTAAATACAGGAAAAATATGAAAGGAATATTTTTAAAGAGTTCCTCTGGAGAGGCAGAGTGTGTTGCCATTATAGGAATTAATGGTCTAAGACTGGAACACAGGGAGTGCATGGGCCTCATTACGGAAAATGAATAGAATTGTTTGTGGAATTAAGTTAAGAATAGTAATTGCTCACACAGCTGTTTTTAAATAGCAAATTATGTTAGGTAATCAGCAAAAATTCACTAAAATGTACTTGATAGTTACACAGAAACTGCTTTATTGGTACTGACTTATAGTCGTAATGGGTATTATAAAAACAAACAAATAAAAACCCTTTGTATGCAGTTTTCACACTGGTATAGCATTGTATCTTTTTTTGTTTAATGTGTAAGTGCAATTGTAATATTTTCACCTTTTTTTCTAACCACCAAACCCAAATATAATTGCCTTGTTCAAGAAGAGCAGCAGCAAGAACTTTATGAGCTCACAGAGCAATGAGGTGTACTCTTACTGAAAGGAGGAATATGTTTGATTGCTTTTCTGTCTTCCTTCTAGATAAAAATGGAATATTTTATTTGTGTGACTGGATTTAGGTCTTTCTAATTTATTTGTTTTTTGTTTGTTTCATGTAAGTGTATTTTGTTTGACTATATTTCCATCCTTTTTCTGACATTTGGATTTTCTTTGGACTCCATTTTAGGTTTTTTACTGACTTTTTAACAATGCCTCTGTCTTTTGTTTTGGTTAGCTTCTCTAGATTTTAAAATACATCATTAACTTTTCACAGACTATTGAGAGTTAATATTGTACAACTTCACATAAAATGCAGAAATCTTTTGACCTATGTGTCTGTTTACCTTATGGGTCCAGTTGCTCATCTCTATGCTGTTATTGCCTTGTGTATTATATTTAAAAGCATTGTGACTCCTATGAGATAATGTTATTTTCCCTTTAAACAGCTGTGTTTTAAAGACATTAAAAGGAGAAAGTCTTTTTACTTATAATATTGATGCTTTTTTTTTTTCCTTACTCAAGATCCAGGTTTCCCTCCAATAACATTTTCTTCAGCCTGAAGAACTTCTTTTAGTGTTTTTTGTACTGAAGTTAGTTGGGAATGAATTCTTAAATATTCTTTTACTTGAAATTGTCATTATTTCACCTTTATTCCTGAAGGATACTTTTGCTCTCCCTGTTCTTCTGTCCATGCCCAACTCGATCTCCAAGCACTTTAAGGATGGTTTTGCCACATCTGTTAGTATCCACAGTTTCTGAAGACAAGTCTACAGTAATTTGAATTGTTCCTCTCTATGAAATATATCCCTTCCTAGTAATTTTTGAGGTTTTCTCTTTAATTTTGGTTGTCAGCAATTCTGTGGAACTAGCACAAATCTCAAACTCTCCAAGTCTTGGTTTCCTCATCTATGATATAAAGGGACTGAGTATAAACAGATAACTAACATCCTTTCATCTTTGAAAACTCTATAATACTGTTCTTTTCATTCATTACCTTCATGTGTCCTTTCCTCATTGAGCACATTTATAGTATCTATTTTTATGTCCTTGTTTAAAAATCTTAACCTATCATTTTGAACTTACCCTCTGTTGACCATCTTTTCCCTTGAGATTGAATCACATTTTTTACCAAGGAATTTTAAATATTATCAATGTTATTTGTGGAAATTTTGGTTTCTTTCAAAGGTTTTTTTCAAGTTTTTTTTTCTTTGTTTTAGTGAGCCTTTAATTTTGTTAAACACAAATTCTAACTTGGCTGAGGATAGCAGCTGCTCAGATCTCTGTTTGTTTGTCTGTCCTCAGCTGCAAACTGGCTTGGGCCTGTCCTTTAATGTGGGCTTAAAGACTGGGGAAAATATATACCAGAAATTTGGCTTTTTTTTGGTGGGGGGTGTCTTTTTCCTTTTGGAATTCTCTCCTGACTTTTTGGTGATTGTGGCTGTCCTGGCTGGGTCCTCTTTTTCTTCAGGCCAGGATGATAATGGGTTTTCTGTTGTAAGTGTAATAGCTTGAGGTTATGGATTCTTGCCTGCAGGACAAAGTTTTTGGAATGGGAAACTCACCTGTTCTAGTCTCTAAGACCTATTAAAAAGAGCAACTCACTCATCCTGGTACCCCATATATACTGAGGATTAACTGTGTTCCTCCCTCCCTCCCTCCTTCCCTCCTTCCCTCCCTCTCCCCCCTCCCTGCCCTCCAGGATTTATTGAAGCTATTTGTAGGAGCTTTCTGTACCATATTGAAAGCAGAGTTCTTCTCGTCACTTTTAGGATTTCCCCTACATCTTTGTAGTCTGCCCTTAAAGATAATACTCCTTTTAAAAATAATAATTATTATTCCACTCATTCTTAAAAATTTACTTAGATTGCTTGACATCATTGTTTTATTTTAGATTTTTGGGGGGGTGGGTAACAGGGATTGAATTTAGGGGCACCACTGAGCCACATCCCCTGACCGATTTTGTATTTTATTTAAAGACAGGGTCTCACTAAGTTGCTTAGCGCCTTTCTGTTGCTGAGGCTGGCTTTGAACTCCCAATCCTTTTGTCTTCGCTGCCCCAGCCTTTGGGATTACAGGTGTGCGCCACTGTGCCTGGCTGATTTCTTTTTTTTAAGCTTCCTTTTTTGTTTCTAAATTTTTATGACAGATTGTCATGTGAATGCACTAATTTTACATTTTCTTTATTATGCAGTAGTCATCTGAATGCAGAGTAGCATATTTCTACTAGGTACCAGAAGAATGTAGAGATGAATAAGTATGTTACATGCTATAAAGTTTTGTTGATGTGATATACATGAAAAGAGTCATTTGTGTTTAAGACAAAATAAATGCAAATTAATTTCTGATTTAGAATTAATTAATATAGAACGCTTTAGGGGAAGGGTATTTAATTTTAGCTTGAATTACAGAAATTCAATAGGTAGGAGAAAGATTAGGGTGGATTTTCTAGGGCAAGTAATTAGTGGAGAATATAAATATATGATCAGTCTTCACATGTTTAGGGAATATTCGGTTAATGTCTTGAGGATGGAGCATTGAGTTTGTGAAGGGGTATAATAAGTACTAAAGCTGAAAAGATATATTGAGACCATGCTCTGGAGTGTGGATATCATTCCTGGAGTAGCAAAGGATCACAAATGAGGAATGAATGGATTTGACCCAGTGTTCTACTTGCTTCTCAGGTGCAGTGGGAAAGCCCTTTGTTTTTACCAGAAACTCGACTGCTATTTCAAGAAGAGATTCAGAGATAGTTCAGTAATTTTATGTCTCTTTGGATGGAGCAAATCTCTACCAGATCACTAGATGGTTTTCATTAAAAAATCCCCAAATTGGGGGATGGGGTTGTGACTCAGTGGTAGAGTGCTCCCCAAAGCATGAAGCACTGGGTTTGATCCTCAACACCACATTGATGTAAAAATAAACATATTGTGTCCATCTAAAAACAACTAAAAAATAAATATTAAAAAAATCCTCAAGTTGTCTTCTAGGAACTTGTTAATTTCAATTGTTGTCCATCAGATGGTTTCTATTTTTTTCTTAGAGACTCAACATTTCCTTACTGCCCTGCATCTTACCTCTTTTTTTATTATTAATTAAATCACTAGATTTTCATGTTTAGTTAAATCTTTATGTGGCCTTTATGTCAGAATAATGTGGTTATTAACAATAGCATATCTTTGGAGATTATTTTCAAATTTGGCCATGATGTTGATGAGACATTTGGTATGATATTCCACTGTATATTGTCACTAAAGACTTTACGATGAATCTGTATTTGTAAATCTTTGTTTTCAACAATGCCAAACAAAAAATGTGCTTGAATTTTAAAAGGTGACCTGAAAGGATGATTCCTTCTAATCTTTTTACAGACTTAATTTCTCACATGTGTTTTGTTTTTAAATTAGATTGTTTTATTTGACAGGCTATTGCACAGAATCTCTTGTAAATAAAAACAAAAACTTTATAACCCATTTTATACCTTAGATGAGGCAGCATATCTTTAAATTCCTCTATGACATTAATATTTCCCTAGCCTTTTCCCCTTTTGTTTTTTTTTTAATAATTGTAGCATAATAACAAAGAAACTGCTATTCTAATTTATCCTGTGTTTCAGTGAAATTCAGGAAGAAAAAATTGATAGATTATTTCAAGTGTATTTAAAATCTGAAAACTACAATGAAAAATGTTGGTGGTAGGTTTTTAAATGCATATTACATAAGTTGATTGCAACCTTTAAATCTTATGTAAAGGAATATCTTACTAAGTGAACAATTGAATAAAGAATCTGTCAAAGACAGACACTTTCATAGCTTTGGTTATCAGACACAGTTATCTCCAATCAGTTTTCTTTCATCAAAACATTTATTGAATCTCCCTATAGCAGATGATAATCCTGCAACGTATATTACTTTTCACTTATTTGTGACAGTGCTGGAGTTTGCAATTTTTCAAATATGTTTTACTTGCTAGAGTAAAAAAACTCAATTTTATTGCTGGAAAAGACAGTGTTTGAGGGGATTGAGTTGTATAGGCACCCCTATGCTCTTCCTTCCAACTCCATATGTATCTCTTCCACGGGGCTGGAGTCTAATGCATGGTGCCTAAGCATTGTGGCCATATTGGCTTGCTATTCTCACTGCCTTTGCTGTAGGGATGTACCACTTTCCTTTCTTTTTTTTTTATCTCCCTCTTTCTTCTTTTCATTGTTCATCAGCTTGGTAAACTCTCCCAATTCCAGTCTTCCTTCTCTGTTTACCATAGTGTTTGGTTTTCTAGGGAAAAGTAGTAGAAGAAAATGGGTTGTTGTGTCAACAGCTTTGCACCTTTTTTCAAACCTTTTTACCTCTAGGTGGGTCTTGTCTGAACCTGTTTGCATTTTGAGTGATGTCTCCCTGAAGTGCTTTACATTCTGTAGTGTTGATAATCTTTGTTTGTAGGGCCTCTGGGGAAAAAGCAGTTGTTTAGGGCATACAAAAATCATTTCCCTTAAAAGGAATCTGTTTCCAGTTTTTGGTGATGGATGTAAACCTAGAAAAGCCTTTAGGAAGGACTCTGTTTTAGCACCATGAGGGGGAAAAATGGTTTTGAAGCTGAGAGATGATTTTATGATTGACTGTAGATAGAGTCCTCATTCAAAAACAAATGGTGGTAGTGGTGGTGCTGGCAGTGAAAGAGAAGCAGGTAGACTGTATCTGAGTTTTTTTTAATTGAAAAGGGAGTAATTTAATGCTACATAAAGACTATCTGGTCCTCAAAGAATATTACTTTCTGACATCTTTTTAATATTTTTAGTTATAGGTGGGCAAATACCTTTATTTGTTTATTTATTTATATGTGGTGCTGAAGATTGAATCCAGTGCCTCACACATGATAGGCTAGCACTCTACTGTTGAGCTAGAGTTCTAGCCGACTTTCTGACATCTAGAAAATGCAGTTTCAACTTTTTGTTCCTTCTCCCAACCTCTGAGAGAAATATTGGTATGTTTATAGTTTCTGGATTGCTTTTAATTACTAAAGGAGGCAGATTGCTTTCATTAAATTCAGAAATCATTGTTTTAAAAAATGAAGCCTCAAATCCCATGTTTGTTCTTTATGAAAAATACAAAATAAAAGTAAGCATGGTTTTTTAAAAATGAAGCATGTGAAATAAAACATATTAGATTTTGTTTAAATTGGTTTTATTCAGAAAGGCAGGTTCTAAGAGATTCTGTATATAAAATATTTTAAAAGGAAAGGAATATTTAAATTTTTATATTAATTCTTGATTATCCTTTAGAAAAGAAACAGGACAGATTAACTTACCAGAAAGTTCTAACAATACTCTAATTATGTCTATCACTCAGTTATTTCTAAGCCTTAGCCTTCTCTTAAATCTGTTATTTAAGTCTGTAAAGGAGCTAACTTCTCCAAAATTATTTAATTTACATGTCTGTACTAGACATGACAATGAAATAAAATACATGGGAATGATATATTTTCAGATATATCTTAACAGAAATGTTTCCCCTCCTCATCACTCTTTTGTAATTGTGGTGTATTTACTTGTTTATTGGATTTTGACTGATTTGTATAATATCTGTGTTAAGAAGTTCATTTTCTATGTTCAGTTTCTTTCTTCTACTTACCTTGGTCTTAGGCTAAAGCTTTCAACGCTTTATTATTCCTGTCATATTTCTGTGTTTATAAATCTATTGTCTTCAGTAAAAAAAGAGTCATTGATACAAAAAGATGACTCGCATCTTTGTCAGTGCCAGCCACGACCATTTACTTGGAGTCTGAATGTTAACAATAAAAGTACAGAGTTCTGACTTTAAAACCTAGCCACATCTTTGTTATTTTATAGCATCCTTTAAGCCCTTTGCCACATCCAAGAGCAGTGATATGTAGTGTTCTTTAGCTGTTGGCTCAATTACCTAATTAATAACTATTTTATTTAATTAATGTTCATGTTTCTCTGTGGAAGGAATTAGCGCCACTTAATAAACAGAGTATATGCTTTCAGAGAATTTCATATCTTTTAAATTTGCCTGAGATTTATCTGTCGCTAGCACCCATCTTTTCTGTATTTTCTTTTACAAAATGTATTTAACATAACGTGGAAGTCTCATATATTAATCATGCTATGAGAAAATTCAATCATACAAAGAATCAGTTTTGTCTGATTGTTTTCATTAGAATGGGACTAATCAAAATAAGTTTTCATTATACAATCAATGAAAGTGTGGTATTTTTGCATATAAATTTTATAAAATTAGTTGCAGTTTCATGTACCATTATAATGTAGGTGAATAGTTTTGTAGGTAAACAGAAGCTTTTGTTTTTTGATTGGGTCTTATAGGAATTCTGTCTGCCACTCTGTAGTGTTGGTTGCACAGAAAATGTTTGGTAGATAGTTCATAGGTAATCGGTGATACTGGAAAGATGATCACAAAGTGTTTTTTACATGACACTTTCCAAGTTAGTAGATGCTTTCTTAAAATTTGAAACTTTAATAAGAAAGTTTCTCCCAGAATGAACAGAACATTCTAAATTTTTATACATAATTTCTGTTTTCAACTATACTGGTTCTCTTGAAATTGTACCAGGAATATTATCTATACACAAATCACCTTTATCTACAGAGGATACATTATTCCAAGGCCAAATTCTGTACACACTTATTTTCCATATACATAAAACCTGTGAGAGGGTTGAATTTTTAAGTTGAGCACAGTGAGAGATTACAGTAACCAATAATAAAATAGAGCAATTATAATAGATATACTTGTAATAAAAGTTATTAAAAGTTAATTAATTGTTTATTGTAGAATTTTCCATTTACTATTTTGAAATTGTAGTTTGCCAGGGTAAGTGAAACCTTGGACATAGAGAACTACTGGATGCAACACTATGTTTTCTCTTTAACTCTTTAACATGTTTTAACAGTTCTTGTTTTTTTTTTAATCACTTGCTACAAGAAGTATAGACATAAAAAAATAGAATTCTAAGAACTGAATTCTTATTAATTAGGATGCTCTTCTTTGGAAACTCTCACCCCCTTTCCCTGTTATTTTTATTTTATTTCATTTTTTAATGTTGTAGTTGGATGCAATATCTTTATTTCTATTCATTCATTTATTCATTTATTTATTTTTATGTGGTACTGAGGATTGAACCCAGCGCCTCACATGTGTTAGGCGCGCGCTCTACCGCAGAGCCACAACTTTGTTACCCATCCCTTCATTTGATAATTCTGTCCTATAAAAGAACTTTGGGAACCATGGCAAGTTACCAGAGAGATTGTGGCATTTTATTTACCATACACCACAATTTCACCTAAATTTCAGAGACTTTCCAGGAATGTTCTGAAAGAGAAAGAGGGCCTAAATAAATTTACTAGAGTATTGTCATTGTAACACCTTGATTTTCACATGCACAAATAAAGCAAAGCCAGTGTTTTATATTTATCTTAGTAAAAAGCTCAATTTGGGATTAGGGAATATACCCTCCTAGAAATCAAAGATATGAAAGACTGGATATGAAAGACTAGAATTATCAAAAAAGAAAAGGCAGAAGTGTCAAGTTAGGAGATCTTCAATTCCTCCAACTTCATCTGAGGACTGATGGGGAGGTAAAATAATGGAACCCAAGCTTCAGAAGGTGCATTTAGAAACAAAGAATTGTTTTTTTAGTGATGGTCACTGATCCTTTCTCACAAAGTGGTTCTGCTTATTTGGAATTAGATTGTGTGTAATTTTAGAGAACAATAAAGTGTTACCAACAAAATTACTAGGGTAAGTTGTCATGTTTTGATTAGTTTTGATATAACTAATGTTGATTTGATATGGTTTGATATAGTTTGCCTTAATTTGATATCTCTAGTAAGGAATATCTGATCACTGATCTGATAGAAATCAATTTTATAAAATTGATATTTGTTTGACTTGCTTCGTTCATATTTTGTGGTTTAGGAGATAAAGTTTCATATTTTCATGTAGGCAGTACTAAGCTAGGAGAAGTTTAGAATCTACTCATAGGAGTGAGTGGATGGGAACAGAAATGGAGAAGTCTAGAATGTTAAAATATCCAAAGAAATATTTTAGTTCTGAAATTCCATAATTACATAGGGTGTTGCTTAGAGAATACTGGAATAGTGATGAAGGAACTCTGAAGTAGCATCTTCTTCAGATTCCTAGGGCAAGAATTGATATTCAGCTAGTTCCATAAAAATGCAAGTATACTTACTGAATGTGAATTATTCTCTGCTATACCATACAAAAAACATCCACCAAAATTTTTTTTTTGGATTTATATATTTTACTTTTTTCTTTCCTTAGGTATGGATGAACGTGGAGGTACAACATCTTGGGGAACAGGTGGTCAACCAAGCCCCTCCTATGACTCATCTAGAGTAAGTTTTCTTATTGACTCTTTTTTGGGGGCATTACTGGGTTTTGAACACCCAGAGGCTTGTAGGTGCTTAGGCAAGCACTAGTTCACTGAACTGTATCCCTAGTTTTTTTGTTTGTTTGTTTGTTTGTTTTTTGTTTTTTAATTTTGAGACGTGGTTTCAGTAAATTGCTGAGGATGACCTTGATCTTGTGGTTCTCCTGCCTCAGCCTCCTTATTATCTGGGATTACAGGCATGCACTACCAGGCTGGCTCTTATTAATTCTTGAATAGAAGGGTAAAGATAATTTGAATAAGTAATTTCTTTGCTATGTGAACTCTTAGATAAATGAAGATAATTTATTTTCATGAAGATAGACTACTCAGTCACTTCACTATAGACTTAATTCTTATTAAAAACTGTCATACTTTGGGGATTTATTGTATTTTGTGTTATTTCTGTATTTGAACTTGCCTGCAGTACTCCTCATGAAATCTAGAGGAGCTCAGAGTGCCTCATTATATTTATATAGTCATGTTTCTTTGTGCTAATTTGATTTGAGAAATGACATTAGCTTTCAGAGCACAGGCTTTCAGCCTCTCCTCTTTTAGTCTTATTCTACTTGCCACCAGCTATTTCTGTGAGGAATTATACAGCCCCATTTCTTAGAAAGATATCAAAACAGAGACAACATTTTTTGGTTGACAATTAAGAGAAAATAAGACTAAGCTAATACTGTTCTACATACAGAAAGTTCAAAGATTAGAACCTTTTTTACAGAAACAAACAGAAATCTCAAAAAAAAAGGAAAATGAAAAATTAGATCAAAGAATTGCAATGAAATTATGCACTATGTTCCCAGACTCACTTGTAAACTGGTGAGTTTAAGAGATAATTTCCCAAAAGGCCATATTTAAATGAATAATGAACTATTTCTTATTTCTCTCAGAATTAACCAAGAGAAGATAAACAGGCATAAAATTTATCAGTTCTTAGCCCTTGAAGTGAATTGGTTAAATAGAAGTAAAACTGAATGTGTGATTTTAGTTCATAGTCTCAGAATGGATTATAGCCTTTTGCATTGAAAATGCTCTGTTAAAGTACTTCTTAAAATAATGAGGTTTTGCTGTTGTATTTGGTCATAGTATGTTTATTTAAATACTTTGTGAAGAACTGGATTAGTTATGTGGAATCTTAGAGACTGCAAAACATAGGATTTTAAGTTTTTCCTTTGGGAATCAGTGGCTGAGAAATCTACACTGCAGTGTAAAGAGTCCTGTGCTGCCTATCTGAAGACTTGGATTTTACTGTTGACATCACTATTAACTAACCAAAATTTAATCTTGGACACATTATTATTATTGGGGATTGTTAACCAGATGGATATACACATTTCTTTCCACCTTTAAAAGTTTATGATACTTTGAATAATATTGTGAATAATATTATTATATTTAGATTTTGGAAATAACAGCTTTATTTGGTGGGGAATTGACAATATGCTATTTATTAATATTAGAATAGTTTTTTTTAAAGGCTTGAGTTACTATGTAATATTAGGTTATTTCTTAGAGTGCTTTAAATGGTGCATTTGTATTTGATATTCATTTCCTTCTCAAAGTTTTTTGTTTTCCTACTGAGCACTATATAGGATTTTAAAAGAACATAATAATGTATCTAAACATTTATGTAACTTGTGATCCTGGAATTAAGTTTGGCTTCAGAG
The DNA here is from genome assembly GCF_048772815.1 of Callospermophilus lateralis. Lineage (NCBI taxonomy): Eukaryota > Metazoa > Chordata > Mammalia > Rodentia > Sciuridae > Callospermophilus > Callospermophilus lateralis. The sequence continues at coordinate 308,625 of NW_027516368.1, read as the reverse complement.
ATGGGATCCAGAGAAAACTCTGCCTTTCTTCTTGCTATTTGATTTATAGGTTAGATGTGTAATGCTGTCTTATATTCCTACTTTATTTTTTTGAGTATAGGTTATTTGCAGTGCAATGTTAGAATTGATTATATAGTGAAGTAGTTTTCTATTAAAAAAAAAAAAAGATTAGTCTCTAGGTATTCCCAGCCTACTGTACAACCTTATTTGTATTTCACCTTGTTTATTTGAGTGATCAAATAGGATGATGATCCAGTGCTATCCTTCTTTATTTTTGTTCCTACTGAAATCCACTTTTCCACCAATTTCCCTCCTTTTATTGTGGTCATAGTCGGACCCTAAAATGATTTAGTGAGCTAAAGAAAAAGCCACGTTGTTTGTTTTCTTGTTTTATTTCTCTCAGAATTAACCAAGAGAAGATAAACAGGCATAAAATTTATCAGTTCTTAGCCCTTGAAGTGAATTGGTTTAAATAGAAGTAAAACTGAATGTGTGATTTAGTGAGCTAATGAAAAAGCCACGTTGTTTGTTTGCTTGTTTTTGTTTTCTGAATCCAATTTTAAACTTTCTTCCCCCTTTACCTCTTCTCCCTCAGAGAGATACTCATGGTTACTTTTGAAGCTTCCCTCAGGACTAATTTTTATAGGAAGATTATCAACTTTTAGTGTTTCATCATTAGATACTGTTTACTGTCTTCACCATGTTTTTCATAATTTTAAGAATAAATGGTTATAATCATGTTAATAAAACTCTAATTTGTACAAAGTGATTCATTCTTCTGCCTATTTTATCATGTTGAGGTTTTTAAATTCCTGTTTTATATTTTAGTACATTGGGGTTTTTAAATTCAGAAATAAATATTAGATGTTGGCTAAAAACAAATTTTGATATGCTACTAGTAAAATAGTTAACTCAATGTAAACTTTAACAAAATTACAAATACTTTTGTAAAAATCATGTGAAAAAATTCATTTAGATTTCATTATATTGTATTGACTGTACATTCCATTACAGAAAGTTCAAAATTGATTCGATTTTCATTAACATCACTAAATAGAAAATTTTGTTATTTTAGTTTTCATAAAATTTGAAGGGCCTGGTATACAAAAATAATACTGAAAAAACTACAGAGTACTTGGATGGAGTTATGAAACACACGCTTTTGATTTACATGGGTTAAACTATATAAGCTGCTGTTTCCCCCCCTTTTTGGCCCAATTCAATGCTATAAGAGAAAAAGAATGATTTTTTTTGCAGTAATGTAAAACTGTATTTGGCACCTGAGCCCTATTAATACTGTATGTCATATACATAGTTGTATAGAAGGGGCTATACAAAATCATGTAGGTTGAATTTAATATTTATTTAACAACTTTTCAAAGGAAATCTTTGTGTGCACCATACATGGGTCCTAAATTTACCATATAGATACTAAATTTAAGTCTGATTCTAAGGTATTTTTCTAGAATAGTAGACTTGTGCACATGAGCTCCAGAAAAGTCAAGTAGTGAAGAGGCACAGATTTTTCTTTAGTATATTAGTCTTACATCCCTTCTCTGAGCATGGAAAAGTCACTTAAGCAGCTCTCCAGTTAGCTGTGGCTATCCCTCTTTTTACCAAATGCACCAGAAATAGCCTCACAGTGTAGATGTAGAGGTAGTTAAATTTCTGGTCATTAGAAATATCCACACAGAACCATTTAGTGAAGAGATTTTATGAGGTAGACAAGAAATATAAAGTGTTTTTAGAAGAAATAATAGACATATTCAGCTTTCTTGGGAAATATGGATTTGAAACAGGACATGTTTGAGGCAGTCAGAGGAAAAGAGCACTGCATTTTACCCTTAGATCTTTCTACCCTTGAGTCTTGGTTTCTGTACTTTTAAATGCCTGCTTACTTGTGCAGAATAAAAATACACACATAAAAAGAAGAAAAAAGCATCATAATGTGAAAGATACTTTCAATTTTTAGAAATTTTATAAAAGTCATGATCAAGGTACACTTGATCTTAGCCAAAAGGCCGAGAAGCAATCATGATCAAGGTAAAGCATCAGAGAAAATAAAGGATTTAAGTCTAAGGTAGTATAGACAGGGCAAAAAGAAGTTTATTTGATGAGTTTGTTCCCTCCCTTTCTTTTCCTTTAGTGCAAAGAAATGCTTTCTATATTTGCTATTGTACCAGGTATAAAAGCCAAATATAGCATAATTTTTCTTTCTTTCTTTCTTTCTTTCTTTCTTTCTTTCTTTCTTTCTTTCTTTTTTTTTTTACTACAAAGAAATGATGATTTATTCTAGATTCAGATTTTTCTCCCTGTTGATACCAGGGTGATTGTGACAAGTTATTTAAGTCCACTGTACCTTAGTATATTTATCTGTGAAATGACATAATGATACCTACTTCATAGGGTTGTTTTGAGTATTAAATGAAACAATATACATAAAGTGCTTAGATCAGTGTCTGGTACATAGTGCTATGTGAGTGTTGGTTTTAAAACTGTTTCTCAAAATTTGTTAGATCTATAAATAACAATTACATAAATGTAAATGAAATGAGTACATTTGCAGATATACTATATTTTAAGTGTAATGACTGAGAATTATTTGCTCAATTAGTCTTACTTAATATACTTTAATTTCTTTAGATCTATAAAGGACATAAATAAAATCAATTTTTCTTCCCATACAATTGCTCACTTCTTTTTTTGGGGGAAGCAAAAACTTCTTGCTATTCAACTTTGATATAAAAGTTTTTGTATCTGCCTGATATGATGTTTTATACATAATGTGAGCTGTATATGTGTTTGCTGAATATAATCAAATTGGGGAATAATGATTATATTTACTAGGGTAATTGGATTTGGAGATTAAGGAAGGAAAACTTTAAAATTGACTTAAGATGATGAAGTTTGATGTAGATGATAGTAATATTGATGGTAGTAAGACATTTGTCCGAGTTTATGCATTGTTGTCCCTATGGTGATTCTACTTAGAAAAGAATTTCATTTAAGATCAAAGGTAATGAATACTTTTATGTGATCTTAGAGAAGTTACTTTACCTCTCTGGGTTTCAATTTTTTATCTCTAAAATTATGATAATTTTACACATATCTTGTACAGTTTTAGTGAAGGTGAAATATAATAATAGCTATTAAATATTTCACTTATTGATACTAAATGGAAGCTGCTTATTATTAATATTACCACTGTTATCAACAAATATCTAATAATTTAATGTACATTTTTATGGCTATATTTCCTGATATGTTTGATCTTTTAAGTCAATGGACATTTCAAGGGACTGTGTTGTCTTAGTTTCTCTGCCCTCTTAGCAATGTTACCATTAATCTAGATCAAGCTCTAAAGAAAGAGGAGTTTTCTGTTGTTATTCTTTTCTAAAATATCAAGTTTTTCATTCCTTCATTTAAAAGGTAGCCTTCAGTTTGCTGGTAGTAAAGTACTCAGGGATTATATTTATAGGTACCATCAGGGATCAGGAATTGGCATTCATTTTCTTTTTGTGATAAGGTTTGCAGATTAAAAGTCATTTATATTTTTGCTCTTTCTTCCCTGTGCATTTTGCAGTATTATAGAGTTTTCAAAGATGAAAGGATGTTAGTTATCTGTTTATACTCAGTCCCTTTATATCATAGATGAGGAAACCAAGTCTTGGAGAGTTTGAGATTTGTGCTAGTTCCACAGAATACATGAGATCTGGATAGCTGTATGACTATTTAATGACAGCCTCTGACTTAGAAGTCAGACACTGAATATTATGCTAGTGTATTTTAATCTTTTTACCTTAGTAGCTCCCAAGTCAAAGAACTGGCCTAAATATTCTGCCATATTCTGAAGGAGTGGGAGAGGAGAAAGGTGAAAAAAAGAAGAGGATCTGCTGCTGGTGAAAGAGGATATGGGGAATGATATGATAGAAAAATTTTCCTAACAAGTATAGTGTATTGTGAGGTAAAATAAAATTTAAAGACTAAGCGTTAAAATTGACCCAGCTGATTGATGGAGAATCAATGTCTATTTCTGGTATTCCTAATTCTTCCCTTTTTGGCTCTGACCAAGTTATTTCTGTTTAGCCAAATGCCCCACCCCCACCCCATGCCTATCCATTGATAGAAATGTCATGGATACTAATTATTTCACTACAATTCTGGACTTATGCCTGTTAGCAAAGAAGGAGAAACTGCCAGTGACATGGTAATGAATTGGCTTTAAAATACTTCATTTAGCTGATGTATATGACTCAGCACAAAAGGATTTTAAATAAGTAGATATATTTTGAGGCCTTTCATTTTAATACTTGCTGTGACTTCTGCTACCTTCAGCAATGAAAGGATGCCAGGGTTCAGCTTATTTAGACAGCACCAGCCATGTTCGCTTCACAGAACATTTATCAGGAACACACATGGACGGCAACCTGATAGACCAGATCAGGTAGAAAATGAAAATGTGAGGTTTGAAAGACTTTGGAGTTGATCCAGTATTCTAAATTTTGTATATAAAGCCATGCATTGGGAACTTGGGATGAAGAAAACTATATTCTTACTTTAGTTTTTATTTTTTGTTTTCAGATTCTGTGGAAAATAAAATTAAGTGTGTAAGGTTATCTGGATGAGATGAATGTTGTTTGTCTTGCAGTTCCTGGACATTTCTGCCACATGTGGCTAAAGGGAACTTTAATTTTGCTTAGTGCTCCTTCCTTTCTTAGCAGTTATTCAATATCTTTTTATCATGTGCAAGAGCTTTGCCAAGAGCCACTCCATAGTTTGTAGATAGAGAGCTAGATATGGGATAATAGAGCCTTGGCTTCCTTCATATGCTATCTATAAAACATACAGAGGTCATTCTGACCTCAGAAGGATTATACTGGCTGGAATTTTGGATTGACCAGTTGAGTAGTTCATTTACATTTGACAGCAGAGGCCATCGGAATTTCTAGGGCAGAAGGAATATGTTTTCATCTCCCATTGGAGCACAGTAGTATGAGAATCTCCCTTACAAATAAGGATATTAATAAGTGTCTTCTTTAAAGAAATTTTTGCTTCCCCAATTTTAAGATTCTGAGATTATTAAATGTATTCAGTTTTTGAAATATTAAAGGTAAAGAAATACATACATATTTTGGAATTCAGGAAATATGCTTAGAAAAAAAAGTCATATTTACCTAAGGAGTTACACTTTAAAGCTTAAATTCTTCTAAGACAGCAATGGAAGAGCTATTATATGTAGCGAATAATGAATTACCAAAATAATGTCATTGGTATTTGAGGCGGGGGAGAGAGTACTTTGAGTTGTCAGAAAAGAGTTACTAGATAAGACAGTGGACATTTGGGTGAATAGAGGGGAAAGAAAGACAACTTTCTGAAAAGGTACAATAAGAGGGACTCAAAGACAAAGGCCTCCAGTGACTAACCTCAGTATAGAGTAAGTCAACTCATTCTGTCCATCAATGTTATGAGATTGGTAGCCTTTCTCTAAAAGAAATTGGCCTATCCTTCAGGGAGTAGGTAGCTAATTAAAAATAGACTTTTATTCAGGGAATGAATGAATGAAGCATGGATGCAAAATAAAAGAATGACAAATTATAGGACAATGCAGAAAGGTTAATTACATAAATCCATTTGTGTTGAACTAAACTTAGATTAGGATGATGGGAGCCAGATTATAAAGGAATAGAAAGCAGAAAAATTTCACAAAGTAGGAAAATGAAAGTTGCCCCCCACACACACACATACTAGGTGACTGGGAAAGATATAAAATCATTTAGATTCACTACTCGCACAGAAAGAGGATACCTGAATTAAACTTCCATTTTTTTTAAGACTGTGGCAAGTTAGTTATGGTAATTTAAACAAATATCAGATTATTTGATTTTGATAAATAAAATTTATTTACAAGTGGGAAAATCTAATCATATGAATAAAAATTGATTTTATTGTCCCTTATTTGTCAGTATTCACAGGTAATTAAGCTTAGGATACCTTTTATATAGCATAGGTATTTTCTCCAGATTGTTTATTTGCTAATGTTTTATTTTTGAAGGGGAATAAGGTATAGTTTTTGTAGCTACTAGGAGTTCAAATGGAATAAGTAGAAAGGACACACAGATTTTGAAATAGTATTTTATGCCTCTTGATCTCAGGTACAAAACACGAGATGAAGCAGTTAAATAGCAAAGCAAGACAGAAGGGACAGAGACTTAAAGTAAGTGTTTTCTATATATTGCATCTATGTTCCCATTAATCTCTGTTTTGTTACGTAACTGCTCCTTCAGAATGTTCTGAATGTGAAGAAAACTATGGGTAATAAAAGGGTATATTTTAAAGTTAGGTTTAAATAAACCCATGAGAGTATGTATTTGTTACTCTTGGTGGTATTCAAAACAGCACCTACCTGTAAACTGTAATCTCTGTAATCTGTATGTTAGCATTTCCATCTCCTTGAATATTACCATATCTATGTGTTGAGAACCTTCAAACTTTTCTCCTCTAGTTATCTTGAGATATGTTAATTGACTATACTTGTCTTATTATTCTACAGACCATTATTTTGGTACCAGTTGCCACAATCTCATGTTTAACACAGTTCTCTTTTGAGGCCAGGGCCTTCTATATGTATTTTCTTCTCAACCTCTTTCCAACAAAGTATTAAGACTTGTAGTTTCAACTAGTTTAAAATATGAGAGAATTATAAAATTCTGAGGTATCTTTCAGTATGTAGAAACCAAATAAAAAATGTTTTAAAAATTCTTGTCATTGGCAAGTACATGCATAGGGCTTTACCCCTCAAATTAAGCAAATTATACAAGTTTTGGGCAAATTTAATTAATTATACAGATCAATGTGCCAAGCAAAGCGGTTAAAGGAAAATGGATAAATGACTGAATACATCTTATTCAAATGACTAAAAATTAAAGAGAAAAGGATAGTTTTAAAGACTGCCAGTTGTAAAAACACATGTTATATACAACAATAAAAATTAGACTATTCGTCAGAAATTATCCAAGCTAGAAACAATAGAATGAAATATTTAAAGTGCTGAAAGAAAAAAAAAAACTTTGTCAGACCAGAATTTTATATGTCATGGAACTATATGAAGAAGAAATAAAGGCTTTCAGACGAAATTAAACAAAGATAATTCATTATCTCCAGATCTGACATTTCTTCAAAAAGAAGGAACCAGTGTCAAAAATCTGGATCCACACAAAGAAATGAAACATAAAAGAAATTTTCCCCTTATTTTAATTCTTCTAAAAGATCATTGGTTGTTTAAAACAAAAATAGGTGTTGTGTTTTGGGTTTACAATACATGTAATGGTGAAATATATAAAAAATAGAACAACAGATTGGAGGGAAGAATTGGGAGGATACAGTTATAAAGTTCTAATATTGCATCTACTGGGAAGGCTAAGGCAGGAGCCTAAAAGTTTAAGGCCTGTGTGGGCAACACAGTGAGATTCTTTCTAAAAAACAAACAAAAAACCCCTTGGCTGTTGTGATACAGGTATGCAATGCATACATAATTTAAAGGAAAGGGGAAAAACTGAAGGAAAAATCATTTAAGTTATTTCAAACTGTCTAAACAGTTAGTGGGAAAACTTTTATTCATCATTAGATGTGAGGCTGGTATATGCATATATCACTCATTAAGATAAGAAAATTTCTATGTAATTCTGTTGAACTAAAATGGTTTGCTTTCTACTTAAAAATGCTAGTGTCACCACAGGTGGTGGTAAGTGCCTTTAATCCCAGGAACTCTGCAGGCTGAGGCAAGAAGATCAAGTTTGAGGCCAGCCTGGGCAACTTAGCAAGTCACACCTCAAGTTTTTAAAAAATAAAAATAAAAAGGGCTGTTGTTTACTGGTACAGTACCCCTGGATTTTCCCCAGTGCTGTAAAAATAAAACAAAACTAATATTATATAACATAAAAATACGAGTGTCCAATTGCATCAAATTTTTTTTGCTCTCCTTAAGATAATTATACTTTCTTTAATTTGAATATAATTATTTACATTTATATATGCTGAATTTCAAATCAGCCTTGGATACCTGAGATAAATCCTACTTATATTTTAAGAATGTATTCTGAGAAGTCAAAAGTCTAATGTTTTCTCTAATATGCAGAAGTTATGGCAAAACAAGAGAATTTAGAAAAGGGGGACACCAGAAAATGGAAGGGATATCATTGTAATAGAGAAGAGACGTTTAGGGGAAGTGTAGAGAGATGGGAAAGGGGAAGAACAGAAGAATGAGGTTGACCAAATTATGCTGAATGCATGTTTATTTTTCTGCTTAATGGACTCAAGAGAAATTTCATTTGGAATTGAATATATCTAGATATTATTTGATGGTACCTTTTGCTCTTCTGTGAATTCAGAATTGTTGTGTTGAGCTTGGGCCTCTTTTTTTAGATGTCTTGCTAATCTGTAAGAAGAAAACGTTTTTTTTAGAACTGAAAGCAAACTATCTCAACTGCAACAAAGTAAAACAAATTAAGTCTCTTAAAAACAATAAAGTGCATAATACTTTGCTATGTTTTTGAAATAATTCCACATTTTCAAGGCGAATCTACATTACCCTGAGAATCAAACTTTTTACAAAAAAAAAGTTCGTACAAAATAATGATGAAATAAGATACTTTTTATACCATTTCACTGGGACAAATTTCAGAATCTTAGAGCTGCAAAGAATCTCAAAAAGCACATAATTCAACTTTCTTTACTATGCACTAATTTCTTCTATAAACAACCAACAAATAGTTGTCCAGATTCTACTTTAACACTTCCAGTGAGCACCAATAATAGTATCAACCATAGATACATTATCATTCTATCATAATTAACTTCCCAATAAGATTTGCCCAAATCCAAATTACAGCCATGACAATAACTCCATCAAAATATGCTTTTGAAACATTTTTTAATGGAAAATAAAGAAAAGCCGTCTACCAATCAAAAACAGAAAATACTGCTTGCCCAGTTATCATCATATCTAAAAATGGCAGGTAGGCCTTGAGTGAGTTTTCCAGGATGAATTTATGATGCTAGTCCAAGCTCAATGGTGAAGATCCAAAGCTATTTCTGAGACAGCAAAAGGCAAAGACTTACTCTTATGAAGAAAGAGAGGGAAAAAAAGACCAATTTTAGACACAGTATTTGATTAGACATGTTTCTAAACAAGTTATAAAAATGGTCAATAAACACATGAAAAGATATTTAGTATCATTAGACATCAGGGAAATGCATATCAGAATCATAAAATAATTACTTAGCACCCATGCAGATGGATATAATTTAAAGAGATGAAGAAAATAATAGGCGTAGGGAGAGTACGGAAAAAAACTGGAACCCCCATGCATTGCTGATAGGAATGTAAATTGGTGCCAGCCGTTGTGGAAAAGTTTAATATAGTTAAATACAGAGGAACTGTATGCTCCATCAAACTCCTAGATGGATATATCCAAAAGAACTAAAAATAAATGTTCACACAAAGCACATGTACACAAATGTTTACAGCAGCATTATTTGTAATAATCAATAAGTCATAAAACCAAAATGTCCATCAACAAAACGTGGTACATATATTCAGTAGAATATTATTCAGTCATAAAGAGGAATGAAACTCAGATAATATGCTAGCTACAGTTATGAATTAACTTCAAAAGATTATGCTATATAAAAAGAAGTCAGATGTAAATGGTCATGTTATATGATTCCATTTACATGAAATGTCCAGGAAAGGTAAATTCATAGAGAAAGAAAGCAGATGAGTGGTTTCCAGGATATGGAGAAATTTAGAATGACTGATAACAGGTATGAAGTTTCTTCTTGGAGTGGGAGAAATTTTTAGGAATTACAATAGTGATGGTTATAACACGTTGTGAATACATTAAAGACCACTTCACTGTACACGTTAAAATAGTGAGTTTTATGGTATGTGCTAAAAAAATGCAAAAAAAAAAAAGCTAGCAAAAGATTTTGAAAATAAGATTGCTATTCTGGTTGAGGTCTGGGAGTAGGAATGACAGCAAGTGCTAGGTAGAAAAGGCAATTAAAGAAGAAGTTCATCACAGTTCCAAAAAAACAAGTACTAGATAGGAGTTCTATTCTATGCAATCATATCCTTAAAGATCAAGTAGTATTCTCAATGGCCTCTATCCTCTTTATGAAAAGTCTGCATCCTTTATCATTAAGCAAGAAATTCTTACAAGAAATCTTAACATTTGCTAAGATAGCTCCACCATGTTATTCAGTCAAATTTTCATCCATTTACTTACTTGCTTCCAAAGCTGGAAACCACACAATATATTTTCCTAAAATGTCATTCATTGACTCATAGTCTCACATTTTATGAATTCTTATGCAGGAGAAGGTACAAATAAATATGGCCCATTGTCCTTTTTCTGTATTTGCTTTCTTTTTTTTTTTAACTCTTGCTGACCTATGTGGACTCTTACAGGAATTCATGGTCTATACACCCTTAGCAATGTCAACTATATATCCCTGAGTTCAGGGAAGTTATAGTGTAATAGTTTCTTTATTTGAATATTTCTACATATAATTTGCTAAGAGTGGCTATCAACCTAAGCAGGATTCTTTTTTTTTTCTTTAAATAGTTTTTGTTTTGTTATTTTTTTAGTTGTAGTTGGAACCAATACCTTTTGTTTTATGTATTTATTTTATGTGGTGCTGAGGATGGAACCCAGTGCCTTGCATGTGCTAGGCAAGCACTCTACCAATAAGCCCAAGCTCCAGCCCCAGCCCCTAAGCAGGATTCTTGTCAGGAAAAAAAAGTATAGCTTTCAACTCCGGTTTAAATACTAATAATCAGGGCTGGAGTTGTGGCTCAGTGGTAGAGTGCTCGCCTAGCATGCACAAGGCACTGGGTTCGATCCTCAGCACCACATAAATGTAAAATAAAGATATTGTGTTCATCTAAAACTTAAGAATAAATATTTTAAAATAAATAAATAAATACTAATAATCAGAATAAAGGAGACTAAATTAAAATAATCCTGTTTTCAAAAATTAGGCAACAGATTGGGAGGAAATATTGTAAAAATAAAGAACTTTTATCTGTAGTACATAAAGAACACCTACAACTCAATAGGTAAGAGATGATTCAATTTAAAAATAGGTAAAATATTTGAACAGACATTTCACAAACAAGATTTACAGAGGGAAAAATAAGCATATGAAAAGACATTCAACATTATTAGTCATTAGAAAAATGTAAATTAAACCTATAGTTAAGTATACTGATAATGGCTACAATCAAAAAGACAATAATAAATGCTGCTATACAGAGAAACAGAAAACCCCTTCATACTGCTGGTAGAGATACAAAATGGTACACCCAATTTGGAAAATTTGACAGCTACTGTAAAAAGTTACCTACTTAACATATGACTCAGCAATTCTACTTATAGGTATCTATTCAAGAGAAATGAAGAATATGTCCACATAAAATATCACACATGATTGTTCAGTGCAGTTTTATTAATAATAGCCAAAATTCAAATGTCAACCAACTAATGAGTGAATAGGCACATAAAACATGAGACAGCCATACAATGTAATACTGTAAATTCACCAATAAAAAGGAATAAAATCATAATACATGCTATGACATGGAAATATGCTAACTGAAAGAAACTATATGCACAAGATCACTTATTAGATGCTTCAAATCATATGAAATGTCTAGAAAAAACAAATCTATAGAGAGAAAATATACATAGTGGGAGTGGTTGCAAATGGGCACAAGAAATCTTTTGAATGTGATGAAAATGTTCTAAAATTTGATTGTGGTGATGACTGCATGACTTTTACTTTTAAAAATCAACAAATTATACATGTAAAACTAATGAACTTCATGGTATATAAAGCATACCTGAGTTGTTTAAAGAAAAAACTTTTTAAAGCCTCAGCAAAACGCCCCCCAACCTTCAAAATCTAAATCCACAAAAGATTGTATCATTTTAAGACAAAGTGAGACCTGATTTTGTCTACTGTGAGAAAATCTACATGTTCTGGATTTTAGATGAGCAAATATAAGAGTCAACATTCTACTGGTAAAGGTGGGAAACTTATCAAACATTCTTCTCTAGAGACTCCTCTCACAAGTAAAAGAGTATTATTCTCAAGGGGGAGTTTAAAATATACTTTAAATACATAAACCAGTGACTGATGGAAATTTCACATGATTCCAGACACAGAAATTAGAGCTTTTCAACCTACAGCAAAGGATAGTTTTTCCTCTCAATTTGTCCCAAGCTAATATTTTTGTAAAACACAAAAATATGGTCAAGATGTCAAGTTGCTTTAAAGTTCCTAAATGTTTACTCTTTATTTCTTTCTTTATTTTGATGCAGACCAGCAGGTTTGTGGTCCGGCCCCAATGCATGGACCACACTGTAAGCAGCAGAGACAAAGCTTTCTAAAGATGATGAAAACCAGGTATTAAATTCTAATTTTAGATGACTAAAACCAGGTATTAAACCAGGTCTTTAAATTCATCTACTCATTTAACAGATATTTATTGAGCATCCATGTGTTAGAAAAATATCTCAGGAGTAATTCTGTGGAACCTCTTATTCTGGACAAGCTTCTATTCCACTACACACAAGTTAAGAGTCATGTATGCCCAGGTAGCTGAAAGAGGTAGCCTGCTGAATGGAGATATTGTTTTTAACTGGCCATGTGTATTCTGAATAACAATTTTAATTTGACATTATTTCTTTAAATCTTCTAATAGTATTTTGGCATCAGCTCATTAATGCTACAGTGTACTCCTGAATCCATACATTCAATAGAATGTGATAATTATATAATATATAAATTAAAAATTATGTCTTAGTAGTACTCTGGAACACTAAGTTTACAGAAGAGAACAAAACAGATACTGCCCCCAACCCTCAAAGAATTTATAGTCCCTTGGGTAAACAATAAGCAAAACAAATACATAAAATATATTTTAGATGAAGTTTAGATTGTAATAAGTCCTGTAGGAAAAAATTAAGCAGGAGGGAGGGAGGAATGGTAGGAAAGGGAAGGGTCAGTGGAAAGAAACAGACTAAATCAGAAGAAAGGGGGAAAAAAAGCAGGAGTGGGGAGAGGTGCCAGAGGGGATGTGCCAGAGGATGGAGTGGGGATGGACAGGAGGCTTTGCACTTTTAGAAAGGGTGGCCAGAAAGGACCTTGCTGAAAGAACAATATTTGAACATAGATCTGAAGAGGAAAAGCCCTAAGGCAGAAGTGTGCTTCAGGAAACAGGAAAAGTATGGGAACATTCACTTTTGTTTTTCACTGACTGAAGTACCTTATTGGTCTAAAATGTTCCTGTAAACTCAGTGCTTTGGGGTCAGATACCAAATTTTATTCATCTTTCTCCTCCCAATCCTCACTGTTCAATGATGAAATTGTTTAAGTTATAGTATCCTCACATTATGGCAGTAAAAACATTCTCTTCCCACCCCTAAATCATGTTGACTATAAAGACATTACTGCCTATTTAATTAGGAGTCACATTTATCCTAGACTTTTCCTCCTTCACTCTAGATATCCAGTGACTAAATCCTGTCAATGATCATTCACATCATCATTGCAGTCCTCATTTGTCTCTTTTGCTGTAGCCTTTCTATCCAAATAGTTCTTTCAAATGCAAAATATAATTTGCCTTTATTTCTGAATATATTCGAAAATTTAAACAAACACATTTTACACGTGGCCTGTATGTCTACAAAACTGAAGTCAATCATGACATATTTCTATTGAAATTTTCACTGCAGATTTTATAAATGGAAGACTACTCCAAATCCTGGAGTTCAAAGGACAGGGCTGAGATCCAACAATAGCTTTGTATGTGCCTATTACCTTCATTCAGAAGTTTCTAGAAATTCCAACTAAACAGCTTGCATATTCGATTTTCCTTTGTAATTTCAATTAGACATGGTATTCTTCACTTTCCATTGGGAGGTCTGCTGCTCAGTGCCCACAGCTGCTAAGTCCCACAGTATCACAAGTAAGAGGCAGCTTTACATTTCAGGCTATGCAATTTTCATTATCATATAGGATAAGTATACATAGATGCTAACTGGTTAGCATATGGAAGGGTATGTTCACCAATGAAAGAAATCCTGAAATTTGTCCAATTCACTTACAGAATAACTCTATCAATGCTTTATCAAACAAGCACCTTAAGCATTTATATATTAAAGAATACCAGATTTGGAGTGAAAAAAAAACTTCCAGACTTCAGTGATATCATTTTGTGATTGTGAGTAATCTGTTAGCTTGAATTTCAGTTTCATTATTTTGTAAAATGAAAAATAATTATATTCACTGGACAGTTGTAAAAGCAAATGAAATAAAGTGGAAGTGAAAAATAAATTCCAAAAGTTGTTAGGCACAACCAGATAGCCCAGAGCATAGTTGTTTCCAGGTACTTTTTGAAACTACAGGCAATTCAAAGTCAGAAAGATGGGGTAGAAAACATATACACATCTAAATTATGTGGTGGTCAGATAAAAACAACTATTGTTCAGGAGAACAGAAGTTTGGATTTTCCAAGTACCAATTTTGTATTCTTTTCAAAAGGTGTGTGTGGGGCGGGTGGTGGTGGTGAATTTTACTCGTGCATGATTTCATATTCCATGAAACCTCAAACAGTAATTTGTTTTAAACCAATAAGCAAGTAATGGCAAGTTTGGAAACAATAGCATTTTAGCAGGCAGTTCTTAAGTTCAGTAATATGTTCAAGAAATTAAACAAGGTTTTTATACATACATAAATCTTGTCTTTTCATTTTAAAACCATCTTTATGTCAGGGCACGCGCTACCACTTGAGCCACATCCCCAGCCCAAGGTTTTATTTATTAATACCTGGGATTAAATACAAGGACTTTTTATCCATGGGGCCTTTTTTTTGTATTTTCTTTAGAGAGAAGACCTCACTGAAATGCTTAGGGCCTTATTAAGTTCTTGAAGCTGTCTTTCTACTTATAATCCTTCTGCAAGTCACTGTGATTATTAGCTCCACTTACGTATTCAGAAATGAAATATCACTGAAAGCCAAATACACTAATATTTTAATGTGACTACTGTGAGATGTTTTCAGCAGACAGACCTAAAAATATATCTTTTCATCTTATTTTATTCATATATAACCCTTGAAATCTTTATTATTTTATGCCAGGATTGACCCATTTTGGATCCATGTTAGTGGGCTAAAATCAGTTTTTCATGATTGGTAGCCTCCAAAATGCAAGTCTTTTGCTTTGGAAAACAATAGCTACATATAAAAAAAGTTTTCCTTCAGAGGGGGATTGTTTACATTGTCTGAGAATGGAAGAAGTAATTTTCTTTTTCTTTGAGAACATTCTTTCTAACTCGGGCAATAGAGGTATTTTCAGACTTGAGATGGAACACCAAGATTACCAGTCTACTGAGAGGTAAGCAAAAGCTGTCTCTCTCATATAACCTCATTTTGGAAGCCCCAGCTCCGAATCTGAGTTAAAGTGGAGACAGAGGAGTTTCTTCATAGGCCCTAAGAAGAACTTTGAAATCTGACCTTACTCCCTCATAACCAGCAAATAGGTATGCTTTGAATTGTTATTTATCTGAATTTTTAAAATATTTATTTTGTTGCAGTTGGACACAATATTTATTTTTGTGTGGTGCTGAGGATTAAACCGAGCTCTTTGCACATGCTAGGCAAGCACTGCCACTTAGCAACAAATTTTATAGAATTACTTTTGAAATTTTATAGAATTACTTTTATCTTATATTATTAGTATAATTTATAATATTAAAATTAGTATTGTAAATGGAAAAAAAATTTCAATATAAATATGCACAAGGAATAAGAATTTATGCACAAGAAAAAAGAATTAAATACTGACAATTCTAGCTTTAAACTACTTTGTAGTACTTAACATATTTTCTCTCTTCTTACAGCAGTTCATAAACTCAGGGACACACATACTAAAAATCCTAGCTAACATATTATCAGCAGTAGTAGTCATCTCAAATAAAATGTGTAGTTTGTGTTTACAAAAATTAATAAAACTTTGTTCATTGAAATGTTTACAGTTTTATTACACGTAATGACTAAATTATGCTTTTCACTACCACATAGATAATATACTAAATTTGAACAATCTCAATGCCTTTTGAAAGTATCATTACAAAAGGAGAGGAAAATCAATCAAAACTGAGAAAAAAACCAGAAGAGTAGATGAAATGTATTGAAGGGAAAGGAGAGACAGGAAAAGAGAATAACACTTGACTGAATCTGCCCAAATTTTATATATGTTAATATACCACAATGAATCAAAACATCAAGTGTATTCACCATGCAATAAATTTCAAATAAAATTACTCCATATATATTGGGACAGTGCATGAAATACTGCATACATGGAATATATTAAGAGCATCTGAATGGCAGGCCACTCCCCTCATGCAGGGTGTGTGAGTGGCAGATGTTTTACTCCATAGGCACATCCCTGGGCGTGAGGCCATGTGTTTCAGACACTACAGTTTCTTTATTGTCTACTTCTTAATTAGTCACAGCAAGGACAATTAGCCAGAAATTGTATTGGTGGCTGCCTATAATCTGCTTGGCTACTGCCCGATTACATATACATCATATCTGTGCAGTAAAATCAGACCTACTTCTAGATTGGTCTCTGGAGTACTTGATTATTGACTCTGCAGCCACACTCTGTTCCATGGACCACCTCACTGGAGAAGATAGCCCACGCAGCTGGCACATGAGCAGGGAACTGGTAAGCTTATAAGACAGGGTGTGGTCCCTCAGAGATTGGTGAGGAAGGGGAAATGGGAAACCTACCAAGTTCCACCAAAGTCTCACAGCTACAAGTGTTTATACTCTCATAGATACCAGAGGTATGTTCCTGAATAATAGAGAAATCCAAAAGTTCTGGGATTTAATAACCCGTGCATGAATGCTGCTGATATTTTTGATCCTATGTTATAGGACAAAATATTGGTGAATGCAAGGTGTAGTGAGACAAGGGTATACTTTACCAATGTATATTTTTTGTATTGTGACCTTAGAGTTTTAGATAATACTACCTATAGCCATAGACTATTGACAAAAAACAGTAGATTAAAGAAATGGGAAGATGGAGGGAGGAGGAAAGTGCTGGGGAATAATATTTGTCAAATTATATTGTTATACTGTGGGCATATAAGAATATATAACAACAAATTCCACCATTATATACAACTATATGCACCAAACAACAACAGCAAAAATAGAAAAAAAGGACTCTATTGCAATAAAGAGTTATTGTCTGGTTTGATCAGTTTTATAGTTGAGGAATACAAACACAAGAGGGGGGAAGTGGATATCTGGGAACTTATTTACAGTTCAAAATAAATTTTTAAAAACTGCATTTTTACAGGGATATTAACAAAACGTTATATGAGGAAGGCATGGTGGTTCCTGCCTGTAATCTAGCTGTTTGAGAGGTTTAGACAGGAGGATGGTGAGTTCAAAGCCAGTCACAGCAAAAGTGAAGTGCTAAGCAACTCAGTGAGACCCTCTGTCTAAACAAAATACAAAGCAGGGATGCAGATGTGGCTCAGTCGTTGAGTGCTCCTGAGTTCAATCTCCTGTACCAACTTATAGAACCTATAAGTTCTAGGTTCTCCTATGATGAGGCAGTATCTTCAATGTGGACTTGGAACTCATGTTGTGAACCATGCAGCTTATGTGACATGATTTTAGATTTTCTGGATATTTCTCCTATTAAGCAGGGACATACACATCTCTGAGTCCTACTGTTGTATGCAGTGATATGTAGTGATTAGCTGGCATATGACAAAGGTATCAATGCATTGTTTACTATCACTTGTTCATTACCATAGTAGAGCAGAGTATAGTAATTAGGACATTTGTACTAGAAATGGATTATCATGGATCTGATTCTATTTCTGTCATTTAGTAGCTGTAAAACCTTGAGTGAATTATATTACCTGCCTGGATCTCAAATGTTTTGTTCATAAAATTATGATCATAATTCTACCACTTAATAAGGATAAATGGAGAAAATGAGAATTAAATTAGTTACCAAAAAAATGTCTGGCATATAAACAGTTAATAAGTATTAGCTGCTATAATAAACATCACTACAAGCAATACAAAAGGAAAAGGAAAAAAGAAGGAAGGCGTATATACAGACAACAAGTAAACACAGGAATAGATGCTTTACATTATATGTCATAGAATGTGAAGCTGCACAGTTCAAACCATGAGGACCAAGGCCACATTGAAGATCCTACTACATCATGGGGAACCTAGGACTCATATAATGCTTTTTCTTTGTACAGGAGATTGAACTCAGGAGCCCTTCATCACCAGGCCATATCCTCATCTGTGTTTTGTATTTTGTTTAGAGACATGGTCTCACTGAGTTGCTTAGCACCTCACTTTTGCTGGGACTGGCTTTGAACTTGCTATCCTCTTGTCTCACCATCTTGAGCAGCTGGATTACTAGATCTAGAAATTACATCTATAAGCATGGATAAATCCAAAAATCTGACAATATCAACTGCTTTTTGTAAGTGGAGGTTTAACAGAAACTTTCATTCATTGCTAGTAGGATAACAAAATTGTACAGCCACTTTGGAGGAGTTGGACTTTTTCTTACAAAACTAAATCAAGTCTTAACCACAATTGTAGCAAACCACATTTATGTTAACTATCTAATGGAGTTGAGATCTAATGCCTACATGAAAACCTGCATGCACATTTATATAAGGTCTTAAATTGTGGATACAACTAGGTGGTACTGCACTTGCCTGGTGTGCATGAGTTCCTGAGTTCCATTCAATGATTACACAAAAATAAAAGTATTCATACTTTATTTATTCATAGCTTCCCAGAACAGGAAGCAAACAAGATATCCTTCAGTAACCACCCATCACAACTCTGTCTTTATTTCCCTGTATTTCCATGTGAGGTTTTGGTTATCTTTGTGTGAAAAATAGAAAGTCTACTGATCCATTTTCAAAATACAGTAGTTTAGTTTTAATTGTGAACTCAATGAAGATACACAAATATCAGAAAAGAGGAAACAGAACAAAGGGTCACCAGCAGGTAACACCTGAGTGGAAGTGAGTGGAAATGGTCTTGCCTGACCAACACTGATCACCAGTGAAGACTTTCCATCCACAGCACAATAAGGGAGGGAGGACAACTAAGAAGACATTTATTTAAACAATTCAATAGAGACAGTTAAAGTTAGGCAATGTTCAGAAAGACTGTACATCCCACATACTCACTAATGAGGAAAAAGGGGAATGACCTTGTGAACTAGAGAATGAAATTCTGATTGTTTCTGCTCAGGGTGTGCCTGTTTACCTACACACTGGATCTTACAATATTATCAGTAAAAGCCTCATTTAATGGTATACATTTTGTCTCTTATGAGTACTTGAGCTTGTTTCTCACACTCTCCTACCAAAAACACTGTCAAAAATTTCAATCTCTTTATAGAGAATGGAAAACAAAAGACCTTATAGGGGAAACCAGTATCTTTCCTACTAAAAAAAAAAATTTATTCAACTTTAACTCAAACATGAGTGACAAGTTATCTTCCTGTATAATAGCCAGTACTTCCTTAAAGACTTAGAACTTTTGTTCCAATGTAATTTTACTACATTCATACTGAACAGAAAATGATCTGAAATTGCTTTTTTAGAAAGTCCATACCAAAGCCAGGCACAGTGAAGCATGTCTGTAATTCTGGTGTCTTGAGAGGCTGAGACTGGAGAATCATGATATTAAAGCCAGTTAGCAAATTAGTCAAACATTCTGTCTATATTAAAACTGGATGACGATGTTACTTAGTGGTTAATACCTCTGGGTCCAATTGCTGAAACCCCCCTAAAATTCCACCATGTAGCTTATAAAATGATAATGCTGGGCTAGGGTTGTAGCTCAGTGGTAGAGTGTCACATCTTATGAATAAACACTCAAAATCACTCCAAAAAAAACTGGACTGCATGAAATAACCACACAGAGACAGATAAATACCTTCTTCGGGGGGGGGGTCCTATGTTGACTCTTCAGACCTAAGGTTGTCTGTGGAAATAAAGAAAGGAGCATGTAGTGAACCCTTTTATTGGGGAGAAATCTTTCTAATGAGGAAAGGGTAGGATTACCAAGGAACAGGTAAGTGTAACTCAAACTGTTATGTCTACACATGTAGACCTTCCTTGCTATCTGAGCTGGGAGAACTCCCAAGTTACCAAGAGATGTAGTGACTAGTCAGAGCCTTGTGGTTCAGAAATGGAAAGTGTGGTCATTCAGAGCGGCTTCTCACTTACTCCCCCTTTCTTAATATAAATTCAAAAGTCAACTAAGCAATTATATATTTCAGTCACTGGATTCTTGATCCAAGGTCATCATGATCTACTATTGAAACAGAAAATGAATTAGTAGCAAACATATAATTTCAAGACCACAATCAACTTGGAAGATCCAGGTTATTATTATCACTCTGCCAAACATATATCAGAAGATTTTAAATATTTTTCCCAATTTTATTGTGAAGGATGGTATTTGACTATAGTAAAAGGGACATTTTTATTTAGCATGCAATTTAATGCTTTCCACAAGCCATGAAGCACAGAGCTCATTCACATTATTTATCACAGTGGCTTCAAGAGCATTAACTTAATTTCAATGCTTCCATCAGCACTATCTGACTATGAAGAATCTTGGAAGTAATTTGAATCAAATATTAAGAAAATTCACTTTTTCTAATTTTTAAAACATAGCCACAAAAGCTGTATTGTAGTGGCAAGGAATAGTACTTATAAATGGTCACTTCAAGGATTATGAGATCATATTCAGAGTTTGCCTACATCTTGTTTATTGGCATGCACCTCTTTCAAAGCCTGAACATTAATTTCAGCACATTATAGCTCTGAAATATTGGCTGGCAATAACTGGTAGTAAAATAAGAAAAGTTGTATTCTTACATGCTACAGGATATCCATTCTCCTTTCTCTTAATTCTCACAGGAATTTATTCAGTCTGTCAGTAATGTAAATGTTCTGATGGTAAAAGTCAAACAATAAAACATCTTTTTGGTGTCTTCTTGCTGAGGGTTAGGGTATTACCAATAAACCTCTGGCATCATGGCATCCTTGTACAGTCATCTTTTTCAATTCTACGAGACCAGTGTAAAATATACTCAGTATTTCTAGATACCTTATGTCAAACTGGCAAGACATTTGCAAAATCTATTCACTTAGGAATGGTGCCAATTTCTATTGTAGAATGATTCACACAACAATACATTGATGGATAATTTATGAAAATAATTGGTCTGTATAAGAAAGTTCTATTTCAATAATCTTTTTATTTGACAATTTTTTTTTCAGATTCTTAGTCTTAATTTCTAAGAACCAGTATAATTGGCTATCTCAGATTTCTTATATGTTGTCTTTATCTCAAAAGATACTCCTAGACATCCTGTTTACCATAGGATCAATATATAAAAATAACTGATCATTATAGTCAGTACAATTAATCTAGTTATGTGAGTGAGCTTTTGAGTCAACTCTGCAATGCACATTAAAGGTGAACCTTAGAAATAAGTCCTTAGAACTTGTTCATAATTTTTACATTCCTGACCAACCCATGAAGCTGCATATCTATAAACTCTGTATTTGGGAGACTCAGTTTTCTGTGTCAGGTTTTTCAATAATTTTCATAATTACTGGGTAAAACTGTACCTTTTGAAATCTGATTAATTTACTGATTCATGTTCAGTACAGTAAGACTCTCCATATCACAATTAAGAATTTTTTTTTAATATTTGTAAAGTTTAGTATGTACCTATGGGGTTCTGTTTTCTCCCTTTTGCTCACTTAATAAAATTAAGTAAAGGCCTAGTGTCAGCACAGTATCATTAGTTTAAGTTATAGATAATAGTACACATATTTGAATAATAAGAAATAAATTACTATCTGTAATTATCCTGGATTTTGACAAAAGTTATTTAAAGGGACCATGACAAATAGATATTTAGGTTTCACTAAATGTATAACTTGATTTTGACTTTAACAGAATTATCAAAAGTAAAGAATACAATAAATTGTATATAAAGTGTGTATTTTGAAATTAGCTCTAGATTAACTTAAATAATTATCTTAAAATGGAATGTTGATTGTAACACAGTTTTTAACTTAGAAGCAGTGGTCTTTATTAGGGGCATGAGGAATTATATAAACATCTATCCAAAATAGGAAGTACATATGTTAAATAATACTAGAGAAGATATGTGTGTGTGTGTGTGTGTGTGTGTGTGTGTGTGTATGATATGTACATGTATATAAGATATATATATATATATTTACTAATATATATAAATAATATATATTATTATAATAAATTAATACAATAATTTAAAAAATTATTTAGAAAAATGAATAATCTTTTGTCTAATAGTCCATAAAAACTGTCATTATTATTATGAAAC
This sequence comes from Callospermophilus lateralis, assembly GCF_048772815.1. Lineage (NCBI taxonomy): Eukaryota > Metazoa > Chordata > Mammalia > Rodentia > Sciuridae > Callospermophilus > Callospermophilus lateralis. The sequence continues at coordinate 286,093 of NW_027516368.1, read as the reverse complement.
ATACTAAATAGGGGGGTGTTAGTATCTCAAATATCAATGGGTAAAAATAAGGCAATAGTATTGTTTTAGACAGTAATTTAATTAGAATTTAATGGCATTAAATATAGCAATTACCTTGAGGGATCCTTGTTAAAGCAATTTTGGTTATAAATAAACAGTTATATAAGCATGTTATATAAGTATACTTAATATAGCAAAATTAGCTTCAATTATTGTGTATAATTTGTGGCCTTATCAATTTTAAAAATATCAAGTATTCAGCATATTATATCATACTATTAAGATTGAGAAAATATTCACCATGTTAGATTTCTTATTGAGATAAGCTATTGGCTGTTAAGCTCGTTTATTATTGTCTGTCTCTTTAATATTTTAGAGTATCCATTTTTAGACTTTTTTTTTTTTCAGTAAAAAACTTTTGGCAAGGTTTTGAAATAAGGCTCTGTTTTAATGTTCAGAGGTCTCTAAAAAGTTTTTTCCTACCTTAGAAGAGGAGTAAAATTTTTAACTAGGAAATCTGTTTTCTTTGCATAAGACTAGCATTTTAATTCTTTTGTCTTTAAGTTTGCCTTGCTTTTTCTTTGTTTAGACTTCATTTAATTATAGTGTAATATTGAAATTTGACTAGAATTGTGTTAACCTGTGTAAATGTCTTGAAGTATCTAGGGCTAACTGGGTGGTAAATTCATTTTTTTGAAAATGGGTGGCCACTTGTAAGTTAAAGGTGCTGTATTGTCTCTTTAGTTCTCTCTGTGAAAACAGTAAAATTTTTCTAAAGGGTTAATAAATTATTTTTCTAAGGCATTTTCTTTTTCTATTTAATACCAATATTTCCCAGGGAACTGTCTGTTCACCAGACCATCTGACTTGTCCCTATTGTGTGTTACTGGAACATAGTTAAGATAAATGTTTTTTTTTAACTGTTTTTTTTGAGATAACCATATATTTTAATGTTTAGCTAAGTAATATTTTAATGTTTAGCTAATGTTAGACGTCTGACATAAATTTTGAAAGATCCAATATATGAGTTTGCATTTTTGAAAGTCTCTTTTAATTTCTTTTTTTTTTTAAGAAAGAGTGAGAGAGATGAGAGAGAGGGAGAGAGAATTTTTTTTTAATATTTATTTTTTAGTATTTGGCGGACACAACATCTTTGTCTGTATGTGGTGCTGAGGATCGAACCCGGGCCGCACGCATGCCAGGCGAGCGCACTACCTCTTGAGCCACATCCCCAGCCCCCTCTTTTAATTTCTTTTGGTTTATGTTAAGTTTGAGAGGTTTCCTTCAATTTTAATTTCAAGTAGGCAATTTTCTAAGGCCATCTCTGTTAATAGTAATTGAGGCTAGTTATGAAAATGAGACATCTTTTATTAATCACTATAATTTTTAGTATATAAAATAGTTAATTTATTTTGATATTATTTGTAATTTGACAATCTTAAACAAACCCTCAATCTCTTTTTGAGAGAAGGTTTCAAAATATCTTTATCTCTTAGAATATTATCCTTTGAAAAGGTGTCTCTTGTCTCCTAGAAAATATGATTACGGTTACTCTCCAGTGTAGGAAGTAGTATATACATATTACCATACTTTTATGGATAATAGGTTTTGTTAGAGAACTTATATAATATTAATATATTTCCAACAAAGTTTGTAATTTTTATTGATTAAAACTAACATAGGACTTTAATTTGGAGAGCATCAGTCCTAATAAAATGTTCTCCCATATCTTACAATATCCAACAAACAGAGGTAATTTGCAAGAAACAGCAGTGACTTTGAATTAATCGAATTTATTCTTCAAGGAGAATTGTCAAAGTTGGATTTAAGTCAGTCATTTTCTATATTTAGTGTTTAATCAAGAACATGAAATTATTTATTAAAATTAACCCCAGTTTTAGAAAGTAAAAGTCATTAGGCAATAAAGACCTTTCTTAAATAAAATAAACTTAACATTTTAATTGGTCTTTGTCATATCAAAATATGGAAAAAATCTTAGCTAATACCATCATAATAAAATCAGGGAAATAACCTGAAATATCCTTGAATTAATCAGTTTATATTTTTATAATCAGTCCAGTTACATGCAAATCTATTTCTCAATTGTTTTAATTTTCCATATAATCTGCAGAAATAATGATATAGATTTTTCTAATTAGGAAAGTAATTTTATTATTAAAATTTAGAATATGAAGATCTTGTTTTAATCAAAGATGATATCTTTCTTCTTCTTAAGACCTCCAATGTTTTTCTCATCTCTGTGGAAGTATCTTATTTTTCTTTTAGAATTCTTACTGGTTATACTCTGGAATGATTTCTCAAAATCTTAGAATCTAAACAAATTATAGTACACTGATTAAAACAAATAAAATATAGTTAAATTTTAATTAAAATATAGTTAAAGCCCTTAGACATTTTTGTAGGCATAAATATATTTTTTTCATCTTATAAAGTTTGTACAATAATTTGAGAATTAAAAATCACTTGATTATCTCTTGAAAGTAAGTTTATAGTAAAATATGTTTATCTTAAATATTTCTAGTTATAGAAAGACAACATTATATATATATATATATATATATATATATATATATATATATATATATAAAATATCAGATATATACATAGTATATATACATATCTGTATATATATATGTCTATATATGCATATATAAATATATTTATATATTTATATGTTCTCTATTGAGAAAAAATGATTAGATACATATATATTAACTGAATAATTAGGCATGTATGCAAATTATTTTGTGGATTAGCAACTATGGGTTTTCCAAATACCTAGAAAAATTTGCATTGAGAATAAGGGCATAATTTATAATTGTATTAACTTTTCTTAACCATGCACATCTTGAGACATTTGAGTCCATTTTAATTTTTCTTGGATTAGTTGTGCACTTTTTATATTTGTGAGGTCACATAATAAGATCTTTGTGTATACATTTACGTATTTCTTGTAATTATATAGTCAGTGATGAGAACAGAATTTTTTGCTCATCACAGGGCCATTGCTGTCTTTGTTTCTTGTGGTGAACAAATGCATTCTTTTAACCTCAAAAATTGAAAGTAAAATACAAAGAAGCATATGTTTGATACCTTTCATCAATATAAAATTATTAAGTAATACAAACATGGAGAGGAAAAATATCCTAAAAGAAGCTTTTGAGGAATAATAAAAAATCAAGTTATTTAGTCTTGAGTGCATGTCAGGCTTAGGGCTGCAATGTAGAAACCTGTGGAATTAGATTTTTGCCTAAAAATCTTTTGTTCCCATTTACAGGTGGGAATTCATAAAAATGTAGGCTCTATGTAGTTTCAGTAGCAGGTCTGTGTAAATCTGAATGTACAGGTTAGTGACTGTAGGCAAGGTCAGATGTCCTCATTGAGTGACAAGGGAAGGACCAATGGGAAGCCCCCAAAAATATGGAAGGAGGGATCAGGAAGATTAATTGGCTAGCCATGCTTCCTGCTGTTGCCCTGGGGATGGAAACAGCTTGGAGCTGGTTGTCTGTTGTCTGGGAAAAAGGCTCCATGTGCTGGTTTCATTCCATTTGATTTGTTTGTATTTATCTGCCAAGTGTGCAGTGGCTTGCTTTGTCTTTACTACCTGTGCTTGAAGTGTGTGTTCTCTTGATCTTTGTATTTTTGCTTGCAGCACATGGGCACTTTAAAAGTGAGTTTTAATGGCAGATGCCAGGGTTACTATCAGATTTAGGGCAGTTTTCATTTGGAATCTACACCAGGTTTTTTAATGGTTAAAAGCACTGCTGGTGTTGGGTCTAGTTACAGACCCCATAAGAAAAGCAGCTAAAGTCTTGTACACAGAGGCTGAGTTATAGCCATTCTTATAGGGTAGGACAAGAATGTGGTAAAAAAGTTTTAATATTAATTGTTAGAGCACGTTTATAAAATAGCAAAAAATAACTAAAAAAACAAAAATTTCCTCTCTAGAAGTAGAAAATATTTCTTATCAAGTCTCACCATAAATAATAATGACAATAATAAAAATATAATTTTTATATTTTTCTTTTACATTCTCCAAGCACAAATTTCTAACATATACACCCCACAAAAACTTTACCTATTTTTTAAGTATATATATTCACAAAAACAATCAAAAAAATTCCATAAAAGTGATTTTCTAATGGGAGAGGACTGAACTTAAAAACATATCCCATTAATAATCTTAAGAATTCTTTAAATTTATTTAGAGTCTCTAAAATTGCAATTTTTTTTATCTTTCAAAGGATAAAATATTCCCAGATATTTGAAAAAGTTTAACATTACAGATTTTTCATCTAATTCACTTACTTTCTTACAATTCTGTCCAAAATACTTTGAAATCTTAAGTGCACTTAACTTCTGAAGAGATTCCAAATTCATTAAATTTCTAAAATTTACCCTGAAGACTCAGTATGAGCCAACAATTGTCAGATCTAAGGATTAAACACTCAAGGTGACTCCAAGAGAACTGGGCTGCATGAAATAACCACACAGAGCCAGAGAAATACATTTTTCTTTGTGTCCTGTTTTAGCTCCTCTGACCTATGTGGGTCCAAAGATAGAGAGAGAGGACTATGTGCTGAATCCTTTTATTGGGAAGAGCCATTCAAATGAGGGAAGGGGTAGGTTACAAAGGAATAGGTGATGCCCTTGGTTATGACTACACCTGAATACCAGTCTTGCTATCAGAGCTAGGAGAATGCCCAAGTCAACAAGAAATGTACTGACAAGTCAGCCTTTTGCTTCAGTAATGAAAGGCGTGGTCATTCAGAGAACTTTCTCACAGTAGAATGCTTGTGTCACCTGTGTGGGAAACTGGGTTTGATCCTCAGCACCACAAAAACATAAATAAACAAAATATAAGTATTGTGCATTTACAGATAAAAAATATTTACTTTTTTCTTCTAGATACCTGATAAGGCTTGATGGGTATTCAGCAGGATAATTCATGCAAGTAAGAAAGCTGGAACACATTCAGTACAGCTGTGTCTGATAATATAAACAGAGCTTTTGATGAAAAGAATAATTGATATTTGGCATTGGGGCATCCCCACATATTTTTCTCCATTTTTTAAATAACATAACCCTTCCACCTGGGGGTGATCAATTTCTGGACTTTAGTACTAACTGACACTATCAAAAAGAAGCATGGACCAGGGCCAGTGAATCAATTCTGGCCAGCTCAGTTCCACTGTATTCTCCCTAAGGTGGACACAACCACAACTAGTTATGAGCTTCCCCTACATTAGTTAGCCAAAGTTAACATAAAGATGTTTCCTTTAACAGAGACTAAAGTGAGAAGGAGAGAGCACTCTTGGACTGAAATCCAAGGTTCTCACATTACCTGCTCTTGGCTAAGCTACAATCTATAGAAGCTACAGAACAGAAATTACCTCCAAGAAAATCAATGACATATGTAGATTTTGTGATGGATTTGTGTACAATAAAGAGGACAAATCTGAAAATTCAAGCCTTACTTGAATGACAGAAGTGAAGAAATGGACTAAAGTGGGAGAGTAACTGAGGACACACAGTTATTGACGAAGGTTACAATCACCTCAATGCAGAGAAACCTGGCTCCCTCACACGCAGGAAGCCTCTTTACCCTGTCTTCATGCCCAAGTATCAGAATCCCATTGGTCATAAATTTCTTCCTTTCTTCTTAGTTTTTTTTTCCTCTGTCTTGTCTCCTATCTATTAACTCCCTTCATTTCATTCTAGAAGTAGTTGTCCCAATTCAGTCTCCATGTTTTGTTTTTTTTTTTTTTTTTTTTTTTTTGCACAACCAAAACATTTAGAATTTAAACCTCACTGTGAGGTATATAATGGGTGTCTTACACTAAGTTGTTTTCAGGAGATACATGAGATGTCATCAATTAGTTTGTTATAATTAGTACCCACATAAAAACCTGGGGTCACTTACCTTGGAAAAAGAGAAGTACAATCAAAATTTTTATCCAGATGGTGCTTGTTTATAATTGAGAATGAAAAAAAGGAGTTTTCTTTTTTCCATTGGGGACTCCCTCTCTGTCTACAGTAAGACAGGTACTCTTAAACTTCAACTGTAACACCAAGATTACCAGTTTACAGAAATGAGGTAAAGCTATTGGTCCCATATAACCTCATCCTGGAAGCCTCAGCTCCAAATCTGGGCAGAGAGGAAGCAGAGAAGGCTCCTGGGTAGGTGTTGGAGGAAGGCATTTTCAAGTTTATTGCTACATCATATCCAGGACACAGGTATTTATTCCCAACATGCAACAAAATGTATTTGAATTAAAGCTTATTCAAAGTTTTATAATATTACTTTTGCTATTATATGATTTATAATATGAACATATTATCTTACACAATTAAATTATTTTACAGAATTGTTTCATCCTAACGACTCACAAGCAATAGTAATTCAAATGGTCAGTATATCTAGACTTACATAATTGTCTAGAACTTGAGAAGTTCAGGGCTGTGGTTGTAGCTCAGTGGCAGAGTGCTTGCCTAGCAACTGTGAGCCACAGGGTTTTATCCTCAGCACCACATAAAAAAATAAACAAAATAAAGGTATGCTGTCTATCAAAAAATGTTCAAAGTACTTATTCATATTGAAATAATAAATTCAATAAGAAAACGTATAAGGGCAAATTTAGAAAATATTTTTATTTTAAAAACTGAATTGCACAGAAATTCTTTGTAGAAAAATAGTGTGGTCCATATGAAGTGTGTTGTATATAGAAAAGAAAATTACATACATCCACTAAAGATTCAGTGAACTAGCAGCACATTGTACCATCAAATCAAGACAAAATCCAGTATGTACTATGTTTTAGCAAATAAAATACTTCTGTTATTTTGTTTTGAAGTGCTGATATTTGACCTCAGGCTTTATGTATGCTGGGCAAGTATTCTACCAATAGGTTACACTCCTTTCCCCTGAAAAATATAGTTTTATTGGAATACCATCATAAATTAAGTTAGTATATATTGCAGATTTTAGGCTGTGACCACAGCAAAATTCTGGTCCACAAAGCTGAAAGTCTTCATGATGTGGTCCTCTGAAGAAATACTTTGGAAAATCCATTGATATAATTTTAATACCACCAAATACATTGACAGGTTTTTGGAACATGGATTCCTATGTGCAATCTCCCAGCAGTATTCTGGTTAATTTGAGGATCAAATATTTGAGCATTTATCTACTGGTAATAAAAATAAAAATCTAATTATGAGTAAAATTGAGGTAACCAGGTAGAATGTGAGTGTGGCAGGCAGCTTCTTTCTGTGTCTTGGCAAGGTTTTAGAAGTATTAGAACAAAATAAACTTAAGATGTGTTATCATACTAAGTGTTTTAAATATGCTTTATATTTGAAATAGTACATACTCTATAAATTCCTCTTCATTTAAAAATTGATTGCATACTACATTATTTTACAGATATAGAAACAGAATTCTTAAAGAGTATTTGGACTATTTTTAATTCACAAGAAAATTCTATAATATGTATATGTAAAATATCAGTATAAATATGTATATGTAATATATCAGTATAAATAATTTTATATATGAATATATACATGCAAAATATGATGTATACAAAAGATTCTTCATGCATGTTTTCTATATAAAATATGCACATTTGGGACTGGGGTTGTGGCTCAGTGGAAGAGTACTTACCTAGCATGTGTGAAGCACTGGGTTTGAATCTCAGTACTATACATCAATAAAGAAAAAAAAAGGCCATTGGCAACTAAAAAGTATTAAAAAGAAAAAAATATACACATTTTTGTTATATATATATGATAATTTTTCTTACGATGTAAACCTCAAATGCAATAATGACAATCATCACAAATACTGGACAGACATTTCTCCTGTAACAGAGAACAGAGCTTCTAGGATACATGGCTAATTAAAGGTCTGGAACAAGAAAGTAAATGATGTGCTTGAAACATCTTGTTTTGTGAGAAAGTAAAAAAGTATTCCAGGATGAATCAGAACATATCAAAAAGATGTGTAATTGGCTTTAAATGGCAGCTGCTGTTTACATTGGGGCATGTGAGTAATAAAATGATAAACTTCATCTTTTTGCCCACTTATGGTTGGTTTTGCTATATTTGTTTTTGTAGAATCAATAAAAAAGTCATCATTTCGCCAGAACATAGTAATAATTTGACACAAGGAGAAATCATCTATAATATATTAATTCCAGTGAGTGAAAATTTAAGGACCAACTAGATATTTATAAAGTCACAAAGTATCACCACCCCAAATATTTATGAAATCCAAAGGGTAAATAAGTACAAGGATTATCATGGACCAAGTTGGCAGACACTTCTTAACCAAATAATTATCCAACACTAACCTGTGATGGAACAAAGTAACACTACATACTGCCAGTTTCTTGTGCTTTTGTTATTCAGGCTCCAGATATTTGCTTACTCATAAGTAGAGGCTAAATCTAGATTCTAGAAATTGTCCACCATCACCAGAGGATGACCATAGTGTGTGACCATGTTTGTCAGTGCTGCCAGAATATGCTCTAGTGTAATAACTAGGCATCATATGCATGATGGTCTTTCTCTAATGGCATAACCTAAATCCACTCATGAGAACACATCATGTGATTCTAAACTGAAAGAAAATTTACAAAACCATTACTGATATACACCATTCAAAGTCATAGATATCATAAATAGCCCAGAAAAACTCAGGAATTGTCCCAGATTAAAAGGGAGACAAAAAAAACAAGACCACTGGACACAGTGAATAATTGATATTAAAATTTCCCAAAATTGGATTTATTTTGGTTCAAAAACAATTGTTGAAATAACGGGCAAATTTTGAATAAGGTTTGTAGAGTAGATATTCATAATTTAATTTTTTTTTATTATGTGACTTTTTTTTTGAAATGGAGAAAAAGAGATAAAACAAGTTAACAAAATAATAACATTTGAGAAATATATCCTAAGGATTCTTTGCACTACTATTGAAAAATCTTTTATAAATCTGAAACTGTCAAAAGAGAATATTTCTGAAAGAAAAATATTTCTTAAAAATATTAACAAGTAACAGCATACTCAATTAAATAAACCATGGATCTGTATAGGTATAATTAAATAAAAAATTCAGAGGTGGATGACTACAAAGATATTTACAGTCTCAAACTTTCTCCCTACAAAAAAATTAATTGCAAAGTAAAATACTGTGAATACCACCTTAATAGTCAATATTAACATCAGCAGTAATGAGGATATTATAAGTCACATAATGTGACTCAAAGAGAAAATCAGGGAATTGATTCTGTGATACTCTTGCCAAAAAACATGTAATCTAGTTCCAATCATAAAGAAACCAGAAAATCCATCTTAAGCACATTCTACCTGCTTTCTCCCTGAAAAGATTCAAGGTCATGAAGGTAAAGAAGAGACTGAGGAATATTTGAATCTGAAAGCATCAATAAAATACAACGCTTTATTTAATTTCATGGATCTGAATGAAATATTTTCCTATAAAGAAAAATATGAGGCTACTAGCAAAAAATGAGAATAATTTGAGCATTAAGTGGTTGAAGGCACTATGATACAATGTATTAGTATTGATTTGAGATAAAGCAATTGCTTAAAGTTTTTCTTGCCTTTTCTCTTCATACAATCTTGAAAAATAATAGTAAAGTTTCAGGTTCTAATATAAAGTACTTTTGTATACTGAAGCATTTTAAAGTGAATTGCTGACATATGCCATCATTCATGATACATTTAGTTTTTACTATAAGTCAGAACATATATAAGAATATAGTCTTTAAAATAAAACTGATATGATTAACAAATATTCTGTTACTTTTTCAAATATTTTGATATTTGAAAAACTCATTCATGATGAATGAAGGTTGTATTTTAGTTATGTAGCCTGTTCTGACCTGTAGAAAATACTAAAACTATCATGAATGACAGTGTATGTCAGCAATTCACTTTAAAATTTTTCAGTGAAATAAAGTACCTTATATTAGAACTTGAAACTTCACTTTTATTTTCCAAGCTTGTATAAACAAAGAGAAAAGGCAAAAATAAAACACAAAAAACAAAACAAACAAACAAAAAAACAACCTATTAAGCAAATTCTGTTTTCTATTAGAAAGAAGTCTTAAGGCAATGCTTCAAATTAAAATTATAAAAATTTAAATGTTGTATGTTTGATGGAAGTATAAAAATTAAAATACATTAACCCATTAGTCAATATAATAACTTGCATACCAAAAAATGTTGCCTAAATCTCTGGGTCCATATTCAGGGATACATTTTTATAATACAAATAATTCATCATTAATGTGATATTTAGATTCACCAAATTAGTGTTGACCATTTGCTTGTTGAATGAAGTTTAAATGTTAGCATTATATGGTTTAAAAACATCTCAATAAGAACTGGTTTGCACTTGCACTTCAAATTTTCTTAAAGATGTAAATGAATCTTTATATTTTGAGATTTTCATCATATATATGATACACACTTCCATTTCAATAAAGTTTTTATATCATACATTTCAGCAAACAATACAAATATTATAACAATAGTCTGAAAAAAACACAATATTATTTTTCATATGATTTTTCTTAATATCTCTGTATATCTTTAAGGTTTTTTCAAAAGTTGATCTTGTCTTGGCTTATTAGTAATTGTTCAGGCAGAAGCTCACATAGTCATGATTCAAATTCTGTAGCAAGTGGAGAGAAAAAAATATAGTTTGTTTCAAAGATTTTGTAAGCATGAATGAGTAAAAAAGTTGAGAACTTTTCATTGCTCATAAGAATGCAAAATAGATATAAATGTCTACAATTCAAAATTACTATAAAATGCAATGTGCCTATATTTTCATACACAGTTATCATTATGACTGTTTCAGAGCTTTTGATATTCCACCCCTTATGCTTAAATTTGACAACCATAAACTAGGGTATTCTGGCAAGCACTGGAATGACAACATGAAGATGATAATGGACACCCATCAACAGCCATATTTCAGAGCTTGAAAAGCAGGCAAACAGACAATTTCAATACAGATTCATTGGCATTATGACAGGGATAAAAGAGGATACTACTGGAAAACTTCTAAGGCACATCTTTCGCAAATTTCTTTCAGTGTTTGAGGTCCTCCGTGAAGAAGATATGTAGAAATTGTGATGGAGAAAGAAGAGGTGCATGAAGACAGTGAGATAAGAAAAACACTTGTGGAATCACCTTGGGTTCAATGTCACTAGAATCTAGAGCAAAGTGAAAGTGAAGCAAGTGAGGGGAGAGAAAGGTGAATAACCTTAAAACAACCCAGCTGATTTGGTGTTTCAACTTTTTCCTAAAAAAAATTATACTTTTCTTGAGGGCAAAATGTAAACTAATGACAGAGTCATTTAAATGCTTGACTGTTACTAGGTCAGTCTAGGCTTTTGGCCATAAACCACAGAAAATGGGTGATGCTGTTTTTTTTTTTTTTTTCCACAGAAGACTTCCAGCATACAGGCTGAGAGTTTTATAGTGGGGCAGAAGCCATAAAAGAGGCAGTTTCAAACTTAAGATTTTTTATAAGTAGACTTGGAAGAAATTTATAGCTCTTTAATTGTAATTGATTTCTTCTCAGTAGTTATGATGAAAATTTTTGAAGCATTGGGCTCATTATTGTTGTGAACTTGATGAGAAATGTGTGAAAATACAACTAACTTTTTGTACATGGTCATCCAATTTCACGACTCTCAACACTTCAAATCTGATTCTCTCATTTTTTTCTGAAAGATATTTATGTAAGCTAAGAACCTGAAATACATATATGTATGTATGTTATTAAATTACATTGTAATTTATGTATTAAAACCTATTTCTTTGTGTCAAAATTATTTAACTGCACCATTGTTTTTAAATCTCAGATTTGTTCCCCTGTGATATTTTTAGGTCAAAATTCCAAATAAAAGATTAAGTTTGAGGCAAATTTAAATTAAACATGCACAGCTTTACTGTTTTTTAAGAAGATCATTAAAAGTTCATGGAAGCAGGGCATGCTGTTGCACACCTGAAATCCTAGTGGCACAAGAGGCTGATACAGGAGGATCTGGAGTTCAAGCCAGCATTAGGAGCTGTGAGGCTCTAAGTAACTCAGAGAGACTCTGTCTCTAAATAAAATACAAAATAAGTCTGGGCATGTGGCTTAGAGGTTGAGTGTCCCGTAATTCCTGGTTAAAAAAAAACAAAAAAAACAAAAAACATGGAAACTGTAAACCAAATGCCATAAAATGGGTATTCTAACAATAATAACACACAATGAAAGCAAGAGGCTATATATTATTGTTTTCATTTTCAAACAGATATTTCATTGTTGTAATATTTGTCCTGATAAAAAAATGATTAGATAATATAGAAGTATCTTCAAATGGGTTCAACATAATTGAATGTTGTTTTTTTTGTCATATCTTAAAAAATATAGCCTATCATTGTTGGAATAAGATTTGAAATTCCCAAATGAAGTTGTAATATGGAGTAAATCACATAGATATACTGAAACTGCAACCCTAACCCTAACCCTAACCTTTACCCCCAACCAACCCAGGGAGTTAGGGAAAGCACTCAATGTGGAATAGTGAAATGAATCTGATCAAATTTTTATCTGTATGCATATAAACGTACAACACTGAATTTCATCTTCATGTATACTCATAATCCACTAAAAATACAAATAACTATAAGATCAGAAGAAGAAAGAGATAGATAAAGAAGAAGAAAGATAAAACAAAGAGAAAGCAGGGGAGATAATGTGGAAGAACTGGTAACTAAATTAGAACACTTTTTATTTCATTCTTTTTCAATTATGTTGAAATTAACCTCAACATTATGTATATCTAAGTGCACTATATTTTTTATCAAATAAAAAAATAATTTACAAGTTGCCATAATAGTTAGTGGAGGGATTGTGGTGAAGTGGTAGTGTACTTGCCTACACATGTGAGGAACTGGATTCAATTCTAGCACCACATAAAATAAGTGATGATTCTAGGATCTGGTGGTGATTCTAAGATCTGATAAGATAAATTTAAAAATAAGCCTTAACATATGAAGGAGGAAGAGAATGAAGCATAGAAGGAGACTCACCCAAGGTGTCCCACATGTGGATTCCTGACAAATGACATAAGAACTAAAGTAAAAGATCCTGAAAGAGTGAAAGCTGAGCAATAAAAAAAAAACCTTTACAGTAAATTATAAGTGTAAGCAATAAATGAATATATATTTACTGATAAAACATAAATTACTTCATTGATAAAAAGTGATGGGAACAGACACATCTTTCATATAGAAGAGTTCAAAACAATGAAGGAGAATAGCATCCCCTCCTGCATGTGGAGGTTAGTATCCTTGTCATTTTATGGGTGGGCAGATTCAGTGACTTGATTGCAATAAATAGTGAATGAATAAGGCAAAAGTATTACATTACCAAAGGATGAACCTGATACAAACTACCTTGAAAATAAATGGACTGTAGTACTTTAAATATTTCAGTGACCATCAGATAACCTCATCATGCTCTGACAACAAGGCATTTGAAATCCATACTATTCCTTCCAAAATTATTTAATCAGTTCTTTTTATAGGTGACTAACAATGACCATTTTCACAAACAGGAAACAAACCATAAGGATACTCTTTCCCTCAGTGTTGAGTGAATACCTTTCAGTGATCAAATAGAATATTAGTTTCAATTTGTTTTTAACTAACACAGTGATCATATCTAATCATCTGTCTTCTATTTTCATCCCTTGCCCTGCCCCAGCACCCTTCCTACTCTCCATAAATTACTATTGTGCTCCTTTATTACTTCTAAAAAATCAACTCTAGTGTGTACGTGGCAAATATAGTAATAGAAAAGAAGATTTCTGCAGCCACAGAAAACCATTTGCAGAAATGAACTCTCCCCACATCTCAGAGATCATAAATGTTAACACCTGGCTGTCTCCCTTTATCTCATTGTACACAATCATAAAAACAATCTCCAGCTATTGCCTTCACTATGCTGACCTTAATTTTTCCATAAATCTTCCATTTGGCTTCTGTTCCCACCACCTGAGGACAGGGGTTCCACTGAGATCATCAGAAAGCACTATGGCACCAAATATCAAGGTCTATCATTTGCCACCCTGTAGTTGACTTTTTGTGGTTTTTAGAACAGAAAGTTCTGCCTTTTTTAAAAAAATCATCTCTTCCAGAAATCCATGTCATTACATTTTCTTGGTTTTCTATCTCCTTAACTGGGTGCCCTCATTCTCTGTCTCCTTCATATAATTTCCTTCTCCATTGCTAAATATAGGTGTGTCTCCATCTCAGAAAAATGCTCCCTGCACTTCTATATCTTCAACCACACCCAGTATCATTCTGTGTCTCATTGCAATATTTTCCACATTACCTGCCTTTCAAATATTAATTATCTTCCCAGTTCTCTCCACTCACATTCAGACATGTTCATGTGGATATCAAGGAGAAATCACAAACATCAACACAGAAGTGTTCTTCAAGACTAGCACCCTTTTCCCTGCCTCATGTGTTTTTTCTGCTCCATACAGGATTGGGTATCAACAACTATCCTAGTGTTCTCAAGTGAAAAATTCAGCAATTTTCCTTGATCTTTTCACCATTACACTCACACCAATCCATTCCCAAACCTGCTTATCCTAAAGACAATATTATAAACATATATGTGTGAAAGAGAGACAGAGAGATACACGTATTCAAAATTATTGTTTTATAAGTATATAATTATATGTACATTAAATGTTTATAAAATATATGATTTTAAACAAATAAATCAGGTTAAAGCACTTTTATTTCTGTTACCAAGTCATGCCATCATGTTATATAATACATATTCTATTGATAATCATATCATGGGGACAAGTTCTGCTAAATAGCCACAAATCTTCCTCATATTGAGGGACTTAAAAGATGCTTTTGCCAAAAAGCACTGAATTTTTACTTAGGCCTACAGATGCCCCATGGACAACGACAAGTGAGATAACACTTGGCATCTCTGAGATATATTTATTCTATGTAATGGCTTATAATTATTACAGCATAGAAAAGAGAAAGAAATACCTGCAATATTCGTAAGGACTCCTGAAGCATCCCAGGAACAACAGATGTAGAAAGAGGCCATGACTGAATTGAAACCCTTATCTCACTTCTGAATAAATTTAGGAAAAAAAAAAAAGAAATATATATATATATATATATATATATATATATATATATATATATATATATATACACACACACACACACACACACACACACACACACACACACACATACACTGGATAGTTAGTGTAATACACCCTTTCATAGATGTAGCATTAATTTCTACGTACAATTAATGAATATTTCTATGAAAAAAAATTAAAAAGCTGCTTGTAAAACAAATACTGAAGGGCTTTCTAAAATGTTTCTTAACCATGCTAGCCAATACGTAGGCAGATATTCTGGTGGACGCTAGAAAAAAGTCAAAAGTACAGTTCTGGCGCCATCTAGTGTCTAATTAGGAGTTAGCACTTCTAACAATGGGAAAGTACCCACATTAAGCTGAGCAGTAAGTACAAGTAGGGATGAGACAAGAATTCTTGAAACCTCAGAGAGAGGTGGGGAGATGCAACTGGAGAAGCCAGAAAAGGAGGGATTCTTAAAAAAGGCCTTTATCTCATAGGTAGCAAAGGATTAGGGCAGCTAAGTGACATGGTGAGGGGTGTGTTTTAGAATAATTGAGAAGGTAAAACATTGCCATGGATGGTAACATTAGATAAGATGCCTAAAGGGGGTCAGTACTCCATGTACCTTTAGTGCCTGAATTCTTGCTCCAGACCAGGGGAATGGTAGCCCCCACGAGAATGAGAGCAGAGATTCCTTGCTGTTTTGCACATGTCTCTGTCCTCTTTGCCTAGAACAGAGCCTGGCACTATAGTTTTATTATAAAATTCAAGGGGTTATGTTTCCATATATAAAACTAAATGAAGGCTGTGGTTTTTCATAGATGTAGAGTGTTCCCCTATTACCCATGAGACATTGGGTTCAAGACTCACCATCACATAAAAATAAAATAAATGTATTGTGTCCACCTACAACTAAAAATAAATGTTTAAAAGAAAAAAAACCTAAATGATAATACTGTCAAAATAGATCCCCTGCCCCATGCATGCCAAACTGCCTTTCAGGGAATTATGAAGCTGGATCATCCTTAGAGGCAGGCATCACATTATGTTCTACTTTACAGATTTAGAAAGTTTCCCAAAGTCGCCCCTGAAAAGGGGTAAGGACTCCTCCCCATCTATGTCTTTTTCACTGCCTAGGTGCTAGAAAACACTTCCTAGCATGAGTGAGTGAGTGAAGTGGGCCGTGCTATCCAAACTAGACTGCAGTAAATTATGGCTGCATCACAGGGTTACCCTCTCTGGACCTCCAAGTCTCAGTATGTGCACAGCAGGCACCAAGAGAAGTCTCTCTGAACATGCCAGAAAAATTTTGTTCCCTAAAAACAAAGTGTCTCACGTGATATCCCCAGGACCTCTTCCAGAAACCCCATGGAACCCAATCAACCTGAAAATATGGAAAGAGCACAGCATCCCATGGGAGGGAGAAACAAGAATGGCTGTGCTGTGACATCTTCAGCCTCCTTCCATTGCCTCAGTGTGTAAGAGGGGAAAGTGAGATCCCCAATGGAGCAGACCCTGAGGTCACATTTCTATCTCAGAGCCCAAAGATCCTATTTCCCCACTGGGTCCACAGTGTCTCCTGACAGAATTTTCAGATGCCTCACTTGACTCCATTTGCCTCCTGTTGACACGCCCATCATGCCCTCTACTCCTGCACCACTCCACCTCCTGGTTCCTAGGCTGTGCTTACCTAAGGATTCCTGGATGGGGTGCTGCCTCCCACATGCTTCCCCTGTCTCCTCCCCACCCACTGATCTTATGTCTTGGGCTCCACTCACTCAGCCTGACTCTGCCTCACCAGCTCTGCCCAACATTCAAGCCCCATTAGGTCCTCTCCACTTTCATTCAATGGGTTCCATCCAATATCTTCCCTTTTACCTTCTCTCTTATGCAGAGCCATGTCCACTTCATCCACTTGATCCTCTGCATTCTGTCCACATGGCTCATCCTCCACTGACATATTTAACACTCTGGGATTGCAGGTCTTTCCCTCTAGCTCTGGAACATTTGCAGTCTGGCTTGGCCCAATTCCACCAACATCCACTAACATACCAAATGGCTCTGCTCTTCTTCATTAGCCATGCTTTCCCATCAAGTTCACTCCTACGCCAGCCTCCCTGTGTCACCTAGCTGCTCCACTGCTCCTTGAAAACTTTACCTGAAAAGAAAAAAAGGCATCTCTCAGAGATGCCCATGGTTGTTACATCACTGAGTCAAAGGGACAATTACCTTTGGGCTCTGGTCACGGTTGCACCCCACATCTTTAATGTTAGACCTTGAACAACTCTGCTAACTTAAGTCAGAGTATCTCCATTTACAAAATAAAGTATTATTACAAAATAATACTTTATTTGCATAAAGGTGAGCATGTTCTCAGCACTATGTGTGTATTATGGATGCAGAAGAGGTACTGGCAAGCAACTATCAAGGTCCATGCCCTATATGTAAAAGAGCCCAGCCAGAATTTAAAAAGCATGTTTGCAAAGAACATGGCATTCTGCTTTTTTTTTTTTATCTATGTGGCCTTCAGCACCTTCTTTTACCCTTTCAGCAAAGGATGGGCACAGCTACTTGGCAAAAAAGAGTCATTGTGATCTCTTCTCCAGCCAGCCTGGGGCATCGCAGAATGAGGGAGCATATGTGCCTGATTATGGCCATCTTTCTCAAGGTTCAGTCTCAGAAGAAAAGCCTCTTTATGATGACTTATGTATTATAATAATATAATAAACTATAGTTATACATAATGACTTATGTATAACTATAGTTTATTCTGACAGCCTGACTCAATGCTGTAGAGATAAAGCAGCAGTTGGGGACTTGGGTTTCAAGCTGCAGAAACTGAACTGGGTGCTTTTGAAAAAATGCTCTAGATGACACTGGAGAGGTCAAGGGAACCTGATGGCAAAATTCAATAAAACCAGTGCCGCAGTCTGGCTGGGCACAAAATAACCGAGCCACCACAAAAACCTTGTAGATTCAAACAAATATTCCCGAACTCTCACTGACACTCTACACACACTACCTGGGAAATACTGCCTCTACCCGGCTCTGCACACCAATTCTCTCATAACCCCTTGAGAACTCAATGGGAACTCCAAAGGAGTGGGCCCCTGAGGCAACAGGATACACCCTAATCCCAGCAGGATCCACCCTAATCTTGGAGCCACCCTATTCCCAGCAGGATCCACCCTAAACCCGGAGCCACCCTAATCCCTGAGCAGGGTCACCTTTCAACCCAAAATGCCATGTGTCATTCCTACTTGGCTATGGCTCTCAGCATCTCCCCCCTTCTGATTAATTAAACAACAAGCAATGTGGCTTAGGGACTGTGCCTGTTAGGATGTCCAATTCAACATATGGTTCTTACCCATCATCGGATGAGCTGACCTCTAGGCGTCAGCCTCCTGTCTTAGGTTGGTACCACTGCAATTGTAGTTAATGCTGTAGTATCTCTTGAAGATGCTGGTAGAATTTCCCCCTTCTTCTACTGTTTTTTCTTTGTTTTCCACTATACAAAGTCTAATCTGGGACAGAAAAGATCCATTCTTTATAGGACATATTAGGGTACATACAGGATTGCCTGGAGCCCTTAGTTTGGGCAATGATTTAGCAGATAAAACTACACATGACATACATATTTTCTCTACACTAGAAGAAGCTACGAATTTTCATAAAAGATTCCATGTTAATGCTAATACTTTACAAAAGCATTTAAAAATAACTAAGGAACAAGCCAGACATATCATAAAACAATGTCAAAATTGTGTGACCTTTTTACCACAAGTTAATCTTGGAGTCAATCCTAGAGGACTGATACCTAACCATATTTGGCAGATGGACATCACACACTTGCCAGAATTTGGAAAATTAAAATATTTACATGTTACAGTTGATACCTCTTCCAGATTTTGATGGGCTCCCTTCATGCCGGAGGAAAAAACTAAAGATGTTATAGCTCATTGCTTACAAAATTTTGCCACTGTGGGCGTTCCTAAACAGTTAAAAACCGACAATGGTCCTGGTTATACTTCTACCTCTTATAAACAATTTTGCTCATCATTTGGTATTACTCATATAACAGGAATCCCATACAATCCACAGAGACAAGGCATAGTTGAAAGAGCTCATCAAACTATGAAAACGTACTTATTAAAGCAAAAAGAGGGAATTGGAAGGGGGTATATATCCCCCAAAAATAAACTTTAAAAAATGCTTTTTACTCTAAACTTATTAAATTTGGATTCATCAGGACTTAGTGTTGCGGAAAGGCATATGTATCCAAAAAATGTTCATAAGCCTAAAGTACTTTGGAAAGATATTCTAACAGGACAATGGAAAGGTCCTGACCCAGTGATTGTCTGGAGTCGGGGCTCTGTTTGTGTGTTTCCACAGGGAGAACAGCAGCCAATTTGGATTGCAGAGAGATTAACTAAAACAATTTCTACAGATCGAAAAGAAGATGATTTGACTCAAATCTATAACAGCTGATATCCAGAACTCCAGCTTGGCCATTCTTACATCTGCGACAGTGATTAACCAGGATGCTTTTTTCAATATCTATTTTATTATTGCATTTTTCCACATCATAAGGTTCTATTTTTATTTTTGAGCTCATACAAACCTAGGTTAATGTTTTTCTGATCAGTTTTATTTTTTGAGTGTGGAGTTTTTAAACATTGCAATGGAGATTTCACCTAGGTAAAGCTACAAGGCCTTTATTATTGTCTTATGTGTTGTACTCTTGTGTTTTGTGTTGTATGTCTGTGTGTGCGTATGTCCATATTTCATATATGAGGAGCGCTCATGAAAAAATGGATCCGAATTATTTAATTTTTATTCACGTGATTTAAATGGCTTAATTTAAATTAGGTAAACAGCTGTTAAGGATTGTTTTTAAAGGTGGTTAACAGATCTGTTTGTTTACTAATTTAAATCAGGTAAACAGCTGTTAAGGATTGTTTTTAAAGGAAGTTAACAGATCTGTTTGTTTACTTTCACCTTTCCTTTTCATTATATTTAATAATTCTTTTCAGGATAATGACTTTTTAACAACATTGCCAGAATTTCTGTCTTTATCCCAGTGCCAGTGAAGACAAAGATAAAACCAAACTACAGCTTCTATGATAGCTATCACAGTAAACCGTATAAACTGATGCATCAATGAATATAACTCAACAAGTAATGCTCAATCAAGGAGTCAACTTACTTTGGGAGGAAACGGACTTTGGGAGGAGACGGACATATTGATAGATTCCTCCACTTTGAACTGCTTGCAGAACTTGCCTGGGCTATGTAACTATCGTTTGGTGCAGCGAATTGTGGTAACGCTGGCATATCTTTGCTGATGGTGTCACCAGTGATGCAATTTTTATTTCCTTGTCAGCACACCCCATGTTAATTGTGGTATTGCTGGCATATCTTTGCTGATGGTGTCACCAGTGATGCAATTTTTCCAAAGGAGCCGTCAATTGGCTTGGTGTCGTGGCATTTCTGTATCCTCCTCCCTTCTGCTAGTAATGGTCTAAAATTTGGGGGCCAATGGCTATATGGTGAACTGGTAGTCAGTGACGGGTATGATCCAATTGCAGTTGTATCAACCTAAGACAGGAGGCCGATGCCTAAAGTTCAGTTTTCCAATGACGGGTAAGAACCATATGTTGAATTGGACAACCTACCAGGCATGGTCCTTAAGCCACATTAATCTCACTCCCCCACTGGCACCAAGGTCAAATTTGGGGGCCAACAGAGGTGAGGCAAAGAACCTCACCCCCCTACTGGTGCATAGACCTATCCACAAGTATGGCTGTATGCTGGACCGGTAGTCAGTGACAGGTATGATCCAGTTGCAGTGGTATCAACCTAAGACAGGAGGCTGACGCCTAAAGGTCAGTTTTCCGATGACGGGTAAGAACTATATGTTGAACTGGACAACCTACCAGGCACGGTCCTTAAGCCACATTACTTGTTGTTTAATTAATCAGAAGAGGGGAGATGCTGGGAGCCATTAGCCAAGTAGGTATGACAATTTCCTTGCCAGCGTACCCCATGTTGCTTAGTGGAAGGACTCCTGTAAGGTGACCTTGCTCAAGGACCAGGGCGGATCCGTGTTTAGGGCGTTCCCGGTTTAGGACAACCTGGGTTTAGGGCATTCCCGGTTTAGGAAGGTTATTCCTGCTGGGAATAGGGTGTATCCTGCTGCCTGAGTTCCTCTTGAGTTCTCACGGGATTCAGACAGTATTTTGGGGAGACAGTGGAGGTGTGGATTTGGGCAGAGAATGTGGATTTCCCCAGAATGTGTTTGTAGATGGCTGGTGTGATATCGGGAATAAAGAATTGCTGTTTGAATCTACAAAGCTGTGAGTGGCTCGTGATTTGTGCCCAGCCAGACTGCGGCAAACCAGGAGCTGGGTTTTGCCAAATGATCCCAGTGCCCAAAACCCCTTTATAGTCTTTCCTGGCTGGAAGCCTTTCTGCTCTTGCTTTGTTGCTGTTCAGAGAAAGGGTCTGATTGGCTGGGTATAGGTATTGGCTGTGAGTACTAATTCTTCACATTAAACTAGGTATTGAAGGATGAATTGAAGTATGCTAAAGGACATAGGGAAGAACATTACAGGTAAGAAAACCATTTGTGACCTAACAATGAAATTTGTGTCTTCTCAGAATCACACAACCACACTATGCCAGGTGCTTTTCTAATCATGTCATTCAATGTCCACAAAACTTTCAAAAATAGTGGCATATTTTGGGCAACTGTTTGCATTGTTCTACAAAAATGCTAAAGGCTCCTATAAAGAATTCAAAATAAGAATTCAAACTATAGTATACCACAGAATACTGCAAAATGGGCGAAAGGGTGGGAATCTTGCCAAAACCCAGTGCCCCAAACACCAGAATTAACATTAGGTAGTATCATTTCTCAGGCCTTTTTAGTCACATAGATTGGAGGGTGAATTAAAAAGCAAGGGTGGGTAGAAAAAAATGAAAAAAAATTGATTAACATGGGGTTAAATGTGGGCTGGGTTTGTGGCTCACTGGGAGAGTGCTTGCCCAGTGCACACGAGGTGCTGGGTTATATCATCAACACCACATAAAAATAAATCATAAAATAATGGCAAAAGTTATAAAAAAGTTATTAAATATAAAAATAAACCATTGTCACTTGAATTTAAGGAAAAAAAAGAAAATCAGTAAAAGAGAAGTAATTGATACCATGACATATTTACTTTGTGACCAAAGTGCTTGTTAGATATAAGAATACGCTAATATTGTGATTAACAATGTGTCTCAAAAGTTAAAAAATAACATTAAATAAATCTCAGAAGGAGGTTCAGTGCTATGTGCCCCTAGGTTCAAATCCTTGTACAAAAACAAAGAAAGAAAAAGAAAAAATGTGGTTCCTTTTTCTTATGTTACATATTGCAATTTTAGCATTCATTTTTACCTATTGTGGAGGCTGTGAAAAGTCAGTCTCTCACACATATGTTCATGCCCACACCTGACATTTTGCTGTCAGGCTATTGTTTTATGTCAAGGTCTATACTTTACCTGCCACCTCACTTTAATTGGAATTTTTTTTTTAAATCCTAGGTTTCTCTGGAGGCAGTGTTCATCTTCAGTCCTTGGACCCTGGCTTCTTCCTTCTATGTTCATTTAGATTCAAGGCTTTTTTGGAGAAGACCCACTTCAAAATTGAGAACAGTAAGGCGTGCTTAAAATCACTTTCCCAATGGTCCATCAGTGCAGGAACTGATATTGGGACCAGTGTTAGCCTGTTGTGGAACAGTTTTCAGGAGAGTCATGGGAGCCCTAAGATTTTGGACTTGAGTGTTAGCATCAAAAGAAAAGATACTAACTCTCTGAGAAAATTCTGTCCCAAGTGAGAGATCCTGGAGATGACTCAGGCCTAACTCTGCCCCAAGGGCTCAGATTTGGTAAAGTCGAGGTTTTGTGTTGTACTTTCTTTTCATCCCAGAGACCTGAATAATAATTGGTGACAAAGATGGCTGGTTCTCTTGTCTTACATTATTCCTGTACCTGAGGACAATGAACAGAAAGTAAAATAAGGGAGAAAAATCAATGCATCTGTCTTTTGACTACTAGAAAAATATACCCATCAAATACTGAAAAAGATTTCCTTTTACTTGAAAATCAAAAAAGCCCAGTGGTTGGTATTTTGGGTTGCTATGGTTATCCAGCTATGCCATCATGCCCCAGAACACTTTCTGGTTTTCATTCTGCCATCCATTCAATACAGCAATCAGGGGAAAGGGAAGAAGAAAAAACAAAGATCTAAGAGGCCCAGTGGCTTCCACTGATATCTCACTGGCCATGGCCAGCACAGAATCATAGAGACCGCTACCTGCAAAGAATATTGGGGGATACGTTTGTTTTTCACTTTTAGTTTGGGTTTGGTTCTGTTTTTGTTTGTGGGGACTGAATCTAAGATTCCTTAAACACTCAACAACCATCCCCAACCCTTTTTGTAGTTTAGAGAGAGTGTCTCTAAGATTTTTAGGGCCTCACTACATTGCTGAAGCTGTCCTTAGACTTGTGAGCCTCCTGCCTCAGCCTCTATAGTCACTGGGATTATAGGCATGTGCCACCAGGCCTGCCTGGCTTTTTTTTTTTACATGCTGAAGTTGGATCCTGTGGGAGGCCATCCTTACATGTGATTTGAGTTACCTCCCTGGCTGGGTGAAAGGCACTTAAAAACAGCCTGTGTTCAAAACCCTTCCCTATGCTTTCCCAGGTTCGAGGGCTTGTCCCTGTAGAGGTATGCCTGGCCACTGACCTGAGGACCCAATTCCCGGCCATGACCTTGGAATGCCACCCACCCTTATCCTTTATTGGATGAAAATTTTCCCTTGAATTTTTTGTTCCCCAATAAAAGCTCACTCCCTGGCATGCTTTCCCTCTCTTGCTAGTCTCTTTTATAAACCTCGCCACCGCATTAGGTGGCTGAAGGTGAGAGCTAGAAGAAGCTATCTTGGAGCTGTGTTAAAGTAATGAGAGCCTGTTTCTTTAATTTAAAACTCACTAGCAATTTCTTATGCACCAAATCTTCTTTCATGACGCTTGCGCTGGTCGCGTGGCAGAGGAACCCAGAGCCAGGCACATGTGAAACACTCGTTTTACTACTGAACTGTACTTTCAGCACTAAACCTGTCATTTTGAATTATTAGAAATCCATTTTATAAAATATAAGGTCCCAGTAGAATGAATTAGAGATACCTGCACCTGGACCTTAACAGCCAGTTGTGCTTGGGTGACTTAGTGAAGGCCCAGTGCATAGTCACACGGTGGCATGAAAGGACTGGCATCAAGTGAGGAATGGGTCCTCATGGGCTGTTAAAGGAGAAGTGCTGGATAGTTGGCCAGGCTGAGATATTGTTTTTTCATATGTGTTAGGATGGGTATCCCAGGTGCAGAAGGTACACAGGGTGAGTGCATTTGGGTGGTTACCCACTGAGATACATCACCTGTTTTTTACATATTTTTTTTGTTGATAAACCTTTATTTTGTTTATTTATATGTGGTTTTGAGAATCAAACACAGTGCCTCACACATGCCATACAATTCAATTGTGCTACCACTGAACCACAGGCCCAGCCTCATCCACAGCTCCTTTTATTTATTTATTTATTTGATTTGGCCCTTCTGGGATTGAATTCTTGGATATTCCACCACTGAGCAACAGCACCAGCCTCATTTTGTATTTTATTTAGAGTCTCACTAATTTTATTAGTTCATCACCATTGTTGAGGCTGAGTATGAAATCATGATCCTTCTGCCTCAGTCTCCTGAGCCACTGGGATTACAGGTGTGTGCCACTGTGTCTGGATCCCTTTTTCTTTCTTGTTTTTTTTTTTTTTTGTTGTTGTTGTTATTTTGATACAGGGTTAAATTGTTTCTCAGGACCTCAACAAGTTAATGAGGCTGGCTTTGAACTCTTAATAATCCTGAGAATGATAGGACTGTACCACTGAGCCAACTCTAATACAATTTTTAAAGTTATTTATTCCATGGTAATAAGGATCTATTTAAACTTACAATACAAAAACATACATAAAATATATTCACTTCTTATAAATAAATTTAGAAGAATTAGCATATGCCATTTTTATAAAAATAGATGTCACAAAACTTACTCCCATTGACCAATTGTGACCCATAAAATCTTGAAAACATATAGATATTTGATTTATATATTTTTATTCTTTTTCCAGGTTTATTATTGTAGACAAGTTCAAAACACTGAATGAGTGAATGCAGAGAATTATGCCAATTTCCCAAATTATTAATTGAGGATAATATTTTATTTTTCCTAGTAATGACATTTATTTTCCCACAAATATTGCATGTGACATCTATGTGTTGAAGCTAAAAAGTTGATGATACAGAAACTGAAAACAGAAATGCTTCCCAGATTTATGATAAGAATGAGAAAGAGACTGATTGTGTGTAAGGAGTGCCAAAAACAGTTAAGACCAGAAAGCAACTCTTAGGTTTTAAAACACAATAAGGTGATTGCATTCTATAATATGT
Organism: Callospermophilus lateralis; assembly: GCF_048772815.1. Lineage (NCBI taxonomy): Eukaryota > Metazoa > Chordata > Mammalia > Rodentia > Sciuridae > Callospermophilus > Callospermophilus lateralis. The sequence goes on along the minus strand of NW_027516368.1, from coordinate 260,309 downwards.
TCTTAAATCAAAATAGCCAGAGATATGCAGGTTTCAAAGAATAATAATTTTAATGAGATGAAAATTACCCTGATCTAATAATTACACACTATATACACATGTTCATTTACAATAATGGCTCTCATATCCAAGTACAAATAATAGATTCCAGTTAAAAATTAAAATAAACAGAAATCAACTCTTTGATATTTTAACCAATATCTACATCACCTCAGATTTTAAAATGGTATCCTATGTTCATAAATGTTTCACTATTTTGGGTTCTCTTACTGTCATGTCTTTTATATCTAAAAGGTCTAAAGAGTCATGGAACGATTTAGCCTCATCCACATGGTTTTCTGATAACTGCTATTTTTTTCAAACCTTGTTTACACTTTCTTATATTATTTTATTTTTTATGTGGTGTTGAGGATTGAACACAGTTTCTCACATGTGCTAGGCAAGCACTCTACCACTGAGCCACAATCTTAGCCCTGATGACTGGTATTTTTTAATATGTGGCTTGAAACAATTTAAAATACATACCTACTATATCAGACACTTGACTTAAAACACAACATGCCTTGTATAGAAAATATTTCATCAGATTAACATCAAATTTTCTGTATCAATTTTATGTGTGGTTTCTTTACTGAAGAAATACAGTGCTTCCTTCAAGCAGATGAATATTGGGATTTTATGGAATTTCATCATTTAGGCTTGGGTCAAATTCCTGTTGTTTAATCAAAATCCTTACAATGGAATGACTTTGAGTTTATCTGAACTGTAACTTTAATTACCACCTTTATTCCAGATGACTTAGGAGAAGAAAATAATGATATATTTCTACTGATATTCAATAGCTGGACTTTGGTCACTTAAGATATTTTTTTCTGGTCATGATAATAACATATATGCAAGGTTGATAGCTACATTGGGGATTCAAAGACAGGCCTAAAATACAGCCAAAGAGCTTTCTACACATATTGCTAGAATATTTTAACATTATGAAAACAATTTGAAGGAACAGCATATGTAGCCATGATTAAAAGAAAAGATTTAAATCTATTAAATCACATATATGAGGAACTGCATATTTAAAATATAATGGCCATTATTAACCCACTTGAATCTAATGTATGAAATATGATATGTCAAGAGCTTTGTAATGTTTTGAACAACCAATTAAAAAAATAAAAAATATAACGGCCAGCATTTCTACTGAGGACTTTTTATATCAGAAATCCATTCATATTTGATACTTGTTCTTCTTTCATTCACAATAGCTCTATAATATATGTAATATGACTCCTTATATGTCATAAAAGATGATCAGATTTAGCATCAAGGTAACATTTTAACTCAATAATAAGATCATAAATATAAATTTAAAAAAATCATCTTAGAGGGCATGCTTTTCAGTGTCATATTAGATGATATATTAAAGGCATTAGGTATGGTAATAAATGTTAAAAGACAGCACTAAAAAATACATCTATGTGCACACCTACTACATTAAGATGCATTTTTGAGAAGGTTGCAATTCTTTACTTTTGTGCAACACTTCCATTTCCATTCACTGAAAATTGTAGAGTTTTCAATATATTCCTACTGCTTAATCAAGAAGAGAAAGATGAAATCAAAGTAACACACTACCCCAGAAAACTTCAAGATGAGATTATGCCAAGAACTATTTTGATAACATATGGTAATTCTGAATCTATGTAAAGTGGGAGCACTGCTACCATTACATGATCCAGACATAATTTGGTAATAATATTGGAATTGCACCTGGAGGATATTAGAGGGACTTGATAACTGAAGTGAGAAAAATGTGTGTTGGGTGAATCCACATATATTCCTGGTAATAGGATAGGAAGATGACACTATTTGAAACAAAGGCTTCTGCTTCATTTTCTCCTAAGATATATACTATTAATATGGAATATGAAAAAAAATATTAAAAAGATCAACAAACTATATTATTTTATTAGTTAAGAAAACATTTTCCTCTGAAGTTTATCTTGAGATTTCAGCTAACACCATAATTTTCTTCTGCAACTTCACATTCCTTTTCTAGCACAAGATCTAGCCCAAGAACTTTACCATTGGTATCTTGGCCCTAAAACCTCTAGGGAAGCTGATAATTATGAGGTTCATAGTTATAGATGTTTTTGTCTCAGAATTTTGGAGATGACATCAAATAAAAATTAATAATCTACTTTGACAGGTTTTTTGGGGGTGCTTCTCCATTTATACCACCTGCAAACTGAGTGTTCTCTATGATATCACCTTCAGTCCCAGAAGCTCCTGCTTGGCAAAGTTCAACCATCAATTCTCACATCAGAGCCTGTGATTCCTTGTTCCCTGTGGGTTTTCTACATGTTCTTGAATGCTTGATTCTCATTCTCTTCTACTGCCATCATCAATGTGACCTAACATGATCTTATATATATTACTGTATGCTGAAAAACTGTATGAATGTATTACATTCTAAGGCATTTATTTTCAATATTGGGGGTGTTCCTGGAAGTCTTTTTTTCTAAATCTCATGTCTTCAGGTCTTTCTAAAAGTTAATAAATAGATAAAACTCTAACTAAAAAATAAATGATTCTATCACTATTAATACATGAACATTAAAATAAATAAACAATATTTAAAACTCTCATCCCATAGGTATAAGGACTTAGATTACATAGATCAATTTGTTGGAAGACACAAACCACCAAAATGTATTGTATCCTTGGTGATTTTTTACTGGGATGAAATTATTGGTTTTAGCATTGGACTCTTACCAAGCCATGGGTTCATTTAGGGTAGGACACTGCTGTTTTCTTCTGTAACCATGACATGGTATCAATCATATGTAAAAAGAAAAAATATCAGAAATAGGAAATGGTTCTCTCAGGAAAAAAAAAAAAGAAATTACAAGCACATTGTGATAGTGCAGAGAATATCCAAAATGTGGCCTCTGTATACAGGGCATCTACAGAAAGCATGAACTTGTATACCTGCTGGGAGAAAGAAAAATGTTGCAACCCTCCAGCGAATTGGGCTTTATTATTTGAAAGTATAAAAAAATAGTAATTGATAAAGCACTATTTCTTGTAGGACTGAACATTGAATGTACATTTGCAATAATGTAAAATAGATTCCCAGAGCTATTCAATACAGAAATATTGTTAAGAAATGCCATTCAGAAATAGCCCTAATTCATTTGTTTAGTTCCAATTTTGGTCTATCTATACCATGGAAAGTTAAGATTTTTGCATATGTGGAGTGTTTTCCAGGTTACTTCATTGAGTGAAAAATAAGGGGCAGACAGGATATACAGGAGCACTCCCTTTTGGGTAAGAAAGAAATTTACATAATAACATATCATTGTTATTGCATCCTACCAGAACAAGAAACAGTAAGAATATATACTAGAAACAATTAAATCAGTTGTTCATGAAAGGTAATGGTTAAAGTTTAGTGGGCACAGAATATAGGTGAGTTTTCAGTGTATTTTAACATGGGTTTATATTTGAACCACATAAACAAAAAAACATGTTCAAAACATAGAATTAAATCAAAAGACAAAAATCAAGCCCAACAGTCAAAGAGTTTTGTAAGAACTGGCATGGGGGCTGCCAAGCCCCCAGGAGGAGGAGGAGGAGGCGTAGAAGCAGGGCAGGGTGGGGGGACACTTGGACCCTCCTCACACCTCAGACACTCACCGGGGACTCTCCCAGCACTCGGGGCCCATCACCCACATGCAGGGCACCCTTACGGCCGTTTCTCTCCACCAAGACCCTAATCCAAGAGCCCAGGGCTATGGGTTCCTTGCTCCTGTGAGGAAGAGGCTGAGTGAGCAGGCTGTGGGCTCTGCCTACCCATTGAGTGACAATGTCAGGAGCCCCAACCTTACCCCTGTCCAGTCCCAGGCCTCCAGGCCCTCCCTGTGGGCAGCCCAGGACAGAGCCCCCAGCCCTCATGCTTGCCCACCTGATGACTGCTGCCCCTTTGCCCAGGTCATAGCGGAATTCCAGGTGCTGGTCATGCAGGGCCAGTGACACGAAGTCCCCTTTGCCATCTTTCTTTTGCCCATTGTACAGGAGCAAACCACTGGGTCCTCGGGCCAAGAACACCACCTCGAGGGCCATCTTCTCCCTGGGTCACGTGGGTCAGGGTGTCTCACTGCCCCTTCCCTGCAGGCTGCCTCCCCTCCTCTGCCTCACCTACCCTACTGACCCCAGGTCTCTTTCAAAGGTGTGCAAGCCTCTCAGCTCCAGGTAGGAAAAGCCATGGAAGTCCGCCAGGAAGGGCTGGGCACTACCGTCCATCTCAGACACTGCCGAGAGAGGACAGGGCTCACTCAGGCCGTGTACCCCACTGTCCTGCCTAACTCGATGGAAACCCACAGGACCCAAATCCCAACTCTTCCTGGACCCGAAGACTGGGCCACAATTCAAACTGAACATTTGACCCTGACTTCTTGTCCCCTCCCGACAGCCTGGTGCCCCTACCTGTCTGGCAGAGCGTGCCTCTACGTCCTGCGGGGCACTCGCACTTGGCCCCGCCCTTGGGTAGCACGCGGCAGGGGGCTGCACCGTGGCAGGGGTTCGGCTGGCAGGGGCTCTTCTCTTCTGTACAGGTTGGGCCTGGAGGGAGATGGAGGTGAGTTCCAAGAAGGCAGGCCCCCCGACACCTGGTTCCTAGCCCTCACCCGGATCCCAGCCTGCCCTCGCCAAATCGGCCAGGTGGACACTGGCAGTGAAACATGTCATCTCCCAGGGCCTGGCATGGTGCCCCACCATAGGGGCTGGGCAAGCAGGGGTGCTCTCCACACTCTCCCACACCGGAGCTGCGGGACACAACCCCCTGCCAGGGGCCCAGCTCCAGGCGCTGATTGTTGACATCCAGCAGGCAGATGCAGCCCTTCAGGCCCACGCCAACGGAGGTCCCCTCATGGGCCCTGCCACAGGAAGGGGTCAGAGTAAGCTCAGGCAGAGGCCTCCTTCTCGCGGCCAGAGTCACAGGGTTACAGTTAGGGTCAGAAGTCAGAGCTGCTCCATCCCATCACCCTTTAGACAAAGCGGCCAGTCCCACAAAGAGGACCAACCAGAGGGTGGGGCCGAGGTTAAGGGTTAGGACTGGAGGTAAGGGTCAGCCCAGGCCCTCCTCACTCTGGCACCAAAGGTAAGCCACCCAGATGAGACAGGGAAGGGCCAGGAGCCCCAGCTGAGCTCAGGGTCCTAGCCACACCCACACCATTCTTCTGATCCTATTTGCTATCCAATGGAGGTTGCTCTGGTGGAGTCCCAGGCAAGATCAAGGTCAGAGACCCAGTTTGATGCATGCTCCACCCTCTTGCTCACACATCAGCCTGGTCCTCTGGGACTCCGCCCATAAAGAGGTCGGTATCTAGGTTGAGGCCATCTGTGCCACTGGGGCTCTCACCCAGAACTGGGGTCCCGCCATCCACAGACAGTGTGCCTTGGCGCCAATGCCGTGATAGTTGTAGGCGGTGCCACCGGCCTGGTTCCACAGGTACTGAGCTTGTCAGTATTGCTGGTCCAGAACCTGTGTCAAACCTGGAGACCCAAGCAGGTGCTTAGAGCACTGGCCTGGCTCCAACCACAGTCTGGTCAGGAACCACCCACAAATTCCTCCCTGGAAGGCCCTGGCCCCACCCTCTCTGCACCTGAGCTGAACGCGCCCACCGAGCAGCAGCTCCAGTGCCAGGAAGTCCTTGTCACGTGCGTTGCCATTGTATAGCAGCAGTCCCTGAGGCTACAGGGATCAGAATTCCAGCGCCAGGCCAGCGTGTGATATGCACGGAGGGTGGGGAAGGCCAGAAAGGAGGTATCCCCAAAGGCAGGAACAGAGACAGAGGGGCGAAGCACTGCAGGGGATAGGGAGGGTGAGCTGGAAGAGTACCCAGGACCCTGCCCCTACCACCTCCTGCTGGTGGCTTATCTCTGCCCTCCCTCCTTGCCCCCATCAGCCTCCCTGTCCTTCCAGAGAGGTGGACAGAAGCGCCTACCGTCCTCACAGAAGGTGCCTCCCCTGCCTGCTGGGCAGCTGCAGGTGAAGCCCCTGCCAGAGTCCTGGTCCTGGCAGGTCCCCCCATGCAGGCAGGGCTGAGAATCACAGGACCTTGGGTGCTGCTTGGGACTGGGGAGCAAAGGCTGGTGTCCAGCCACATGGCCGGGAGCTGTGGTGGGGGGCCGGTGTGTGTGTTGGGGGGCCGTGGTCCTTCCAATGGGCCTGCTGGTGTGACTGGGGTGGACCCGAGGGGTCACGGAGGAAGGTGGTTGGCCCACAGTGGTAGCTCTGGCTGTGGCCACTGCAGCGGTGGCTCCTATGGTGGCTCCCATGAAGAATGCAGGAAACCAGTCTGTGGGGCAGGGAGTGGTCAGGGTCTGCAAGGAGCAGGGGGCGGGGCAGTGGAGGATGGGAACAGACAAGGAGGCCCGGCCTGGTGCTCACCAAAGTCCATGAACTGCACGTGCTCTTGCAGAGGCCTCCTCACCACCAGGGCCCGGGGCCTGGAGGCCTGGATCTCCCAAAGCAGGGCCCGGCCCACGTCAGGTGCCCTGAAGGCTGTGGCTGGGGAAGAGGGGGTACTGAGCATGGCCTGGCCCTGTGCAGCCCCTACCCATCACCTCCTGGGAGAGACTTAGCGTGGGGATCTCACTGGGGTCAAAGTGCACATCCACAGTGGCAAGGACTGATCTGCCAGGCCCCAGGTCCCGCAGGTGGACACCCCGGAAGTCCTTTTTGATGTCTGAGTTCCGGAAAAGGTCATCCAGGGAGTGAGTGAGGATACTGGGCACCGCTCAAAGCACTGAAATCGGTCCCCTTACACTGTGGGGTTCCTGCCCTGGCCCCCTCTGGGTCTGACCTGGGGGGACGCCCCCACTTACAGTGCTCTCGATGCTCCTGGCTGTCTCCCCAAACAGCTCTGACTTGGGGTCGGCCATTTTGGGTGTGTAGAACAGCTCTTGCCCCTCAACCCCCTCCAGCTCCAGCACGCCCTGGTACGCCTTGGTGGCTGTGGGAGAAGGGGCGGTGAGGCCCTGCCTGGTACCGGCCTGGTGCAGGCCCCTGGAGCAAGCCACATAGGGTACAGGGGCAGGTGGATGTTAGTCAGATGGTCATGAGGTTAGTGACCAGGGCTGGCGTCAGTTACCAGGCAGACTCCTCAGAGCAGTTGCCCCAGGCTTGCTTGCAAGGAGAGAGACGGGTTAGCTACACGGTCCTGGGCACGCACAAGTGTTAGGGCTGAGACCACACGTGTGCACATGGGTGCCGGATCCCCAAGAACTCATACACATTTGAGACCAAAGACCATAAAACCTGGACCCACCTGCTGCCAGCGGGTAGGAGCAGCACCCATGGCTGCCCAGGCTGCTCCTCAAGCTCCACCTGCCCTGCCACCCACTCACCAGGACAGTTGGAGCCCTCTGCGTCCAGTGAAGGTGTCTTGCCATCTGAATAGCAGCCCAAAGGTGAGTTGTAGCAGGAGGCTCTCTCAATGGGTGGTCCAGGTGTCACCACACTGCTGTCCATGGAGAGTTCCAGTCCTAGGGATGCGAAGTCTGAGTCCAGCCACAGGTGGGAGCCTCTCTGGGTCGTGCCCCAACAAGCCCCTGCTCACTCCCCAGGCCTGTCCCATGTCCCAGAGCACCTGCTCACTCCCCAGGCCTGTCCCATGTCCCTGAGCCCCTACTCACCTCCCAGGCCTGCCCCACACCCCAGAGCCCTGCTCACCCCAGGCCCACCCACGTCCCCGAGCCCCTGCTGACCCCCAGAGCCCCCCCACTGGCCTCCTGGTCCCCACTTAGTTCCTCATCGCCACTCCCATCAGTGCTGCCAGATTCTCCAAAGGCAGACGCGGAGAGACTGGTTGCAGTGGAGGTTTCTATGAGGGGCATGGTCAGCGCGGGCCGAGCTGTGGTCTTGGGGAGGCTGGCTGTGGTCCGAGGTCATAAGGTGGGTGGAGGGGTGGGCCGGCTCTGGGGGGTACTGCTGAGAGCCAGGGGGAGGTCACTGGGTGGAGGCAGCAGAGGCTCACTTGGCAAGTGCCCCGGGGCTGTCGTGGCCCTGGGGGTTGGGTGAGCGCCAGGAACAGCAGCCTCTGTAAGGAGAGAAAAGCTGGGGCTGGAGTCGGGGAGGGCAAGGCCCTCCTGTCAGTGCTGGGTGGTGGCTCCCAGACCCTACCCTGGCACGGGCCGAGGCTCTGGGTGAAGATGTCCAAGCCCTGGCGGCAGGCGATGGTCTTCAGTTGGTACTCGCTGCCGTAGGTGATACCATCTGATCCACAGACCTGAGGCGCAAGGCAAGGGCACTCAGGCGGTTCCCCCACCCACTGCCCTTCACACTCTCCACCCTCACCTTGCTCACCTTGGTGGCACTGGCCTCTGGGCAGGTGAGGGCTGGGCAGATGCAGTGGGCAGAACCTGCCTCTTCCACACAGGAAGCGCCAAACTCACAGTGCATCTCCGCACAGGTCACCAGTGCTGAGGGATCTGGGGTGGACACAGAATCTGCACCAGCTCAGGCTGTCCCTCTGTACAGCAAACCCCAGGCCAGCCCAGATCTTGTCCTCACCTGCCTCACAGCCGGTGGGGCCCAGGGTGTGGCCATCAGGACACTGCCCACACTTGGGACCAGCAACGCCTGGCTTACAAGAGCACAGCCCAGTTATCTGCTCACAGTCATCCCGCACAGCGCCCCGGGGGTCACAGCTGCAAGCTGCGGGGAGGGGAGCCTGAGTCTGTACTTAGACAGTCTTCTCCACCTGCTGCAGAGCCTGCCAGGTGCAGTTCAGGCCAGGGCCTGAGCACAGGGATGGGGGTGGACAGGCAGGAGGACTTGAGTGGCAGCCAGCCCTGGGGCCCTGTCACTCACGAGTACAGCCACTCCGGCTGTCAGTGACAATGCCACGGAAGTTCCAGAAACCAGGCTCACATCGGTCGCACTTGAGGCCGCCCACGCCTGGCCGGCAAGAGCACTGGCCTGTGGCTGGGTCACAGGTGCCTCCGTAGGAGCCGTGCGGGTTGCACTGGCAAGTGCCTGCAAGGGAAGGGGAGAGACAGGGTCAGCACAGTCACACAGCTGTGCCAGGCCAGGGGTGAGGGTACTCAGGTACTCACTGGGGCAACCGGCCAGGCCCACACCCCGGGCAGCAGTGACATTATCCTGGCAGCATCCGTAGGGGGTCTGGGCACAGTGAGCAGGGGCTGCAGGCAGCAGTGGGGCCAAGGTGAGGCCTGCAGAGAGGGGTGTGGGGTCAGACTTGAGGCAGTGCTTATGCCCACCCCTCTGCCTCAACCTCCTCCACACCACCACTCAGCCTGACACCATGCCCCTCAGGTCTGGAATCTGAGGCTGAGGCCCTGGGTGAGGCCACCATAATCATACAAGGACATGCAAGTGCCACATGTAGGACCCAGCACACAGGAAACATACAGGTCCACATACACACAGAAACCCAAAGTCACGGACACAGCCTTGTGTGTACACAGAGCTATGGACACACAGATAAGTGTAAAGGCAGCACACACACATGAAGACGGACACGCACTCACATTCCTCCAAACCATGCACATTTATATACAACTGTACAGACACATCTGTGAACGTGCATGAGCATACCGTGAGCACTCGCGTGTGACATGTGGCATTTACAGACCACTGTCAGTTCCTGCACAGAAGAGCAAAAGGGCCAAGAAGGTGCCCTGTGGTTTTCTGCTGTCTCCTGCATAGAAGCCTGGCCTGACCTGCAGTAGGTAGTTGGCATACGCTTGCTTTTATGAGGCAGGATCTCACTGCATGGCTCAGGCTGGGCTCAAACTCACAATCCTCCTGCCCACCCTCCTGAGTGTGGTGCATACTTTGAACAGACGGGCTTGTGTCCACAGTGCACGTATCAGTGCTTTTACTCAGAAGAACACACAAGACCACAAGCATACCACAGCACACATGGATGCCCACGTGCCTAAACCAGTGCAGTCATACACCTTTGAATATGCACACACAGAAGTGCAGAGGCTGCTGCACAAGCCTACAAGAATGTGCCCTGGCCGACTCACCATGGCAGGGTCCCTGAGCTGCGACCTACAACTCTCCTTGAGACTCGAACCCGGCCCTCTTCAGGTCACACTCACTGCCATAGGTGAACCCATCTGAGCCGCACACCTGGAGGGGTGGGGTCAGCGTGGGCAGCCTTGGCCCCTTCCTCACTGCCCCCCTACTGATGGGGGAGGTGGGGGCTCACCGGTCTCCTGAGAACACCCTGGCAGCTGAAATCGCAGACGCATGGTCCATCCTCTGAGTCCTCATCCCACACCCCGCCACGCTGCCAGCAGAGTTCCTGCTCACACTCGCTGTCCTCCCCAGAGCCGGAGCCTCCTGAGCCACACTCAGCTGTGGGGAAGAAGGGCAGTTCACCCACAGGTTCTCCCCTGAGGCTGGTGCCCCACAGCTCAGGCAGCTGCCCAAGCCTACCCTGTTCACAGGGCCCTGCCCGGGCTTCCTCATGCTGTATCTGCTGCTGGCAGGCAGCCTCCCGTAACTCACACGCACTGCGGTAGGTGACACCATCGCTGCCACACACGGGGCCAGGCGGGGGCGCTCACAACGAGGACACACAGACTGCCCGGCTGAGCACACAGCCCCAAAGGCACACACTGTGTCTCCACAGGTCTCTGAAACTTATGGAGCCAGCAGGGGTCAGCAGACCCAGCCGGAGAGTGGTGGGACCCTAGCCCGCTGGCCCCCATGGCCCCACTCACGACAGTGTCCAGCTGATGCCACATGCAGGCTTATCTGGTGCGTGCAGGCGTGGACATGCAGCTCACACTCGCTGGCATACATGTGCCCATCAGAACCACACACGGGTTGGGCTGAGGCCACACACTCAGAGGGGCACACACAGCGCCCAGTCTTGGCCTCGCACAGGGCTCCAAAACGGCACTGCCCGCATCGGTCTGGGAAGGGGGCTCTGTCACCACTGTGTCAGGAAGGCCATACCCCCCAGGCCTGCTTGTCCACTACTGACCACAGGGTCCTCTGCGGGCCACCCGGATATCCCGCCCAAGGGCACAGGCCATGGCCTCCAGCTCGCAGGTGCTGCCATAGGTGACGCCGTCACTGCCGCACACGGGGTCATAGGCGCCTGCACACGCCTGCTGGCACTCGCAGGCAGCCTCCCGGTTCTTCACCGCGCACGTCGCCCCGAATGCACACTGCAACCCACGGCACGGGGACGGAGCCTGGTCTGGGAAGGACAGGGCACTCAGCCCACCTGCTACCCCCCATAATGGGCAGAGCCCCCAGCCCCACGCAGCAGGCCCTCTCCCAGGGTGGGGTGGTCAAGGAAGAGCTAGATGTGCAGGACATAGCAAAGAAAGGGACAGACACACGACAGAGGCAGATGGGGACACGGGAGCCTCCTGACTGCCCACAGCAGGCCACTGACCCCGACCACCAGCAGCCCTGGGACACCCATGCATGTGGGGGCTCTCTCCAGGCTAAGAGGAGTCTGCACCCCAGAGTCACACCCAGGGCTGCACGGGGAGGAGGTGTCTGTCCACTTGCTCTGAGAACCACAAGGCCAGGCAGTAGCGAGCCACCCTCCCCAGCCACACAAGGGGCAGACCTCGGGCTGTGGGCTCCTGGTGGGCAGGCGCGGCACCTCATCCTGCCAGCAGGTCAGGCTGGAAGACACAAGAGGAGGAGACAAGAGGGAAGGACTGAGGAGAAGACAGATGCAGAAAGACAGACCAGAGAGATGGACAGAGGATTGACCCAGATGGTCACAGGGTCACTGCAGCCCTGGTCCCCATGGGACATGCTGGCCACTTCCCAGCTGCCTCCACCCTCCAATGGCTCCTTGAAATCAACTGAGATCCTGCCTCTGAAGGGGCTGGTGACAGTCATGTCCCAAGAGTGAGGGACCCCGCCGCTGTATCCACTTCCTGCCCACCCAAGCAATCTGTACCCTCAGGCAGAACAGAGATGGATGGGCAGACAGACTAGAGGACCTGCAGCCTGGACTTGCACGGCCAAGTGCAGGCCCATCTCTGACCACCTCCCCACGTATCCAGGCACCCTCTCGCAGCCTCTACCCTCCACACCCTGCACCCTCCCAGGGGACCCACCCTGGCCCAAGACCCTGGGAGGTGGGTGCCAAGGAATGAAGATGGCATGTGATGGTGGGCAAGGACTGATGGCGGGGACCACAGGGTGCTCACCACACGGGCCCTGGTGCCTGGGAGGGATGGCTCACTGCTGCCGGCACTCAGCCTGCTGGCGCCAACAGTCGTTGTCATATGTGTGCCCATCCTGGGCACACACCGGTCTGTAGGCTCCATCACAGGTGACACGGTCGCAGGAGCAGCAGGGTCGGCCACGGCGGGACAGGCAAATGGCACTGAACTGGCAGGTCCCGGAGCACTGGTCTGAGGGTGGGCAAGGAGATCAGAGAGGCCAGAACCACACCAGCACCTCCACAGCAGGGACCCGACGGACACGAAGGCAGGGGGCACACTGTGTGCAGGGGAAGCAGCCCACCTCCAGGCTGGCACTGGCCAGAGCGCACTTTCTGGAGGAGCAGACCGCAGATAGCCCCTGAGCGACCCATGATGCAGTCATTTGCATAGGTGACCCCATCATCCCCACACACAGGCAAATGCCAGGGAGGGCAGGTCTCTGGGCGCAGGAGCATCTCTGGACGGCGAGTGTGTGGGTTCACACGGCAGACGCGGTTCGTGTCAGCATGGGCTCCCTGGCAGGGGTCTGGGGGCGGACAGGCAGGAGTCAGGGTTATTGCCTGCACGCCCAAGGAGAGGAGCCTCACATGGGGCGGACACTCACCACAGGGGCCGTCGAACTTCCTAAAGATGTTCTCCTGGCGTGCACATGCCTGGCGCAGCAGCTGGCATTCATCGGGGTAGTCCATACCATCACTGCCACACACGGTGCCCTCCGGGGCCCCGCGGCAGGTCGTGGGACACAGGCAGGAGGCGGTCTGCCCATTGGCGGAGGGTGCTCAGGTACTGCCGAAGCTGCAGGTCACATTGGAGCAGGGGTCCCGGGAGCCTGTGGATGGCAGGGTGGGGTCACCCTGGCTGTCTGTCCACCTCCAACACCTGGCCCACCCCCCCCCCCCGCCCACGCTGGGCACACTCCCTTACCACAGGGTCCGCGGCGGAGCAGGCGGATTCGCCGCTGCAGGCGGCACTGTGCACGCTACAGCTCGCACTTGTTGCTATAGGTGGAGGCATCTGAGCCGCACACTGGCGCCACAACAGCAGGACAGGCGCTCTTCTTGCACACGCAGGAGGCCTGGCCTGGATCCTCTGCACTGGGCTCACAGACCGCGCCAAAGCCACACAGCATTCCCCTGCAAACTGAGGTTGGGCACAGGGAGGGGTTGTTGAAGCCAGGTCCCAGGGCTGGGCACTGCTGCAACCCTCACAGGCACATCCACACCCGGGTGTGCAAGCATGTTCAAGCCCACGCATGGCCACAAGTGTCACGGACACTCTATTGTGCATGTTCACCCAGGGACCTTTCCTCACTGGAGAACACTCTCTATACCCTCTACCAGGGGAGAGGGGCCTCCTGTCCCCACAACAGGACAAGCCACCCACTCCCATCCCACCTCAGCAGATTCCCCAACACACAACAGGAGAGGACCCCAGGCCAAGTCCGAAGCAAGCAGTCAGGCCCCACTCTGCCCAAAGCCCTCTCCCACATCAGCCCCAGAATCCATCTGGTTACCCCCACGCAGGCCAGGCTCATCCCAACTCAGGCCGTAAGTTTCTGGGGCCTCATCTGGGAGTGCCTGGGTGTTCCCCATGCCTGACCCGGCCTCTTGCCAGCTCCTAGCCTTCTCCCACAGCCCCTCCCAGGGCAGCTGCTCTGCAGAGCCTCACACAGCTGTTGGCACAGCTGGGCCTGTCATCGGAGTCTGCCATTTCAGCCCTTAGTTCTGCAGACAGCAGGGTGCAGCACACGCCCCATCACCATTAGGCCTCCACTGTGTCCCACCGTGTGGGCACAGGGAAAGGCTGGTCCTCTGTCACAGTGTACAAACGAAGAGAGCATGGGGACACTGAAACCCAGAGTCATTAGGGATAGCCCCAAGTAGCCACCCTGAGCCCAGCACTGGGACTGGGGATAGGTTGGCTCCTTAGGTCAGTGTACCCATGGGGGAGGTGGGTCCATTAGGGGTTGCAGCTGCCTGGATCTAATAAATGTTTAATCTGGCTCAATTATCATTAATAAGTCATGGTGTCAGGGCTCCCATCAACTCCCGCAGGTGGTGGAAATGTAGCAGAAGACCCCTCCCCATCTCCTAGGAGAGGTGCATAGCCCAGGAGCTAGAGCCAGCTGTTGCCATTCCACCCCAGGCTTCCACCTGCCTGACCCAACCCTGGAAAGCTGAAAAAACAGAGGCCACAGCCTGCCTCCCCTGCCCCCACCCATGTTCCCATTCCCCCCACCTCACTATGCCTCAGTGTCCCTTTCTGTGAATGGGACAGTAGGAACTGCTTCCAAATGACTGCAAAGCTCAAGAGGCACCGGGCACAAGCACCAAGTGGAGAATGAGCTACACCTATAATAATGGATGGTCACCACCACTGGCCTCCTCTCTGTCCTGGCTCAATCTGGCTCAATCTATGTCTGCCAGTGTCCCCTCTTCATGCCAAGATGTAAGCTCCCTCCATTTCCCCTTCTCTCTCCTAGTGGCACATCCCTCTTTCTTGCCCAGGTTCCTTGTGACTCCCAAGCCAAGTCCAATAGGCCCATGCTAATGCCCAGCGGTGCTCTTGGGCTTCAGCTGGACCTGCTGATCAAGGTCTCCAGGGTTGAACCCCAGGGTCAAGGGCCCAGTCACCTCCCTGCCCCTGGGCTCCTTAGCTTCTGCTATCTGTGCCCTGGGCTTTTCCTCTCTCTGCACCAGGTCACCTGAGCCACCAGCTCTCTCCCAAGGTCCTGACCCCACAGCGGGGAAGAGCTGTTCTTGGGGAGCAGCACACTCCTCCCCACCACAACCTGGTTCTCACTCCACAGTCCATCAATGTTTCCACTATAAAGCCACAGTTAAGAGCACACCACGCTGGTCCCTACTTCTGTCCCCTGCCAGGACAAAGTAACTTCTCTTTTTCCTTGGTTTAAGGTACTGGGGATGGAACCCAGAGATACTTAGGCATTTTCACATTTCTTATTTTTGAGACAGTCTTGGTGAGCTGCCCAGGCTAGCCTTGAACTTGTGACCCCACCAAACTCCCCATAGCAGCTGGATCACATGTGTGACCACCAGCTGGTCAGAGCAAAGTAACTTCTCAAGTTAATTCAGGAATCCCCACTTTCAGGATGGGCCCCACTTTGTCCCATGCTTAGGCTGGGAGAGGGGCTGCTCCCTGGTCCCCTGTTGGTACCTATAGCATGACTGCCCCTTTATGTGTCTCCCTGGCCCATGGGACCAGGAGATCGGGAGGGCTGAAGATAAGTTTCTTGATTGAACTTTCTTGAATCATACACACAAAGACGACCCACCCCCCCCACAGGGCCACCAGCAAGCACACACACAGGCACACCTGCGCACAGGTGCAGGCAAGGCCTGCCACAGCAGCCAGGCCCTCCTAGACGACCCACCCCCCCACAGGCCCACCAGCAAGCACACACACAGGCACACCTGCGCACAGGTGCAGGCAAGACCTGCCACAGCAGCCAGGCCCTCCTAGATGACCCACCCCTCCACAGGCTCACCAGCAAGCACACACACAGCAGCCAGGCCCTCCTAGATGACCCACCCTCCACAGGCTCACCAGCAAGCACACACACAGGCACACCTGCGCACAGGTGCAGGCAAGACCTGCCACAGCAGCCAGGCCCTCCTAGACGACCCACCCTCCACAGGCTCACCAGCAAGCACACACACAGGCACACCTGTGCACAGGTGCAGGCAGGGCCTGCCACAGCAGCCAGGCCCTCCTAGATGACCCACCCTCCACAGGCTCACCAGCAAGCACACACAGCAGCCAGGCCCCCTTAGACGACCCACCCTCCACAGGCTCACCAGCAAGCACACACACAGCAGCCAGGCCCTCCTAGACGACCCACCCTCCACAGGCTCACCAGCAAGCACACACAGCAGCCAGGCCCCCTTAGACGACCCACCCTCCACAGGCTCACCAGCAAGCACACACACAGGCACACCTGCACACAGGTGCAGGCAGGGCCTGCCACAGCAGCCAGGCCCTCCTAGACGACCCACCCTCCACAGGCTCACCAGCAAGCACACACACAGCAGCCAGGCCCTCCTAGATGACCCACCCTCCACAGGCTCACCAGCAAGCACACACACAGCAGCCAGGCCCTCCTAGATGACCCACCCCTCCACAGGCTCACCAGCAAGCACACATACAGCAGCCAGGCCCTCCTAGACGACCCACCCTCCACAGGCTCACCAGCAAGCACACACACAGCAGCCAGGCCCTCCTAGATGACCCACCCTCCACAGGCTCACCAGCAAGCACACACACAGCAGCCAGGCCCTCCTAGACGACCCACCCTCCACAGGCTCACCAGCAAGCACACACACAGCAGCCAGGCCCTCCTAGATGACCCACCCTCCACAGGCTCACCAGCAAGCACACACACAGCAGCCAGGCCCTCCTAGATGACCCACCCCTCCACAGGCTCACCAGCAAGCACACATACAGCAGCCAGGCCCTCCTAGACGACCCACCCCTCCACAGGCTCACCAGCAAGCACACACAGCAGCCAGGCCCCCTTAGACGACCCACCCTCCACAGGCTCACCAGCAAGCACACACACAGCAGCCAGGCCCTCCTAGATGACCCACCCTCCACAGGCTCACCAGCAAGCACACACACAGCAGCCAGGCCCTCCTAGATGACCCACCCTCCACAGGCTCACCAGCAAGCACACACACAGCAGCCAGGCCCTCCTAGATGACCCACCCTCCACAGGCTCACCAGCAAGCACACACACAGGCACACCTGCGCACAGGTGCAGGCAAGACCTGCCACAGCAGCCAGGCCCTCCTAGATGACCCACCCCTCCACAGGCCCACCAGCAAGCACACACACAGGCACACCTGTGCACAGGTGCAGGCAGGACCTGCCACAGCAGCCAGGCCCTCCTAGATGACCCACCCCTCCACAGGCCCACCAGCAAGCACACACACAGGCACACCTGCGCACAGGTGCAGGCAGGACCTGCCACAGCAGCCAGGCCCTCCTAGATGACCCACCCTCCACAGGCTCACCAGCAAGCACACACACAGCAGCCAGGCCCTCCTAGATGACCCACCCCTCCACAGGCTCACCAGCAAGCACACATACAGCAGCCAGGCCCTCCTAGACGACCCACCCCTCCACAGGCTCACCAGCAAGCACACACAGCAGCCAGGCCCCCTTAGACGACCCACCCTCCACAGGCTCACCAGCAAGCACACATACAGCAGCCAGGCCCTCCTAGATGACCCACCCTCCACAGGCTCACCAGCAAGCACACACACAGCAGCCAGGCCCTCCTAGATGACCCACCCTCCACAGGCTCACCAGCAAGCACACACACAGCAGCCAGGCCCTCCTAGACGACCCACCCTCCACAGGCTCACCAGCAAGCACACACACAGCAGCCAGGCCCTCCTAGACGACCCACCCTCCACAGGCTCACCAGCAAGCACACACACAGCAGCCAGGCCCTCCTAGATGACCCACCCTCCACAGGCTCACCAGCAAGCACACATACAGCAGCCAGGCCCTCCTAGATGATCCACCCCTCCACAGGCTCACCAGCAAGCACACACACAGCAGCCAGGCCCTCCTAGACGACCCACCCCCCCCAGAGGCCCACCAGCAAGCACACACATAGGCACACCTGCGCACAGGTGCAGGCAGGGCCTGCCACAGCAGCCAGGCCCTCCTAGGCATACTCCTTCACACACATAATGCCCCTCCTCAAGCCCACTCAGCAGAAGAGGAAACTGAGGGCAGGGTCTCCTGAAAGTCACTACTAAGGAATGGAAGAGCTGGACTCAAGACACACCTGCTGCCCATGACCCCTCATAAATTTAGGTGACATGGTTCCCTAGTGGGTCACCTCTGGGGGCCCCACCATGCATGCCCTGCTCAGTCCCCATTGGAAGCCTCTCCCTTGCCACTGAGCATCCCACCGGAGCACCCTCTCGCTGCAGTGCAGAGGTGGAAGGACTTTTTATAGCCACAGATGCCGCTGATATATTTAAATCTCCTCCTGGTCTAGGGGCGGTTGGGGGATGGAACCACCGCCCAGAGCCCTGCTTGTGGCCACATGTGTGTCCTGATGGCTAGGGTGTGCACAGGGACTCAAGTGGGCAGCTTCGGGAAGGGTGGGTTAAATCGAGGGACTCAGGAGAGAGGCTGTAGACACTCAGGGCTCAGCCCCAGCCCAGTGCAGATTGGCTTCCTCCTTAGTCACCCCACTGGAGGACATGGACCCCTTCCTGGAAGATGTGGGACCTGTCTGGGTCACAGCCTCCTGCCCCAGGCCAGAAGGGGGACAGTGGTCTGAGACAAATGGGATGTACCCACATCCACTTACCCCATCAGCCACTGGTCCCCTCATTACATGCAAATACCAAGGGTCACATACCATGAAGGGGTGCTGCATTGCTTTGACCCCAAGGCTCCTTTGTCTCAGGAGAAGGACTGCAATCTCCCAGAAAGAGATACCTCAGAGGCCACAGACACCCCTCCCACAGCCCAGGTGGGGCTTGGACCTCTGAGGGGCCTTCAGGTCTGGTGGGAGCAGTGTGAGGAGGGGCATTGCTGTCAGAGACATGGGTTGCCCAGCAGAGCCCAGGTCCAGGATGTGTGTCCCCACAGCCACTATCACTCATTCCTACTGCCCCACCCTAAATGCTGCCCAGCCCAGGGACTCTGGTACATTTGAAAATACGCTTGTGATACCAGCTACTTGGGAGGCTGAGGCAGGAGGATTGCAAGTTCAAAGCCAGTCTCAGAAATTTAGTGAGACCCTGTCTCAAAATAAAAAGTAAAAAGAGGGTGGAGCAAGGGCTGGAACTCAGTGGTAGGTCCTTGGGTTTGATCCCCAGCATCACAAGAAAAAAAAGGCAGTCAATAATCCTGCAGCTTCCAGGAATAAAGAACAGCTGGTCACAGGTGACCCCTGCCCAGATGGCCACTGAAGGACAGCAGAGCCCCTTCATCCTGTACCCATGAATCCAGCTCCTGCTTCTGGGTGCCCCATGATTCAGTAAGCAGCCCTGACTAATGCAACCCAGGGGTGCATCCTGACAAGAAGGCCCAGGGCCATGCCCCCACCCCAGGCCACCCAGGGCTCTCTCAGGTTGTCCTCCCCACCCATGTCCTGCCTATGTCAGACAGCTCTAGACATGTGACTCTGTGACACTGGACAGGCATCCGCCTGACAGAGAATCCAGGGATGGGGCAGGACGGAGAGCTCCCACCCGCCTGCTGAGGATGCAGGAAGGGTGAACAGACCATGGCGACCCCTTGGTCCTTGTCCTCTGCAGCAATAGAGCCTTCTTTTCCCCTCTGACATTAACCTGATTACAGAGGCCCCTGCTCCAGCAGCCTTGTGGGAGGACATCCCAACCCATAGGGATGTCAAGAAGGCCAGCCCACCCCTCCATCACTTGCATCCTCCCAGAGACAGATGCCAGCCTTTCTGACTCCTCATGTCATGCTGAGACACCCCCCTCCCCCCAGCCCAGGTTCCCCTCTGCCTGGCCCAGCCCTTCCTGAAAATGGAGAAGGGAGGACAAAGGAGAGGAATCCCCCCACAACCAGCCCACTCCACTGCCCACCCCCACCCTGCCCACACCACCTGCCAGCATCTCACTTCTTATGGTTCCTCCCAATCTTGAGGCCCAGGGAAACCAGAGTCCTGCCTGAGCACTGCCAGGAGCTGAGACCCCCGGCTTACACTCAGTGGATGCCCCAGGAGGAACCCAGGCTGCCTTGCCCAGCCTCCCGTCTCCAGACACCTGGCACCCCTGGAATACACACCCTAGAATGAACCCACCCTAGGAGTTCCCTGCCCACTTGCTACCCCAAGCTGTGCCTTCCACCCAGGCTGCCCACTCACCGTCAGGAGGCATGGGAGGTGCTGGTGTGAAGTGGGTCCCATGTTTGTCTGGAATAAAACAAATCTCCAAGTTAGGGCCCTCTGAGCAAGGCCTTCCAGAGACCACCACTCCCACTCTGCCCTTCCCCCATAGGCTGGCTCAGACTCTGGAGAAGAGGGCAGGGGACCTTATTTTCCTCTGCCCTTCTAGCTGCATGCATGGTCAGGGCTTTACACCCATCACCTGCCAATGGGTCCCCAGTAAAGTCACCAGATTTACCAGATAAGTCCAACCCCCCCCCATTCCTAGTGCAACTGCCCCTTTCTTACTCCCACAGGAAGTTGTTTCTGCCCCATCAAGATGGGGGTCAGCTGGCCAGGAGCCCAAGGACAGGTCTCAAGGGGTCCAGAGCAATCAATTCCATCCCCAGAAGAATGTGTGGCCCATTCAAGCTAGTTGTGGCCCTTGGCCTGGCTGTGACCCTGCCTGCCCTGTACCCTTGCCAGCAGGGAAGCAGGACTTGGCCAGCACAAGCTGGGCCACTTGGGCCCCGCCCAGCCGCCACGTACAATTGTTGAGGAAGAGCAGCACCGCGAAGCCCAGCGTAGAGGTGGCCAGCAGGATCAGACAGACGTTGCAGGGGATCATGAAGTACTGCACCACCAGCGAGGCGCCAGGCTGCTGCGGGGGGGGGGGGGGGGGCACTCCAGCGGCAACGGAGGCATGGCCTGGGGCTTGGCCTCTGTCTTGGGGAGTGGGGGTCCTCACGGAGCGCCCTTAGGCCTCTTCGGGGCTACTGCCCCCATTCTAGGACCCCTGGGGCAGTGGACAGCTGCTGCGCTCTCAAAGTTCAGCCCCATTCACCGCCTGGGGCACGCCCTGCCTTTCCCGGCCCTCCAGGCGAATAATCCAGGAGCAGAAATCCCGAATGCGGGCTCAGAAGCAGGCAAAGGAGGATGGAAGAAGGCCAGGGCCACCCCTGCTGCCGCAACCCTTCCGCCCGCCAGCCGGCGCTGTCCGCCCAGCGGGAGCAGCAGCCGGAGAGACAGAGGCCGGCGGGACCGCGGGCGGGGCCTGCTGCTCGCGCCTGGCAGAGGCGGGAGCGCGATGGCAGCAGCGGGAGGAGCGACAGCACCGGAAAGAATAAAGAGCCGGCCGCGGAGGCGCTTACCCGCCTCCAGCAACAGCGGCTGCCCTTACCCTCACGAGGCTGGGGCGGTGAGTGAGGGGCCAGGGGCGCTGCGGAGGGAGGGCGGGCAGCAGAGACAAAGGAAGATGCCTCGGGGAACCCCGGCGTCCGTGGGGAGTCGCAGCTCAGAGCAGAGGATGGGCGGATGAGGGCCCACGCGAGTCACAAGAGATGGAGGAGCAGCGCTGATGTGGGGTTAGGGCATAGACAGGGGCAGGGTGGTGCTAAAAAGGGGATGGGGCCTAGGGAGGGGTTGGCCAGGGGCAGGAGGTAGGGGCTGAGGCCAGGGGAGGGGCCAAAGGAGAGGCTGAAAAAGAACTGAGGCGGGCCAGGTGCTGGCGTGGTGGCTGGAGAGGAGGCCGGTGCTGGCCCGGGGATGGGGAGCGAGAAAGATGACAACCGGAACCTCACTGGGGCAAGGGTGATAGGA
This sequence comes from Callospermophilus lateralis, assembly GCF_048772815.1. Taxonomy (NCBI): domain Eukaryota; kingdom Metazoa; phylum Chordata; class Mammalia; order Rodentia; family Sciuridae; genus Callospermophilus; species Callospermophilus lateralis. The sequence continues at coordinate 238,585 of NW_027516368.1, read as the reverse complement.
GCTGGGGCTGAGTCGCAGGCAGAGGCTGGGCTGGTGCCCTGCGGGGCGGGGCGGGGCAGTAAGGTTTAACATACCTATAGGGGGCTTGGCCCTGCACACACGACCCGGTTCTAGGGTTCTGGGATTCGTTTGTGTGTGCCTGAAAATATGTCTGTTCTGATGTCTCCACCCTGATGTGTGTGGGCAAGGGTCCCCAGGTAGGGTGCAAGGTGGAAGGAGTGTTGGTGTAAAGTGACGTGCCCAGAATTTGCTTTGCCCACTTCTCCCCTAGGAATTGGAAGCAAACACCTCAAATCATCAGTGCAACCTTAACTCCCTTCGGTGCAAAGAGAAAAAAATGCAAATGAGCCCCAAGCAAATAAGCCATATGCAAAAAGGGAGGCCCCCCAGCGGCCTCCCTTGGAACTCCCAACCGGAGAGGAAGGCAGCCAGTCTGGAATCCCCGATCCATGATAGGGCATCTACACACGGGCCCCAACTTCTGCTCCCTCCAAACTTGGGGGCACCATGGGTTGGAGAGGTCCCATAGCCTGGACCCCCACGCCATCCTGACTAGCCACGTCTGTCCTCCTGAGGCCAAGGTGACCACCTCCCTGGCTAACACCTTCACTACCCTGGACAGATCTCTGAGCACCCATGCCCCGACCCTTCACGGGTCCTGCTCACACCCCACCCCACAAGCTTCCACGAGTGCCATGTCCTTTCAGCACTAGGGTTCTCCTCCTCTAGGCCAGGTTGTGCACCCTGCCAGAACCTGGTGCTCACTCCCCATAGCACCACCCAGGGGTACCCATATGCTCTGCTGTCAGCTCTATATGCCCTCAGAAGGTCTCCCTTCCAGCCAAACTTCTGCTGCCACAGTTACCAGTGCCACCTTGTGGTCACTTGAGCTCATGTCAGTCCACCTTGGGAAAAAAGCACTGATCACACCCACCTCCCCGTAGTCCCTGGTCTGTCTGTGGGGCTTTTTCTGCCCAGTCCTTGAATGAGTCCTTCCCAGGCCCAGAAATGGCCCCACCCCCACATGGCCTCCATCCCACAGGTAGCCTGCCTGAGCCCCCAACCTGCCGACTGCCTCCTGGTACTCGCACTCCACCCTGTCCCTCTGCTCCTACTCCTTCCACTGCCACAACCCACTTGGGAGTCACCCCTGCCCATCACCTGTGTTAGGGACCTTCCCATCTCTTGTGGCCCTGAAACCCATTGTTCTAATGAAACTTTGCAAGAAGTCTCAGTCCCTGGCCACCTTCACTTCTGCTCTGGGGAGCTCCTGCCCCAAACACCTCTGGACCCCTCACACTGTCCATGACACACTAAAAAGTGTCCAGGCGGTGCTGGCAACTTCCTGCCCAGGGCAGGGTCTGACTCCTAGAGCCAAAAAGCCGATGGAAGACTTGGTGTGGGGCCTGGCTCCCCACCACACCACTTGCAGCCTCCTCATGCAGTTTCAAGCTGTGCCACATCCTCCCTGTCCCTCTCAGAAGACATAGGGAGCTTCACAGCAAGATGTCCCTGCTGGGCCTAGGCCAGTCACCAAGGGTTGGCCTTCTGTGGTTCCTCTTGCCAACTCCAGGTGAGGCCAGGAGGTGTCTGGGTCAAGCCTGTGCCCTTTACCTGTCCCCAAACAGGTACTCACCACCCTGAACAACCTGCTATTCAGGGTGGTGAGTAAGTGAAAATTAAGGGACAGAGGCACAGAGGGCTAGCACACAGAATAGCGACACTCCAGAAGCCTGCAGTTCTTGACCCCACCCCTTACTTCTCAGCTGGCCCCACCCTATCACAAACGAGCCCTAACCAGCCAGTCTGCGTCCCTGGCAGGGCTCAGTGTCCCAGGCACAGCCTCAGGGAGGCTATGTTGTAGCAGTTTCTAACAGCCCAGACAGTAGTGTGGCCTCTGGGGTGACATCTGCACACAGCCCAGGGACAGAAAGAGGGCTTTTCCACAGATTCAGAAGAAGAGCCCCAGACAGAGGCAACTGCCAAGGCCCAGGATGGGAACTAGCTCAAGAAGCTGCAGGAGAGCAGGAGGCCAGTGTGGTGAAGCCTGGGGAACAGGGAAAGTGGGAGGGGCAACAGGCACTGGCCGACAGCTTCTCAGGGCAGATCTGGGAGGGAGTCCGACCCTGGGCCTCTGCCACAACAACCAGGGGGTGCCAGGTGAGCAAGGACTATACAATATGCCCTTCCTCTCCCAGGCAGCTCCAAACCCAACTCAGCCAGGCCCTGTCCATCTTCAGGAGGAAAGAGACTGTGTGGAGATAGGTGGAACCCAGATGTGGGTCAATGCCTCTGAGAGTCCAGCTGTCCTGAGCTGGGCAAGAGGCACCAGACATAGGGGAGGTGGGCATAATAGGGCTGGTACCACTCCATGGCCAAGGGCTGAGTTTTAGGGAGCTTCCTGGAGGTGCTGGCCAGCTGGGCACTGGGGTGTACAGGGAAGAGAGAGGTACAAAGGACCAAAGGTGCAGGAAGGAGAAGGCAGAGGCAGACCCTAGAGGGGAGAGCTTTGGTGGAGGCTGTCAGGGAGGAGCTTCCTCATGAAGGAGTGCAGGATCAGCAGAGGAGGTCAGTCAGGTGAAAAGGAGGAGGATCGGCTTGTTCTCCCAGCCAGTGGGTCCTGGAAGCATGGCTGGCTTTCTGTCCTCTGTCCTCCCCATGCTGATGGCACCTTTCTCCCACCCTCATCCAAGGCGCAGGGTGCAGTTGCTGTTCGCTGCTTCCCTGAGTATCAGTGCTCACTCTCCCCAGATTGCACTGGGACCTCACACCTGTGAGCACGATGCCCCACAGGCCAGGCTGCTTCTCCAAGGGCCCAGCGTGTGTGGCCAAGGGAAGGGTAGGGAGGGTTCAGGCCAACCTCAGGCCTGACTGCCCTGCACCCTGTCTGGCTGTGTGGGGAGGGGAAGTGTCTGCATCAGCCTCAGGGTCAGGCAGGCCCTGAGGGACTGTCCTCACTGCAGCCCCACCATGCATGCCCTGCATCTCACCACCTCAGCTACTCCCACAGGCAGAGCCCCCAGGAGAAGGTGCTGGGCTCCTGGCAGGCACAAGGCCCAGCTGGACAGGGCAAAGGGACAGACTGGACCATAAGCAGCGAGCAGAGGTGATACATGTACATGAAGACAGAGGCCTCTCAGACCCAGGCAGAGGGCGCCCACTGCCAAGACTTGAGCGTCCTCCTCCCAGGCTGAGCCCAGGGACACTATCTTCTCAGGTGCAGATCTGGGAGGGAGTCCGACCCTGGGCCTCTGGAGATGGGTTCCACCTCTCTCCACTGTGACAGAGCATCAGGAACCACCACTGCCAGCCAGGCCAGTGGAAAGTACAGAACGACTGCACACAGCTCGGCCCCAGGCACACACCAGCACAGCTGGAACCAGCCTGCTGGTGAGCAGCTCTGCTCCCTCTCCCACGCTTCCACTCCATGGAGTGGGGTGTGTGTGCAGGGAAGCCTGGGAGAGGCCATCCCCCTTTCCCAGTCAAGCTGTTAGCCCCTGCAGGGGGCCTTCCTCACAGGAAGTTCTCAGGATCTGAGCTGGAGGGGGGGGCCCTTCTCTGGGGAGGGTCTCTCTCCACTGGAGGCTTCAAGGAGACCTTCCCCAGCCTGCGCCCCAGCAGCAGAACATTCAGGGGGCAGAGGCCTCTTCCCAGAGGGAACTCTCCCTGGGAGGATCAAGTCTGCTAGACAAGGCTACCATAGTGACTGCAGCAAGGCCTCAGAGCTGGGGAGCCCCATAGGGAAGAGCTGACAGAGGCAGGAGGGCAGCTCCCACCCCATCCAGCCCCCCCAGCTCTGATGTGAGCAGCTGGCCTGGGTCCCACCGTGGAGACAGTGGAAGCTGCCCCCCACCCCCTGTCGCCATCGGGTAGGCTTTGATCATCTAGGTTTGGGGGAATCAGCCCTTCTGAGAGGAGCAGAACAGCCAGGTGGGGAGAGGCAGGGAGCTGGCAGGAGCAACCTTCAGTGTGGGAACAGCCCCATTTTGACCTCCAGTCTCTCCACCTCAGCATCTGGGCCTGGGAAATTGGCCTCTGACCTGCGTGGGTGTCCCGAGTAGGTGGCCTCTAACCTTGAATGCAGCCCCCTGCAAAGTTTCCCACCCACAGGGGTGCTGTGAAGGTGCAGGCAGGCCCCAACAGAACAGACTCCCTCTAGCACCCACGGGGGCAGCCCAGGAGAGGGAGAGAGGCTGGCTTCAAAGCAGACTTTTCCACTTCCAGTGGGGGGTGGGGTGGACGGAAGGAGGGGCTCTTCTCTGGGTGGGGATTAGGGGAATGGGTGGGTCTGGAAAAAGCCAAGAGCTGTTTCCATCCTGCCCTCCTTTGCCTGTGTAAGGTAGATCACCCCACAGAATCCAGGGCATTCCCCACCCATCCCAGAACTGCCCCAGAAACCCCGGGAAGCCAAAGACAAGACAGACCCACTCAGGTGCACCAGCAGCACCAGCAGCACCAGCACCCGGGTGGGAAGGAGACAGCCCCTCCCCCAGCCACACAGGCAGCTTGCCTGTGGCAGGCAGTCTCCTGTGCCAGCAGACTCCAGCCTGGACCTGCCTGGGGGAGGGGCCTTGAGGGCACTAGGTGTGGCCAAGGGGTAGGCTGAGAACCTGGAGTCTAGAAGAGGGAAGCAGGGACAGGGAGAAGGGAGTGAATTGGCCCATCTGGGAAGGTCTGCGACATGCTCTCCTGGTGGACAGGGTAAACCACCAAATCCTGGCCTGCTGCACTTGGCCTCTTCATTAGGCATATCTCTGGAGGATACACATGCCCCCTTAATCTATCCCCACCTCACTACAGGCAGGACAAAACAGGTGGGCAGGTTGCAGCCCCCAGTGTTGTGCAAGAGGCTCCCTTGCCCTCCCACCCACAGGTCTAAGGACCCACCCTCACTGCTTCCAGGGCTTTGGGAGGGGCTGATCCCATGGAGCCACACACTGTGGTCTGTGGAACCTGACCTGGCCTGACCTGTTCCTCCCTAATTCTGCCCACCCAAATGTGAAAGTGGAGCCATTGTGAGTCTGTGGCTCAGCCTGGCCAGGCAGCCCCAGCAAATGTGTCTCTTTATCATTCTTTAGATATGACCCCTTGACCCCAGGAGGCATGGAAGTATGTCTCCCTTCAATTTCTGGGAGAAGAGTCACAGTGGAGACCACTAGGCTCTGTGACACCTGGTCCCTTGACTTCTAGCCCAGGCCTGTCACCCAGGCCTGGTTCTCTCTCAAACCTCGTCCCTCCTAATTCATCAGCAGAGAGGGGGAGATCAGGCAGACAGACAGAAGGCAGTTCGTCCTTTACATCATCTTTATTCCTAGCACTTGATCCTGGTTGGGGCTCCTCTCTTCTTCTAGGCCCCGCCCCCACGCAGGCGCAGGTTCAGAAACACAGTGCTCTGAGGGGTGAGTCCATACTCCCCCAGCAGCTAAGAGTCTTCCATGGGCCTCCCCTCGAAGCTCAGCCAGAACAGATCTTCCTGGATGTGCTCCTGCTGGCCCACCTGCCACTTGAGCTCCGCCACGTTCTGCGTCAGCCTGATGCTGTAGGGTCTGATGTGGCCCTTGTCGTTCCTCACCAGGATGCTCAGGGGGCTGTCACAGTTCTGCACCATCAGCAGGACTGTGCTGCCAGAGGCCAAGCCCTGGCTGATGAGAGGGACCCTGTCCTGCAGCACGGGGCCACTGGGCAGGGCCAGGTGCTGCTGGAAGGCAGGCACTCCAGTCTTCTGGAAAATCTGCTGCTTCAGTTCCAACAACATTGTGGAGTCACTCAGGGACACATGGTGCTCCTCGCCCCCCAGCTTCTTCACCTCCAGGTTCCAGCCCTGGGGGCATCACCAAGGTTGGGCTCCCACACTGGCCACAGGTCCTGGGTGCTGTTCTCTGCTGGCTGCCTCCTCCACCCACTCGGCCCAGGAAGGCCAGTTTCCCACAGCCTCCATGTTCCTCCCATCACCCTCTGTGTCCCCCTGTGGGCCCATCCCTTCTCCTCACACTTGGGAACCCGGCCAAGCTCAGGGCTTGGCAGTGGGTGCTCTGCTGCTGGGAGACCCCAGCAAGGGGAGGGAGGAAAGTGGGCTGGAGTAGCCCAGCTGCCCCACTGTGCCATCTGCCTCACCATGGCCCTGGTCTCCAGTGCTTGGTCCACCTCAAGTGCTCAGGAGTTGGCTTCCTCTCCCCTCTAGCTGCTCCACAGTCCATTTATGAGTCTAAGCTACACACGTCAGAGGGCGGTGCCTCCCACAGCCCTCACCAATGGCTGGTAGCCTTCAGTTTCGGTTTCCTTTTCCCAGTGCGTGCCCCAGCATGAGTGAAGAAACAAGACAGAATGACAGGGAGATACTCTGGAGGGCCTGGCTCTCAACGGGACCTGAGGGCCAGGACCCCGTCCCTGCCTCCCAAGGCTCCACCAGGGTGTGCATTCAGAAGTTCGTAAATGTCCAGCACTCAGTCTGCCTACAAGATGCACAAAAGTCATAGTAACATGAACTAATGACTGATAACTTTCACTTTCCATTTACCAGTTTACAGATTAGTTAGCTTGGAAATTTTCACCATGATTAATCTGGAAAAAAATCATAAGATAGGGAAAATCCAAATTACCCAGAGATAACCATTGGTTTAGGACAATATTTGTTTAAATTATTTCTTAGTGAAAGAAATGTATCTTGGGGCTGGGATGTGGCTCAAGTGGTAGAGCGATCGCCTGGCATGTGTGCGGCCCAGGTTCAATCCTCAGCACCACATACAAACAAAGATGTTGAAAAATAAACATTAAAAATTAAAAAAAAAGAAATGTATCTTATTTTGTACAAAAATAAATTTGTGGACACTATTAAAAAAAAAGAAAAGAAAGTTAAAAGACAACCCACAGTCTGGGATGAAATGTTTCAAATCATTTATCTAAGAGTCCACTATCCAGGAAATATAAAGAGCTGTTACAGCTGGGTGTAGTGGTACACAGCTATAATCCCAGTGGCTTAGGAGGCTGAGGCAGGAGGATCACGAGTTCAAAACCAATCTCAGCAATTTAGCAAGGCACTAAGCAACTCAACGAGATCCTGTTTCTAAATAAAAAATTAAAAAGGGCTGGGTGGGCATAGTGGCACAGGCCTGTAATCCCAGTGGCTTGAGAGGCTGAGGCAGGAGGATTTCGAGTTCAATGGTAGCCTCACCAAAAGCAAGGCCCTAAGCAACTCAGTGAGAATTTGTCTCTCTATAAAATACAAAATAGAGCTGAAAGGCTGGGGATGTGGCTCAAGTGGGTAGTGCGCTCACCTGGCATACGTGGGGTGCTGGGTTCGATCCTCAGCACCACAGAAAAGTAAAATAGAGATGTTGTGTGCACTGAAAACTAAAAAATGAATATTAAAAAATTCTCTTTCTCTCTATTTAAAAAAAATAGAGGGGCTTGGGATGTGGCTCAAGGGGTAGTGCACTCGCCTGGCATGCGTGCGGCCTGGGTTCAATCCTCAGCACCACAGACAAAGATGTTGTGTCCACCAAATACTAAAAAATAAATATTAAAATTCTCTCTCTCACTCTTTCTTAAAAAAATAAATAAATAAATAAAATAGAGCTGAAGATGTGGCTCAGTGGTTAAGCACCTCTGAGTTCAATCCCTGGTACCTCCCCACCAACAAAAAGTGTTCCTACCATGAGGTAGCTACAGCCCCATCCCTAAATTGAGGGACATCTACAGCCCCAGCCCTAAATTGAGTCTTATTAGGGGGATATGGCTCAGTGGTTAAGTGCCACTGGGTTCAATTCCTGGTACAACAAACAAACAAACAAACAAAAACAACTCTTACCACACACCAGCAGGACAAACAGCTCAACTCAATCTCCAAGCCAGCAAAAAGGGCTGGTGTGTAGCTCAGTGGTAAAATGCTCACCTAGTCTACATAAGGCCCTGGGCTTCATCCCCAGCAACACACATACACAAACATGTGTGCACACATACACACTCATTAATTTTTAGGGAAATGCAAACCACAACCAGTCTGAGCCAGACATGGTGGTGTGCTGGCACCCACCTGTAATCCTAGCTACTCAGGAGGCTAAAGCAGGAGGATTGCAAGTTGGAGGCCAGCATGGAAATTTAGCAAGACCTGTATTAAAATAAAGAGGGGATGTTGGGATATGGCTCAATGGTACAGCGAGCCGACACCAGTAACAGAAGCAGTGATGAGCACTGACAAGCACCTGGAGAACCGGGAGCCCTGGTACTGCTGCTCCGAGTGTGAAAGCCGCAGTGGAGAACAGGCCGGTTGTCCTTCAAAATGCCAGACAATTATCATATAACCTGGCAATTCCATTCCTGAGTACGTATCCAAAAGAATTGAACACCAGCATTTTTTTATAATTGGTAACAGGTAGAAACAACTCAAATGTCCATCAACAGAAAAATGGGCAAGGAAAACGTGGTGTGTGCACACACATGGAGTATTACTCGGCCAGGACAAGGAACCAGCTTCTGTCACACCACACCACAGTCCTGAATGAAATAACCCAGACACAAACAGTCACCTGCTGTGAAACTAAGGATATCAAAAGTCCAGAACAAGGCTGCTAGGGTTTGGATCTGGAATGGCCACACATTGACAGCTCAGTCCCCAGCCCATGTCACTACTGGGAGGTGGTAGAATCTTTTGGAGTTGGGCCCGGGTGGGAGGAAGTAGGAGACAGGGCTGCTTTGGAAGGGCCCTGGTACCCTGGCCCCTCCTCTCTCTGCTTTGCACTACCATGAGGTGAGCAGCTCTCCCCCATGCCTGCCACGATATGCTTCCTCAAAAGCTGCAGAGCCAAGGGACCATGGACTGAAACCTCTGAACCCTGAGTCAAAATAAACCTGTCTTCCTTTTAAGTTGACTGGGTCAGGTTATTTTGTCACAGTGTGCAAAGCTGAGGACCACAGGGGGGTCCATAGAGAAGTGGTTTACCCCAGTTACTTCTCTTCTCCTGTACTTCTGCCTGTGCCTATGGCCTTCAGCAGCCCTGTAATTCATTTCTCTGTGGCTTGAGCCTCTCCTCCCTCTATAGCCTGCTCGCTGCTGTGCCTGCCCCTAGCCATGCAGAGGACACTGTGTGAAGGAGTGGAATCCCTAATACATCTAATTACATCCAATATATTTATCTTTGTTAACCTATACACATGTGCTGGATCTTATGTTCTCAAGATCATTCTGATTTTTACTCAGTGTGAGAGCAAGCACCATCCCGACTGTCTGCCTGAAAGCATAAACCTAGATATTTTATTGACCATAAATTAGCATTTAGAACCTCAAGGCTCATCTGGTCTGACATGGTGTTCCTGTCATGGCAATGGAGAGCCCTGACCATGTGGCGAATACTGTCTGCACAGCAGGCACCAGGAGTCTGCTTTTGCTTCTTCCTCTACCTAATCCTAGCTGGTTTCATGCCCATTAAAAAACATTCCTATCTGAGATGTTGATGTGCCTCTGGCGGGTGAGCCTCACCAGGGCTGGGCTTGGGTCCTGATGCACAGACTGTGTCCCTGAACTCCAGGGGGGGCAGAGCCTTCTTCATAACAGTGCCCGGACCTAGCCTCACCGAGAGTCTAGAAGCACAAGGGACCAGATTCTTTCATCTAATGCAAGTCTGCCAGCGTCAGATCCAGACCCCTCTCCCTGTCTCCCTAGTGGGCTGGTCACCACCCGAGGCCACCATTCTGGATGACATCTGGCTGACTCAAGACACCTGACCCTGTGTCCCTTTGTAGCCTTTGGTCACAGCTCAAAGGTCACCCCATGTCCCTGGGCAGATGGGCTGGGCCTTCCCCACAGGCCTCCTGATGCAGGGGCGACAGGTATGCTATGGCTGCAGGACTGGAGCACAGGGCTTTCTTTTTAGCCAGTGGACAATGACCAGGGAAGGTGTCAGTCAAGACCTGGGTGGGGCTCCCAGGCCGGGCTAATTAAACAGCAGCCAGGAGCTCACCAGACCCTTCACCAGGACCAGGAGGACTGAGCAGTTGCAGCCAGACCAGAGCCCTCCTTCCTCACGGCCCCCTGGGCTGGCACAGCCACTCCCAGAGGCAGCCCTAGCAATGGGCCCCTTGGGAGAGCAGGATGTAGTACAGGGCAAGAAAGAGACCTCTTTTAACACTGCTTCTTAGTAAAACAGACCTGGGCTGGGGACAGGGCTCTCAGGACAGGGTGGTGATATCTGTGGAGAAACCTGGAGGAGGAGACAGGTCTGTGACCAGGGCTGTTGTTCTAATCTGTGAAAAGCAGTTGGCAGGAGCAGGCATGGGCAGTTCAAACCCACCAGGCCCGTGAAGGAGGAGGAGAAGGAGCTGCAGGTCTGATGGGAGAAGGGCCCCGCAGTATATGACACCACACGAGGTCAGCTGTCTTCTAAATCCATACCCGTGTGCAGACCCAGGACTGCGGGGACTGCCACAGGCAGTTGAGACTTGGGCTAAGGCCAAATCAGGCCCCCTCATGTTCCTGCCACAGAATGACATGTCTGGCCTCTGGTTCTCAGACACCCAACCGACAGGGGAGTGCTAAGGTGGGGAGGCTACCAGGACAGAACCACCACTGCCCCCTGGGGTCAGAGCTCTCTAGGAGAGAGGCTGCCCTGAGCATCCAGCACAGTGCCCTCTCAGTCCAGTTGACCCTCAGCCAACAGCAACTTTATGAGCGAGGCCTCAGGCAGCCTGGGCTCCCTCAGAGCCCCCAGGTGAGAGGAAGATGGCAGGTGGTTGTTAAACCATGTGACAGTCTTGAGGCAGGTGGTGTTGAGTGTGGTGGAGCAGATGGGCAGCGCAGCAGCAGCCACAGGGCTGCAGACAAGTGCCCTGGACAAGAGAGGAGAGGTGCCCAGCATGAGGATACTTCACTGGGGCCTCTGCCAGGACCTCACCTCTCAGGGCTAAAGGAGAGGGAGGCGGCTGCCAGGCTGGAGGTAGTGGGGACCCCAACCCTAAGGCTGGAGTGGACCTTGGCCAGCATAAGGCAAGCGAGGAGGGCACCGAGCCAGGAGGGAGGGAAGGTCATTGTGAAGACTGTGGAGTCCCCGAGGACTGTGACAGCATGGCTGGGAGAGCGGCGGGAGCCAGGAGTAGTATCTAGGAAAGAGCAGCATGGCGCAGGGTAAGCACTGGCCCCTTCTACACAGGTCTTTTCAGGAAGTGGCCATGGGGAGGAGCCTGCCCGCTGCACCATGGACAGAAGGCTCTGCCCGGCTCCAAGCCCCCCACAGCGTAACAACAGCAGTCCCCAGGCTGTGCCCACCCTGAGTACTCCGTGTCATGAAGCAGTGGTTGCCATAGGCTGCTCTGTTTTGAGTACAAGGACTGAAGCACATGACTCCACACCTTGTTTCTACAAGTAAACAGCCACCATCTGCCTGGCACAGCCATAAGGCTCAAAATAATAAATAAATGAATTAACCATGCTTATGAGAAGGACCCCTGTGAACTTATCAAATTGATCAGAAGCACAGGGGTGCAAGGGTATATCAAACATCAGAAAAACCAGGCCCATGAGCTTATCGAACACCCCAGAGCACCAAATGACATAATGCCCTCACCTGAGGCCCATAAAAGGAGGGGCACCCCAAGACTGGACATGACAGCACCCTGCCCATGTCACCTGGTCACTTTTCAGGAGCCTTGCCCAGGAAAATCACCACAGCAAGGAACTTCCAAATATCTGTGCTCCAGGGTTAGCATAGTGTGGTTCCTCCAGACTGTGATGCCCACACACGGCCCCCTCCAAGCTGAACAACTGAAGTTGACATCCAAGTGGACACTGTGAAGCTGCCTCTGTCAGAACCTTGGCCTAGAATAAGTGCCTACACTCTGACAGCTCCAAATAGCCAGGAATGATCTATTTGGCTGGTTCATAATCCTATCTGACCACTACAGACTCTTTGCATCTTATCTCTCTCTACTGGAACAGGAAGTAGGGAGGAGGGAAAGATCACTGACCCTGGGTCCAGGATTCAGTCCATCCCCAATGTCCCAGTCATAATGCTACATAATCAATGACCCCCAAATACTGCCTTTTTCTGTGGGTTGATCCTGGAATGGGCATGCAGGGCCTCTGCTTTGCCAGGTGGGGGTCCTGGCTCAGTACGTGTGAGCTGGCCACTCACAGCTACAGCTGGGACCATGTGGTGTCCTGTGGAGGTGCATGTACAGAGCTGGTGTTGGCTGTCAGCTAGGCCTTTATGATACCGTGAAGTACATATTTGATCTCTGTCTCCTTGCACACAAGTTGAAAAATACCTTGTAACTTCAAAATAATGTGTCTTGGGCTGGGGCTGGGGCTCAGTGGTAGAGCACTTGCCAAGCATGTGTGAAAGACCAGGTTTGAGTCTCCGCACCACATATAAATAAATGAATAAAGTAGGGCTGGGGATGTGGCTCAAGCTGTAGCGGGCTCGCCTGGCATGCGTTGCGGCCCGGGGTTCGATCCTCAGCACCACATACAAACAAAGATGTTGTGTCCACCGAAAACTAAAAATAAATAAATAAATATTTTAAAGAATGAATAAAGTAAAGGTCCATCAACAACAATAAAATTTTTTTTAAAGAAAGAGTGAGAGAGAGTGAGAAAGAGGGAGAGAGAGAGAGAATTTTAATATTTATTTTTTTTTAGTATTTGGCGGACACAACATCTTTGTCTGTATGTGGTGCTGAGAATCGAACCCGGGCCGCACGCATGCCAGGCGAGCACGCTACCGCTTGAGCCACATCCCCAGCCCAATAAAAAATTTTTAAAGAGTGATGTGTCTTTGTATATCAAGTGCTGGCTAGTAACCCCCTGGGTAACTTCAGGAGGGGGCCCTGAGGAGCTGATGAAAGTCCGGTTGATCAACAGTGACCAGTGATCTAACCCATTATGCTTACGTGAGAAGCCTACATTAAAACACAAAGAACAGCCAGGCATGGTGGCCCACGCCTGTAATCCCAGTGACTCAGAGGCTGAGGCAGAAGGATTGCATGCTCAAAGCCAGCTTCAGCAAGTTAGCAAGGCCCTAGTAACTTAGGTCCCCTCTCCCTGAAAACAAAGGGTCTGGGGATTGGCTCAGTGGTTAAGTGCCCCTGGGTTCAACCCCTGGTAACCAACCAACCAAACCCCCAAGGTCAGGATTCTAGGAGCTTCCAGATGAACACTTAGAGGTTCCTGAGGACAGTGCCCAGGGAGAGCATGGAAGATCCAGGATCCTTCTCCACCCTCTTCCCCTGTGTCTCTTCATCTGCATTGCTTAGAGTACACTTTATGATAAACCAGTGAATGTGATTTCCTGCATTCTGTGATCCACTGGCACAAATTAACTGAACCAAGGAGGGGGTTGTGGGAACCCTGAATTTTTGCCAGTGGTCAGAAGCATAGATAAGACCCCTGGAGCTGGTGGCTGACATCCAAAATGGGGGCAAATCCTTAATCCATGCATGGGGTCTGATGAGATCTCCAGGCAAACAGTGTCATCTGAGCTTGAGGACACCAGCTGCTCCATTGTTGAATAAGAGAGTAGGACACACTGATTTTCTGTTGTTGTTGTATCATCAGACCCTGGCAGGGTGCCCACTGCAACACACACATGCCAGGGAAGCCTTCCTCATAGCATGGGGCCAGGTCTCAACAGCAAATGTCCCAAGGCAGCAAGGTGGGTGTGTACAGCACCTTTAAAATTAAGCCTTAGGGGCTGGGGTTGTGGCTCAGTGGTAGAGTGCTTGCCTAGCATATGTGAGGCACTGGATTTGATTCTCAGCACTCTATATAAACAAATAAAATAAGGAACTAAACATCAACAACTAAAAAATATATATTAAAAAAAACCCTCAGCCTTAGAAGTCATGTCTTGCCAGGCCCCTGTCCTCACCCGGACACATCACAAGGTTATGGAGCAAGAAGTCAGTGCCCCTTTTGGAAAACCCAGTCTGCCACACAAGGGAATCACCACCATGACCCTGTACAGCCAAGGACCCTCCCTTCCTACTCATAGTGGAGGCCCAACGCCCCCAGGAAGATCCTTTAGAGGTCAAGTTCATATTCAAGAGGCCATGAAGGGATAGTAGAGGGACAAGGGAAGAGTCTCAGAGAGATGCAGCTGGACAGCAGGCTCAGCCTGTGATAAAGCTGGTGCTCATGCACTCTTGCTAGGGACTGTTTGCACAGGCCCCTCAGTCCTCGGGGGGCTTTCCTTCAGCAGGAGGGGGCACTCAGGCAGAGCAGAGGTGAGAACAGGCAGTGTCCTCTCTGTTCAGCTGGGTGGCCAGACCTGGGGAAGGAACAGGGCTGCAGCTGGTGAGAATCTAGTGCTCACTGTGTGCTGGGCACCCTCAGTGTGTTCTGGGGATAAGATCTCATTTGTCTTTCCCAAGAACTCTAGGGTAAAAAGAGAAACCAAAAGTTCAAAGGGCAGGAACCTTGTGGGGAGAGGTGGGGAACACAGAGAAACCAGGGAGAACCTTGCTCTCAGGCTTCTGCTTCACTCTGGGTCCCTTTATGCCTGATTTCTTTCTTCCCAAGGTGAGGCCCAGAACACAGGGACAGGCTCAGGCCCTCAGAGGAAATTCCCTGCAGGAGAAGGGGATACTGTGGACACTGGGGGTACTTTCCAGATTGACAGCCAAGCAGAGGGTGCACCTCATGTAGACTTCAGGGGTTATAGGCAGACTCTCCCCCGCACCCTACCTCAGTGCCCCTTGAGAACAGGAGGACTCTCTGCTCAGTGCTGGGTTCCAGAGGGCTTCCCCAAGGTGAAGCCAGGGCTGTGTTTCCTCTAGACTAGGGCCAGACTAGGGTTGACCTCAGAGGGGCAGCTTCAGATGGGGCCCCAAGGACAGGCTCTCCAGACCTCTCCCTGGGCCAGAAGCCCCCAGGACCCTGCTGGCCCTACCTAACACTTCCAGTCTTCTCTTGGCCCCCGTGACCCTTAGGATTCTGGGGATGCCAATCCCTCCAGCTGGACCTTGCAGAGCTTCCTTCCCATGAAGAATCCATCCTGTAGGCTTCAGGACCACCCAGAGGAAGGAGAGGCTTCTCTGCCACAGCCTACCCCTCACTTTCTGTCTCTCCAAAAGTGTGTCTGCTTTTTGTTGGTGTGTGGCAGGCCTCCTCCACTGGACTGGGAGCACCAGGAGAGTCTCCAGCCGTCGGGGCTCCAGGACCTCAGGAAACCTCCACCATGGATGCAGGACGTCTGTCAGGCCATGTATGCTGGGGACCCTGAGTGCTAAACAGAAAAGCAATGCCCATGGTGTGACCCAAAATGAAAACAACAGCAAGCAACAGACAGAAACTTTTTAACAATTGCCCTCAGAAGAAAGGCCCATCACCATTACATCCTTCTACCTGGCTTGTGTCATCACCCTGTGACACTGCCAGTCTGCCCACATCAGATTGCCCTATGGTGTCACCCAATGCCACCAACTGCCTGCCGAGCTCAGCCAGTCACCTCTCTCCAGCCCAGTGACTGGCGTTGGTTCTTTCGTCCCAGCAAAGCTTGGTTCACGTCCCTAGAGGCCCAGGCTTGCACTAAATGCTGCACACGTGCAGCCTGAACAAATCTGGAGACTGAGGGGCTTGTGAAATTTCCTCTCAGACGTACTGCACCGGCGCGACAGACCGCATCCCCGTGCACTCCGGCTTCCACGCGGCGGGTAGGTGAGCCTACATCCCGAGCACCCTCCTGGCTCGCGCCGGGAACCTGCCAGAGCGGGGCATCGCGGTCCCACTGTCCGGGCTGGCGGAGCAGGTGCGGCAGCGAGTGAGTGACAGCTGGGGAGGCGGGGTCGCACGCCCGCGGAGCTGAGCTGGAGAGGCGCTTTGCCCATTGGCCGACGCTAGTGTGGGAAAGGACGCCTGGCCGGGTTCACAGGCCCCGCGGCGGTGCGGCCTTATATAGCCGGCCACTGTCCCGGTTCGCGGGCTTTTGGCCGGAACCCACCAGAGGGTGCAAACGTTCTGCCCGGCACCAGAGCGCGGGCTGAGGGATGCCGGCTGACACCCCAGAGAAGCCGAGCGCCTCGCCGTTGGCAGGAGCGCAGGCCAGCGCCAGCCCGACCCCAGATAAACCCCCGCAGCGCTGCAGAGCACTGTCACGTGGGTTCCCGCCAGGCGTGGGGTGTTCGGTGGTTGGGGGAGGGGCGGCCGAACGCGGGACTCCGCGGCTGCCCGACCCGCAGTCCTCCAAGCCCATCATGGAGAAGCGGCCCCGAGCGCGCATCAACCAGAGCCTTGCTCAGCTCAAGACCCTCATCCTGGACGCGGTCAGGAAGGATGTAAGTCGGGCGGAGAAGGGGGAATCCAAGGACTGAGGCTAACAGAATGGGACATGGCTGAGTTACAGACCACCACCCTGTCCCTGCCCCCAGAGCTCCCGTCATTCGAAGCTGGAGGAGGCCGACATCCTGGAGATGACGGTGATACATCTGCAAAACCTGCATCGCTTTCAGGTGACAGGTGAGGCGCGGGTGGCAGAGGCTAGGGGGGCGGGAGGCGCACAGGGCCACCGCCCTAGACACGACAGCTGGTCTCTGCTGCTCCCGCAGCCGCACTCAGCTCGGACCCTGCTGTCCTGGGCAAGTATTGCGCAGGCTTCAACGAGTGCCTGGCCGAGGTGACCCGCTTCCTGGCTGGCTGCGAGGGTGTCCCAGCCAAAGTTCGCTCTCGCTTACTTGGCCACCTGGCAGCCTGCCTGCTCCAGCTGGGGTCTTCGCGCCGCTCTGCCTCGCTGCCCGCCGCTGCAGACAAACCGGAGTCCGAGGTCTATGCTGGCCGCCCGCCACTGCGGTCGTTCGACGGCCCCTTTCCCCTGCTGCGCACAGGGGCCGCGTTCGCGCCGCTCCTGCCACCTAGGCTGACCCTGGCGCCTCCCGCCGCTCCCAGGATGGGGTCTCAAGGCCGGAGCGGACCCTGGAGGCCGTGGCTACAATGAACTGCAGCGGGTACTAGGGCCACGGCCTTGGCCAAGACTGTAGCAGAGAGTATTTATTTCCAGAGGCTTGGGGTGGTTTTTGTTGTCTTTGTGAACAGCCTGGTTCAGGCCTGCAGAGCGCTCAAGTTGGTGGTCTCCTGGCGGCCCAGCAGCCGGCTCCGGGCAGATGCGCCAGTTGGTGCCTCTTTTCCGAGGCCCCGCCTATTCGCAGACCCAGCCCTTTCGGAGACTGGGCCCTCTTCCGGCCAGCCCCGCAGTCCGGGCCTGCTATGGGGCCGCCCCTGCCTCTGGAGCTTTGAGATTGCTTTGGTCCACGGTAGTGCGGGCGGCCCGCTCGGCATGTGAAGCGTGCCCAGGAGGCGCAGGCAGGAAGGCTTCCCGGAATGTATCTCAGTACTGGAAGGCGGTCGCATGGCCTCCCTGGGCAAGTTTTCTTTAAGGGTACTTAGCCCACCTTCTCCCCGGACCCTGGGAGGTAGAGATCTGCCTTTTCATGCCATTGTTTCCCCAGGAGTTGTCCTTCGCTGGGGTGAGGACTGTCTTCTTCCTTTTAAGCTCAAGGTTCAGCACAAAGCCGCCCGCGTCCACCCAGGCCGACCCCCAGGCCTGCACTGGTAGGGGTCCCAACCGGGAAGGGTGTCTGGGAGAGGCTCGCAGATGGTAATCTGGACTCAGGAGACATTCCTTCCATGAATCCTGAGCACCTGCCTTTGGATGCAACTAAGGTCACCAAGCAGAAATGCCAGGCCACCCTGGGCACGCACCCTGTGCACCCCCTCAGCCACTGTCCTGCTACCCTCAGAGCTGCTGCTGGAGGCTCCAGGTG
The DNA here is from genome assembly GCF_048772815.1 of Callospermophilus lateralis. NCBI lineage: Eukaryota > Metazoa > Chordata > Mammalia > Rodentia > Sciuridae > Callospermophilus > Callospermophilus lateralis. The sequence goes on along the minus strand of NW_027516368.1, from coordinate 220,843 downwards.
CTTGAGGGAGTGGTCCGGGCCACAAGCTGAGACCGCAGGGAGTCTTCCAGAGCCCTGCGCAAGGTGTACCCAGACCCGCTTCCCAGTGTGGCCAAATTCATCAGACACTTTCCTGGCACCTGCCTGGATGAGCCATCAGGGAGGTGAGTCCCTCTACCACAGGCTTATCTCGCCTCTTCCCACGGGTTCGCCTGGGTCCTCCTGGGCAGGACCATGGAACCTGGCAGAAACCTCCAAGTCTCTACCAAGACAGTCACCCTACTCTCTGCCTCCCTGCCTCCCTGGGCTCCCGGGGGCTGGGGCAGTGCCCCTGAACAGCAGGTCACCTTGTGGGCCAGCTGCTGTACCCTTGGGTGTACGTACATGCAGGGACCCTGCTCCCTTTAGATCTGGGTGGAAGGAGAAGGTGGAGGCTGCCCTTGGCAGGAGGGCTGGAGGGATCTGCAGAGGGGTGACAGGAGGAGGGGAGATGATGAGGGAGGGTAGGGCCCCTGCTGGGAATTGAGACTGGTGCGTGGGTAGGGGGGGCCACTTGCTCAGAGTTGGGTTCCAGACACACTGCAGGGAAAGGGGGACACTCTGCCTGGGTGTCCAAAAAGAAGAGGCCAACCAGGATGCCACCTGTGAGGTTGGGCTTCAGATGCCCCCTCTCCCCAGAAGCAGCAGTGTCATCCACCCCTGCCCCTTACTTCTTGATTCCTGGATCTGTTATGGGCACTGTTGCCAAAGGAATCTCTGTACTGGGGACCACTTAGCCCTCGGGGACTACTCTGGCTCCACAGGACCCTTACTCTCAGATGGGCAGACCCTCCTGATCTCTATTCCTTGAACTCAGTCTCCTCCCCAATTTTCTCCCCCCTCTCTATGTACCTCAGACCACTCCCCTGCTGCAGGCTTCTTCAGCTGTCTGGGTCCTGTGGGACTGTTCTCCCACCAGCCACACCTGTGTCCTTTCAAACGTAGCACCTCCTTAAAACAGTGGGCTCAACCTCAGCCCATGCTGAGCTGATCGATTGGTGTAAACAGTGTGCAGAATGGGAGTTGGGGTCTCTCTTGAGTCGATAGGGAGGTCCTAGGAAGCATAGCCTGGGCTGTAGCTAAGTCCCCAGCAGGGGACACTAAAGGGGTGGTTCTGGGTCTCCCAGGCTGCCCCCTTCTTGGCAACTGAGAGTGGCTGGGGCTCAGGAGCAGTGAGTCCCCTACCTCTGAGTCTCAGCCTTTCTACACACTAGCCAGGACAATGCTTGACCCTGTTTCCTACCACCACTGTGTGGGCTGAGGCAATATAGACCCTCATCAGGTGCTTTTCTGCAGGGCTGCCCTTATAGTGGGAGCAGCGCCCCCAAATGCAGGGTGTTCCCACTCTCAGGGGGCCTCTTCCTGTCCTCCCTACCCTTCTATATATTTCCTGTTTCTGAAGAGACCCTTGGGTCTTTCCTTGTCCCTCCCCCTCCCCCAGCTGTTCATGTCTTTGCTCTTGTCTTGAAGAGGCTTCCTGCTGAATAACAGATGGAGTCCCCTTTTCTGGGTGGAGGGGCACTGGTCACGGCCCTCCCAGTTCATCTCCAACAGCCCCCCTTCCAACCCTGTGCCTGGACTGGACCAAGGGTCAATAAGTGCTCAATTCATGTGCACTGTCGGCAGGCTACCTGCCTGTGTGGTGGGACTGACTGGGTCCTCTCCTGTGGCTTGGGGACTGAACAATGACAACAGATTATAGGTATTTGAAATCTGGAGAAGAACTTATCCCTATGGTGACAAAAGTCAGTGGCCAGGCCCATTAAACTCCATGTACTGGAAAACTGGTGCAGGGTCCGGGCAGGGACTGCTTGGATTCCTGGCTTATTAGAGGTGAGGCCCACTGTTCCCCCGCCCCCTCCTCCCATCACCTAGCATCCCTACTCCAAGGCTGTCTGTTTCCTACAGTCCTACCTGTGCCTGGATGCTCTCCCTCTGCTCCCTGGAACCCCTGGGCTACGTCAAGGAAACTGGGGCCCTGGCCTGGCAGCCTCCTTGGCACCTCCAATAGTCTCCTCCATGGGCCACATCCCATTGCACCAAGGATGGCCTATGTGACAGGGGGGCCCTGGAGAGGGGACGGGCTGTCATTCAAGGCAAGGCTGCAGGCTCCTTCCTGTCTGCTTTGGGGAAGCCAGCTGCCCTTTCCATGGAGAGAGCAACATAATAGATGAATGATAGATGAAGTCTCCTCTTCTTGCTGGAGGGGCACTGGGCAGCAGTGGCCTCCTGCCAATAGCAATGACAGTGGGTTTAGACATGGATCCCTTGATAGGACCACAAGCCCTGTGCCAGCACCTCAGCATGAACTCCTGTGCACAGAAGCTGTGAGACCATAGCATTTGTTGCTTTGAGCTACTAATTTTTAAAATATTTATTTTTTAGTGTAGTTGGGCCTTTATTTTATTTATTTATTTTTATGTAGTGCTGAGGATGGAACCCAGGGCCTCACACGGTGCTGGGCAAGTGCTCTACCACTGAGCCACAACCCCAGCCCCAAGCTGCTAAATTTTTGTTATGCAGCAATAAGTAACAATATTGATAAATTCTATGTAATTTACTGAATACATGCAAGTAGCATTAGCAGTACAGATCCCAGGGGTTAGAAAACATTCCCAAGGGATTCCAGAGGCCATGGGAGTGAGGAAGAGGTTGCTGGGAGTGAAGTAGGAGCAGCCACTGTGGCCACTGTGATGTGCAGAACTCAGGTGGTGCTACCACCTACTCTCACCTGGCACAGATTTTCCAAGTGCCTGAACAGCCTGGTGCCCTGGTGGCCTCGCCCCTGCCAGCATTGGGGGTCCTGTCTGGCTGTAACCGAATGGGCATCCTGGATCAGGGCAGATGAGGACTCAAAGTTCCCAGGTGAATGTGTGTGCACAGATATCAGTTGCTGTGATTACTGTGCCTACTACCCTAGGCAGACAACCTCTCAGGTGGTCCTGCCACCCTTCTGCACAGACACACTTGAGCACACTGCCTTGCCCAAGTGGGATATGGAGGCCACAGTGATAGAAGTATTAAAACAAATGTCCAGGGCTGGGGTGTGGCTCAATGGTAGAGCACCTGCCTGGTATGTGTGATGCCCTGAGTTCGATCCTCAGCATTGCATACAAATAAAAAATAAATAAAAGATCCATTGACAACAATAAAAAATATATTTAAAAAAAAAAACACCTCCATGGTCACCTCAGAGATGTTGCTGACATCCTGCCTGGTCTCAGCACCCACCTGGTGGCTTCAGGCTCACCTGCATGGCCCTACTGTGAGTAAAGGACCTGAGGCGTGTGTGGATGGGTAGGAGAGTGTCAGGGTAGGACACTCCCAGGAAGAGGGTGCACCTCCATGTCAAGGGCCTCCTGTTGCCACAGGGGATCTTGCCTTTAGCTGGCAAAGCTTCCCCTGCTCAAACAGTCCCCACCTGTGTCGTCCCCACAGCCTAAAGCCATGTCTACATGGGGGCAAATGTTTACCAATTGTTCATGACAGATGCAGGATAAATGAGGGATGGAAGTTTGCAGCAGGAAGCACGTGTCAAACAGGAAACAGACTGAGGGGTACTTGTCCAGACAGACAACTTAGTAGTGGGGCAAAGAAGATACGAGATGCCCATGTGGTACCCTGTATGTGTGTGTGTAAATGCAGAGAAACAATTCTAATAAAATGCCTACATCTTTGCTAGTCCCACCAGGAACAAAGGAAAGGTAGTGCTGTTCAATACAGAGATTATCTAACAATATTTGGTTTTGAAAATAGGCACATGAATACACACAGATGTATACATTAGATATATGTTTTGCTCAACAAACTCTAATATCTAGCAGATTGCTGGGCACATAGCAAGAAAAATTCCAAAGAATACATAGCAGATAGTAAGAATAACTGATGCTTAAATCTTTAGTGTTATGAATTCTTTCTTTAAAACTTGCTTATACACCTGAAGGTCAGGAATTCAGATCCATGCCCATGACTATAAAAAAGGTCACCACATTTTGCTTCTCAGCACAGGCAGGTCACATCCCTGAAGAGAGGCAGTCTTCTTCCTCAGGGCAGCTGATCTCTTCATGTACATCCTTTCCCGCCACCTGTGGCTCCAGATATTCACATTCCTCTTCCTGGGTCCTGACACCTTCTCACTTTGCTTCCAAGAAGTAGTTGCTTTTCCCAGTGCCTGTTATTGTCTCTGAGCCAACTGCTTTTGACAGTCCCTTCGGATCATTCTCTTCCCCTGCTGGCTTCTTGAGGATCTCCTGGCATTTTCTCTGTCATATGCCAGAAGTGCTCTTAGGCGACTCATCCTGACTCCCACGGTTGAAACATTCATCAGAATCATGGCTCTGGGATGCTATGATCTGTCCATTAGAACTCAAGACAGCAGGAAGGGTGGCTCTGGGACCTCAGAGACAAAGTGACAGCAAAGGGTGCACCCTCAATTCTTGATCCCTTCCCATGACCTCTCAAGGCCCCAGGTACAGTGGAGCCCTGGCCTTGGTTCTTCCATCCAGCCCAGGGTAAGGCCAAGCTTTTTCCTTGAGGTGGACCAGGAAGAAATGAAGATAAATGGAGACTCACCTGGGCATCGTCTGGTTGAGCATGAGTGACTGCCTCCAGCTCAGCCTTAGGAGGAGATGCACCGTGGAAAGTCCAGGCCCAGGGGAGGAGCCTCCCAGACACAGGATATGGTCTGTCCTTGCCATAAAATAGTATGTGACAATAAGAAAGTGAGACACTGGCACTCCTGCAGACTGGGTGAGCCTGAGAATGTGCCAAGGAAAGAGCACTGGACATGAAGGCCACACGGCGCTCGCCCATTTACATGACCCTTCCAGTTTGCCAATGATGGAAAGTGAATCTGTGCTTGGCTGGAGCTGGGGGGGGACCCCTGCAGAACCCATCCTGATGGAGCTGCACAACTCGGACAAGAGAGTCAAGTGTAAGTGGAGGAATTGTATGATGTGCCATCAAAAGCAACCAAGAGAAAAAAAAGTGCAACTAGAGAAAACAGGCACATTCAGGAGGAATAATAAAACAACGGGTGACAGCAGATTTCTTGTGGGAACAATGTAAAAGAGAAGACAGTCACCTCTTCATAGTACTTGAAGCAGAAACTGACCCTTATACACATATGTTCAGAAACTGACCCTTATACACATATGGACAGAGGTGGAAACTGACCCCTCTATAATGTGGTCAGCTGACATTGGACAGGGGTTGAAACTGACCCGTGTACAATGTGGTCAGCTGACATTGGACAGAAGTGGAAAGACCCTTCTGTGGGAAAGGAAAGTCTCTTCAGGGAGAGACTCAGGGACGACTGGATGTGCATGTCTGAACCAGTTAACCCCACTTCATGCCACCACAGGTTAACCCAAACAGAACACAGCCCTCAGTGCAAAGTCCAACTACAAAACTTTCTGGAGAAAATTTAGATACAAAACCAGAACAGTGCATGGGGAAAAAAAAGCTGAATAACTGGCTTTATCAAAAGTAAAAATTTGAAGGCTGGGAATGTAACTCAAGGCAGAGCACTTGCCCAGCAAGCTTGGGTTTTGGGCTTGTGTGCACGCGCGCACACACACACGCGCACGCCTGCACGCACGCACTTGCTTTCCAAGAGACACTGTTGAAAATGAAAACATAAGCCTCAGCCTGCGAGAAACACACGCAAGTCACACGCAGGGTGCTGCACTTTAGACCGTGGCTGTCTCCCCAAGGCCCGTTGCTAAAGGCCTGCGGTACTGTTGGGAGCTGGTGAGGCCTGCAGGAGGTAGGGCCCCAGGGGAGGAAGGGTCTGCTGGAACCCGGCCCTTTGCTCTGTCTTCTTCCTGGCCGCCATGAGGTAAAGACCTTCTCCAGCACTTGCTCCCTTCCATGGCAAGCTAGCTTGACGTGGGTCCAAAGCAGTGGGTCCCAGTAGCCGTGGACCAAAGTCTCTGAATAAGTCTTTCCTCCTTCTCAGTTGGTTCTCAGGTGTTTGGTCAGTGACAGCTGATTCCATATGTGGAGATACACTGATAGACAGAGTGTGCACAGAATCCTCAAGCTGAATCAAAAAAAAAAACAACCTAAATAAGAAAATTAGATTTGGTCAGTTATTTCACCAGAGAAGACGTATGAATGGCAAATACATCCAGGAAAGCACACAGGATGTCACATGGAAGGCAAATTAAACCTCAAGGAGACACCATAGCACACCTGCTGACATGACCAGACAAGACTGGGCATGCCACGGTCTTTGCATCTGGAACATTCCATCACCGCTGGGGGACCGTGGAACCATACAGCCATCCAGGATGGCCAGTGGGGGTGGCTCAGTGGCAGAGTACGTGACCAACTGACCTGGACCCGGTTCATCCCTAGCACCATTACAAAACAACCAGGGCTGAGGTTGTGGCTCAGAGGTAGAGCACTCATCTGGCACATGGCAGGCACTGGTTTCAATCCTCAGCTCCACATAAATAAAGAAAGAAAAGTATTGTGTCCATTTATAAATTGAAAAAAAAAAAAAAAATATATATATATATATATATATATATATATATATATATATACACAGAACAAAGCAACAAAACAAACCTAAAAGCGAACACACTGGATATAGTTGGGCAGTTTCTTTTTTTTTTAAAGAGAGAGTGAGAGGGGGGAGAGAGAGAGAGAGAGAATTTTTTTAATATTTATTTTTTAGTTCTCGGCGGACACAACATCTTTGTTTGTATGTGGTGCTGAGGATCGAACCCGGGCCGCACGCATGCCAGGCCAGCGCGCTACCGCTTGAGCCACATCCTCAGCCCCTGGGCAGTTTCTTAAAAAGATAAATACATAGCCACTACATGACCTACCCATTCCATTCCTAGGTATTTACCCGAAAGAAACAAGAACTTGTACTCATACACGAACTTTCACACAAATTTCAAAACAGCTTCATAAGTAATAGCCAACATTTATAAATACCCCAAATGTTCACCAACATATTAATTAGTGGGAGCAAATTGTGATATGTCCAACCATAGAATATTTATCATTTAAAAAATTTGATATAGGGCTTGGGTTGTAGCTTAGTGGTTGAGCGCTTGCCTTACATGTGTAAGGCACTGGGTTTGATCCTCAGCACCACATAAAAAATAAAAAAATAAAACAAAGATATTGTGTCCATCTACAACTAATTTTTTTTTAATTTTGATATATACAGTAGTATGGGTGAGTCTCAAAATAATACTGTATGGCAACGTCAGGCATACTGTTCTCTTTTTTACTGTATGAACAAGCATGTGCCACTTCATAGTGACGAAAAGCAGACTTATGGTTCCCTAGGAGGGAGGAAGGAATCACAGAGGGGCACAAGAACCTTTGGGCAAAGGAGATGTCATCTCTCTGGATTATGGCAATGATTTCTGAGTATATCCATATGTCAAAGCCTAGCACATAGTACACTTTAAATATTTACAGTTTATTATGCATGATTATGCCTCAGTAAAACTATTTCAAAACAACAGGAAGAAGCCTACCCTTTGCCAAGCTTATTTATTTATTTATTTATTTATTTAGTGCCAGGGATTGAACCTAAGTGTTCTTAATCACTGAGGCACATCCCCAACCTCTTTTAATTTATTTATTTTATTTATTTTAAAAATTTTGAGACAGGGTATTGCTAGGGCCTAAGTTGCTGAGGCTGGCTTTGAACTGGAGATCCTCCTGCCTCAGCCTCCCCAGTCACTTGGGTTACAGACACGCACCACTATGCCCAGCTTTAATGAGCATTTAAGACAGCATGGAATGCATTAGTTGCTCATTGAAAGTTAGCTCTTGCTTTTGAGAGCTGTCTCAAGTTCAAGGGCTTGAAAGGGACCACATGGTTTCAGGAAAGGGCTTGGCAATCCCCCCAGGAACCTCCATCTTATCCCTTTCCTATCTGGATGGCAGGGGTCAGGACCAAGGGACCCCAGGCAGAGTGGCTTTAAGATTGTCTTTCTCGCTGAGGAGTCCTGATGCCCTCTAGTGGTAGTCAGGGGTACAGCACTCTTTCTTGACCCACTCCCTCCTGTGCAGTAGGGGACGCAGCTGCTTGGATAGGTCTGGCCATCTCTTCTTCACCCAATCACTTGGCCCACTGAGCAGGTGTCTCTGCCAGTAATGGAGGCTCCACAGTAGAGCTGAGTTGTGAACGTGGCACATTCTTCCTCCCTATGTTGAGGGAGGCCACCACCAGGAAGGTTCACAGGGCATGGGAATGAAGGAAGGGCCTTCTTCTGAAGGCTCGGTCAGCTCCACCTGACCGACAAGGTTTGTCCTCATCAAACCTGCTGACCCTCTCTTCTCCAGCCCTTCCCACAGCTCCCCTCCCCAGCTTGGAGCGGCCTCCTGCCTCCCTTGGGCCCTGTGTTCCCTCTCCAAGGGACGGCCGGTAGTTATCTAAAAGCCTATGATAGATCCTGCCATCTCCTGCCCCAAGATCCCTGCAGTCTTTCCATCTCCCTGTGGGCCGTGTGGGACTTGGTTGTGTGCTCCTTCACACACACGTGGTGCCTCTGAGATGTGACCAAATGCCACTGCCCTGCCTGGCAGGACGTGGTACTGGGCCCCAGGGCCATATGGACATGAAACAGTGTGCCATGACCCAGGAAAACCAGTGCCAGGCAGCTGCAGATCCAAGTGTGGAAGATAAAGCGATGAAGATTTGTGTAAAAGCAAGAATATTCTGTGGTTTGGGGGCAGGCAAAGAGTTCTTTAAAAAATGAAGAAGTGGAGCTGGGGTTGTAGCTCAGTGGTAGAGCGCTGGCCTTGCACATGTGAGGCACTAGATTCAAACCTCAGCACCACATTAAAAAAAATGAAATAAAGATATTACTTAAAAAAAATGAAAAAGTACTAAGCAACAATTGTTGGCAAAAGTACTATGTTAAATTAAAAACTTCTGTTCATCAAAAGTCAACATAATTGGGCTGAGGATGTGGCTCAATGATGTTTGCCCCACATTGCCGGCCCTGGCTTCCATCCCAGCGCCCAGCACAAAGAAGGTGGAACAGGAGACACTGCAATCCCACACAGGCACAGAGTGGTATGGGCGCGCCACAGAAGCACGTCCATGCAGCAGCAGTGATGAAGTTTGACCCTCACAGTAACTTGATGGCGTTGCAGAGACAGATGCCCAAAGGAGGCCACAAAGCCCCTGCCCTGTGATTGGGGGATGTGTCGGCACACTGACTGGGGACTCCCTGGGCAGAACCTTCTACAGCTCACCCAGGGCTCCTGAAAAAGCTCCAGAATGTTCACAGCAGTCATGCCTGCACAGCCGCCAGCTGGGACATCTCACCCACAGGCAGACAGCCACACGGCAGATGTGCACGTGGCCAGCCCTCGCTGGGCGCTCCACTGCAGCCCCTTCTGGCATGGCTGGCTCCTGAACCATGAGCAGCCTGGAGGTGGGGAGCAGATTCGAAGCTCGGTGGGGTAGGGTCCTCTCACAGCTCCAGCCAGGCTAGGCTGGCCTGCCCCAGGCAGCTGGTGAGAGGCAGAAAGTTTGAGGTCCATTTTTGGAATATAGTATTTAGTTTCAGACTAAATAGAGACCCAATTGTAGCCATTTTTAACCACAGCCCTTCTTTCGACTACCCCAATGTCAAAAGTAGCTAGTTGCATAGATTGTAACCCCAAGGCACTCCTATCAGTGCAAGGGTACAGCACTACATTAGGGATAAAAGCAGGTGGGCTGCTTACGCAGGTGTGTCTGCTCAATGCCACACCCTTCTGCAGAAGTCTGCCTTGCCAAACACTTCCCAGCACCTCCTGCAGGCACACACACTCAGATCAAAGGGCCAACCCTCCAGCTGGCCTGCCATCAGCTTCCTGCCGGACCCTGCAGCCTCTTGGCTCATCGAGGCCTTGGGCTCCTCTGGGCACTCCTGCTCCATCTCCTAGAACATGCTGTTTGTGAATGAGCTTGTTCCCTGTCTGTTCAGATGCATGTTGTCTGGCTCCCCTGCTTTTCCTTTTGTCCTCTGACTTGGGTCCTGTCTGAGAATGGCCACCAATCCTGCCCTAGAGAACCTGGAGGGTGCCCCTGCTCTGCAGCTGAAGCAGGGTTAAGGACAGGGTCACATGACCCAACTCTGCCACTGACTTTGTGGCTGTGTGCACATTACTCACCCTCTCTGTGCCTCATAACCTTCAGAAATAAGGGTCATCCTGATTCCCCTCTCAGAATGAATGAGTTTCAGAGAAGTGTTCAGGGGCTTGCAAAGATTCTGTATCACCCTGCCAGACTCTTCCTGAGGAAAAGGCCACCCCATCCTGGGTCTGTCCACAAGAGTTGAGTCAGGAATGAAACCACTTTTTACCCCCAGCCCTCCCGGACCTTCTCTGAGGCCCATTATGGGAGGCCTCCACAGAGAGCAAAGAATGCCCCCACCTGCTCTCAAGTCCATCATCAGGTTCAGCAGTGCCTCGGGGGAGACTCTGTGATCCCAGGAGGTAGGCCAGGGAGGCACAGTCCTGCCCTGGGTGGGTGAGGGTTCATCTGAAAAGCTGGGCGGGAGACACTCTGGGGGCAGGGTACACATGGGCCTGAGGCTCGTGGTAAGATGGAGGTGCAGGCAGCCTCCTGTCTTGGAGAGGGAGGCCTGTGCAGGGCTGGTCACTGGTCAGCACTCTCTGGCCAGAGTCTGCTGTGACCCTTGCTGGCACCAACTCTGGGCCTGGATCTGCACCAGGACGACGTCCATCACGTAACTGAAGGCTCCTCAAATGCCATCTATTTGTGGCCTGAGCCCTGACTGGCACGAGTCATGTGTGCACAGGGATAAGGTATTTTGGGCAGTAGGGGTGGAGCCTGCAGGGAGAGCATAGCACCATGCTGTCCTGGAACGGGCTGTGTGAACTCCCAGATCCACTGCCCGGCTGGCTGCCTAGATCAGGTAGGATGTGATCAGCCCCACACTCCTGTCCAAGGCTCCCATTAGCAGACAGCCCCCAGGCCAGAGAGGAGGGCTCGAGTCAATGGGCAGAAAGCCGCCGTACTCTGGTCTCCAGACAGCTTTGGCTAAGGACTGTCCCAGCCAGTGACCTCCTTTCCTCTGGGTCTGGCAGAGTCTCACCAAGAGCCTAAGAGCAGCCCCCATGGAGGCAGAGGCTGGCTCTCACCAGCTAAGGTGAACTCAGCCAGGGGTGCAGATCCTGAGGATAATGTGAGGGGGCCATTGGGGGTCAGGGATTCAGCTCTGTTCTGTAACATCCAGCCCAAGGTTTTCCTGCTGACCCCTGAGCCAGCTCTGACCTTGGTGAGCTCAGAGGAATCTTGTCCCAGCCAAAGCTGATGAAGGTCATTGCCCAAGGCTGGTCACCTCCTAGACACTGCAGCCTCCAGTCTATGACCTGCTGTCAACTAGAGCATGCTGGGACCTCCCAGGGCTGACCATCTCCAGGGGCCCTGATCCTTGGCCGGTTGTCCTGGTGCAGTCTGCTCTGAGGGAGCAGAGGCAGTCAGGAGGTCAGAAAGGCTGCTGAGCAGGGGTCAGGGCTGCTGGGGGTGGGGGGAAGGCAAATGCCATGAATCCAGGGTCATGTTTGATTGCAGGACAGTGGCAGTGTGTTGTGATAAAGTTACCATTTAGAGATGATTAGGAGACAAGGCAAGTGGGAGCCGAGGAATTTTTTAATTCAGAAGAAAGGGTTTTGCTTTCTTTCAGGGTGGAGATGGTGTACCAGGGAGATGGGGGGCACCCCTGGGGTGGGTGGGGTGGTAGCCAGGTGAGCAGGTTGGTGCCCAGAGCCTGGACCTGTGAAGACTCCACTCGGCCCCAAGTTCTGCTTCCTCTCCAGCACCTCTGTTGACCCATGATGGACAACTTCTAGTACAGCGTCCAGCTCAGTGACTAGGACTGGGCTGAGTTCTCTGCCACTGCTGATGAGTGTGGTCTCCTGCAGGCTGTTCTAGCCTCTGGAGATGAGCTCTTGTCCAGTGACATTGACCAAGGGGACAGCAGTGGCAGCAGCCCCCCTGGGCCCCCACCCCTGGGATGGCATGGCAGAAGACCCCCCACACTCATGACTTATGGCAGAGTTAGCCTGGGGGACCCAGTCCCCAGGCCCCAGGCTGGCCAGGCCTGAGGCCTCCCTGGGTGTGGCAGCAGGACAAAGGGCCATTGTACTTGTGTCCAGGCCACTTCCTGCATGGCCGCCAGCCACAGCCGGCACCCAGAACAGGCTGGTGGAGGGTCCCATGTTGGGCCAGGGGCTGTCTTCCTGCTGGGGTAGCCTGGGGGAGGGAGGAGATCCCTGGAGCCACACTCAGGACTGAGACTTTTCCCAGGCAGGGCCGGCTCTGGGATCCAGGGCACAGGCTGGGAGCCATCCATGGGTTCTTGCACTCTGACCAGGGACAGGAACCTTCCTGTGGGCTCCGCCTGGGCTTGGCCATGCTGGGCCACTTCTCCAGCCCTATGTGGGCTGGACTCAGCCACCCACCCTAGGGCCAGCTCCCAGCCCCAGGGGCCTGACTCCATCGGTCACCAGTTCCTAGTCCTCTGCTATGTCGGAGGAGGACACTGTGAGGCTCCACCTTGGGGCTGGGTCTGCCGGCTAACTTCACCTCTGCCTATGCTGGGTGGATCTGGGTGGGACACAGACAGGCCTGCTTTCTGGAAACCTGGGAGGAAAGCCCGGTCTTGCAGGGTGGTGCTGGTGGGCAGCCCCAGGGCCCAGCAGAGTCCAACCCTAGCATTGGGAGTTCAAGCAGGATTGGAGACTCTGCCTGCGAACTGGAGCCTGGCAGTACTTCCTTGGGCCCCAGCCCTGCCGGCTCCTGCTCTGAGCTGCTCTGTAGCACAGACTGCCGCACCCTCACAGGAAGGCCCTGGGGTGGGGCGCAGAGCCTGAAGCTCCCTGGCCTGCCCTGGACCTACCTTTGATCTTCAGGCAGGTGCTTCCCATGCTAGCCCCTCCCTCCTGAGAGCTGCCAGATAAGCCCCAGCTGTAGGGTGGCCCCATAGCAGTTGGACACTCACAGAACAAAGGACCCTCCTGCACCCATTTTGTGATCTCCTGTCCACCCTCTGGCTCTGGCTTCTCCCCAAGGGCCCAGGAACCCAGTGGGCAGAGCAAACCCAGTGCAGGAGCCTCCCGGCCAGGATGGCCAGCCTGAGCGAGGCCCTCAGCAGCCTTGTGAAGCTGTCCTGGGGCCGTGTGTTGGTGAGGCTGTCTCTTCAAAGAGTGCCCCAGGGCAGACTGGCCCAAGCCAGAGACCGCCACCAGGAAATCCCAGCAGCCTTTGAGCCAGTCCTGATGCATCTTTCCCCAACTTTCTGTCTGGAGCCAAGCACTGGGGCCAGCCCCAGTATGCAGCCAGGGCCCAGCAGGACACTCACAGGTTCTGCTGACCATGCGCATCTCATCTTGGCCTGGACCCCCTTCTGCAAGGCCACTTGCTCCTGTGTCCTCCAAGGATCCTCACACGCAGCCCTGGTGTCTTCCAAATCCAAAAATGTGAGCAGAGAGCCCAGAGTCTGAAGGCCTTTGTCCATCTCCGCAGATGTAGGAGGAGGCACATGGTCCACTGCAGGAGCCCTGGGGAGGTCCTTGGACCCCTCAGTGAAATCAGCCCCAGGGCTCCCCCACCCAGTTGGAGCTCGAAGGGTTGAGGAGCTGGTAGGGTTCCCGGCAAAGGGAGCCACTCAGAGAAGCCAATGCACCCCAGGCACGGCTTCCTGGGATTATCAGATGTGAGCGTCTGTGCTGATGGCCCTGAGAGCTCAGGACACGACCAACCTCAGGGCCCCACTGAGCGCATGTGGCCGTCTGACAGGAGTCCCACGGTGCACCCACAGTGGGCACAAGGCCAGAGAGCCCCACGCCAGGACTTGCCGCCCAGGTCCGGCCCCTGGCTGCCAGGACCCCCAGGAGGGCTGGCCCCAGGAGCCCAGCAGGACAAGCCAAAGCAGGACAGGGCTTCACTGGAAAACAAAGCATCCCTGCAGATAGTTGCCCAGTGCAAGGGCCACCACACAGATGACCGTCACCAGGCAAACAAGGCCTCATGGGCACAATCTCCCCAGAAAGAAGAGGGACTCCAGGGAGTCGGGCCAGCGCCTCCGCCCCAGGACTATCAGGCGCAGACCAAAAGCCAGGAGCACAGAACAGCAAGTTCAGTCTTTGTCGGGAGCTCGAGCCCGTGACAGTGTATAGTAGAGTGGAAGAAAGACCAAGGGAACTCCTGCCTGAAACACAGTGAGCCCATTTAGAGCTCATGAGAGTTGCCGGAAGATCAAAATTGCTGAAGAGAAACTGGGGAACTGGAAGCTACGCAGGAATAAATCATCCAGAATAACTAAGACAGATAAATAAAAAGATAATGTGGATAACAGGAGCATAAAATATAAATTTAAAACACAGGGAGTTGGCAGGAGAGGGAATAAAGACTTTTTTTCTTCTGGTATTGAAGATTGAATCAGGGGTACTCTAACAAATCTTTAAAAAAAATTCCTTTTTAAAAAATTCTGAGACAGGCCCTCACTAAGTTGCCCGTTCTGTCCTCGAAATTGTGATCCTCCTGAGCAGCCGGTGTTATAGGCGTGGACCATTGCGGCTGCCTGTTTTTGTTCTTTAAGATGGGGCCTTGCTGTGTCACCCAGGTTGGCCTAGAGCTGCTGAGCTCAAGGGACGCTCTTGCCTCAGCCAGGCTCCTGTTCGCAGGCAGAGTCTCCGATCCTGCTGGGGTGGAGGCATGTGCTGCTGTGACCCCCTGAAACTTCACTTAGAAGAGATGCCATCTGAGAATGTCCCGTAACAGTTGAGAGACTCCAAAACAGGTTTAGAAGCCCAGTGAATCTCAAGCAGGACAAATCAGCAGAGAGTCAGATGTCCCTGCCTGAGGCCAGCGGGCAACAGGGAAGGGACACTCCTGCTCGGGGACAGGGGGTCGTAGCAGGTGAGCTGACCCCAGGGTGCAGCCTTGGGTGCTGCAGCAGGCCCCGGAGTCAGGCTTCTCCAGTCTCCCAGGTCCCGGGGCACCCTCTCTGGTGTCAGGTGCAGATGGCCATCCCTGACCACCGTGATGCCCGACTCTTGAACACACCGTGGGCCATGAGGTCCTTGTTGAGAGCCACCTCTGGTCAAAACCCTCCTGACCAAACAGGGACCCTTCAGAGGAGGTGCCACGGGCCTTGGCATCATGGGCCCTGAGTACCTAACCCTGACCTTGGGATGGTTCTGGGCACCTGAGGGCCAGGTCTTCAGGCTGCTGCTCCCGGGATCAGCCCAGAGGGGCGGGGAGGCCTGAGGGGGCTGCAGGGAGGGGCCGGGGGTGGAACTGCCCCAGCAGCCCCACTCTGCTGTGGCCTCACCCCTTCTGCTTCATAGGGGACTTTGAGGACTTGGGAGCAGATAAGGACATGGGGGTGGTCCCCACGGGGGTCCTTGAAGAATGTGAAGATGCTCTGGGACTCTGAGAAGATGCCCAGGATCTGAGTGCCCTCAAGGCAGCCACTTGTTTTTTTTTTTTTTTTTTTTTTCTGGAGAGCCAAGAGGCCTTGGGTGGGCACAGCAGGGCCTTGGGTGGGCGACTGGAGGAGGAGGTGAGGAGGGCCCAAGCCCCATCTCCCACACGATCCCTCAGCTCAGAGTTCCTCAGAGCCCCTGAGCCAGGAGAGCTGCGGGGGAGCAGGGCTACCCTGCTGAGTCTGGCTGGCTGTGCCCTACCTGACCTCCATGGCACCCTGCCCTGCACCCCAGACTCTCAGCCTCTGCCCTCAGTGTCTCCCAGCCTCCCTCTCTATGCAGCCTTCCTTTCCAGTTGTCCAGCAGCCAGACTGCAAGACCCGTGGGGCAGTGGCTTCCCAGATCTTGGAGGACACTGGCCCTACCCTCAGCATGGACACAGACACACAGGGGAGTGGCATCTCCTGGCCACACCTGCAGGCGAGTCCACTTCCTCATCTGCATCAAGTCAACAGGCCACTCCCAGTTGTGGGGAGGGGTGAGGCCAGGGCAGCACTGCCCATTTTGTCCCTTGATGCCACCACATGACTAGGACAGAGCAGGATACAAACCACCACTGGGTGACTAGACAGACAAACCAGGGCCCAGTCCCCCTGGGGCCCACAGAAGAGGGGGGCCAGCAGCAGCTACTTGGTCATGTCCCCATTAGCTGCAGGGTGCTGCTGGCCCACTGGGAATTCTGCCTCTGCCTGGGTCACAGGGTGTGTGGCTGAGATCCAGGCCCCATGCAATGCCCAGCAGGTGCCCCATCTTCGGCAGTGACCTCACAGACTGTGGGCAGGAAGGAGTGGACTGGGTGGCTGAGGCCAGCCCGAAGGACAGGTGAGACCCTGGGGGCCACGTGAAGACCATGTAAGTCGCCCGCTCAGCCAGGCCACTATAGGACGCTTTCCTGAGCCAGTAGGATGAGGGCTGGCAGGGCCAGGGCTCCTGGCTTCAATGTGCTAGGGGAAATGGAGTTGTCTGAGCCCTGGGGACACAGGTGTGGCGTCTCAGGTGGGGACAGGACCAGATGACTCAGCCCTCCAGGATGAAGCACAAAGAGCCTGGGGTGGGGCCTCCGGCAGGGGCTGGAAACAAGACCTGGGCAGCCTCCTTAGCTTCTGCGTTTACCCTGCCAGCAGCCTGGCCCAGGAGTCCTTGGTCACACAGCTACACAGGGAGACAGGAAGCTGGGTGTTGCCCCCCAGCTGGCTCTGAGCACAGACCCCTGTGGGCATCAGCCCCAAACCCAACACTTGCCCAGGTCGGCCTCCCCTCCCCGCCTCTGCACAGTGGGTGCCCCTTTGGAGCGGCCCCCAGTGTCCACAAAGCCCTGTGCCCCTCCCACCTCTCAGGGGCCCTAACACCTGGTGACGCTCAGAGCCTCAGGGCCAGCCACTGCCTCGTCCAAAATCTAAGTGTGACTTATTGATGGGTTTTGCGTGTGGCCTGAGGTGGGTCCCACCAAGCTGGGTTCAGTGCTGCCTGGGGGTAACTAAGAGTCCAGGTGCCAGCTGCAGAAGGCCCCTGGGCATCCACTGAAGGAGCAGATCCGGTGATAACAGGAGCCTGTGAGCGCCCAGGCGCGAGCTCCCTACTGCCAGGAGTCGGGATGAGCCCCACACAGCAGCCCCTGATCCAGCCACTTCCTGGTGGACCCAGGTCAGCTCTATGCCCTGCCTGGCCCCCACATCAGAACCTGGAGGAGTCACTCTGTCTTGTCCCAGGGGAGGTGAAACCCAAGGCAGGTAGCCCGCTTGGGTTTTATGTAAAAGTGGCTCTTTCTGGGATCTGTGGTGCGTGTCTGTGGCCCCTGTTGTCTGTGTGGCCGAGGCTGAAGAGTGCGAGCCTGGGAGTGGAGACCTGCCTGGGCGAAAGTGCGGGAGCTAAACACAGCTTCTGTGCGTGGTCTGGGGAGGGAACCCAATTTATCTACCACTTTTTATTTTTTTTTATTTTGAGGCAAAGTCTTGCTAAGTTGCTGAGGCTGGCCTTTAATTTGCCATCCTCCTGCCTCAGCCTCCTGAGTTGCTCGGATTACAGGTGTACTAAATAAATAAATAGCTTCAGTTGAGCCCTCCCTGAGGGGGCAGGGGCTGCTCAGACTTTGACTAGAGCTGGAGGAGGAGGCCTAGTCCCCCATCTGAATCCACAGCCCAGGACCCCCAGGGGTGAATCTGGCCAGATTCTGTAGCCACCTCGGCAACCCTGTGGGTTGTGCTGAAGGAGCAGATCCAGTGACAACAGGAGCCTGTGAGTGCCCCTCCGGAGCGCATGCTCCAGGGCACCGTCGAGCTGGAGGGGCACGGAGTTGGGTCTGGGCGGGCTCCCTGACACTGGCTCTGGGCTCTGTGCCTTGCCTTCCCAACCCTGGCTTCGGCTCTATCTCAATCCCAGGCGCTGGCAGCAGGTGGCATTTGTGCAGGTGACAGATCTGCGTTTCCAAGCAGCAGTTGTAGGCAGTATTAGCATCTAATTTGACTGAAAATTCTAAGATTTGGGGGAGGGAAGGGGGTTCCAGAGCCAGTAGAGCTGCCCACCAGCATCCCTGGACAGCACCAGCAGGACTTGGGCTGCAAGGACGGACCCCCGCCCCCCGCCTGCGGAAAGTGGGCCACTGTCCCCGCCAGGGTAGGACGGAGAGTCCTCTCAGAGCAGGTGGGGTCTCATCTGGCCCCAGATCTCCTGCCCCTGCACTCTGGTTCTCGTCTGGCTCCCCAGCAGCCCTGACCCAGCCAGGTCAGATGTCTGTGGCCCTGACCTGCTGGCCTCCCTGAGCCTGTGGTGGGATAGGACAGTGGCCGTCACTTCAGTCTCTCCAGGTGTGTGGAGAACGGGGCCAGACGAGGCATGGAGACGCCTGGTCTGCTGTCGGGCTCCCGGGGTACTGGGACCCACACTGGCCTCCTCTGCTCCAGTGCTGGTTGGAGAGGGCAGCCCACAGTGGCTCCCGGTCCTGATGGCTCCTGTGTCTGACCTCCAGCCCCTCCTCCCCTGAGCTCTGTCCCACTCCCCCTGAGGCCTCAGAAGCCCAGTCCAATCTGGGACAGGCTGTGCCTGTTCTAGAAGGTTCCCCCTCCACACCCTGCAGTCAACCCTCGCGACTCAGGCCCTGGGGTTCCCCTACCCCTCTCCGGCACCCTCTGATACACACTCGGATACTGATACAGCTTCACTCTGACACCCCTAGGGCTGCCAGGGCATAGGGGTTGGGGGTACATCCATCCCAGGACCCTGGGGACCAGCCCAGCAAGAGGCCTGGGCCTGGGCTGGCCACGAGGACCTCTCAGGTCAGTGAAGAGGTGCTGGTGGAGGCCTCTCTGCCTCCCTTCCCTGGGCAGGGCTGCCTTCCCCATCCTGGGTGGTCGGGGGCACAGGTACAAGGCCATGAGGAGCCAGGGGCACCAGCCCTGAGGGGGTGCAGGGTTGGGGTAGTGGGGACCCCTGAGGAGGGAGGCAGAGGCTAGAGGCCCTGTGCCAAGGCCCTGCTAGCCTCCTGGCGCCCTCAAGGGAATGGCTGCCCTGAGCCCAAGAGGCCATGGTAGGGACATTCTTCTGAGGGGCCTCAACAGAGCCGGAGCCCAGGTGGAGCAAGAAGTGGACTCAGCTTCCCCTCTCTGAGGGCAAGGGGCAGGTCAGAAAGGCTGTGCACTTCAGCTCCTGCCTCCAGAACTTTGAGAGGCCTGGCGGGAACCTGTCCTGGAACCAGCCCCCGGTCTGGACTAGGACTAGTGCTCAGATTGTAGTGCAGAGGAGGGAGGCAGGACCCCCAGAAACCCAGGCCTGGCCCTGGACTTCTTCACAGTGGGACCAGGCAGCACCAGCCCAGCGCTGAGAGTCATTGCCTGGCAAGTCCACGGGGGAGGGCGCCCCTGTTTTCTTGGGCTCCCCAGGCCCCAGGTGCTGCAGCTGGGCCCCCAGGGCGGCGTCTGATGCAACCCAGGCTCAGAAAGATGGTCACTGCGGGCTGTGGCCTTGGCAGGAAGGGGCCTGCCCTCTGCAGCACTGGTGCCAGCCCCAGACCCCTGCTCCTGGGCAGAGGCTAGAGCCCAGCAGGGCCAGGGTGCAGCCCCTCCTGAGCCTGGACCAGCCACACTGGGGGGCCACAGCTGGCACCCCACAGCAGCTTGACTTAATGAGGCCACTGGGCCTCCACCCCAGTAATTGGTCTCTGAAGGCAGGAAAGTGTCACTGAGAAGCTGGGGCCTGCAGATGGGGAGTGAGACAATCACTCCCTTTTCCACACGCTGGCGTCTAATTGAGCTTGGGGGCCGCCCCCAGCTCCGAGCTTGTTTTTCAGAGGCACCGAGGGCAGGGGGACACTGGGGAGGGAGGCTCACTCTAGCTGTTCCCAGGGGCAAGGCCCTTCCTGGCTGGCATTCAGGACCAGGCAGGGGCTGGACTGTGGTCCGAGGTCCTAGCACTCCCCCGGCAGGGATGGGCGTGGGGCGGTGTCTGCAAGGAGTTTGGTTTTACCTGGGACCACATTCCTGCAAAACCAGCCACCTCCGGGGAGCAAGTCAGCGGCACCTGCTGCTCCACCATGCTGGGCAGCCTCACTGAGTCAGCTCCAGAACGTTCCATTGCCTAAAGGGAAACCCATTGAGCAGCTGCACATCCCCAAGACCACCAGGGAGTTGTTCCCCTGGCCTGTCCAGCACTTTCTACAAACAGCACAGTTGTGTCCTTTTGTGTCTGGCCAGGGTCCCCAAGAATGTCCCTCTTCCCATAGTCAAGAGTGTCCTGGGTTCCAGGCATGGGCCTGCGGGCCTGGGAGGGCTGGTGATAGGCCCATGGCCCTCCATGCCTGCTGGCGTCCGAGCTGATTAGTGAGGAGATTCCACACTCTCTGCCCAGTGGGTCAGCCTTGCCCAGAGCACTGTGGGGCCTGCAGAGCTGGGCCCCAGCAGAGGGGCACCTGGTGAGAATGTGAGAGCTGACATTTCAACACAACGTGGAGATGTCCCATGGAAAGGATTCTACTGAGACTGTCCTCACCTGCTGTGGGACAGTTTTATCAGACCTGTGGCCAGGGACAGGAGGCTGGGTGTCTGGGTGGCACCAGGACTAAATCTGGCCTGACCAGGACACTTCTCCTGCACCACAGCACCCAGAGATTCTGGTCCTGCTGGGTGGGCGGGCGTTTGACCTGTAAGGCTGAACACAGTCCAGAACCATGTAGATGGACAAGCAGGAGCCCTGGGGACAGAGCCTGGGCTTGTACCACTCAGAGTGGGACAGGAGGAGATGGAGAAGTTGGGGGGGCAGGAGGTACTGGCTGTATGAGGGCCACAGAAGGGAGGCCAGGCCAGTGGGAGGAGGTCACTGGACCTGGCCTGAGGACTCGGGGTGTAGCGGGAGGAGCAGTCAGTCTGTGGGTTTGATAGATGTGCCAGGGAGAGGTGGGGAGTGGGAGGCAGAGACATGGCAGTGTCCCACTGGGCAAGGAGGGTCTCTTGAAGAGCTGAGGGGCAAAGGAGGACATTGCTGAAGAGGGGCCCCTGAATGGGGAGCCAGGGAGTCCAGGCCCAGCATGGGATTGGGGTGTGTCCCAGGAACAGGAGAGTTGCCAGCAAGGAGAAGGGTCACTGGGGGGCACAGTGGCCTCAAGCTCCTCTTAGAGTCATAGCCAGTGTTTCTTACTGCTGTGGTCAGCTGTGGGAGCAGCTGGTGCAGGGAGAGGACAGCCAGGGGCAGTGAAGCTGCATCCTGGAAGGGGTCCAGGCACACTCCAGGGCTGGCCGGGTCAAGCCCCAGGCCACAGAACTGTGCTCCTGAGGCCTAGGCCCCAAGGGAGCAGGACAAGTTGGGCACCGGGCAGCCTCCCCCACCCCAGAGCTGTGAACCTCTGCTGTGACTTGAGCTCCTTAAGGACCCTCCATCATGGCAGTTTGCCCAGGGCAAGGGTGTCCCCTGCTATGTGACACCAGGACAAGACAAATCTGTCCTTCCCCCAGAGCTCCTGTTTGGAGGGGCCTGGATGTTCAGCCGACTGTCAGTGGTCCATAACCTCACTGTAGAGAGATGAGCAGGAGCGTGGCACATGCCTGGGCTCTGCTGGGGGCCCACACCATGAGCCACAAGGCTGCTGGAAGGGCCTGAGCCCATCAGGCCTGCCCATAGCTCGGGTGTGCAGAGCTGGCCGCTGGGGCAGTGACGTGGTAAAGTCAACTATGCGTGTCTTTTGAGCAGCCGATGGCAGAGGCTGCAGGCAGGGTGGGAGCTGTGGGGAGCAATGGCACTGCCTTGCACAGACTGCTGCCCTCTCCTGAGGTGACGCAGGCTTGCACACTTCTAATAACAACCTGATACATCCTGAGCTCCTGCACGTGCCCAGTAGGGCACTGACATGGCCTTGGGGGACACACTTGGTATTTGGCTAGTGACTCTCATCTGGGGCTTCCAGTCTTCCAAGGAAAATGTCTGCCTGGAGAGGGCAAGTGTCCAGGGAACCTCATCCATCCAGGGGGGATGGGGGAGAGGCTGAAGGTGCAGAGCTGGCTCCCAGCTGCAGGGAGGGTGATGGGTGGCACTTAGAAGTGCCCTACTCCTGGTCTTTTCCAGGGCCGAGCCCTGTGGCCCTGCAGGAGAGGCCATTGGGGTCATCAGTGGCCATGCTTTTTGCCCACCTCCCATCTTGCTGCCCTCAGGGGCCAGAGCAGCTCACTGAGCCTGGGGGGCTGAGGACCAGTCTCATCCAGAAGTCCATTCCAACTTCATCCTGGTCTGGTGCCCCCAGGACCCTGGGACAGAGCCAGGCTGTACCTCGCCCTTGGGTATCTCCGGGGGGTCCTGAGGCCAGCAAACCTGACAAGTGTATCCCTGCCCAGCATGGTGCCCAGGCCTCCAAGCCTGGAGACTGAGTCGGCCTGTGCCCCAGTAGGGGGTATGCAGGACCACTGAGTCCTGAGGACCAGTCACCATGCACCTCAGGCCCCAGGTCCCTGTCCCTCCTGGTGTGTGGATGCTCTGTTTGTACAGCTGACCCTCCTGGGGATTCTCCCTGAAGTCCTCACCCCACAGACTCCCAGACCTTCTCCAGGTGCAGTCCATTGTGCCTGGCATCTGGCCTCCAACTCGCCTTGACAAGGGGGGCCCTGCCCTTCAGGGAGGCCTGGAGACCCTCAACAGCAGCCCGGCTGCAGGAGGAGGCTGCAGGGAGGAGGCTGCAGGGAGGAGGCTGCACATGTGGGCTCTGAGCAGGGGGCCAACACAGGCGGGCGCACGGGTGAGCAGGTTCTCTGACGCAGGCAGGCACACATTAGTGGGTGCTTGCACGCAGGCGAGCACACGAGTGGGCACACACAGTATGCACCCACTGCACTGGTCTGCCTCTCTTGGAGTTGGGTGTAACAGCGAAGGAGAGAGGAGCCGTGAGGGGGGTGGGGCAGAGGTGGGTCCAGCCAACAGGAGGCTCTGGGCGCTACCACGTTGGCAAAGTGCTGCTGTCTGTGTTCCTTCCTTCCTGGGCCCAGAGGAGGAGCCAACCTCAGGCTCCAAGTCTGGGGAGCAATCTGCCAGCAGAGGACGATGACCACCCCTGCTCTGGAAAAGCCCCAGGAAGACAATAACGGGGCATCATGGCTGCCCTCGCAGGAGGGTCTTCCCAGCCAGGTGAGCCGGGCCTGGGAGGGAGCAGGCCATGAAGCAGTGTCCAGGTGTCGATCCCAAAGGTCTCCTGGGACCCGAATGTGGTCAGCTTACCTTGAGCTGAGCCCAGGACTGTTACCGCAAAGATGCCCACTCCTCCAAGGCAATTCTGTTTCTAATGCCAGTCCCACCCAGTGTTTCCAGGCTCTAGGAACCAGCCAGCCTGCTCCAGCACCGCTGGGAAGGGAGGTGGGCAGTCCTGCTGAGGAGCCTGACGGTGACAACTGATGGACAGGAATTGCAAGGATTGAAATCGGGCACCCAGTGCAGGCCCAACAGATGACTGGGCATGGCAGAGGACTCATAGCCATGGGGCATCAGGGAGGGAAGGCAGAGCCCCTTGTCAAGTGTGGAGCCTCACGCCATGAAGGAAATTGACAAGGAGAGTAGAGCAGCTTCGCACCCACGGTCCCAGAGCTACAAAAGGGAGCAAGGGCCGAGGGCTTAGAGGGACCCTCAGGGTTCATGACCACAGAGGGAGAAGCCTTCTTGAAACAGAAGCAAAAGACCAACAGAGGGCACGAATGGTATCCCTGGAAAGCATGGAATCAGGAAAGATGCTGCCATCAAAAATCAAAACTCAAGCAACACACAACTGCCACATCTCACAGGTTCAGGGCGGACGCCTGGAATGTGCCCCTGCCTTCCCAGGACTCCTCTGTGCCCACTGCCTCCTTGCAGGCCTGACCAAGAGCACGCCCACTATGCAGAGAGGTGAACCCAGAGGATAGAGGGCTGTGTGCAGGACCCAGGGCACTGGGCCAGGAGGAACTGCTGCCAAGGGAGCCCATCCCACCCCTTTCCTGTCCAAACCCTCCTGGCCACACAAGATCATTCCTGGCCTCACAAGGGCTCACAGTAACAGAGAGCCCTGCCTTCCCCTTTCTTTTTGTCTTTTTTAAAGTCAGATTCCCAGGTAAGGCTGGGAGCAGGAAGCAGCCCAGGGCAACTGCAGCAGCAGATGGCAAGATGAGTGGGCATGGCAGATACCGCTTCCACTTGAGTTTCTCAGCAGAGCTGCAGCAAATCCTGTTTCATTTCTGGACATCGACGTAGGCCAAAGGTTGCACCAGTTGGGGACAGAAGCGGAGCGCACCTTGACACAAACACCTGGATTCTAAGTTGGCATACCTACCACCTTAGCTCACTCTCCTTCCCCAAGCATCATCCTTGACCTCACACCACCACACTTGGCACCAGGACCTGGAACTACAGAGACCCTTGTTCCTTGACGGCCAATCACACTCAGGACAGCTAAAGAAGCTGTAGACACTTATGAGGCTGGCGGGCATGAATGGGCTTCCTGACCTGCGGGACCACATTGCACATTGGAGCAGACTCAGCAACTGTCTGCCCCTTCCTTAGGAACCGCTCAAGTTTCCTCTTGCTGAGCTCCTCCTCTTCTGGAACCCAGAAAAGCAGAAGGTGACCATGCCACTGTCCTCGCGAAACCCTGGGCCTGGAGTGGAGTGTAGCTCAGTGATGGAGCACTTACCTAGCATGCGGGAGGCCTGGGTTCCATCTTCAGCAATGCAAGAAAGGACAAAAACAGAAAACCACAGACCTGTACGGGACCCAGCATTTCAGACATAAGAACTAGCAGGTGTTTATTTGCTAAAAAGTGCATTTTAAAATGCCACTGTCTACTAACAGTCACATTACAAAGCAAATGACCTGTTGTTGTTGTTCTGAGGACAGAACCCAGGGCCAGAACCCAGGTGCTGGGTATTGCTCCCCCACTGAGCTGCACAGTATCCCCACAAATGACATTTTAGCACTGAGAGGTGGATAAACTCTCAGGATAAGGGAGGTTTCCTTTAAATTGCCTCAGTTTATACTTGGCTTTCTGGAAAATTCACAACGTTCCCGGTCCTGAAAACCTTGCCCAGACCACTGAGGTGCAGCCTGGAGGCCAGTGAGGTGAGCCTGTCTGGGTTCTGGGAGGGGTCCTCCTGCTCATGCCTGCAGCGCCTCTGGCCAGCCTTGTGCAGGCGCTGCCCTGGCCCCTTCCTCTCCACCCTGCAGACCTGTCAGCAGGCTGCCGCCATGCTGAGTGCAGAGCAAGGAGCAGAGGGAGGGATTCCTGGAGGAGTGCCTGGGGGTGGCTGGAGGTTCCCAGGCACAGCCCTGCCTTGGAGGAGGTCCAGCCTCCAACCTGGAGAGGTCAGTGGCAGGTCAAGAGGACCCTCCCCAAAACAAAGCCAAGTTGCACTTCTGTTTGTGGGCTGCCCTGCCCCCTCCTAAGCCCCAAGGACTTTGTCCCAGGCCAGCAGTAGGCAGGAAGCCTAGGAATCCCACTGAGGTGGGACGTTGGGCAAGAACTGAATGAGAGGAGCCCCAGGCTGGGGCAGAGAGCACCTACTTGCCAGGTGGGAATCTGGCAAGACTGCAGGATATACCTCTGTGTGTGCACAAGGCCGGGCTTGTGCTTGTGTGTAGGGGAGTATGGGAGGGTCTGCCTTTATCTGAATGTGTGTGACTGTGTGAGCTCATGTATGTGACCACAGTGTGAATGCCAGTGTGAGCATGTCTCTGTGCACATGTGCATGTGACCACACACACGTCTTTCTGTGTATGCACATGTGTACATCTGTGTGAGCATGTATTACCAAGTGTGAGCACATCTGCACACACCTGTGACCATGTCTGAGTGTGTGTGAATGTGTATGTGCCTGTGGGCACTCTCAGGAGGACCCCAGAATAGGAGAATGTGGAGCACAGGAGGGAGGAAACTGGAAGTGGAGCCTCAGAAGAGGGAGTGGGGTTCTGTCCTGGGCCTTCCCAGGGTGCTGGCTGGTGCCTGAGAAGGCAGGGAGGGAGGCCATCCCAGAATCCTCCTTCCCAGTTCAGAGCTGTTGGCGGGACCTTACCCCCTGGTGGCAGAATGGCAGGGTCATGGCTGTGCCACATCCAGGGGCGATGGAGTCCTCCTCCCTGAGGTGGAAGAGACCCCAGGAGAACCCACTTGAGCAGCAGCCAGATCCAGATCCATGGACACCAGGAGGGCTAGGGAGGTCGGTGGACCGCACCGCTGAGAGTGTGGGGGCAGGAGCCGGATCCAGGACACTCCCACCCGCAAAAGCAGTTACCCTGTTCCCGGAACCCGCACTGAGGACGCAGGAGACTTCAGAGAGGTCAACGCCCAGACCATCGGTCACCGGGCTTCCCTGGGCCCTGGGCGAGGCCGCGGTGCGCACCCGGGAGACTCGCAGGCCCCTGGGTGCACCAGCTCGGGGAGCCAGGAGGCCCGCCCAGGACTGGGCTTTTGTCTCGCGCACCTGGCAGGGCTCGGGTTTCCTCTGGCAGAGCTCCTCCTGCTCTGGAACCCAGAAAGGCAGAAGGGGGCTGCGTCGCGGGGCACCCCCACACCATTGTCTTCGCGAAAACCAAGGAGAGGGCGGGTCTGGGGAGGCAGGAACAGGTGCGCCCACGGGACTCCAGGGCCCGGGTGAGGGCAGCCTCTCCGTCCCTTCCCGACCTGCGCCAGGCCGTCTGCCCTTCCCGGCCGCGTCCACCGGGTCAGGCCCCCGCACACCCATCTCCACAAGTCAGAGAACGGACGGACCTCCAGGCGACCTCTTTTACACCAGGCCTCCAGGCTCCGCAGTCCGGGAAGGGCCCGGCGGCCTGGAGACCGCGCCGCGACCTTGTTTGCCTGCGATCGCACCTGCGTGCAATTAACCCCTCCCAATGAAGGCGAACCCGCCCTGCTGCCGGCAGTGGGGACATCCAGTCGCAGGCCCAGCTCAGCAGCTGTTCCCTACTCCTGCCTCACCCTAGAGGATTTTAAGGGGCTTCGGTAGTCTGGACCCCACTTTCCCTGCAGGTTTTTAAGGGGAGGATCCAAGCAAGCCACTACAGCCTCCCCAGTCCTGGGACCTCTCATCAGCCCCAGAAAAGGGAGGTCCAGCCCGAGGCCCAGGGCTCCCTGGAGATGGGCCCCCTCCCCACCACCTGCCCCGTGCAGCTGCTCTGCCCCTCTGTTGTCTGAGAGTCAGGATGGGTTGACCAGTGGACACCCGCCTGTAAGGCTTACAGGCTCAGGAGGGTGACCCTATGCCTGGCACACAAAACCTCTGTTCTCCCACAGATGACACTCTGACCTTGCGCTCTCTGCTCACCACCCCTACAATGCATCTGCACCCTACCAAGGGTCCCCCCAACCTGGTTTTATCAGGAAACTACCCGCCCTGCCCCACCCCACCCCACCGGCCCTGGGCTGCAGCAGCTCCCTGTGGAGGCCCCCAGAGTGCTCAGGCTGGTGGACTGTTCACTTTTTTTTTGTACTGGGTACTGAACCCAGGGGCACTTTATTGCTGAACCACATCCACAGCCTTTTTCATTCTTTATTTTGAGAAAGGAGCTTGCTGAGTTGCTGAGGCTGGCCTCGAACTTGTGATCCTCTTGCCTCAGCCTCCTGAGTCACTGGGAGATGGCCCAACTGATGAGTCCTTCCTGTAGCCTCCGTGCCCCTGTGGAGAAGGAGGGGCAGGCAGCATGTGGGCATCCTGTGGGACAGATGTCCCCACAGGCCCTGCTTTCTGACTCAGGTTTTGGCCACTGTAGGCAGAGGGACCCATTTCTGATTTTAAAATGCAAAAGTCCCATTTCCACAGCAGCAGGACTTGTGAGCAGGAACCTGTGCGGGATCCATGCAGAGGAAGCTGCCCACAGACTGCAGGGATTCCAGATGGGACACCCAAAAGTTCCCCTTCAGAAAACAGGGAGAGGGGCTGGGGATGTGGCTCAAGTGGTAGCACCCTCCCCTGGCATGCGTGTGGCCCAGGTTCAATCCTCAGCACCACATACAAACAAAGGTGTTATGTCCACCGAAAACTAAAAACTAAATATTAAAAAAAACTCTCTCTCTCTCTCCTCTCTCTCTTAAAAAAAAAAAGAAAGAAAGAAAAGAAAAGAAAACAGGGAGACCCTGGCTTAAGGGAGCCCTAGAAGTGCCCTGTTGACTGGCTGCCCCTCTTTCTCTCCTGCGCCCCAGGGTCACTGGTTGCAGCCTGATAGGAGCCTGGCAGTGTGGAGGTGTAAGGCAATGCCCCTGGCCCTGCTGCAGCCTCCTCCCAGACTTCCCCAGGCCCCTCCCTGCAGAGGGAGGTGGCCAGGCTCTCTAGTCCTGCCCAGGAAGGGGAGGGAGCTGGTCTCACCTAGGCCCGAGGATTCTACTGCCCAGAATCCCCCAGCCTGGTCAGCAGTGGTCATGGGGGCAGGGGAAGCGGAGGGGACAGTGGTCCTGGGGTGGTCAGAGGCTACAGCAGGACCCCCACCTTGGGAGGTGGGATTATCAAGAAGGGGCCTTGCTGGCATCCCACACTGTGGCGGTTGAGGCCCTCTGAAGCCTCGGGAACCTGACTGAGGTCAGAGACTCAAGAAGGTTCCAGGTAGCTGGGTGTGGACGCCTGTGATCCCAGCAGCTGGGGAGGCTGAGGCAGGAGGATGGCGAGTTCAAAGCCAGCCTCAGCAAAAACGAGATGCTAAGCAGCTCTGTGAGACCCTGTCTCTAAATAAAACACAAAATAGGGCTGGGGGTGTGGCTCAGTGGCTGAGTGTCCCTGAATGCAATCCCTGGTACCAAATAAAAGGGGGGGTGCGTCCAGGAAGCTGGGTGCCCCTCCTGGACCTCCAGGAACCTGTGGAGGAAGCCCCACCTGGCATAGCTATTCCCCTCCTGAATGGCTGTGTCCCATGCAGCCGTGATGTGCCCACCTGGAGGGAGGTGGGGGCAGGGCAGGGGCTGCTGTGCTCTATGCTAGGCCACCCACAGAGCAAGGGCTGGGGCCCAGACACACTGTTCAACAGGGACTGGGGAGTCTTCCCAGAAGACAAAGGCTTGTCTGTGATGGGAGGAGAGAGGGCTGGGTCCGTATGAGAGTGCGGTGGGGCAGAGTCCAGGACAGCCGTGGCTGTAGGAGTGACCAGGGTGTACATGAGGCTCAGAGGACCAGCAGGGAGGGCAGCTCCTCCAGCAGTTGTGGGCTGCTGGCGGCTCAAGGTCCACGCTGTGGTCAGTGCCTGCCACAGACCTGGTTCCACCCTGTCCTCCCAGGCCTCACTGGTCAGCAGACCCCTCCCCACACGTTGTCACACTAGGGCCAGTGCTTCTCTGGGGCTCCACCCTTGCTACCAACCCCACCCATCTCTGACTTCTTTCCTGGAGCCTGTCCTGCCAGTGTAGACCTGGATGCCTGAGTGGACACCTGGCATGCCCTGTGTGTAGGAACCACATGTGGATGCCCCATCTACTATCTCTGTGTGGTCTAGTGCTGGGCACTGAGGTGGACCCTAGAGTCCTGCAGGCTTCACAGGCTGTGACCACAAGGGCTTGGTCTCCACCAGGGCCCAGCCCAGAGTTCTGTGTCCTAAGCCATACTGTGCCCAAAGTCTGCAGGGACCCTCTAGGCCACGGTGCCTGCTAGGGCCACTCTGTGATGTCCTGCATAGCAGCCCCTCCTGGTGGGTAGGAGTCAGACAGCGGGGATGGTTTCAAGGAGTGACCCAGGAGGCCCCCTGCTGTGCTGACCACAGCAGATGGGGCCTGGGACAGGGACAGGACAGGGAGGACAGATGCTCACTGGGAACGTTCTCAGGGCCGTTTCCTGGGAGAAGACCCAACTTCCCGACACCAGCTTCATGCGCCCAGTCAGCACAAGTTCATCAAAACATTTTTTTCTCTTCCTGAATCAAAACAGACACTCCCTCCTCGGATGCTGCCCCACCACAGGCAAACCCCAGCACTGCCCCCTCCAGGCTGCCTGGGAACTCCCGTGCCACCCTTTCCCTGGACCGTGTTTGGGGGTTGCCCAGAGTTTCCAGCATTGACTGGCAGCTGCGTGCTCCCTCCCTGGGAGGCATGAGGCCAACTTGTGCAGCTCAAGGCCATCAGCGGACCGCCAGGGAGCAAGTGAGCACTGAGACTCAAGGAGAGTGGATCTGGCTGTCTTCCCGCTCCCCAGGAGGGCTGGCGCTGGGCAGAGCCGGTGCCTCCACCGAGGCCAGGGCGGGTCACCTGGCAGGCTCACAGGGGGGCCCAGACACCTGTCCACGTGGTGTCCAGCTCCACCCAGAGCCCCAGGAACTCAGAATGTGTGTTTGGAGACAGCCTTTGAAGAGGCGATCAAGGTAAATGAGGCCCTGAGAAAGGCCCTGTCCCTCTGGTCTCCTTGTGAAGAGGAGACCCACAGAGATGCCAGAGACGGGCATGAAGGAAAGGCCACTGAGGATGAGGCAGGAGCCATCTCACCAGGAGAGGCCTGGAGAGGCAGCCCTGCCCACACCTTGACCTCACTCTGGCCCCCAGGACCAAGAGGAAGTGGACTGCTATTGTGTGTCCGTCCACAGGGTGTGGTGTTTTGCTGTTGTGGTTTGAGCTGAGACACACCCCAGACTTGCCCCGCCAGCCTGGGGGAGCTCACTCCGCCTCCCACCAGGCACCGCACCCAACACCCAAGCCGGACCCCAGCAGCAGGGCCACTCTCAGTGTTCACCACTGAGAGGGGGACAGAGAAAACAGAAGGGAGGAGGTCCTTTAGAATATGATTCAGGAAAATTCCTAGGAATGGATGGAAAGAAGTTCCAGATGGAAGGATCCACTGGGCACCTAGCAGAGGGGATGAAAACCCCAATCCACGGGAAGGTTCAATGTGCATGAAATGCCAGAAGAGCAGACATAAGAGGCCCAAAGACTCCAGAGAAGAAACCAGTACCAGGTCTCACACCAAGAACCAGGAGTGGGAGCAGCGAGGCCACTGCAGCCCAGAGGACTGGGCTGGACCCAAGGCCCAGCCCCATCTGAGCCCAAGCCCCAAAGCCATGTGTGTCCCTGAGTCCTTTTTGGAGGGCTACCAACAGATGGGCTCCAGCTACCCAGGAAGGAAGAGTGGGGAGCAGGGACCTCCAGCCCCACTGAAGGAGGCCTGGGGTGTCCCCAGGATTTAGACAAGGATACCTCCACAATACCTGCCCTGCCCTGGACCTTCCCAGGCGGAGCTGGCCAGAGTAGCCTCCCAGAATGCCCAGGACCTTGGAAATGGGGCGCCCGGCATGCATCAGGAATGAGCTTGGAGAAAACCAAGCAGGAGGGAGGCAGGCAGTTGACTCTGTGAAAAGGACTCACGGTCATCTGCCACACCTCACATGCAGCTCTGGCCACACAGAACCTGCTGAGTTGGGGTGACAGTAGGGAGAGGAGAGTGTGGGAGGAACAAGCTGAGCCCGGTGGATACTCTGGGAAGCTATTCTGGTCCTACCGCCTGCTTTTGGAAGCCGAGGCCTTGCCTGGCCTATGGGTGGCTGGAAGGCTGTTGTCAGTCCTTATGGAAATGTGTGTCTCTTACATGACTCAGAGGAAATGAACTCAGGGAGGTGTGCGCTCTCCGAGGCCCAGGAGTGGCCTCCTGTTAAGGGCATGGTGGACCCTGGCCGAGAACCCCTGCTCTGTCCTATCGGTGCATCTTCACCAGCCTTCCCTGGTTTACCGTCCCCCTACCACCTGCTGCGGAGGTTGGTATCTGTCCGCGTGGAGGGCAGGCCGCTCACCATGGCACCCGGGCTGCTGTAGAACCCTCAGGACTGAGTTTTGGCTTTGGTAAAGCAAGCTGGGAGTCCAGACCCCACCCTTGCAGGGTAACTCCCAGAACACACACTGCCACTCAATGGAATAGGGTGGTTTCCTCCTGGGCACTATGGGGCCACACACTGACATCATAAATAGACCCTATAGACAGTATAGGGCATTTATGGCCATCTCTTCCCACCAGGAAGGTTAAAACACCCATAAAACATCACAGAAGTCAGAGAACCCCACCTTCTAGGGGATATGTGGGACACCCATGGCCTTCTGTGGCTTTCCTGCCGGCCACAGCCCTCAGTCACCAAGGCACAGCCCTGGCCCAGCTCTCCTGGATATTTTCAAATGACCCCAGTTCACAGCACAACCCTCACCCCGCCCCCAACACTCAGGAGAAACTGCGGGTTCCTGCAAGACCCCCGCAAGCTGCTCCCTCCTGCAGGCTCCAGCCTCCCACATGGCTAAGCCCATGTTCACTGGCTGAAGCAGGCCCCTGCCCCAGGCCCCTGCCCCTCTGGGAAACAGACCTTCCCCAGGACATCACAGGGTAAGGAAGAGAAACTTTCAAGCATGGGGATTTCAGGCTGCTCAGAAGCAGAGACCCTGCTCCTGGGCACTCCCCTCCAGCTCCAGAGGAGTCCCAGTCCTACCTGGTTCCCAAAGGCCGTGGTTGGCCTGGCGGTGTGGGTCCAGCAGGGCTGTCTTATCACGGGCCTGGCGGGCGGAATGTGGTGGAAACCTTTGCCTGGTACAACTGGCCACTGTTCCACAGCCCAGGAATTTTGCATTGAATAATTTTTAACTTCTGCTCTGAGAAAAAACCACGTTTGTGTATAGTGTCCATCTACACAGGAATGGTTTTCATTTAAAAGTAAAGACCTGGTATCCAGAATAAGCCTGCCATGGAAAAGAAAAAAATAACAAAAAAAAAAAAAACAGAAAAGAGACTAAGGTTGTGGCTCAGTGGTAGAGCACTTGCTTAGCATATGTGAGGCACTGGGTTTGGTTCTCAGCACCACATATAAATGAATAAATAAAATAAAGGTTCATTGACAGCTAAAACACACACACACACACACACACACACACACACACACACACACACAGAAGGAAAGCAGTCCAGGGCTTGCGGGCCCTGGTGATTTCCAGCCCTGGCTGGCCCACGACCTGTCCTCTCAAGGACAACACCTGTCCCTGTGGAAAAGCCGTGGACGAGCAGGACAACTCCCAGCCCAGAGCAGGTTTGAGTTTCTGGTCGGGTGGAGACATTTTTCCCTACAGGTCTCTGGACACAGTGGCCCCCAACCCAGTGCCAGTCCTGTGACATCTCTAGAGCTCTGTATTTTAGGAATTGCTGAGACAGGATCCAATTGCAACCTGCAATCAGCTTCCAGGGTCAGCAACTGGCATGGGGGGCCCTGAGGGGATCAGCTCCACTCTCCTCCAAGGCTGTGGCCCCCGCTGCAGGCTCATCCCTTCCCCCAGCCTCCACCCCAGTAGAAGGCAGCACTGGAGCTGACCTCAGGACCTGGGACTAAACAAAGCAGACACTGTGCTGGGCTCCCAAGGGCCTGCAGCCTCCTGGACAGGGGCAACCGCCCAGCCAGCCTGGCCCCGAGTGACTGTCACCCAGGAAAACCAGACTTTCCCTTCACAGAGACCATGTGCCTCACCAGCTGGGGCTGACATGCTGACAGCCACTGCAGTTCCCTGGTCGGGGGTGCCTGGCCCACGGGATCACCAGAGCCCCTGATACCAAAAAAGAGAGTGGGGGCCAGTTCAGTGCCATTGG
The DNA here is from genome assembly GCF_048772815.1 of Callospermophilus lateralis. Classification (NCBI taxonomy): domain Eukaryota; kingdom Metazoa; phylum Chordata; class Mammalia; order Rodentia; family Sciuridae; genus Callospermophilus; species Callospermophilus lateralis. The sequence goes on along the minus strand of NW_027516368.1, from coordinate 187,337 downwards.
TCCCACTGCACGGGGACTTGGGCCCAGGTGGCCAGGGATCAGGAGGCTGCTGCTCAGCTGCTTCGTCCAGCCATGTGGGCCACAGGCTCAGCCTCCCTGGAGCTGCTGCAGGCAGTGGCACTCCTGTGCTGGGGACAGGGGTGGAAGTGGCAGAGCCCGGCGTCTGCAGTGTGGACCTTTCTCAGCACCAGGATCTCCTAGGCCCTACGCACCCCTGGGTTTTGCTCACTGGGTGAGGACTGTGCCAGGCCCATACCAGACCAGTCCATGTGCACCTCATGGGAGCTGGTGGTCAGTGGGCTGGTCTGCCCTGCGCGGGTGGACCCAGAAAGCTGAAGATGGGGTCCTTGCCCTTCTCACCTGGGGAAAGGGTGCTCGCTATCTGTGTGCCTGTGGCCCCCACTCTGCATGGATAGGGGTGCTGTGGGCCCCCCGCATGCTCTGGACCCCTCCCCTCTCCCCCGATCACCAGCACCATGGCTGGGTGCTGTCCTGCACACCGTTCTGCAGGAGTTCCATCACACTGCCCATTCGCACCCCGCACAGGCCCCACACAAGCAGGGGCTTGGCCACTGAGGGAAGCCCCACCTGCTCTGAGATTGCTGAGCTGCCCCGTTGCATGTGGGGCTGCAGGACCCACTGGACCACACACCAGTCCGGCTCACACTGAGCGTTGCCGGCATCCTCTCACATTGTCCCTCACTGGAGAAAAGCCTTGGTTCTGACATGATCTGTGATCTGTGCATATGGAGCTCTGGGTTTGGCACCCTTCTTGCTCTGTCTTGAAGCATGCAGTCACCACCCCTGGGCCTCCCCATGGGCAGCTCGCCTCGGGCCTGGTGGCACAGGGAGATGCAGCTCCATTTTGTCCACACATTGAGTCTGTTTCCCAACATCATCCGGCAAACCCACGTCCTGCTGTCCCGTGAGGCTGTCACTGTGCATCGTGGTCACAAGGGTCTCTGCCCAGGCTCGATTCTGCCCCTTGGGCTGAATGCCTGCTTGTCTTTGCTGGGCCCCCAGCATCTGGAAGGGCTAGTTCCCCCTTCTGTCTGTTTTGACATTCACTTAGCTATACATGCCTTTTTCATCCATAAATTTTAGGGTGATCTGGTCTAGCTCCTAAAGAGTCTCCAGGTGTGGCTTTGAACAGGGTGTTGGGGGCTGCAGGTGAGGGACTGGTTTCTGGCTGGTATACGACCCCCCTCCCAAGAGCAGGTGCCTCTGTCCAGCAGGGGCCTCTTGGGTTTCGAAGCTTTTGGTAGACAACCTTCTAAAGTACCTTAATCCATAGCTTTTTTTGCTCTTAGGAATTCTGTTGTCTGCTAATTGGTTATTACTGGTGTTAAGCCACACGGTTTAAGTATTTTATCATTTAAAAAAATTGAGGTGAAATTTATCTAATCTAGAATTAACCAATCTGAAGTACATTTCAGGCATTTACTACTGTCATAGCCTGAGCAGCGCTGCCTCGTCTGCTTCCATAACAGTTTGTCACCCTAGGGAGACCCCTACCACCCAGCCCCTGGCAGCCCCTGGCAGTGTCTCTGCAGATCCAAGTCTTCAGGACATCTACAAACAAAATCACACTTCAGTGACTTGTTGAACCTTACTTTTTTTAATACTACTGATATTTTTATTGTGGGAAAATAAATGTAACAACATTTCCCAGCTTGACTTTTGGGGGGGGTGTGCTGGGGATTGAACACTGAGCTACACCGTCAGCCCTTTTTAAAAAGTTTTATTTTGAGACAGGGTCTCTAGGTAGCCCAGGCTGGCCTCCAGCTTGTGATCCTGCTGTCTTAGCCCCCTGAGTGGCTGGGATGATGGGTGTGTCCTCTGCCCCCACACATGGCTCCTCCCGCCCACTTCAAGGTGGACTGCTTACTGTAGCAAGCTGGTCACCTTGTCCAGCTACCTGTCTGCAGACTTGCTCCTCCTCCCAAGCCAAGACCGTGGCCATCAAGCACTGGCTCCCTCCCTACCTGGCACCCTTCCAGCCTGTGGCCCCGCTGGCCAGGCCTCAGCCTGCTGGAGGGTGCAGCTGACAGGTCCCTGGGGTCACCACTGGCTTTTCTGGGCTGGTCTTCTGCTCTGCGCTCCTGCTGACCTCTCTCCCTGATGCTTCCCCCGCGAGTCTTCAGTGTTTCTACACAGAGCCACCGTTTTCTGCACACAGTTTGACTCTCTGCTCTGCAGAGCCTGGCCTCTCCTGCGTTCCTCTCCTGGTTGTGGGCCGCCACCTCCAGGCCTGTGCTGAGCAACAGCCATGGCTGGGTGCCCCAGAGCTGGGCTGGTCCTCAAGAGAAATACGCAGTGTCTCATTCCGTGAGGTTTGCTGTGGCGTTTAGGGTTATAAACCTAATGATAGGAGTGAACTTCCCTTCCACCCCTGGTTTTCCAGCAAGTCTTTTTTTTTTTTTTTTTTTTTGGTACTGGGGATTGAACTCAGGGACACTCGACCACTGGGCCCCATCCCCAGTCCTAGTTTGTCTTTTATTTAAAGACAGGGTCTCACTGAGTTGCACAGCACCTCACTTTTGCTGAGGCTGGCTTTGAACCTGTAATCCTCCTGTCTCCATCTCCTCAGCTGCTGGGATGACGGGCGTGTACCATCGTGCCCAGCTAAGAAGTCTTTTTTTTTTTTTTAAAGTCATAAGTAGTTTTTGAAATTTATCAGCTTTTTCTGCATCAATTGCAGTAACCAGATCATTTGCTTTTACTCATCGATCCTTCCTTGCCTTCCTAGGACAGCCATGGGGACAGTCAGTGGTTTTTGATGTGCATTTGATAGGTTGCAGAGGGGAGCTGTAGCCAGACCATGTGCCCTTTCCTGCAGCAGGAGGGCACGGCAGGTGGGGTGGTCCCTCCCTGACATCAGGACATCATGAAGCCCTGGGAACTTGAGGGGCTGCTGAGGGGGCAGTCTTCAAAGTGACTGCTTTAGTCACTGTTTTGTGGTATGTGAGTTCTCACGACACCTAGAAACATCTGTGTCCTTCTCAGAAAGAGACCAGAGAGCAGAGAGGCCTATTGCAGGAAGCCATGACATGCAGTGGGGAACATATCTTGTCCTTACAGTGGGAAACATGGCAGGTATTTAAAGACCCATAGCACTAGGCCTTCTGGCACTCACCAGCCTTCCTGGGGAGTCACTCCTGGAAATACCCAGTGCCAAGAGAAGCAAGCATCAAGCCTGTGCAGTGAACCTTATTCCAGGGCTGAACCTGCGAGGTGCTGGGGAGCCTCTGCTACAGACCTGAGAGAAGAGAACCTGGAAGTAGTGCCGCAGCTCCCAGGGCCAGCCACAGCCCTCCGTAGGCCCGCTGAAGCTGCAGAGGGGCTGAGAAGGACCTGCAGCAGGCCAGGTGGTACCTGAGCTTTAACCTGGTTGGTTAGAAACAGTCACCTGGCTGGCACAGTGAGGGATGAGAGCCAGGCCTGGAGAGGTGGTGCCAGTAGGGTGACCTGTGTACTGAACAGGAAAAGGAGGATGGTGGTCTCAAGCAGGGCAGCAGCAGGGACCACAGCCCCAGGAAGGAAGAGGACATGTGGGCCAGTGAGGGAAGGGCTGGGGCAGGCAGTGCAGGGGGAGCCACAGCATGCCCAAGAGCCTCAGCTGCCCCACCCTGGGAGAAGTGAGCATTGGGGCCAGGAACCAGGGCCAGGAGAAGCCTTGGTGTCCAGGACAGGTCTGAGGTAGCAGGGCCAGTAGGCCAGGTCCGAGAAGGCTGGAGGGGGCCATGTGTGGAATTAGGGCCCCATCCCCAAGCAGGGGATCCTGTGCTGGGGGCAGAGGTGGAGGCTGCTCTCTAGACAGGCCTGACAGCTCTTTGGCATCCAGCTTTCCATCCTGCCACCTGGACGGCTTCTCTGCTTGCAGTGACTTTCAATGCCCACGAGATGGAAGGGCTGCTTCAACTGGAGACCCTTCAGCTGCAGAGAAGGTCCAGCCCCCAGGATGAACTTGCCCATGTTCACAGGGTGCATGACAGCAGGGGATATGGGTATGTATGTGTGCACAGTGTGTCCCACATGCCCCATCAAACTGCCCACCAACCTGTCCACCTACCTGCCCACCAACTTTCCCGAGTGGCAGTGACCAGGGCCAGGCCATAACCAGTAGAGCCCAAAGGTCCAAGACAGCCAGGTGGGGTGACCCTGCCCAAGGCATCCTCTGCCTGCAAGTGCAGAAGAGCACATTGTGAGGGGGACCCAGATGCAGGGCAACAGCTGTCCAGGGATAGAGGCCATCCATCCAGGCATCCGCATCCCTACAGCCTCAGAAGATGTGCCACCCACAGGCAGGCTGCGAGCTACCATCCCTGCCACGGAGGGACACACTGAGGTGTCAGTCTCCCTGCGGCCTCATTCTGTGCATTGATAGAAGCGCGTCCAGTGTCAGAGGCCCCGTGCTCTGCATGCAGGTAGTGCTGGGAGCATCCTCCCACAGTGCCACACCTTGTTCACTGTGGCTTAATGGCCAGGGGGTGTGATGTGATGTGGCCACCACAGGGGAGCAGGGCCAGTGATCACCTGTGTCTGACAGGTGGCCTTGGTGCTGGGCCCACGTCAGGCCAGGAGCAGCCCCTGGAGGCTGGGGGTTGCGCTCTTAGGACATGTACAGCTATGGGCTGACCAGCACTCCAGGGCAGCCAGCAGACTCTGCTGCCAGCTGGAGCTGTGAGGGCCCCAGCCCCTGGCCCCAGGGGTCCCTCGGCTTCCCGCCTGCCTTCGGTCTTCCCACGAGCCCCAGACTGACTTCAGGTGACTTGGGGAGCGGCTACAGGCTGCCATAAGTGCTGGCTTATTGGGAGCCAGCACTTCCTGCTGCTCTGGAGAGCCTCACAACTTCCACACAGTGGCGGCCTCCACTGGAAACAGGCCCGGGCCTGGAGCTGCTTCTGCATAGCCTTGGGAAGGACAGGGTCCCGTCCGTCTCCATGGTGCCGACCCCCCACCCCCAACTCAGTTAACTCCAGGCCCACCTCATAGCCCGTGCTTGCCATGGGCTCCCAGGCTGGAGGAGAGAGGCTGGACTAAGAATACACCTCCACAGCCCGGGCAGACCCCTGCCCTGGAGACAGAGAGAGTTCGGACGTGCCTGGGAAGTCTCTTTCCAGCCTTGGGTTCTGTGGTCAGGGCCTCTTCGGGAAGCACCTTGACCACTTCTGATCTTCACATCAGCAAGGCCTGAGAGAAGGGCTTCCAGGAGGCCCCAGGGACAGACATCCGACCCACAGCCCTGAGGGGCAGACATGCCTGCTGGGCCCACAGCATTCAGGGCTGTGAGTTCCCAGTGCTGCACCATGGGATGGCCAAAGGGCAGGAGCTGCAGGCCACTGGAGCTTCTGCCTGGCTGGCCAGGAGGCTGCCCCATCTCAGGCCTCATGGAGTACCGCCCTTGGCTTCCTGGGCGTCTTTCCCGACCAGGGCTGCTGGTGCTTGAGTGCTCCAGGGTCGCCCCTTAGAACAGAAACCAGGCTAGCAGGGGGCACCAACATCAGGCTCTGTGGGGGCTGGTTGGGGCCAGGCCAGCGGCCAGTGTTCCAGTGTCCTCTCCAGGGGCCTGAAGCCCCCAGCTCCCTTCCTGGGGCTGGCTGGCCCTGGCCGCGCTGCATCCTTGCCTGTTCTCCCTCCTTCCCACACTCACCAACCCCCGGGGGCCGTGGATGCTGCAGGTTGCTCTGAGCTACAGGGGCTGCGAGCAGCCGCCCACAGCCTTCGTCCCTGCAAGCCCTTATTTGCCAATAAATATTTATCCAGGGTGGGGCTTGGTGCTCAGGGTTAGGTACTAAACAGGTCTAAAGTCAGAGGATCCTATGACAGTGCCACAGAGACCTGGGTAGCTGAGCCATGGTGGAGGGGGGCAGGGGAGAAAGGCACCCCCTGGTCTCCCTCAGCAGCTTCTCCAACTCACTGAGGCTGGTGCCCCCAACGCTCAGGCACAAAGACTCCAGAGGCTGAGTGGACCCTCTGAGTAATGGCCAGCATGTGCAGAGCTGAATTCCCCACGGGAAGGACGGGCTTAGGGAAGCCCCACCAGCAGGTGGAGGATGCAGGAAGAGGGTCCTGGAGCAGCAGCCACGTCAGCGCCCCCCCCCCGACCCAGTTCACCTGGCGTCCTGTGCTGCTACCTGTGGCTGCATAGCGAGTGGCCTTATTGAGGGAGGCTGCAGCCATGAGGATGTGGTTGCCATGACCGACTGTCTCAGGGAGAGGGTCCTGGAACAGCAGCTATGTCAGCGCGCCCCCGTCCCCCGACCCAGTTCACCTGGCGTCCTGTGCTGCTACCTGTGGCTGCGTGGCGAGTGGCCTTATTGTGGCCATGAGGATGTGATTGCCATGACCGACTGTCTCAGGCGGAGGCTGCCTCCCCACTCTTCCAGGGGCCTTTGCTGGCTGCCCTGGGGCTGGCCCCCGGTGAACCTCAGAGAGAGAGGCCCCTGTCTTGAACGCTTACTGCCCATCCCTTTCCTGCTTGTCCTATGGGCCCCTGGTGGGTGTCGGGAGGGGACCAGTGGCCACCTTGGTCAAGTCCTGGCCCCTTGTTCTGTTTGCTCTGACCAGTCCTGGAAAACATTTGTTCTATGTATGGATCTGTCCATTTTTGCTGATGGTCTGGTGATTGGTTGGGTAATAGTGTACAGCCAGATCAGCATTTTGTTTCCACTTAAATCATAGAAACGCACAGTGCACAGTGCCCCACCGCAGGCTGGAGGGAAGTCTCCAAGGAGGGGCCCCCTCGCAGCCCGTGTCCCTGCCCAGGGCTCCTGGGCAGCAGCCTTGACATCCTCAACGGGTCTTCTCAGCATTCGACTTGATTTCCAAACGTCAACTCCAGTTTGCACTTACTTGGTTCCTGGCTTATTGCACTGAAGCAGGTCCACACAGAACACCTGGCGTGAACTCCTGCACCCCACGCTCACCTGGGGCAGATGAGGGCGACTCTGTGTGAGGGCCCCATCAGTTCACAGAGGACTCGGGAGGGGGACAGCCAGTGCCATCTGGGAAGAGCCCCCTCTACAATATCACTAACAGAACGGGGTCAGCACTGGAGCAGTGGGCTGGAGGGCATCATGGGGGCCCACACCCTGGGGCACCAGTGAGGTTGCAGGACCCCAGGAAACTGTGGTCTAGGGGGGAGGGCTAGTGGTGTGGGCCCTTCCTGGGTGGGGCTTCTGGGAAGGGAGCTGGTAGTGGGTTCAAGGTGGAATCCCGTCCTCATGCCACCACCCAGTGTAGTCCAGGGAAGAGGCTGCCTCAGGCTGTACCCTAGGGCACCCACTGGAAGGGGCCCAGGCTGCTGTCGGCCCGACATCCTTTTTTGGCCTATTCACCACCTGGGGCAGCGACCCACTTGGAGTAAGCAGCCTGGTCCTGCTACAGGCCTGCTGGAGAGGGGTGCCACCTGCAGGCCAGTTCAGGACCATCACCCCTGGAGACCCACATCTGCCCAGTGGCCCCAAAAGCTGACCCATGATCCTAAATCCCTGAAAGTCTCTAGCTTGGGTTCAAAGCCCAATGAGGCCCAAGAGGAGGGCTGGGCCGGCTGAGGCCCCATAACCCCCGCCAGATAAGGATGGAGGTGACAGGCAAGGCTCCTACCCCCACAGCGAGGGCAGCTGTGAGGTGGTCTTCACCCTACATGCGCCCCCCCATAAAGAAGGCTCCTGGCCAGGTCACCCTGCACCCAAGGCTTTGGGACTCCGGGGCTCCCCGGTTCCACTGCAGAGCAGATGTCATTTGGAGATGACCTGACCCTATTCTAGGCCTGCTGGCCCCACCAGAGGTGGACACAGTCCCCTGCAGCCTGCAGCCCAGGGACAGTGCCTGACCGGGAGGAGCAGGCAGTAAACACAGCACTTAAGGCTGCCTTCTAATGACAGGATCAAGGTGTGCAGTACTTGAACTGCCCCTCACAGCCTGTTTGGGAAGAGCTGAGCACTTCCACCTGCCCCTCCCTGGCAACTCAGGTTGTAGAGAGGGCAAGTGTCCCTGTGCCCTGGGGGGCACTGAGCCCTTCCAGAGCTTCTGCCCAGCTGGGTGGGCCCTGAGGCCCCAGGAGGTAGGGACCGTGTCCTGGAGCCAAGGAGCAGGGGCTGCTGGGAGGAACAACCCTCTGGGAGTGAAGTTCAGATAATTGTGCCCCTGTCTGTGCGGAAGCTGGCAGGCCTGAGCACACCCGCCCCTGGGGCCACCCACACAGGTGAGCGGTGGAGCTCTGCAGCCCCCTCCAGGAGCCCTGGAGCCAGGCAGTGGTGGCCCCTGGTGATGGGATGGCCCTGGAGCTCTCAGGAGCTCTCTCTCTAGGGCAGGGTCTCATAAACTGTCCAGACTGCCTCATGGCAGGAAAAGGACAGAAGTCAAAGCCCAAGGAGGTCAAGCCCAGTCCCAGTAACAGCCTCAGGGACCTCAAGAGGCGTCCGGGAGTTTGGGCCTCAGCTGCCCCGGGGTGGCGTCCTGCCACAGGACACCGCTGAGGCTCCTATGGGCTTATACCCCCTCATCACCTGTGTGCCTCAGGTCCCCACCCCACAACTATCCGTGCTCAGGAGGGTCTCCCTCTGCTGCCCCACCATGACCCTGAAGTGGCACCCCCTTTCTCCACAGAAAAGCCCTCTTCACCATGGCTGATTTAGGACTGTCAGCAAGAGAGTCCACTGTAGATAAACTTCCTATTATCGTGTCGCCCTGCTTACTGGGCCACTGGCCGAGAAGACATCAGCACTCCAGGTGCTGGACACCCCTCACTAGGTTTTCACAAACGTATCCAGTATAGTACTTTGTAGAAATGTGCAAACCAGGCCTCTGGCCTTGAGCTGGGCTTCACAGGGATGTCTACATTTTTAAGATAAGTGACAAATGGGCTCCATGGTGACAGCTGGTGGGGGAGGAGAGAGGGGGGAGAAGCAGCTCCCGCCTTCTCAGGTGTGGTCCTTGAAGGGTTAACGTGCCCAGAACAGTGAGAGAAAAAGCTGCTTTTATGTGAACTTTTGCAGACTGTGAACTTCTGAGCCCCTCCCCTTACCTGCTGGGTCTAAAACTCTGAAACTCCCTGAACTCGGGGTTCAGGGGATTGATTGATCACAGCAAAGGCTGTACCCTCTGAACCTGGCTGCAGCCAAATAAAACTGTTTCCTGCTATCTTCGGTGCCCTGCCTCGTTTGTCCCTATAATCACCCCACAGCTGTCTTCGCCACCTCTCCCCCACTTCAAGGCTGCTCATCAGTGACTGGTCCCTTCACCGCTATGCTATTCCCATGGCAGCTGCACCGGCCAGAGTGCTGTGATGGCTTCCAGCTTGGGCTGCCACAGAGCTGCTGTGAGCAGTCTGTGGGCTTGGTGTGAAGAAAGCCTTCATTCCTCAGGAATAAGTGCCAGGGAGTTTGGCCACTGGTTCTGTGGTCAGCGTGTGTTCGGAGAAGCAGCTGCACCAGTTCACACCCAGAGAGGCACGAGCGACCTGCTTCTCTGGTCCAGCTTGGTGGGCCCCTGGGTCTGGGTCTGGCTGCCCTGACTGCAGCTGGCCAGGTCTCATGCCTCCCAGTGTGCCCAGCACTTGCACCTCTGCTGAGATGCCGTGGCCAATGGTTCCAGTGGTGACAAGGGCAGTGGTGGGCACACTGCCTCAGATAAAATACCCTGGCATGGGCATGGTCTGCACCTGTCCCCATGCCCTGGCAGGGCCCACTTGGCTTTACTGGCACAACTCACGAATAACAACCACAGCCATTGCACTGTTAACTTCCTGCCTGGTTCTAGAAAGGTAGAGCGATGTGCACAGGAAACATGGAAGGCAGAATAGAACTCAAAAGTTGGACATGAGTTTGCTATGGCCTGGCTACCCAAAGAGACCTCAGGGCACCCCCAGACCTGTGCCTGCCAGCAGGGGCCTGCCCTCCTCCCTGACAAGCCACTTGGCCCTGGCCTCCAGGCTACTGCTCTGCACTGTGACAGTGACGCTGTCTGAGCACTGACTGAGGACACGTGGACAGGAAGTGGGCACACGGCCAGCTCTCCTGCCCAGGCAAGAGGCTCTCCTGAACTAACCGCAGCAGCAGTGTCACACAGGACTTGTAATAAAGAGAAGGCTGAAGGAAGGACACAGGATGCAGACACGGGGACATTACGAGTCATTCAAGAGGCCCAGCATCTGAGCCACAGCAAGGTGACCTCAGAAAGTGACAGACACAGTCCCAGAATGGTAGATAGAACAGGCACCCAGCCAGGCAGATGACCACAGAGAAGCTTCTGAGTGGGGTGGCGTGTGAAGGGCTTCAGCAGGGAGATGAAGGCCATGCACAGGGCCTGGGTACCCAGAAGGGTCTTCCCAGCCTGATTCTATAGCCCTCCCCACCTGGAGAGGAGGCACAGAGGCTTCAGGTAGTATCTCTGGTGGGCTGGCACCCCTTTCTCTAGAGACTGCTGGGGGTCACCAAGCTGCTCAGTCTGGTCATGCACCCTCCAGAGTGGGGGGAGGCCACAGAACTGGCCAGGGGACACACAGCTGTACTGGAGGACAACTAAAGCCCCCAGCCTGGAGGGGCATTAAGCAGAGGACACCCAGAGGGTGCGAAGGGTGCATGTGCACCCAAGACCAAGTGCAGGTGTCGGGAGGCAGCACACGAGCTCCATCTGCAGGGACCGAGTGTGGACCCTGGACTTTGTCACGAGCATGTCTCGTGCTTCTAATAGTACATCCTGGTGCACTTGGCATCTTGGCAGGGGCCTGAGAACAGGCAAGTCTAACACAGTCACACACAGCAGTAAACCAAGACTTAATAGCTAAGTTGGAGACTCTAAAAGAGCCAGTGTGGCCATGGTGTTCCAGGAAATGGAGGTGACCGTTACCCTACCACAAGATGCTTCCCCCAGGGAGCCAGCCTGTGGCTGGGAGGTAATAATAAATGTGTTCTGCTTCTGGCCAAGAAGGGGGTCACGGGGACCAGGGCTGCCCTCCTGCCTCAACAGCTGAACCCAGACTAGAGGCAGAGCCACTGCCCTCGAGTATCTGCACAGCTGCTGCAAAATCCCCAGGACAGCCCTCCCGCCACCCACTCACTACCACCAGGGCACAGCAAGGCCCCAGGTGCCATGCAGCTGAGGGCCCTGAGACCAATGGGGCCACAGTTCACAGGACAGAGCAGCAGAGAGGAGAGTGGCACAGAGGGCCCCAGGTTGGCAGGGTCCTCCAGAGCACAGCACAGCACAGAGCCCCGGGTATGTGCAGACACCCCACGAGGTAGGGAAGAGAGCAGGCCTGGGGCTCTTTCCTGCTAGAAGGTACCATCCCCATGCACAGATGGGAAAGTTCCAGAATTTGCAGGAATTGGTAGAAAATGCAGAAGGGCTTTGCCTTGGTGGTTGGGGATAGCCAACCCTAGAAAGCCTGCTTCAGAACACCTATAAAGTGTTCAAGACACCCAGGATGCTCGGCAGTCTCCACTCCCCTTCAGTGTGCCTTAGAACGGCGCTCACACAGCACCAGGGTGGAGGTCACAGTGTCTGACAGCCAGCAGGAAGTGGCCAGAGCTCAATAACACCCAGATGCCTGCTCTAAAGAGACGGGACCTGTGGTCAGGAACCTCCCCACAAGGGGACCTGAGGTCTGCCGAACGTTTAAGGAAAGGACGGCACCAACATCAAGACACCAATTCTCTACCAACTCATGTAGAAAGTCCAAGAGGAGAACAGAATGCCCAACTCATTCCCCAAAGGCATCATCGCCCTAGCAACAAAGTAGACAAGTACATCATGAGAAAGGAAAATCAGAAAAATCTGTCTTGAACATAGATACTAAAATTCTTTTTCTCTTTTCTTTCTTTCTTTCTTTTTTTTTAAGTACTGAAGATTGAATCCAGAAGTACTCCACCTCTGAGCTATAAACCTGCTCTTTTTAAATTCTGAGACTGGGTCTCACCAAGCTGCCCAGGCTGGTCTTGAATTGGCCATCCTCCTGCCTCAGCCTCTTGAGGTACTGGGATTACAGGCATGTGCCACTGTACCTGGCTGGATACAAAATTCTTAACAAAATAATTATTATTTGGAGTTTCTGAAAAGTGTATAGAGCAATACATAAAAAGGAAAACACATCCTGGGGCTCTCCCCAGGAATGTGATATTAGCTTCACATTAGAAAATTCAACAAATTCACCAGAAAAACAAATGGGAAAAGAAAAAACCATGTTATTTTAACAGATGGGGAGGAGTATTTTACAAAATCCAACCTCTTTATTGAATACAAAAACAAAACTCTCAGCCAAAGGATCAGGGCTCCATTTGGATGTATGGGGCATGAGGCACCAACTAGGTGTCCCAGTAGAGGCTGCAGGGGCGCTGGGTATTGGCGACATCAAGACAGAAGGTAGAGCTGATTTTATGTCCACCTGGACTTGCCAATGTTCACCTAGCCTGCCAAATGTCCTGATGTAGCCCTCCCACCCAGACATACACCCTCTGCAAGAACTCATCCAGTGCTGTTGGGGGTTGAACCCAGGGGTGCTCTACCCTGAGGTTGATATTTTCTCTCATAAGTGGAGGCTAGAGCAAAATCGGGAAAGAAGCAGGGGATTAGAAATCATAAAGGGAAGATCAATGGAGTAGAAGACAGAGAGGGGGGAGGAGGGAGGGGAAAGGGGAGGGGCCATGGCATGGTGTTAACAAAACCATATAAATTACACATACAAATACACCACAGAAAATTTCATCTTTATGCATATATAGAAAGCATCAATCAATTATGAATAATCAAAAGGACAGAAGGAAGAATTGGGGGGGGGACTGGGGCTGAGAAAAAGAAACCCACAACCATGAAATGCGGCTTCAGTGTCCACTGGTCTTCAGAAAACAGGACAGGTGCAGGGCCCAAAGAAAGTCCTGCAGACAGCAAAAGCCCTGTCGCATAGTCTGGTTCCCAGGGGCAGGTATGGGTGGAACTCTCCCCACAGTCCATCAATGCCATTGCCCCCAGCAGTCCCTCTTGACCAGATGGTGCACATGAGCCACCCTGTTCCGAACAGATTTCACTGTCACCATCACAGCTGCACTGTTCCGAAACCCACAGTGCTCAGGGAATCCTGTGGTTCCAGCACACTCACCTAAGCACTGGTGGCCAGAAGCACTTATAGCCATTTCCAGGATGATACTTAGAGACAGATGACGTCAACTACTGCCATGCAGGCCCTGAGGAACACCCTGGGAGTCTAAAGAGGACACCAACATGATTTCCCTCTGGTGCCTGATACTCCTCCTTAGAAAACATGCTATCACTGTACAACTGGAGCTCTTTTTCCACAGAAATCTCTAGACGTTTAAACTTGGGACAAATGTACTGAGGTGGCCTCCACAAAGGGGACAGCCAACCTCAGGGCTAAGGCTGGACAGCCACTGGGCAGAGGTTGGCTTGGAAAGAGGCTGCCAGGTTGAGAGAGTTGGGAGGGGCAGGCACCAACCTCCTGTGCCCCTGAGCCCCAACTGCCTGCAACACCCATCTCTCCACCCCTGGGTCAGGAAAGAGGGCCTGATGGGTAGGCCCTCCTGGGTTTCCCAGGGGCAGAGATCCAAGCATCTAATTAGCATACACATAAATGATCTTTTCAGGGAGAGCCTTTACAAATATTGGCCAAAAATAAACCTGGGGGCCGCACACACCTTCTTTCTGGAGCAGCTCTGAGGCAGAGTCCGGGACCACACAGCAGAACTCCTATCCTATTGGGAGGCCAGCCCAGGATGCCAGACAGTCCTGCCACCCGAGGACTCTGGTGGACAGGGCTGGCCATGGGAAGCACCACTACGCCCCCATGCCTGAGTCTCCAGAACCATTGGGATGAGGTGGAGTACAGGGAAGTGAATACAAGCGAAGTGACAATTCTGACCCTCTGGACCGGCTCCACCAGCTCGGACACCATTTATTCATGCCAGACAGGAGTGCGGGAGAGCGTTGGAGGGCTGGGTCCTTCTGGTCCAGGCCAAGGTCCCCAACCTCTCTAGGGCAAGCACATGCTCGCGCGCGGCAGCTCCACGCCTGGGCGTGGCCGGCCAGCCCACCCAGGCCCGCGTCCATCTGCATCCTCCTTGGACACCCTCCCGGCCTTCGTGGCCTTTCCTGGCACTGCCCGCGGAGGCAACCACCCCCCCCCCCCCCCCCGGGGGGCCGGAGCGCGCTGGACCGCAGCGGCCAAGCCGCCGACGTCTCCACCGTGGCGGGGGTGGGCGACAAAGTGGCCAGGAGCAGACTTCGCGGCAGGGTTCAAGCAAGGCCTGCACGCAGGGCCCTTGCACGCCCGGGAGCTCGGCTTGGTGACCCGCCGGAGCCAGGAAAATATCCTAAGAATGTAGTGCCTCTACTGGCCGCCTTGGGGTCACGATTTCGAGGGTGCGTCCTTCAGGGGCCGGAGAGCGGGTGGACCCACGAGGCGACTGCAGGAGGCGTCGGCCTCCCGGAGCACCTCTCCTAGCAACACCCACGACAGCCGCCTCGCGAGGGATCCTAGGGAATGTAGTTCTTCTTTGCCCGCTTGGGACCCAGTCATCCGGACTACATTTCCCATAGCACTCCGCGCGTATTTCCCTAAGTCTCGCGAGAATTCTGGCCGGATCCACCCGGCAAGCGGGTTCTTGCGTGGGCCGCCGGGAGTTGTAGTCTTCTTCCAGAAGCCGCACCCGCCTGCGCCGGGGAGGGGGCGGAGGAGAGACTACAAGTCCCAGGTGTCGCGGCGTCGCTGTCCGCAGGGCGCGGGGTACGAAAGAGGAACCCGGGGGCGCGGGGTGAGTGAAGGGCTGGGGCGGGAGGGGGCCGCAGGCCGGACAAAGACCTGGAGGTAGAGGTTGTTGCAGGACGCCTGAGGCCCAGAGGACTCCCCCAGTGTCCGGCAGTCCGCCGCCGCCTCGCCCAGGAGCCGGGAGGAAGTGCGGTGGGCGCGCAGATGGACGCAGGGCCAGAGGGCTGCGAGGAGGCGCCCTGGAGCCGGCAGGGCGCGGGCTCGGAGGAGGCGGGGGCGGCCCTGGGTCCCGGGGCTGCCCAGTAGTGCGGTCAGCGACTGGGGTCTCCAGCTCTGTTGGTCCACTACGCCGAAGCGGCGTTCAGCGTGCAGCTTGGGCCGGGTATGGACGCGTTTCTTACTGCACGTCGGCAAATGCCCCCGCACCTCTTGGCTGAATTCTGAGCTGCAGAGCCCTGCAGATGTGAAGGTGTCAGACTTGTCCTTTTTGTTGTCGTTTGTCTTAGTGTTGTATACCGGGAAGGCAGAAGTGAGAGGGGCTTCTTCGCGTTTTTTTGTTTGTGTTGTTGGTTTTTGTGGTGCTGGGTATCGAACCCTGGGCCTCACACGTGCTAGGCCGTGGGAGCTCTGCTGAGCCCTACCGCTCCCCCCACGGTTTTTTCTCTGGTGAAAACCTGGCAGACAGTGTTTGCTTGAAGGCCCAGCCTGGGCGGTCAAGGCTGGGAAGGAAGTTTCACAGCGCACCTCATTGTCCTGTTTTATTTCTTGCTAAGAGCTACTGACCAATAGTTTGTGTTGGGCCAGGATTAATGGCTATTTTATTTTTAGTAGCTCGTAGAAGGAAACGAGATCTGGATTTTATTTTCCTGACACATCCTGCTCCCAATATTCTTCCCAAAAGCCAAGTAAGCAAACATCTTGACAGGTAGTCACCTGAGCTATCTGGTCCATAGGTAGCATCCCTGTGTGCCAAAGGCACCTCCAGCCCCCCACCTGATTGTTCTCCCTGTTAACTTGGGTTTATCAGGTAGCTTGTTTAAAGAACAACCTCTTGCCACCGTATCACTGAGGTTTTGGCACCCTTAGTGTGGAGACACCCTGGATAGGCCCCAGGTCCAGCCCTGCTCTGGTGGCAGCAACACCAGAGGTCTAGAATTCTTTTTTTACAGTCCATCAGATGGCTGACAGCGCTTGTTCTCTGTCAAAGCACAAGATGGAATTTTAGATCAGGAGGGTTCCGAGCTTTCTGTTCTCTAGGGTCCTCTCCATCTCCCTGATCAGCAGATGGAGTGACTCACTAGAGTTGCAGGACCCAGAGAAGGGTCCCGTCATTCTCTGTCCTGGCTGACCTTAGAGGACAAGGGTCAAAATATTGGCTGCTTTTTCCTTGGCCCTTTTACTTCCTTGACTTTGGTCTCCAAGTTTTTGGTTTTGAAACACCCAGCAAGCCTGTTTCACCAGTCAGATGGCCAAAGTTGTGACTTAGTCCTGAGTTCAGTTTCCTTTTTCTCAAAGTGGACCATGATGGAGCAACCAGTACTGTCCCCTAACTCTCCTGTAGTTGGCTGTCAACAAGTTCACCAGCACCATGAATCCTCATCATGGGAATGGGGTTCCTTGGAGAGCCAGGCCTGCCCAAGAAAGCTGGAGCAGGGGCTACTCTCGGGTCCTATCTGGGTTGCTAAGTTTGTTGTTGAAAGCTTGATCTTGAGATTTTCAAAGTAGAAAATGAACTGCATTTAGTTAATTGTTGAAGTGTAATTTATGTCCAGTGAGGGACACAGGTCTTGTATCCAGTTCCATGAGTTCTGATATACACATCCACCCACTTACTCCATGCTCCTGTCAGATGTAGAACCTGCCTGTCATCCCTTGAGGTTGCCTTTCAAGCCTTTCAGGACCCTGTCTCAGCAAGTGTTTGTGACCTGACCACTTTCTGTAGTGTCATGGAGTCCCATCCCACCTACAGCTGTGCCACCCACCACTCAGCCATATGGGTGTATTTCTGGTGTGGCTAAAGAAGTTATGTGCAATTTTGGACCGTTTTTGTGGGCATGTGTTTTTCTTTCTCTTGGGAAGACAAGCAGGAGTGCCACCGCCATGGCCAGGTGTGCAGTTCCTCGGCTCTGCATCCCCACCATCCACGTGCCTGGTGTCCGTCATTCATCTCCCATGGTGTGATGGTGGCATGCACTTTTCTTCTGTGTATTATGTGCTCAGATGTCTGTTCTGAAGTGTCTCATAAGGCTTCATCATGTTTTTTATTACTGAGTTATGACAGTCTCTTCTGTATTCTATAAACAGGGCTTTTGTTAGGTAGTATTTGTCTTGCAAATATTAACACCCCACACTCTTTTTTTTTTTTCTTTTTGGCTACAGGGGATTGAACCCAGAGGCTCTTTACCACTGAGCTATGTTCCAATCATTTTTAAGATTTTGAGGGGCTTCACTAAATTGCCTTGGCCTCCAGAGTCCCATTCTTTGAACTGCCTATTCATGTTATCAATAGTGTAATTTACATTTTTTTAAATTTTGGAACAGATTTAGACTCTTATTTTGGAACAGATGCACTTGCCCCGAGATAGCGGCTCACCTGACCTTGTTCGAACTTGCCCTGAGATAACCACGGGCTCACCTGACCTTGTTCGAACTTGCCCTGAGATAACCACGGGCTCACCTGACCTTGGTGCCCTTCACTGTGCATGTCCCCAGCTTTGCCCCTCCAGGGCCCTATGCAGGACCCCATATTGTGTTTGGCTGCTGTGTCTTCCCCAGGCTGTGGCTGTGTCTCACTCTCTGGTGAATTCTTAGGATCTGAAGAGGCTTGGTGGGGTGTTTGTAGAACATCCTGTTTGGGTTCCTCAGGTGGACTGACATGAGGGACTGTCACGTCACTCATGGCAGACTGAAGGAGCACCAGGGGTGATCAGGTGAGGTGCTGATCCCATCACACCCCTTTAGGGCATCTCTGACGTCCACAGACTACCCCTGGCCTGGTTGAGATGGTGTTTTTAGGTGTCTCTGCTGCAGAGTTGCTCCTTTCCCCTGTCCCTGCTGTCTTACAGTGAGTCTCTGTCCAGCCCATGCTGGGGATGCTATCTAGGATTCCTCTGTAAAGAGTGTCTCTTTCGTTTTGTGTTTGGCCATCAGTCATGCACTGTCGCCAGCATGGACACGCCCTGCACTGGCCATGGTTCATGCACTGTTGCCAGCATGGACTTGCCCTGTACTGGCCATGGTTCATGCACTGAGGCCAGTGTGGACGTGCCCTCCACTGTCTGTGGTTCATGCACTGTCACCAGCGTGGACGTGCCCTGCACTGGCTGTGGTTCATGCACCGAGGCCAGTGTGGTTGTGCCCTGCGCTGGCTGTGGTTCATGCACTGTTGCCAGCATGGACGCACCCTCCACTGTCTGGTTCATGCACTGTGGCCAGTGTGGACGCGCCCTCCACTGACTGTGGTTCATGCACTGTCACCAGTGTGGACGCGCCCTCCACTGACTGTGGTTCATGCACTGTGGCCAGTGTGGACGCGCCCTCCACTGACTGTGGTTCATGCACTGTCACCAGTGTGGACGTGCCCTCCACTGTCTGGTTCATGCACTGTCGCCAGTGTGGACGTGCCCTGCGCTGGCTGTGGTTCATGCACTGTCGCCAGTGTGGACGTGCCCTGCGCTGGCTGTGGTTCATGCACTGTCGCCAGTGTGGACGTGCCCTGCACTGGCTGTGGTTCATGCACTGTCGCCAGTGTGGACGTGCCCTGCGCTGGCTGTGGTTCATGCACTGTCGCCAGTGTGGACGTGCCCTGCGCTGGCTGTGGTTCATGCACTGTCGCCAGTGTGGACGTGCCCTGCGCTGGCTGTGGTTCATGCACTGTCGCCAGTGTGGACGTGCCCTGCGCTGGCTGTGGTTCATGCACTGTCGCCAGTGTGGACGTGCCCTGCGCTGGCTGTGGTTCATGCACTGTCGCCAGTGTGGACGTGCCCTGCGCTGGCTGTGGTTCATGCACTGTCGCCAGTGTGGACGTGCCCTGCGCTGGCTGTGGTTCATGCACTGTCGCCAGCGTGGACGTGCCCTGCACTGGCCATGGTTCAAGTATTGTCACCAGTGTGGCACTGTGCACTGGCTGTGGTTTGGGGCTCGGCCGTATATTTCTGCTTGTGTAGTCTCAGCTTTGTTGTTGGGGCACTTTCATCTGGCTACTGTCTTTTTTGATTTTTGAGCACTTTCTTTCTCATGCTATAAGGTACTTTGGGCTCATACTCCTATGTTTCCTGCCCTAGACCCAGAATCAGCCACTTCTCCAGGGAGCTCTCATTCCTAAGATTGGAGGGTGGTCTTAGAAACTAGAATCTAGGGGGCTGGGGATATAGCTCAGTTGGCAAAATGCTTGCCTCACATGCACAAGGCCTTGGGTTCAATCCCCAGCACCGAGAGAGAGAGAGAGAGAGAGAGAGAGAGAGAGAGAGAGAGGGGGGGGGGGGGAGGGGGAGAGAGAGGAGGGGTGGGAGGGAGGGAGAGGGAGAGGGAGAGGGAGAGGGAGAGAGAGATGGAGGGAGGGAGGGAGGGGTAGATATGAGAATCAAGGCCCAGGTACTACTTTTGCTTCTAGGACCTCAGTGGACAGACTTGCTGATACATCTGATTACACAATCAGATCTATGTGTCTGTAATCTCTAACCTGGAACATGCTATTAGGCTGTTGCCACTCTGGGTAAGACCCTGTTGCCCACCATCTGCAGCCCATTTCCTTCTTTATTCAGCCCCAGTGTGCATGCAGAGCACCCTCAGAATTGTTCCTCATATCCCTTTGGCTCGTTAGAAATAAAGTTATCAAGTAGAGCACAGAGTTCTGTGAGTTACAGTGGAGTTTTTTGTTTTGTTCTGTTTTGTAAATTCCTTAGGATCATATGTAAACAATTGTATCATCTGTATTGAGACAGTTTTACTTTTTCCTTTCTAAACCTTTTTTTTTTGTACCAGGGGTTGACCCTGAGGGGTCCTTAACCATTGAGCCACATCCCCAGCCTGTTTTTGTTTTTTATTTTGAGACAGGGCCTCACTAAGTTGCTGAGTCTTTCTAATGTTTATGGCTTTTCTTTTCTTTTCTTTTCTTTCTTTCTTTCTTTTTTTTTTTCTTACTACATAGGCTAAAACCATAGAACAGTGATAAATTAAATAATGTAATGACCATACTAAAAAGGAGAAAAAACACATGATCACTCCAGTAAATGTTGAAAAAGCATTTAATAACATTTAAACCCCTTTCATGATGAAGGAAAAACCTCTTAGCAAACTAGGAGGAGAAGGGAGCTTTGTCTGTGTGGTAAAAGGCATCAGTGGAAAACCTACACTAGATGTTGTACTTAGCAGTGAAAAACATGAAGTACTTCTTCCCTAAAATCAAGCAGCTGGCATTGCGCCTGGAGCCCTTACCTTGGTAGTAAGGTCAGAAGTAAAAACCAAGTTGGTTTCATCAGATCATAGAGGACAAGTAAAACTGCATTTGCAAGTGATGTGGTTATGAAGAGATCCTAAGAAATATTTTTTTAAAAAGCTGAGTATATTAAGTAAAATCACAAAGATCTTGGAAATAAAAGTTTATATGCAGAAATTAACTGTTCTGTTACGTATTAACAGCAAACTATTAGAAAATGAAATCAGAAATTCTTTTCTGTTTATAATCATACCAAGAAATAAAGTATTTAGTAGTAAGTCTAACTAAAGATATGCAAAACCTCTTCACTGAGAACACGGAGCACTGGCTGTGGGAAACTGAAGTGACCTAGCATGGGGGAGAGCACTTAAATGGAAGACTTGACATTGTTGGAAGACCAGTCCTCCCTGCAGAACTCATGCAAGCCTTTTCTGTGAACTGACAAGCTGATTCTCAAATGTGGATATGCATGTGACCTAGAACTGCCCACACTGTTGTCAGAAGCAGGTTCTTGTGGCCTGACCTCTAGCTGTGTATACACAGCTTCAGCAAATGGAGTATCCTGTAGCTGAGGTGGCTGTGGAGTGATGCCTAAGAGGAGAGCAGTTGCCCAGAGACAAGTACAGCAAGGCTGGGAAGGTGGTTAGAACAGGTTTACTGCAAGGCCAGGGAAAGACTGAGGGGCACCCTAGACAGGGGTGGGCAGTGGTGAGGGAGAGGAGGCCCAGCCTCCCTGGGTGGAGTGCCACTTAGCCACTGAAAGGCACAGATGTGCAGATCAACAAGGCACTTCCAGAGGCCCTGTGCCATGTGACATAGCCAGACACAAAGCTAAGTGATCTCTTTGTAAGAAATTCTAGAATACAGCTCAGTGCAGTGGCATATGCCTTTAATCTCAGAGGCTTGGGACACTGAGGCAGAAGGACTGCAAGTTCAAAGCCAGCCTCAGCCACTTAGCCAGGCAGTAAGCAATTCAGTAAGATCCTGTCTCTAAATAAAATACAAAAAAGGGCTAGGGATGTGGTTCAGTGGTTAAGCACCCCTGAGTTAAATCCCTCGGACCAAAAAAACAAAAGAAATTCTAGAAAGCAGATTTGTGGTGATAGCCACTCAGTGGGTGCCCAGGCCGGGGTTTGCAGGAGGAAGGGTTGCAGAGGGCTGTACTGCAGATGCCCTGATGATGTGCGCTCACAGATATGTGGTGTGCATAGCTTTCCAGAACCCCCAGGTTGTGTGTTGTAAGTGGACGAAGTCTGTTGTGTGCTAATTGAACCTCAATAAAGCTGACTAAGCAGTGCCAGTGTGACTGGAGTCTTGGACTTTTGGTTCCTTTTGTGACTTGACCTGGCCCTGGTTACCTTTCCCAGAAAGTGAGAAGGGACCCTGACACCAGTTTTCCCCAGGGCATGGGGAGATCTACTGAGCACATGTTAAATGGACAAAAAGAAAGGGTGAGACTTGACCACACCCTGTAGGTGAGGGGCACCATCTAAGAGGACTAGCTGTGAAGGAGGATTTCAGGAAGTGTGCACTTTTAGTGGGGTGGATCGCTGGCACTCTTCCAGAAAAGGCAAGCGCTGCTGTAGGCAGGAGGGCACTGGACCTCACATCATAAAAAACTATCCTGCAGGACTGGACACTGTCTGAACCATACCATGTGGTTACTTTGTCAACAGACCTGGATGAATCTGGCATGAAGCAAATTACAGGACAGATATGGGCCCCTCCCTGTCAAGGGACCAGAGCTTGTGCCCTCAGTCTTTGCCTTCCTGGCTGTGTGGACCCCATAGTCCTCTCCCCCGGATCCCCAAGGGGGAACTTGCCCACTGCCCCAGGCCAGTCAGAGAGCACCGTTCCTTATTCCCCAGCCTCAGACTGGAGCATCTCTGCATTCTTCCTGAGGACCTGCCTGGAAAGGAAGTGGGGACTGCTGCTGTGGAAGAGTGTCCTTGGTGCCAGAGTGTCCTACAGTGTGCCGCTTCCACCCCGCAGCTGTGTTTAAGTGCAGAGTTTCCTGGAGGTAACTAACACGAAAATATGTATCCAGCAGTGTCTGTGACGTTACCCCATGAGAATCACCCTGTGAGTTAAGTGAAATTTGTTGAAAGTAATACAAATGGGGGGCTGGGGCTGTAGCCCAGTGGTAGAGCGCCTGCCTTGCACATGTGAGGCACTGGGTTCCATCCTCAGCACTGCATAAAAATAAATAAAGATTATGTCCATTTACAACTAAAAAAAAAAAGTAGTACAAATGATATCACTTCAAGGTTGTGTGGTGGGTGCTGCTAATGCTCTCTCTTACGTTACAAATGTGAAGTGAAGCCAGGCCTGCTGACCTGGGATACCAGCAACTGGGGAGGCTGAGGCAGGGGGGATCCCAAGTTCCAGGCCAGCCTCAGCAACTAAATGAGACCCTGTCTCAAAAAAAAAAAAAAAAAAAAAAAAGGACTGGGGATACAGCCCAGTGGTAAAGCACCCAAGTTCAGTCCCCAGTACCAAAAAACAAACATGGTGTGACTACTAAGCCCCATGATGGTCAGGTGACAGGAGTTAGGGTGAAGAAGTCTCCTTGCAATGTGTTTGCTCCCTGAATCCCTCCGCCCAGGACTAGAACTTTTTGGACTCTAGCATTATTCTGGACCCATGTCTGCCTGCCCTAGGGACCTAGCCACCCACGGGGAAAAAGTCTGGGTGACAATGCCCAAGACTCCAACAGAACCTTGAGAGGTGTCATCTGGTCTTGGGAGACCAGAGATGCAGTGACCTCGTTTGCAAACGCCAACCCAATGAACCTGTTGGAGAGAGATCAGGATGCCCCTCTGACCAACTCTGGACTCACCTTGCTGGGAAAGTGGTCTTCACAGTGACCAACAGCAGGCCTCACCTAATGGTCTTGATTCACAGGCCTTGGACCCTGGGCCTGCAGAGCTCAACGGTCAGGCCCATGAATTCCACGCCCTCTGGCCAGGCTTTCTACTGAGCACCTGGGTGAGGAGCTGATGTCTGCAGCTCTTATCCTGGAGGGGCAGGTAAGTGTGCCCTGGACCGCACCCACAGACCTCACAAGGCAGGGACCTGTGCGCATGCAGTCCAGCAGAGCAGAGGAGGGAGAGGGCAGGGAGGACAGGAGGAAAAGGGGGATAAGCAACTGGAGACGAATTCCGTGCGTCTAGGAGTTGGTTGATATAAACCCAACTACCATGTGTAACCTTAAAGCTCCACTAAAAGAACAAGTGAATGACTAAGAATGGCAGGCGGTAGATGGCAGGGGCTGTCAGTGGATGGGTGGATGGGTGGATGGGTGGATGGGTGGGTGGAAGCCCAGCAGCTGGCAGGAGCCATTGAGAAAGCCAGAGGCCACGAGTTCACTGACTACAGGGCACAGCAGGACAGAGGCAAGTGCTGGTAGGGAGGAGCAGCAGGCCCCGACATGGCAGGCCTCTGCCCCCTCCCAACAGGACTCCTGTCAGGGCCTTGCTGTCGTCCACTGAACATGAGCCTCCAAGTAAGTGCAGGCAGGGAGGCTCTTCTGCAGACCCTGTGTCCCTCCAGATGTCCTTGGGCTTGCCTCCCGCTCCCCAACCCCACTGAGACCTCCTTCCAGGCTGCTCCCCACCTCTGGCCCCAGGTCCTGCTCTTCCTCAGGAGTCCATGCTTGTCTCCCACCTCCGGGGCCTGGCCATGGTGCTTGGCTCCTCATGTGGGGTCCCACTGAGTCCACCTGCCATTCACCTCCAGCCCTAGCCCTGCATGGAGCTGCAAGCTCATAGACACCTCAGCATCTCCATTTGTAAAGAGAGCAGCATCTTTCGCAATATTTGCAGGATTTGTCTCCCGTTCTCCATCTTCCCTCTCAGCAAAGCAAGCCACTGTGCACCCACTGCCTGGGCCTCAACCCCAGCAATGATCCACCAGCACTCTCTGGTCACACCTTTGCAACATGCCCAGAGTCACTCCCTTCTCTCCCCGCCCACCGCGCGGCCCCATGGCAGATGGCTGTGTTCTCAGAACTTCCAGTTGGACCTGCCTACTGCTGGTCATCGGCCTTTCGGCTGTTGGGAAGCACCAAGAGTCCTGCAAAGCAGTCCCCCTGCCAGCAGGTGTGCCCCATGGATACAGGCATCCACACTGCCTGAGAGGCCCACCCCAATGCCATTGTGCCTCCATGACTGCCCCTCTGTACGTCACAGGAGCTTGTGGCATGTGTGAGGAACAAGTGTCCCCCTATACACCTCAGTGTTGACCTGCCGCCCTGTGGATTCTGCCCAGGCGTGAACCCATCGGCAGCTCTGTTCTGAACCTGATGGCTCCCCAGAGCATACACTTCAGTTCAGAGGGACCAAGAGCTCAAGGGGCTGCTCCAGGGTGGTCCAGCAGTACACTCTGGTGCCACCTTCCTGTGGGGAAGAAGGGGTTTCTGGGCATAGTTTGGGCTTGGTGCCTGAGCTCCCTCCCACGCTGGCAGACCTTGGGCAATTCCCACTAAGGGGGCCAGGTTGGAACCAAGGAGGGCTTTCTGCAGGAGGAGATGCTATATGGTGACCCCAGGGGCCAGTCTAGGACAGCAGGCAAGGCCACAGGAAAAAGGCAGGCAAAGGTTCCATGTCCCTGCATAGTACTGACACTGCAGAGGAAGAGGGACGGAACCAGAGGTGCCTTCCTGCCCCTACCTGGGCTGCCCACTATGCTGACCCATATCCTGAACCCAGGTGCTGTCCAACAGCCCCAGATGGGCGATACAGAGCTGGGGGCAAGGGCAGTGCCAAGGTCCAGCTTCAAAGCCACAGGGGTGAAGGGCCCCTGTTTGTCCTTTTGGGGACTCTAAATCATACTTTTAATCCCCTGTCCTCCCACCAGGCTGCCAAGAGTCTATCAGGTAGAAACCTCCAATGGGGGGCTCCCTAGCTGCAGTGGCTCCCACCAGTCTGAGGCAGGGTCTGATGGTGGAGTGGGGTACCCAGTAGGCCAGTGTGCATCTGCATCTGGCCGAGGCTGGTAGGAAGAGGGAGGGAAGAAGGGAGGCCACAGGTGCCCATTTCAGAGCCCTGCTGCCCTTGATGCTGCTCAGGGGCTAGCCAGCTCCATGGTATGGCGGTGGCTTAAGTCTAACTGGTGACACCAGGCCTCCTGAGGGGACCCGGGGGCAGAGCATACTGGGCCTAGGCTACTCAGGAACCCAGGGACAGTCAAGGACACCCAAGAGGTCAGCCTGAACCCATACTGGCCATGGTGGGCCCAGATCCCCTCACAGCCTTGGCCTTGATGTCCCTTGTAGATATGGACCCAGGGACATTACCCCACAAATATGGGTCAGGGGACACACCACAGCTCATCAATACACCTGCACACACCCAGAGCAGGAACTTCGGTTCAAAGGGATTAAGCACACTTGGGTGCAGACATGCCTGTCTGTGGTGGTGGGAAAGTATTCCAGGCCAGACTCCAGGGATGGGGGTCAGTTCCCCAGAGCACCTGGAGGTCTTTATCCCAGCCCTTCCCTGGCCCCAGCTATTCCTATTCCAGAAAAATCCAACCAGGATCTGTCCCGACTATACAGGACCAAGTGGACCGAGATGTGCTTCCTCTCCAACTCAGGGGGGTACAGTAGGCTTGTCCCCATGGGGTGCAGATCCTCCCAGGCTCTAGCATGGGCACAGAACCAGTCCTGTCCCCATCCTGCCTCGCTATGCTGAGTGGGGGGGGGGTGAGTGGTGCCTGTTGACCCACAAACCATGGTGAGAGGGCAGGGGGAGGGCGTGGCTCTACAATTTGGTGGGGCCTGTCAGGCCTGATAGGGTTGTGGGCAGGGGCCCAGGACCAGAGGACGAACAGTCATCACAGGTGAGGGAGGGAGGGGGAGCAGGTGAGCAGAGCCCCACCTGGGGCTTTCCCAGACCAACCTGGGTCACACGCACATGACACAGACATGACCCTCTCTGAGAACCAGTCCTGTACTCAAAGGACAAGTAAGAATGAGGTCCAGGGGACCCAGGGGCCACTCCAGCCAGTTTCTGAGATGGATCATACACATGTAGCTCTGTTTCTTGGTATCCAACTGGACATTATACCTTGGAATCACGAGGCTGCTGGCTTGCAAGTTCTGTGATCCAACTCACTTTCACAGTTCCTCAGCCTGTGAGGGCCCAAGACTGTGCCAGGCCTGTCCTGCCTGCATCCCACACCTCACTCTCTACCCAGAGATCCCAGGACCCTGATCTGGGGACGGTTGCTCAGTACCACTGGGGACCTCTCCTGTGAACTCCAGCCTGACCAAGCACCAGAGATGGGCACTCTGGGTGATATGCCAGATGCCAGGGCATAGGGCTATGTGGATCATGTGCTTTTGCTGATCCCTACCCCTGCCCACCTGCCTTCAGTGCCCTCTAACAGGCTGCATCTCTGGTGGCAAAAGGGAGCAGGAGCAGGGCCTGCCACACTTAAGCAGGAGGAGGTGCCACTGTCCTTCCACAGCCACCCCCCACACCTGGGCTACCTGCAGGGCACCTTCCCTAGGGTGGGGAACAGCTGATCTCCATCCAGGCCAAGCCTCTGCAGTTAGTGAAGAGCCTCCCTCCCACATCTTTGGGGAGGCTAGGTGCAGAACATTGGGCCTGGAGGCCACAGGCTGGAAGCACAGGGAAGTCCTGGGTGGCAAGAATCCCGCGCCCACTGGTGAGAGCTGGTCGGAGCTGCAGCGCATCTCTTGGCATGCACGTATCCGGCTGCACGCAGGCTAGGCGCATCTTTGCGAGGTCACGTCAGCACCAGAGCCGCTCTCCGATGCGCCAGCCCCCGGCCAGCCCCCGAACTCCGCAGCTGTGCCCTCCGGCTAACCAGTCCCACAGAGGCCCCACCCCTGCCGGCTTCATTAAAATGCAAACCCCCGCCCCTGCAACCGCCCCATCGGCCTTGGAGCCCGGGAACTCCATATAAAGGTGCTAAAGTTTCCCAGGGTATCCGCACTTCAGAGCAAAGGGATGCGCACGGGATTCCGGGTTCCGAATGTTAAGGCGTATCACGGCCCCACGGCCCTAGTGGCCTATGGCCTTGCCACTCAGTCTACACGATTACTAAGGGATCAGCCCTAGGCTGGAAGCTGCTCCTTCCAAGAATCTCCTGTGCTCGCTCCGATTAGGGGCGGCCAAGCCAGAGGAGGGCGGAGTAGAACCCCGCTCCCCCACCGCAGCCCCGGAATTCCAGGCAGAGGTGGGAGGTGGACACCAGGTCATCCCCTTCCTTGCTGCAGTCTCTTCACTTCCTTGCCACAGGGGCACCCTAGCTGTGGTCAAGCCTGCTTGTGTCCTGGGGTTCACAGCCACTACTCTTCTGGGGTCATGCAGACTTTCAAGAAGGGTCCACTGTGGCCTGGAACCATCTCCCCTGGGGTCTTTGACTTCAGCCTTTGCTCCTGCACCCGATGCACTGTCGCCCCAGAGAGCAGGGTCAGTGCTGTCCTGACTTCCTCTCTGACTCACCCAGATCCCAGAAGGGCATGTCACCCTCTCCCTCTCCTGGGCTTCCCTTCTGGGTCCTCACCTTCCCTGTGGTCCTCTCCTCCACCTTGGCTCACCCTGCAGCAGGCCATGTAAATGCTGGAGTCCATGAGGGGCCCGAGCTCCCCAAGCCAGGGGTCCTGGCCAGGTGCTGCCAACCAGGGCCTGTCTTTCCTAGCATAAATGACCCAAACCCCATCCAGCTGGGCCACAGGGCTCTCCCAAGCACCCTGCGTCCCAGGGCAGGCCTTCTCATGAAGCCTGAATATTTCATCCCTAAAGTCCTCCCCAAGCCCCAACAGCTTCACCCTCCATGGCTTCTCTGACCTGGCCCTGGCCTCTGGCCGTTCCTATGCTTCCTTTCTGCCCCAAGAACCTCTGTCCAGACTCGGGACACTTACATATGCCACCCATGGTGCAGATGTGCCTTGCAATCCCTGTGCTTGGGTAAGGGTTGATATCTTTAGCTGGTCGGGTACTCCCCACCCTCCCTGAAGCCTAAACTAGGGCAGCCCCCACCAGCACCACTGCCTCTTGCAACCCCCAGCACCTGCCTCCCCCAACCCAGCATCTGACTTGCCTGGTGTTCAGCAGCCAACACTCCTTAAAGAACAAGTTAGTGAGGGGGTAGGAAGTGAATACCCGAGGACTCCCTGGGTCCCTGGGTCTGAAGTCGAGGGTCTTTTTGTTGGGAGGGGGTGCTCATTAATACAAAATCAAACAGGCACACTTATTATCTTCAATTAAAGTCATGAGTTTGAGGGAGGGGGTCACCTATGTGACCACACAGCCCCCCTTCATCTCCCTTTCCTTTCTAAGCTCAGACTTCTGCCAGGAATGGGGCTGCGTCTGCAGAAGCTCCTGCATATACAGCACCCTGGTCTGGGCCACCTGTCAGTGTCTCCCAGAAGTGCTAATGGGTGGCCCTGCACACTGGAGCCAGTTCAGCAACTGCCTGCCACCCAACTCACCACACAAGACCCTCCTACACCCACTCGCCCTGGTTCTGGCCTCCACAAGCGTGACTGCCCCCAGGGCAGTCGGCAGGCCCCCTCAGCCCATTGCACATCCTGGAGGGATGAAGGGAGGCTGCTGTGTAAGTGCAGATGGGCATGGGCTTAGTCCACAGGCCTCCCAGAACTCCACCTCACACCCCCAGGCCACCTGGACTAGTCTCTGTGACCCCACCGAGCCCACACCTGGGGGGCCACCTGGATACTGTCTGTGACCCCACCTTGTCCCCACACTGCACAGCACTGTGCTCATCCACACACGGGGCTCCTCACCAAAAAGAGCCTGGAGCCCCAGCTCTCAGTGCAAGGCCACCTAAGGGAGCTGGAAGCCTGTGTCCCCACCATGAAGCCAAGCAGGGCGCCACCAGGGTGTAGGGCTGGCAGTTGGGGAGGACAGACATGGCCCTTCTTTTAAAGTTTCCAAACTTTATTTCACGGTGCTTGACAAGACACATACTGGAGTTAGTAAGGACACACCAGGGCAGTTTCCTGCAGCCCCCCACCCCCAGCAGAGGATGGCCAGGCTGCCAACCCCACCACCGTTGTCTGGTCTTACTCCCAAGAGGACTGGGAAGGGCATCCAGGCGGGGAGTGGGGGGTGGACGTTGCAGTTTAAGGCATTTCTGACTCTGTGGCCACCTCTGCCACCCCTGCACCTACACTTTGGTCTTGCTCAGACACTGGCTAGACCCCAGTCACTTTCAGATAAAGATGATCACTTCTCATACTGACCCTGATGAGGATGCTTAAATGCTCTGGAGTCAGGACAGGAAAGATAACAGCTCTTCTGCTTTGGGCACCAAATAAAACCAATGGTCCCAGAACATGTTTGGTGGCCAGGCCTGGACATCCATCACTCTAGAGGAGGACACAGGCAACAGAGGTCAACCATATCATGCACAGTGGCCCATTCCCTCTCAGGGGCTGCTCACAGGGCCTGGAGTGTGTGTGTGGAGGCCATGTCCATGGTAGAATATGACATCAATGGTAATGTCATTTCTAAGTCACAGTATTGGCACAGGAGTCCTGGGGTCCAGGCTAGCCTGGGGCAAGGCTATCCACAGCACAAAGGAAGAAACATCAGCTTAAGTAAGGACCAAGAAAGGTCCCATGGGGGTACTCAGTGGAAGGCCCCTCAAGCCCCTCCTGCCCTGGGACAACAGGCTTCATCAAATGCAGCAAGGGTGAGGTCGGGAGCAGGGTCTGCCAGTGGACCGGGTACAGGAGGGAAGTGTGGGGGCCGACACACGGGGACACACAGTGCAAAGGGCTGGTGTGGTGCCCTGAGGCCAAGGGGCACGTCCTGAAGCTGCCACACCACCCCTGGGAGCCTCTTGATACCAGTCTGTCTCTGCAGCACAGCTGCCTGGACGGAAGGGAGGACAGGCCAGCAGTCCTTCTGGCCAACACACAGGCAAGAAAATCATATCAAAAAGCAACAGTTTACAAAAATAGAAAATAATTACAGTAGGGTGGGCAGATGGGGGTGCTCCGGTGTCAGTTTAGGAGGCTGGGCAGGGCCGAGCTCTGGCTTGGTGAGGGCATCCTCCAGCAGGTGCAGTGGACGCTGGCCTACCACCACATCCCGGAGGCAACCCACAAAACCTGTTCCATAGGCCTTTGGCAGGGCCTGGCCCACAGGCAGCTTCTGCAGGCCCCCTACAGGACAGACAGCAGGAGATCACACAGCTGTGGCTAGAGGGCAGAGGGCCACCACTGCCCAGGGAACAGGTGGGTAGTAGGCATGCCCACCCATAGGACCCTGTCCTCTGGCCTTGGGCCTGGGGCCAAGATGGGAGAGGACGCAGATGGACAGATGGAGTCTGTCCCTTAGATAAACTGAGGCCCTTGGATGGCCCCTGGCCTGACCTCCCTCGAGCACTCACTGAGCCAAAGAGCTCCATCTGTGTCCAGTTGTGTGGCACCCAGTGGGGAGGAACCGGTCACAGGGGCCTCATTGCCCACCTGAAGGGAACCTTCTCTCTGCTCCCTGAGGGTGCAGGTGGGGCAAGATTATCAGGGGTCCTCCCCACCTCCTCCAGATCAGAGCCCCCTCCATGCCTTACAGTGCTGCAGGCTGGGCCCACACCAGGTCACCCTGGAGCCCAGGATGGTGGCAGTAACAAGCCTCCTGCCACACTGCTTCTCCTGCATCTTCTTGTCCTTCCTTCCTCTCCTCCCCATGACAGTGACCCTGGGTCAGGCAGTTGGTGACAAGGAGTGGCTGGGAAAGTGCAGGCACTGCCTGCTGTTCTCAGGGGGCCCCACTGACCTGTGAGCCCTGACTCGCAACCAGCGGTTGGTGTTGACCCTCACGGTGGAGCGCAGCACCACGGGCTGACAGCCCAGGTCATAGGCCAGCTGAAGGTGTCCATCCACAATGGCTAGCGCCATGTAGTCTGCACGCTCGGTGGCCTTGCCGCTCCACAGCACCAGCCCCTGTGTAGCTTCAGTGCGCAAGCTTAGCTCAAAGTGGTTGGTCTGCAGTGCTTTCTCGCTGGAGGGTGAAGGGGTGGGTCAGGCCTCCAGGAAGGCGGCAGGGTGGATGGGGAGGGCAGGAGGACAGAGCCTGGACTTCACAGGCCATGGGGGCTGGTGGCTGGGTGAGGGAAACACCAATGGTGGGTGGAGGAGAGACAGACAGATGGAGGGACTGGCAGAGGTGATCAGAGATCGAGAATGACAGGCAGGCACACCGTGGGGTGACAGCCACTCTGCCCCTCAGGCACTGCCACATGCTCACCTGTTTAGGGCCCCAGAATCCGGAGTTTCGGGGCTTAGAAACAGGAAGAGAGGGAAGCAGTGAGCCAGGGACAGACAGGCCAAGCACAGGCCCAAGTCCCATTTCCAGCACTGGGAAAAGCAAGCATACACCTGGACGCGCGTGGCCCTGGGCCCCACTGATGACCCTCCAGAGAGCCATAGAAGTGACATGTGTGCAACACGCGTGTGCAGACACAGCTGGTGGCATGGCCCAAGCTAGTGCAGAGTTCAAGGAATTAGACGTGAATGGCAGATGGAAGCAGAGGGCTCATCTGCCTGGGGGTGGCCCTGATGCCCCAGCACACATGCATGTGCACAGAACATGGACACACAAGCAAAGACATGCTCATACACACTTGAACTCACACACGATCCACACGAACACGCCTTACATCTCTGCATGCACACACAGGCATACACAGGAACACCTTTACTCACACATACAGATATGTCTAAGTGTGTGCACGCACCCACAGGCACAGGCACAGGCACACACTCACGCCGGCCTGGGGTAGGGTGGTGGCTGCAGGGTGGATGAGGCACGTGTCCTGGGAGGGGGTACCATTTCCCAGGAAAGAAGCTGAGCCTCACACAGCACTAAAGGCCCTAACCCCCACCTCCATCCAGGAGGGACATTTTGCCCTTCGAGGGGCTCAGGACTGTGCTGTGGCAGGGTCAGGGAAGCACAGATGGGCATGGATGAGGGGAAGGTGCAGGTGGGGGCCGAGGGGCTACTTACACTGGGATCTCATTGGTCAGTTCGCTTGGAAACAAAGAGACAGAGAGGTGAGAAGGAAGGAGGGGGAGGAGGGGTGGACACTGGGGCTTCCCGCCTGGTCAGAGCATGGTGTCCTGCCTTGTGTGGTGTGTACAGACAGGATCAGATAGACAGCGGAGGGTGCACCATGTGCTGGCTCCTGGGCGATGCATTTCCTCTCGGTCACAGCATTGAGGTACTCGATGTAGGTCCTCCCATCGAAGGTCAGTGCCTCAAGGTCCCCTGCTGACTTCTCAACCAGCCCTGGGAGACAGGCAGGGTGAGGTGGGCTGCAGGTGCAGGTGCAGCCCCGACCTAGCCACAGGTGCTCACCCTTCTCGCAGTGTAGCCCCGAGAAGCCATGGGGCACAGGCATGTGTAGGTGGCTTCCTTTGGGAGACACAAGGCGCCATGGAGGCAGAGGTGGCCTGAGGCCTGGGTACAAGGGTGGTCTGCAAAGGATGAGACGTCCACCGCCTGCACCACGTGCTCCTGGGCCAACAGCTGGCGGCCTCCCAAGGAGACCTGCAGGGCACAGGTTGAGAGCCTGTGTCTCAGCAGGTGCGCCCTCCCTGCCCTGCAGTCAGCCCGGGGCAGCCCCTCCTCCCCCACTGTGGAGAGCCCTGGCAGGAGGGCCCCACCCCATGCCTCGCACCAGCTGAATGGCACCGTCGAAGCCAGAGGATGCTGCAGCTGCCCGGGCAAGCTTGCTGAAGTCGGGGGCACTCCCGAAGTAGAGTGGTTCCTTCAAATTGAGCATGGTATGCGGCACCTGCAGAAGGCGCTGGATGAGGGTGTGCAGGGCCTACCCACTAGGCAGGGGCAGGTCTGAGTCCCAGACCAGGGTGCCCAACTGCCTGACACCCACACCCCAGCCCCTAGCTAACCAGCAGGCAGCATTAACCACACAGAAATGGTGAACAGGGGCCTTAATGGGGAGGAGCTACTCTAGGGTGGTGTCAGACAATGAGCGGTATGAGCAGCAGACAATACCTTGTGGGATTTCTGACATCCGGAGAGCATGGGGGTGCAGAGTAAGAGCCAGAGAGCAGGGCAGAGAGGAGACAGACCAGGCATAGGACAGACGAGAGAAAAGAGTTTTGTAAGAACTGGCATGGGGGCTGCCAAGCCCCCAGGAGGAGGAGGAGGAGGAGGAGGTGGAGGAGCAGGGCAGGGTGGGGGGACACTTGGGCCCTCCGCACACCTCGGACACTCACCGGGGACTCTCCCAGCACGCGGGGCCCATCACCCACACGCAGGGCACCCTTACGGCCATTTCTCTCCACCAAGACCCTAATCCAAGAGCCCAGGGCTATGGGTTCCTTGCTCCTGTGAGGAAGAGGCTGAGTGAGCCGGCTGTGGGCTCTGCCTACCCACTGAGTGACAGTGTCAGGAGCCCCAGCCTTACCCCTGTCCAGTCCCAGGCTTCCAGGCCCGCCCCGTGGGCAGCCCAGGACAGAGCCTCCAGCACTCATGCTTGCCCACCTGATGACTGCTGCCCCTTTGCCCAGGTCATAGCGGAATTCCAGGTGCTGGTCATGCAGGGCCAGTGACACAAAGTCCCCTTTGCCATCGGTCTTTTGCCCATTGTACAGGAGCAGACCACTGGGTCCTTGGGCCAAGAACACCACTTCGAGGGCCATCTTCTCCCTGGGTCACGTGGGTCAGGGTGTCTCACTGCCCCTTCCCTACAGGCTGCCTCCCCTCCTCTGCCTCACCTACCCTACTGACCCCAGGTCTCTTTCAAAGGTGTGCAAGCCTCTCAGCTCCAGGTAGGAAAAGCCATGGAAGTCTGCCAGGAAGGGCTGGGCACTACCGTCCATCTCAGACACTGCAGAGGGAGGACAGGGCTCACTCATGCCGTGTACCCCACTGTCCTGCTAACTCCACCGAAACCCACAGGACCCGAATCCCAGCTCTTCCTGGACCCGAAGACTGGGCCACAATTCAAACTGAATATTTGACCCTGACTTCTTGTCCCCTCCCGACAGCCTGGTGCCCCTACCTGTCTGGCAGAGCATGCCTCTACGTCCTGCGGGGCACTCGCACTTGGCCCCGCCCTTGGGTAGCATGCGGCAGGGGTTCGGCTGGCAGAGGCTCTTCTCTTCTGCACAGGTTGGGCCTGGAGGGAGATGGAGATGAGTTCCAAGAAGGCAGCCCCCCTGACACCCGGTTCCTAGCCCTCACCCGGATCCCAACCTGCCCTCACCAAAGCGGCCAGGTGGACACTGGCAGTGAAACATGTCGTTTCCCAGGGCCTGGCATGGTGCCCCACCATGGCAGGGGCTGGGCACGCAGGGGTGCTCTCCACACTCTCCCACACCGGAGCTGTGGGACACAACCCCCTGCCAGGGGCCCAGCTCCAGGCGCTGATTGTTGACATCCAGCAGGCGGATGCAGCCCTTCAGGCCCACGCCAACGGAGGTCCGCTCAGGGCCCTGCCACAGGAAGGGGGTCAGAGTAAGCTCAGGCAGAGGCCTCCTTCTCGCGGCCAGAGTCACAGGGTTACAGTTAGGGTCAGAAGTCAGAGCTGCTCCATCCCATCACCCTTTAGACAAAGCAGCAAGTCCCACAAAGAGGACCAACCAGAGGGTGGGGCCGAGGTTAAGGGTTAGGACTGGAGGTAAGGGTCAGCCCAGGCCCTCCTCACTCTGGCACCAAAGGTAAGCCACCCAGATGAGACAGGGAAGGGCCAGGAGCCCCAGCTGAGCTCAGGGTCCTAGCCACACCCACACCATTCTTCTGATCCTATTTGCTATCCAATGGAGGTTGCTCTGGTGGAGTCCCAGGCAAGATCAAGGTCAGAGACCCAGTTTGATGCATGCTCCACCCTCTTGCTCACACATCAGCCTGGCCCTCTGGGACTCCGCCCACAAAGAGGTCGGTATCTAGGTTGAGGCCATCTGTGCCACTGGGGCTCTCGCCCAGAACTGGGGTCCCACCATCCACAGACAGTGTGCCTTGGCGCCAATGCCGTGATAGTTCTAGGTGGTGCCACCGGCCTGGTTCCACAGGTACTGAGCTTGTCAGTATTGCTGGTACAGAACCTGTGTCAAACCTGGAGACCCAAGCAGGTGCTTAGAGCACTGGCCTGGCTCCATCCACAGTCTGGTCAGGAACCACCCACAAATTCCTCCCTGGAAGGCCCTGGCCCCACCACTGAGCATTAGCCCTGCCCACCCACCAGACAGTCAGGAGGCCCCACCCTCTCTGCACCTGAGCTGAAGGTGCCCACCAAGCAGCAGCACCAGTGCCAGGAAGTCCTTGCCTCCTGTGTTGCCATTGTATAGCAGCAGTCCCTGAGGCTACAGGGATCAGAATTCCAGCACCAGGTGCAGCATGATATGCACGGAGGGTGGGGAAGGCCAGAAAGGAGGTATCCCCAAAGGCAGGAACAGAGACAGAGGGGCGTAGCACTGCAGGGAATAGGGAGGGTGAGCTGGAAGAGTACCCAGGACCCTGCCCCTACCACCTCCTGCTGGTGGCTTATCTCTGCCCTCCCTCCTTGCCCCCATCAGCCTCCCTGTCCTTCCAGAGAGGTGGACAGAAGCGCCTACCGTCCTCACAGAAGGTGCCTCCCCTGCCTGCCGGGCAGCTGCAGGTGAAGCCCCTGCCAGAGTCCTGGTCCTGGCAGGTCCCCCCATGCAGGCAGGGCTGAGAATCACAGGACCTTGGGTGCTGCTTGGGACTGGGGAGCAAAGGCTGGTGTCCAGCCACATGGCCGGGAGCTGTGGTGGGGGGCCGGTGTGTGTGTTGGGGGGCCGTGGTCCTTCCAATGGGCCTGCTGGTGTGACTGGGGAGGACCCGAGGGGTCACGGAGGAAGGTGGGTTGGCCCACAGTGGTAGCTCTGGCTGTGGCCACTGCAGCGGTGGCTCCTATGGTGGCTCCCATGAAGAATGCAGGAAACCAGTCTGTTGGGCAGGGAGTGGTCAGGGTCTGCAAGGAGCAGGGGGCGGGGCAGTGGAGGATGGGAACAGACAAGGAGGCCCGGCCTGGTGCTCACCAAAGTCCATGAACTGCACGTGCTCTTGCAGAGGCCTCCTCACCACCAGGGCCCGGGGCCTGGAGGCCTGGATCTCCCGAAGCAGGGCCCGGCCCACGTCAGGTGCCCTGAAGGCTGTGGCTGGGGAAGAGGGGGTACTGAGCATGGCCTGGCCCTGTGCAGCCCCTACCCATCACCTCCTGGGAGAGACTTAGCGTGGGGATCTCACTGGGGTCAAAGTGCACATCCACAGTGGCACGGACTGATCTGCCAGGCCCCAGGTCCCGCAGGTGGACACTCCGGAAGTCCTTTTTGACGTCTGAGTTCCGGAAAAGGTTGTCCAGCTGTGGTCGTCCAGGGAGTGAGTGAGGATACTGGGCACCGCTCAACGCACTGAAATCAGTCCCCTTACACTGTGGGGTTCCTGCCCTGGCCCCCTCTGGGTCTGACCTGGGGGGACGCCCCCACTTACAGTGCTCTCGATGCTCCTGGCTGTCTCCCCAAACAGCTCTGACTTGGGGTCGGCCATTTTGGGTGTGTAGAACAGCTCTTGCCCCTCGACCCCTTCCAGCTCCAGCACGCCCTGGTACGCCTTGGTGGCTGTGGGAGAAGGGGCGGTGAGGCCCTGCCTGGTACCGGCCTGGTGCAAGCCACATAGGGTACAGGGGCAGGTGGATGTTAGTCAGATGGTCATGAGGTTAGTGACCAGGGCTGGCGTCAGTTACCAGGCAGACTCCTCAGAGCAGTTGCCCCAGGCTTGCTTGCAAGGAGAGAGACAGGTTAGCTACACGGTCCTGGGCACGCACAAGTGTTAGGGCTGAGACCACACGTGTGCACATGGGTGCCGGATCCCCAAGATCTCATACACATTTGAGACCAAAGACCATAAAACCTGGACCCACCTGCTGCCAGCGGGTAGGAGCAGCACCCATGGCTGCCCAGGTTGCTCCTCAAGCTCCACCTGCCCTGCCACCCACTCACCAGGACAGTTGGAGCCCTCTGCGTCCAGTGAAGGTGTCTTGCCATCCGAATAGCAGCCCAAAGGTGAGTTGTAGTAGGAGGCTCTCTCAATGGGTGGTCCAGGTGTCACCACACTGCTGTCCATGGAGAGTTCCAGTCCTAGGGATGCGAAGTCTGAGTCTAGCCACAGGTGGGAGCCTCTCTGGGCCCTGCCCCAACAAGCCCCTGCTCACTCCCCAGGCCTGTCTCATGTCCCTGAGCCCCTACTCACCTCCCAGGCCTGCCCCACACCCCAGAGCCCTGCTCACCCCAGGCCCACCCACGTCCCCGAGCCCCTGCTCACCCCAGGCCCACCCATGTCCCCGAGCCCCTGCTCACCCCCAGAGCCCCCCCACTGGCCTCCTGGTCCCCACTTAGTTCCTCATTGCCACTCCCATCAGTGCTGCCAGATTCTCCAAAGGCAGACGCGGAGAGACTGGTTGCAGTGGAGGTTTCTATGAGGGGCATGGTCAGCGCGGGCTGAGCTGTGGTCTTGGGGAGGCTGGCTGTGGTCCGAGGTCGTAAGGTGGGTGGAGGGGTGGGCCGGCTCTGGGGGGTACTGCTGAGAGCCAGGGGGAGGGCACTGGATGGAGGCAGCAGAGGCTCACTTGGCAAGTGCCCCGGGGCTGTCGTGGCCCTGGGGGTTGGGTGAGCGCCAGGAACAGCAGCCTCTGTAAGGAGAGGGAAGCTGGGGCTGGAGTCGGGGAGGGCAAGGCCCTCCTGTCAGTGCTGGGTGGTGGCTCCCAGACCCTACCCTGGCACGGGCCGAGGCTCTGGGTGAAGATGTCCAAGCCCTGGCGGCAGGCGATGGTCTTCAGTTGGCACTCGCTGCCGTAGGTGATGCCATCTGATCCACAGACCTGAGGCGCAAGGCAAGGGCACTCAGGCGGTTCCCCCACCCACTGCCCTTCACACTCTCCACCCTCACCTTGCTCACCTTGGTGGCACTGGCCTCTGGGCAGGTGAGGGCTGGGCAGATGCAGTGGGCAGTACCTGCCTCTTCCACACAGGAAGCGCCAAACTCACAGTGCATCTCCGCACAGGTCACCAGTGCTGAGGGATCTGGGGTGGACACAGAATCTCCACCAGCTCAGGCTGTCCCTCTGCACAGCAAACCCCAGGCCAGCCCAGATCTTGTCCTCACCTGCCTCACAGCCGGTGGGGCCCAGGGTGTGGCCATCAGGACACTTCCCACACTTGGGACCAGCAACGCCTGGCTTACAGGAGCACAGCCCAGTCATCTGCTCACAGTCATCCCGCACAGCGCCCCGGGGGTCACAGCTGCAGGCTGCGGGGAGGGGAGCCTGAGTCTGTACCTAGACAGTCTTCTCCACCTGCTGCAGAGCCTGCCAGGTGCAGTGCAGGCCAGGGCCTGAGCACAGGGATGGGGGTGGACAGGCAGGAGGACTTGACTGGCAGCCAGCCCTGGGGCCCTGTCACTCACAAGTACAGCCGCTCCGGCTGTCAGTGACAATGCCACGGAAGTTCCAGAAACCAGGCTCACATCGGTCGCACTTGAGGCCGCCCACGCCTGGCCGGCAAGAGCACTGGCCTGTGGCTGGGTCACAGGTGCCTCCGTAGGAGCCGTGCAGGTTGCACTGGCAAGTGCCTGCAAGGGAAGGGGAGAGACAGGGTCAGCACAGTCACACAGCTGTGCCAGGCCAGGGTGAGGGTACTCAGGTACTCACTGGGGCAACCGGCCAGGCCCATACCCCGGGCAGCAGTGACATTATCCTGGCAGCATCCGTAGGGGGTCTGGGCACAGTGAGCAGGGGCTGCAGGCAGCAGTGGGGGCAAGGTGAGGCCTGCAGAGAGGGGTGTGGGGTCAGACTTGAGGCAGTGCTTATGCCCACCCCTCTGCCTCAACCTCCTCCACACCACTACTCAGCCTGACACCATGCCCCTCAGGTCTGGAATCTGAGGCTAAGTCCCTGGGTGAGGCCACCATAATCATACAAGGACATGCAAGTGCCACATGTAGGACCCAGCACACAGGAAACATACAGGTCCACATACACACAGAATACCCAAAGTCACGGACACAGCCTTGTGTGTACACAGAGCTATGGACACACAGATAAGTGTAAAGGCAGCACACACACATGAAGACGGACACGCACTCACATTCCTCCAAACCATGCACATTTATATACAACTGTACAGACACATCTGTGAACGTGCATGAGCATACCATGAGCACTCGTGTGTGACATGTGGCATTTACAGACCACTGTCAGTTCCTGCCCAGAAGAGCAAAAGGGCCCAGAAGGTGCCCTGTGGTTTCCTGCTGCCTCCTGCATAGAAGCCTGGCCTGACCTGCAGTAGGAAGTTGGCATACACTTGCTTTTATGAGGCAGTATCTCACTGCATGGCTCAGGCTGGGCTCAAACTCACAATCCTCCTGCCCACCCTCCTGAGTGTGGTGCATACTTTGACAGACGGGCTTGTGTCCACAGTGCACGTATCAGTGCTTTATACTCAGAAGAACACACAAGACCACAAGCCTACCACAGCACACATGGATGCCCATGTGTCCACACCAGTGCAGGCATACACCTTTGAATATGCACACACAGAAGTGCAGAGGCTGTTGCACAAGCCTACAAGAATGTGCTCCGGCCCACTCACCACGGCAGGGTCCCTGAGCTGCGACGTACAACTCTCCTTGAGACTCGCACCTGGCCCTCTTCAGGTCACACTCACTGCCATAGGTGACCCCATCTGAGCCGCACACCTGGAGGGGTGGGGTCAGCGTGGGCAGCCTTGGCCCCTTCCTCACTGCCCCCCTACAGCTGGGGGAGGTGGGGGCTCACCGGTCTCCTGAGAACACCCTGGCAGCTGAAATCGCAGGCGCATGGTCCATCCTCTGAGTCCTCATCCCACACCCCGCCACGCTGCCAGCAGAGTTCCTGCTCACACTCGCTGTCCTCCCCAGAGCCGGAGCCTCCTGAGCCACACTCAGCTGTGGGGAAGAAGGGCAGTTCACCCACAGGTTCTCCCCTGAGGCTGGTGCCCCACAGCTCAGGCAGCTGCCCAAGCCTACCCTGCTCACAGGGCCCTGCCCGGGCTTCCTCAAGCTGTATCTGCTACTGGCAGGCAGCCTCCCGTAGCTCACACGCACTGCAGTAGGTGACACCATCGCTGCGACACACGGGGCCAGGCGGGGGGCACTCACAACGAGGACACAAACACTGGCCGGCTGAGCACACAGCCCCAAAGGCACACACTGTGTCTCCACAGGTCTCTGAAACATATGGAGCCAGCAGGGGTCAGCAGACCCAGCCGGAGAGTGGTGGGACCCTAGCCCGCTGGCCCCCATGGCCCCACTCACGACAGTGTCCAGCTGATGCCACATGCAGGCTTATCTGGTGCGTGCAGGCGTGGACATGCAGCTCACACTCGCTGGCATACGTGTACCCATCAGAACCGCACACGGGTTGGGCTGAGGCCACACACTCAGAGGGGCACACACAGCGCCAGGTCTCGGCGTCACACAGGGCTCCAAAACGGCACTGCCCGCATCGGTCTGGGAAGGGGGCTCTGTCACCACTGTGTCAGGAAGGCCATACCCCCCAGGCCTGCTTGTCCACTACTGACCACAGGGTCCTCTGTGGGCCACCCGGATATCCCGCCCAAGGGCACAGGCCATGGCCTCCAGCTCGCAGGTGCTGCCATAGGTGACGCCGTCACTGCTGCACACGGGGTCGTAGGCGCTTGCACACGCCTGCTGGCACTCGCACGCAGCCTCCCCGTTCTTCACCGCGCACGTCGCCTCGAATGCGCACTGCACCCCACGGCACGGGGACGGAGCCTGGTCTGGGAAGGACAGGGCACTCAGCCCATCTGCTACCCCCCATACTGGGCAGAGCCCCCAGCCCCACGCAGCAGGCCCTCTCCCAGGGTGGGGTGGTCAAGGAAGAGCTAGATGTGCAGGACATAGCAAAGAAAGGGACAGACACACGACAGAGGCAGATGGGGACACAGGAGCCTCCTGACTGCCCACAACAGGCCACTGACCCCGACCACCAGCAGCCCTGGGACACCCAT
Source organism: Callospermophilus lateralis (assembly GCF_048772815.1). Lineage (NCBI taxonomy): Eukaryota > Metazoa > Chordata > Mammalia > Rodentia > Sciuridae > Callospermophilus > Callospermophilus lateralis. The sequence continues at coordinate 146,123 of NW_027516368.1, read as the reverse complement.
GCATGTGGGGGCTCTCTCCAGGCTAAGAGGAGTCTGCACCCCAGAGTCACACCCAGGGCTGCACGGGGAGGAGGTGTCTGTCCACTTGCTCTGAGAACCACAAGGCCAGGCAGTAGCGAGCCACCCCCCCCCCAGCCGCACCAGGGGCAGACCTCGGGCTGTGGGCTCCTGGTGGGCAGGCGCGGCACCTCATCCTGCCAGCAGGTCAGGCTGGAAGACACAAGAGGAGGAGCCTAGAGGGAAGGACCGAGGAGAAGACAGACGCAGAAAGACAGACCAGAGAGATGGACAGAGGATTGACCCAGATGGTCACAGGGTCACTGCAGCCCTGGTCCCCATGGGACATGCTGGCCACTTCCCAGCTGCCTCCACCCTCCAATGGCTCCTTGAAATCAACTGAGATCCTGCCTCTGAAGGGGCTGGTGACAGTCATGTCCCAAGAGTGAGGGACCCCGCCGCTGTATCCACTTCCTGCCCACCCAAGCAATCTGTACCCTCAGGCAGAACAGAGATGGATGGGCAGACAGACTAGAGGACCTGCAGCCTGGACTTGCACGGCCAAGTGCAGGCCCATCTCTGACCACCTCCCCACGTATCCAGGCACCCTCTCGCAGCCTCTACCCTCCACACCCTGCACCCTCCCAGGGGACCCACCCTGGCCCAAGACCCTGGGAGGTGGGTGCCAAGGAATGAAGATGGCATGTGATGGTGGGCAAGGACTGATGGCGGGGACCACAGGGTGCTCACCACACGGGCCCTGGTGCCTGGGAGGGATGGCTCACTGCTGCCGGCACTCAGCCTGCTGGCGCCAACAGTCGTTGTCATACGTGTGCCCATCCTGGGCACACACCGGTGTGTAGGCCCCATCACAGGTGACACGGTCATAGGAACAGCGGGGTCGGCCACGGCGGGACAGGCAAATGGCACTGAACTGGCAGGTCCCGGAGCACTGGTCTGGGGGTGGGCAAGGAGATCAGAGAGGCCAGAACCACACCAGCACCTCCACAGCAGGGACCCGACGGACACGAAGGCAGGGGACACACTGTGTGCAGGGGAAGCAGCCCACCTCCAGGCTGGCACTGGCCAGAGCGCACTTTCTGGAGGAGCAGACCACGGATAGCCCCTGAGCGGCCCATAACGCAGTCGTTTGCATAGGTGACCCCATCATCCCCACACACAGGCAAATGCCAGGGAGGGCAGGTCTCTGGGCGCAGGAGCATCTCTGGACGGCGAGTGTGTGGGTTCACACGGCAGACGCGGTTCGTGTCAGCATGGGCTCCCTGGCAGGGGTCTGGGGGTGGACAGGCAAGAGTCAGGGTTATTGCCTGCATGCCCAAGGAGAGGAGCCCCACATGGGGCGGACACTCACCACAGGGGCCGTCGAACTTCCTAAAGATGTTCTCCTGGCGTGCACATGCCTGGCGCAGCAGCTGGCATTCACCGGGGTAGTCCATACCATCACTGCCACACACGGTGCCCTCCGGGGCCCCGCGGCAGGTCGTGGGGACACAGGCAGGAGGCGGTCTGCCCATTGGCGGAGGGTACACAGGTACTGCCGAAGCTGCAGGTCACATTGGAGCAGGGGTCCCGGGAACCTGTGGATGGCAGGGTGGGGTCACCCTGGCTGTCTGTCCACCTCCAACACCTGGCCCACCCTCCCGCCCACGCTGGGCACACTCCCTTACCACAGGGTCCGCGGCGGAGCAGGCGGATTCGCCGCTGCAGGCGGCACTGTGCACGCTGCAGCTCGCACTCGTTGCTATAGGTGGAGGCATCTGAGCCGCACACTGGAGCCACGACAGCAGGACAGGCGCTCTTCTTGCACACGCAGGAGGCCTGGCCTGGATCCTCTGCACTGGGCTCACAGACCGCGCCAAAGCCACACAGCATTCCCCTGCAAACTGAGGTCGGGCCCAGGAAGGGGTTGTTGAAGCCAGGTCCCAGGGCTGGGCACTGCTGCAACCCTCACAGGCACATCCACACCCGGGTGTGCAAGCATGTTCAAGCCCACGCATGGCCACAAGTGTCACGGACACTCTATTGTGCATGTTCACCGGGTCTGGCCCCCTGGATGGCTCCCCTGCCAACCCAGGGACCTTTCCTCATTGGAGAACACTCTCTATACCCTCTACCAGGGGAGAGGGGCCTCGTGTCCCCATAACAGGACAAGCCACCCACTCCCATCCCACCTCAGCAGATTCCCCAACACACAACAGGAGAGGACCCCAGGCCAAGTCCGAAGCAAGCAGTCGAGGCCCCACTCTGCCCAAAGCCCTCTCCCACATCAGCCCCAGAGTCCATCTGGTTACCCCCACGCAGGCCAGGCTCATCCCAACTCAGGCCGTAAGTTTCTGGGGCCTCATCTGGGAGTGCCTGGGTGTTCCCCATGCCTGACCCGGCCTCTTGCCAGCTCCTAGCCTTCTCCCACAGCCCCTCCCAGGGCAGCTGCTCTGCACAGCCTCACACAGCTGTTGGCACAGCTGGGCCTGTCATCGGAGTCTGCCATTTCAGCCCTTAGTTCTGCAGACAGCAGGGTGCAGCACACGCCCCATCACCATTAGGTCTCCACTGCGTCCCACCGTGTGGGCACAGGGAAAGGCTGGCCCTCTGTCACAGTGTACAAACGAAGAGAGCACGGGGACACTGAAACCCAGAGTCATTAGGGATAGCCCCAAGTAGCCACCCTGAGCCCAGCACTGGGACTGGGGATAGGTTGGCTCCTTAGGTCAGTGTACCCATGGGGGAGGTGGGTCCATTAGGGGTTGCAGCTGCCTGGATCTAATAAATGTTTAATCTGGCTCAATTATCATTAATAAGTCATGGTGTCAGGGCTCCCATCAACTCCCGCAGGTGGTGGAAATGTAGCAGAAGACCCCTCCCCATCTCCTAGGAGAGGTGCATAGCCCAGGAGCTAGAGCCAGGTGTTGCCATTCCAACAGCCCACCCCAGGCTTCCACCTGCCTGACCCAACCCTGGAAAGCTGAAAAAACAGAGGCCACAGCCTGCCTTCCCTGCCCCCACCCATGTTCCCATTCCCCCCACCTCACTATGCCTCAGTGTCCCTTTCTGTGAATGGGACAGTAGGAACTGCTTCCAAATGACTGCAAAGCTCAAGAGGCACCGGGCACAAGCACCAAGTGGAGGATGAGCTACACCTACAATAATGGATGGTCACCACCACTGGCCTCCTCTCTGTCCTGGCTCAATCTATGTCTGCCAGTGTCCCCTCTTCATGCCAGGATGTAAGCTCCCTCCATTTCCCCTTCTCTCTCCTAGTGGCACATCCCTCTTTCTTGCCCAGGTTCCTTGTGACTCCCAAGCCAAGTCCAATAGGCCCATGCTAATGCCCAGCGGTGCTCTTGGGCTTCAGCTGGACCTGCTGATCAAGGTCTCCAGGGTTGAGCCCCAGGGTCAAGGGCCCAGTCACCTCCCTGCCCCTGGGCTCCTTAGCTTCTGCTATCTGTGCCCTGGGCTTTCCCTCTCTCTGCACCGGGTCACCTGAGCCACCAGCTCTCTCCCAAGGTCCTGACCCCACAGCGGGGAAGAGCTTTTCTTGGGGAGCAGCACACTCCTCCCCACCACCACCTGGTTCTCACTCCACAGTCCATCAATGTTTCCACTATAAAGCCACAGTTAAGAGCACACCATGCTGGTCCCTACTTCTGTCCCCTGCCAGGACAAAGTAACTTCTCTTTTTCCTTGGTTTAAGGTACTGGGGATGGAACCCAGAGATACTTAGGCATTTTCACATTTCTTATTTTTGAGACAGTCTTGGTGAGCTGCCCAGGCTAGCCTTGAACTTGTGACCCTACCAAACTCCCCATAGCAGCTGGATCACATGTGTGACCAGCAGCTGGTCAGAGCAAAGTACCTTCTCAAGTTAATTCAGGAATCCCCACTTTCAGGATGGGCCCCACTTTGTCCCATGCTTAGCCTGGGAGAGGGGCTGCTCCCTGGTCCCCTGTTGGTACCTATAGCATGACTGCCCCTTTATGTGTCTCCCTGGCCCATGGGACCAGGAGATCGGGAGGGCTGAAGATAAGTTCCTTGATTGAACTTTCTTGAATCATAAACACAGAGACGACCCACCCCCCCACAGGCCCACCAGCAAGCACACACACAGGCACACCTGCGCACAGGTGCAGGCAGGGCCTGCCACAGCAGCCAGGCCCTCCTAGATGACCCACCCCCCCACAGGCCCACCAGCAAGCACACACACAGGCACACCTGCGCACAGGTGCAGGCAGGGCCTGCCACAGCAGCCAGGCCCTCCTAGATGACCCACCCCCCCACAGGCCCACCAGCAAGCACACACACAGGCACACCTGCGCACAGGTGCAGGCAGGGCCTGCCACAGCAGCCAGGCCCTCCTAGATGACCCACCCACCCACAGGCCCACCAGCAAGCACACACACAGGCACACCTGCGCACAGGTGCAGGCAGGGCCTGCCACAGCAGCCAGGCCCTCCTAGACGACCCACCCCCCCACAGGCTCACCAGCAAGCACACACACAGCAGCCAGGCCCTCCTAGACGACCCACCCCCCCACAGGACCACCAGCAAGCACACACACAGGCACACCTGCGCACAGGTGCAGGCAAGGCCTGCCACAGCAGCCAGGCCCTCCTAGATGACCCACCCCTCCACAGGCCCACCAGCAAGCACACACACAGCAGCCAGGCCCTCCTAGACGACCCACCCCCCCACAGGCTCACCAGCAAGCACACACACAGCAGCCAGGCCCTCCTAGATGACCCACCCCTCCACAGGCTCACCAGCAAGCACACACACAGGCACACCTGCGCACAGGTGCAGGCAGGGCCTGCCAGAGCAGCCAGGCCCTCCTAGACGACCCACCCCCCCACAGGCTCACCAGCAAGCACACACAGCAGCCAGGCCCCCTTAGACGACCCACCCTCCACAGGCTCACCAGCAAGCACACACACAGGCACACCTGTGCACAGGTGCAGGCAGGGCCTGCCACAGCAGCCAGGCCCTCCTAGGCATACTCCTTCACACACATAATGCCCCTCCTCAAGCCCACTCAGCAGAAGATGAAACTGAGGGCAGAGGTCTCCTGAAAGTCACTACTAAGGAATGGAAGAGCTGGACGCAAGACACACCTGCTGCCCGTGACCCCTCATAAATTCAGGTGACATGGTTCCCTAGTGGGTCACCTCTGGGGGCCCCACCATGCATGCCCTGCTCAGTCCCCAGTGGAAGCCTCTCCCTGGCCACTGAGCGTCCTACCGGAGCACCCTCTCACTGCAGTGCGGAGGTGGAAGGACTTTTTATAGCCACAGATGCCGCTGATATATTTAAATCTCCTCCTGGTCTAGGGTGGGTTGGGGGATGGAACCACCGCCCAGAGCCCTGCTTGTGGCCACATGTGTGTCCTGATGGCTAGGGTGTGCACAGGGACTCAAGTGGGCAGCTTCGGGGAGGGTGGGTTAAATCGAGGGACTCAGGAGAGAGGCTGTAGACACTCAGGGCTCAGCCCCAGCCCAGTGCAGATTGGCTTCCTCCTTAGTCACCCCACTGGAGGACATGGACCCCTTCCTGGAAGATGTGGGACCTGTCTGGGTCACAGCCTCCTGCCCCAGGCCAGAAGGGGGACAGTGATCTGAGACAAATGGGATGTACCCACATCCACTTACCCCATCAGCCACTGGTCCCCACATTACATGCAAATACCAAGGGTCACATACCATGAAGGGGTGCTGCATTGCTCTGACCCCAAGGCTCCTGTGTCTCAGGAGAAGGACTGCAATCCCCCAGAAAGAGATACCTCAGAGGCCACAGACTCCCCTCCCACAGCCCAGGTGGGGCTCGGACCTCTGAGGGGTCTTCAGGTCTGGTGGGAGCAGTGTGAGGAGGGGAATTGCTGTCAGAGACATGGGTTGCCCAGCAGAGCCCAGGTCCAGGATGTGTGTCCCCACAGCCACTATCACCCATTTCTACTGCCCCACCCTAAATGCTGCCCAGCCCAGGGACTCTGGTACATTTGAAAATACGCCTGTGATACCAGCTACTTGGGAGGCTGAGGCAGGAGGATTGCAAGTTCAAAGCCAGTCTCAGAAATTTAGTGAGACCCTGTCTCAAAATAAAAAGTAAAAAGAGGGTGGAGCAAGGGCTGGGACTCAGGGACACTCCTGTGCGGACACAAAGGCCGGACGTTAGGAGAGGCCAAGGGCGGCCCTGGGTCGCTTGACCCCTCAGCCACCGCACAGCCCTTTTTGTTTTTTATTTAAAGTCAGGGTCTCGCTGAGTTGCTTGGGGCCTCGCTAAGGTGCTGAGGCTGGCCTCCACTCGCGATCCTCCTGCCTCAGCCTCCCAGGCCACTGGGATTAGATTTTGTCTCTAACCATCACCTGTCACAAAGAAGATGCCAGAGGCCGGGGATTTCGATGACATCTCTGAATACCCAAGGGCTGCTCGAGGATTCTAAGATGCCATCTTCATTTCAAAAAAGGACCAATTGCTCAGACCTCCATGTGACAGTGGCTAAGGGGGGATAGAGGGAAATGGTAGGGGACAGAGGACTCAGTTGACTTGGCCCCCTCTGGGCTGGGCATGGTGGCACACGCCTGTATACCCAGCTGATCTGGAGGCTGAGGCAGGAGGATTGCAAGTTGGAGGCCAGCCTCAGCCACTCAGCAAGACCCTGTCTCAAAATAATAATTAAAAAGGTCGGGGATGTGGCTCAGTGGTAAAGTGCCTCTGGGTTCAATCCTCAGTACAAGAAAAAAAAATCTAATATTATTGGGATCATGTGCTAAATGCTTTGCAAACAGTGTCTGAATTTTGACCTCCACCGCCACCTTATGGGGTGGTAGATCCTGAGACCGCGACTGGCCCCGAAAGAAACAGGACCATTCAGACTGTTCTACCAGAAACTAGGGAGCCCGGGGGTTGAGGGGTCTCTGCACCCTGCAGACCCATCACAGCACCAAGAAGGACCCCCCCCCCAAGGGCAGCACCTGGCCCCGCGGTGGGAGAGATGCCAGGGGAGGAGTCAGGAGCAGAGTTTCCAAGACAGAAAACGACAGGTTGACTGAGTAAAGAAGGTCACTGAGAGCCAACGTGGCTTCAGAGCAAGCGCCGGGGTGACAGGTAGAAACGTGGGACAGAGGCTACATGCAGTGGTGCACACCTGTCATCCTGGTGGCTCAGGAGGCTGAGGCAGGAGGATCCCAAGGTGGAGGCCAGCCTCAGCAACTAAGTGAGGCCCTAAGCACCTCAGTGAGACCCTGTCTTTAAGTGAATAATAAAAAGGGCTGGGGACGGGGCTCAGGGGTTAAAGGCCCCTGGGTTCCATCCCTGGGACCAAATCATCATCATCGTCATCGTCATCCACGGGCCTTGAGCTCCAGGAGGCCAAGTCACAGCTGCAGGGAGGCCCTGGGTCGAGGCTGGGAGTTGGGGAGGCAGTGGCCTTGCTCCCCCAGTGCCTGCTCTGTGGCCGTTCCCTGCCCAGAAGGCTTCCAGTGCTCGGGGACACCACGGTCAAGGTCTACGGTGCCACTTCCAGGTGGGCTTGGCTCCGAGCACCGGACCCCGCGTCCACACCAGGGACTCAGATGCAGAGCCAGGCGCCTGGGTGGGGTGGTTCCCAGAGCCGAGGTCCTCAGAGCCCCAGAGCTACGGCCACCGATGTGGGTCCACCTTCCTTGGACAGTCCTCTGTCCCCAGGTATGGGTGGCACTGTGGCTGAGACCGGAGGTGCCCCCAGGGGTCCATGTGTGAGATGGTGCAGGAAGGCTGAGAGGTGATTGCGTTCCGTGGCCAGAGGTGGGGACGAGTCAGTGGGTTCATCTGGGGATGAGCCAGGAGCAGCTGCAGGCTGGGGGGAGGCTGGGGAAGGAGGCCAGGCCGGGGCAAGGCTGGGGAAGGAGGCCCCCAGGAACGTGCGTCTGAGGTCTGTTTTCTCCCTGGGGAGCAGGGCTCTCTCTGCCTCCTGGTGGCCATGTCCTGAGCTGCTGTCCTCCTCCACCCCCTTCTGCCATGATGTCCTGCGTCACCTGAGGCCCAGGGCTGTGGAGTCCGCCGACCACAAACTGAACCTCTAAAACCAGACTCCAAGTAAGCTCTCCTCCCCACAGTGGGTCTGGCCAGGGCTTTTGGTGACGTGAGGACGGAGCAGCCTGACGCACGTGGACTTCGGCCCTCCGATCCTTTCTACCCAGGCCTCTCAGGACCTTCCCTTCCGACCCCCTCCGCCATCGCTGGGGGCCCTGGCTGCTGTCGTGGGGCTCCCCAGCCCTGGAAAGACCACAACAGGCAGACGGGAGAGGGACAGGGTGTCACGTGCCGCCACAAAACCTGCCTCATTAGAGTCCCCCCATTCCTGTGGTAGACACAGTGCCCAACCCTGGCCCCCTGATGACTTCTGGGGACACGGCTCCCCAGCACGACCTGAAGCCCCCCTTGAACTTGACCTGCGGCCTCTCTGAGCCCCTGGCCGAGGGGAGGGAGGTGGCCTTTCCAAGGCAGACTCAGAGGGTTCTGTGACACTCCATGGTCCCAGGGCTTTGGGCCGGGCTAGCGGGGCTGGCGCTGTAGAGTGACCTCCCACGGAAAACACGGCCACTGGTCCCAGCGTCCCAGCTAAGGCAAGGACGAGCCACTGCCCAACTCAAACTGGAAGGAGTCCCCCAAATCCCAAGAAACCCTGGCCGAGGGCCACCTGCACTGCCCTCCTGCAGACGCAAGGGTGGACACAAGTGTTGTCCTGCACCGGGGCCTTTGGAACCACAGGGCACGGGGGCACCTGGGGGGCTTGTTAAATAGAAGGGCGAGACCCCACCCCGGAGCCGGAGTCCAGGGATCACACCTAGGAACAGCTGCGCTGAGCCACTAAATTTGGGGGTGATTTGTTACGCAGAACTAGCTGACGGATACAGCCAGAGAATCATAATAATCACTCGGATCTCCTTGCAGATCCGAGTGAGGCCTGAGTGGTGACTGCCTTCTGTCATCCACCCACCCTCCTATCTGTCCCCCACCCATCCATGCACCCACTCGTCCATTGACAGAGACCTCACAGCAACAGGGTCGCAGCAGGTGCTGACGTGCCCTGGACATTAGGGATGGAGCAAAGTTCAAAGGCACCTAGTGGATGTTTGATGATGGTCTCTTGAGCTCAGACAGGCATCCTCTGGCTTTGCCGCACCTGAACGCAAAAACCAAGCTGTCAAGAGGACCACGGCAGCAGGGCGTAGTGCCACATGCTGTCATCCCAGCAGCTTGGGAGGCTGAGGCAGGAGGATTGCAAAGTGGAGGCCAGCCTCAACCAAACCGAGGCCCTGAGCAACTCAGTGAGACCCTCTGTCTAAATAAAATAGAAAACAGGGCTGAGGACAGGGCTCCGGGGTCAAGTGCCCCTGTTAGGAAAAGAGGAAGAAGGAAGAGGAGGAGGAGGAGAGGCTTTGGACACATTTCCGGCCTCCTGGCCTCTACAGGAGTTCTTTTAGCACCTCCCCAAAAAACTCACGGCTCCTCCAACCCCCCTCGGCTTTGGTGGTGTGTATGAATCACCTGCCACTCTGGGCTTGGGCTCTGGGCTGTGGATGGGGTCTGCAGGCCTCGCCTGTCCCTAGACCGCACTTTGAGTAACAAAGCTCAGAGAAATCTAAAATGCAAATGAGGCTCCAAGACCCGTCACCACGACAACGCAGGCCAGACTCTTTAAAGTGGCAGGGACTCCTCATCCTGGGTCTCCCTCCCTCCCTCTGCTCTCCGCAGCCCCTCTCTGAGCTGCAGATGAGCCGAGCTTCTAGCAATTTCCTGGACCGCACAGTCTGGGAGCCTCCTGGATCTTGATACACGCTGCCCGCCACCTTTCTCCTGGCGAATCCGGCCTTCTGCCTGCAGCCTCAGAGCCTGACAGCCTTCGCTGGAGGCTCCCCTGGGTGGGTGGCCCGCCTCTGTCCACACACCACCCTGAACAAGGTCCTGTCCTCCAGGTATCCCTTGGCACTTGGAATTCCAGGGCCTGCCACAGTTCCTGGCACAGGATAGGGCTGGGTCCAGAGATAAGGACCAGACCCAACCTCTGGGTTCACAGTTGAAACCACTAAGGCCTCCTGGGGTCCAGGTCAAATGGCAAGTGAACAGGAGACCTGTTATTAGCACGTTTTCCCCACAAAAATGTCTTAAAGGAGCTGGGCCTGGTGGCACTCGCCTGTAATCCTGGAGGCTCAGGAGGCTGAGGCCAGAGGATCACAAGTTGGGGAGGCTGAGGCTGGAGGATCGCAAGTTGGGGAGGCTGAGGCCGGAGGATCGCAAGTTGGGGAGGCTGAGGCCGGAGGATCGCAAGTTGGATGCCAGCCAACTTGTATTAGACGGTCAGCTACACAGAGCCACCTGTCATTCTGAGCTTCTATGATTCTGGGCCAAGCAGCGTGCGAGGCCCTCTCAGGAGACAAAAGATGACAACGATCTCTGTCCTCAGTTAAATTACCAGATTTTTTTGTTTTTGGTATCGGGTATTGAATCCAGGGGCCCTCGACCCCTGAGCCCCGTCCCCAGCCCTATTTTGTATTTTATTTAGAGACAGGGTCTCCCTGAGTGGCTTGAGCCTCGCTTTTGCTGAGACTGGCCTCTAACTCACGATCCTCCTGCCTCAGCCTCCGGAGCTGCTGGGATGACAGGGTGGGTCACAAGTCACCAGCTGTGATAATAACCCTCTTTTGCAGGGGATACATCTCCACGGTTGAGTAACATGGATGGCAAGGAACGAAACTATAAGAGACAGATCAGGAAAATCTCATTAGTGCATTTGGGGAACAACAAAAAAAGTCATTTAATGAGAAATGTTGGTGATGATTAAACAATGCACATTTTGCATGTTCCCGGTGGCCCTGAGCGACCAAAGGTGGAGAGGCTGCAGTTCATCTTTAGCTACGCACTCCAGCATGTCGGAAAAGCTCACTTCAGCCTTGTTTAAATAAAAGGTAACTTCTTCTTTTTTAATTTTTTTTTTCAAATATTGTTTAGTTGTGGATGGACACAATACCTTTATTTATCTTCATGTGGTGCTGAGGATCAAACCCAGGGCCTCCCACATGCTAGGCAAACGCTCTACCCCTGAGCCCCCGCCCCAACCCCAACTTATTCTTCTCAAGCATCCTGGAATTCACCCGCTAAAACAACCTCTGAGTTCAGGTTCAGTGGCACACACCTGTCATCCCCAGCAACGAGGGAGACCAAGGCAGGAGGATCACAATTGGAGGCCAGCCTCAGCCACTTAGCGAGGCCCTGAGCAATTCAGGGAGACCCTGTCTCTAAATAAAATGCAAAATAGGGCTGGGGATGGGGCTCAGGGGTCGAGGATCCCCCAGATCAATCCCCAGTACCCCCCAAATATTAATTTAAAATATTAAAAAACCACGGAAGGTTGGGATATGAGTTGCCTCCTGAAATCTCCAAGTGTCTCTGTCACATCTCAATGAAGTGTGGTGGAGAGGACGCTGATCCCATTTAGGCTGTGGTCCGGCTGTGCAGAAGCACCTACAACTCCCCCAAACTCCTCCTGTCCTGAGCAGAGGAACCCTGTTTACCACCTCTCAGGTGACAGCCTCCATTCTCTGACCCTCTTTCAGCCAGTCAAGCCCCAAGTTCCTCTCCTGATGGTCTGATAGGAATTATTATTATTTAGTTTTTTGCAGTATTATCAATTGAACCCAGGTGTCCTCGACCACTGAGCTTCATCCCCAGCCCTATTTTTTTTTTAATTTTGAGACAGGGTCTTGCTAAGTGGCTGAGGCTGGCCTCCAATTTGCGATCCTCCTGCCTCAGCCTCCCGAGTCACTGGGATTGCAGATATGTGACACCACACCCAGGTGGCACTGTGAAATCCTGTTGAAAAAAGGAACCTGGTATTCTCCTGGTCTTTCATCCCTTTTTCAGTAAACAGTTCCATTTTCTTTTTTTTTATTATTATTATTTTTTAGTTGTAGTTGGAAACAATACCTTTATTTTATATATTTATTTTTCTGTGATGCTGAGGATCAAACCCAGGGCCTTGCACATGCCAGGCGAGCGCTCTACAGCTGAGCCACAACCCCAGCCCAGTTTCATTTTCTTGAACTTATTTTTCCTTACAATGACTGTTTCATCTTTATATAGACCTTGATATTTTCAAAAGCTTTGGCAATCCGTAATTATTTAGGTAATTACTAGAGGCTCCTCCTTTTTCAAACTCGCCTACCATGAGATGACACCAAAATATCGGCAGAGAACACCATTATGCTGTTCATTTTGTGCCTAATAATTAATCTGCCTTGTTGGGTACAAGGGCACACATCTGTAATCCCCGCAACTTAGTTGGGAGGCTGAGGCAGGAGGATTGCAAATTGGAGGCCAGCCTCAGCTACTTAGCAAGACCCTAAGCAGCTCAGTGAGACCCTGTCTCTAAACAAGACATAAAAAAGGCTGAGAACGGGGCTCAGGGGTTAAGCACGCCCTGGGTTCAATCCCTGGTACTAAAATAATAATAATAATAACAATAGTCATAATAATATAATACCTGCTTTAGTTGAGATCGCACCTGACTTAAAATTGCAGAATCACACTCTTTGCGTGACTGATTAGTATTTCCCTCTAGCACCTGTGATGTGTCACTTCATCATTCCGGGGACAGAAGGTGAGAGAAGAAGGAAGACAGGGGTGGAGAATGGGGGTATTAACCCAAACTCAGAAACAAAAAAAAGGCCCATAAGAGAGGCTGAGGAATTAGAGGCTGAAAACACAAAGACACCCACACCCCAGGGCCCAGGCTGCACAGTGGGGTCTCCCCTGTCCACCTCGGTGCCTGCAACCTTGCAGCCGGGCCCTGTGGGACTTCCACCGTCAGGGACACGCCCACCTCCCCGTGATTGGCAGCTTTGAAATCCAGATCCTCCCCAAGGCCTGGGCTCGCGCCAGCCTGGGAGGTGGCCGGCGGCATCTGTCACGCAGCCCCCACAGCCTGGCGTCAGCCACAACAGAGACGGTTGGGTACTATCACCCAGCCTCGCTCGCACACCTCCACCGCTGCCTGCAGGACCCACCACGGTTCCTGTTGGGCCCGGAGGACAGGGAGCATGCGACAGGGAGCATGCGACAGGGGAGGAGGGGACAGGCTTTTTTTTTTTCTTTTGGTCCCAAGGACTGAGCCCAGAGGCACCAGACCCCTGAGCCTTGTCCCCAGCCCTTTTTTAGACTTTATTGAGAGACAGGGTCTCGCTGAGTGGCTCAGGGCCTCGCTAAGGGGGCTGAGGCTGGCCTCCACCTGGTGATCCTCCTGCCTCAGCCTCCAGAGCCGCTGGGGGTCACAGGCGGCAGTGCCCACTGGAAGGAAGGCCCCCGGGGCCATTGAGGGAGCCCTGCCACCGTGCACACCCCCTGCCAGCACCTTCGCCTGGCCGCAGAGCAAGGAAGGTCCCCCCCTCTGGGGCTGACCACGTGGCCTTTCAGACACGTCCTGATGTGACCCAGCTCTGCGGACCGGCTCCTGTCCCTTGCTGAACCGCTGGCCCCCGCCAGCTGCCAGCGCCCGGGCGTCCCTTCCTCACACCGTGCATCCGTGGTGTCCCGCCCCGCTGTCACCCGCCCACCCCGTCGTGCCCAGGGAGGCTGTGGATGGGGACCCCCGCCGTGGTCATGTCAGTGTCACCCCTGCCCGTGGGCTGGAGGACGGCGCTCGTGGGGCCTGCAGCCCCCCCACGCCCGCCCCGGGGACCCTCGCGAGTGGCCCCCCGCGTCCCGGCGTGAATGTCGCCCCGCGCTCCCGCCGCCCGTGCACGCGCACACACGCCCCTCAGCCTTGACACGCGCACCTGTCACCTCCCGGGCGGGCGGCGCTGGGGGGGGGGGGGACCCAGGTTCCCGCGGCCCGGCCACCGGCCCGCGCCACTGTCGCCGGAGGGGCGCGGACCCCGGGACACCGGCGCGTGTCACCGCACGCCCACCCCGCGCCGGCCACCGCAGCCGCCGCGCTGGGGGGGGGGTCGCCGTGGCCGCCCACGCCCTGTCCCCGGCGCGGGGAGGGCGGCCGGGGGGGACACGCGCGGCCTCGGCCCCGCCGCCCGCGCGCCGCCTTTGTTGGCGGCCCGCGTCGCCGTCCCGCCCCGCCGCCCGCGCCCGCACTCACCCGCGGCCAACAGCAGCAGCAGCGGCCCGCAGCAGCCGGCCCATGGTGCAGCCGTCGCCGCCCGCAGCCGCAACGGCGGGCGCCTGGGCCCGCGTCAGGGAACTGCGCTGGCGGCAGCGGCGGCGCGCGCTCTCCTCATTGGCCCGCGCGGCTGTCACTCACGCCTGGCCCCGCCCGGGCGCGGGAGGAAGTGCCAGCGCGAGGCTGCGTGAGGCGGCGCGGTGCGGCGGCTGCGCATGCGCCAGCCGTCGCAGCGCAGCAACGACTTTCCAGCCAGCGGCAGCGGTGGCCGCCGGCCCTTCCTCGCCCCCCGCCATGGGGCTGCCCAGGGAGCAGGATGCTGCGGCCAGCGGCGGAGGACGCCCCCGGCGCCACTGAGCGGCCAGCGGCGGCGCGCCACAGGGTAAGGGGCGGTGGCGGCGGCGGCGGCGGCTGTCCCCGGCGGGCGGCGGGTCCCGAGCGGCGCAGGCCCTGCCCGCAGCCGCCGCCGCTCGCCGTCCCGACGCGGCAACTTGGGGAAACTTTGTGCGGAGGCCGCGGCCGGGACGCGCCTCCGCCACCGCCTGGCAGCGGGCGCCAGGCCTCTCTGGCCGCGGCGAGGGAGGTGGGTTTCCTTTAAGCCGCTGCTGAAAAGTTAATGCTGAGTCATTCCTCTGCAGATGAATGATTCATAATCGGAGCTGCAGAGGCTGGCGGCGGGCGGTTCTGGGATCCGGCGCGGGCAGAATGCGCACACACCACCTTGGATTAACGCCAAAGGTCAGAGCGGGTCCCCGGCGGGGAGGGAGGAAGGCGAGCCTGCCGGCGCCCGCCCCAGGCGGTGAGCCACGTTTTGCACGGGCCAGCGGTGCGGACGCCCTCGCGTGGGACCCGGAGAGCGGTTCCGAGTGGACCGAGCCTTGCCTGAGTCCGGAGCACGAGGGAATGGAGACGAAGTGTTGTGGACGTGCTCTGAAATTTAAGAAGCCGTGGGATAATGGTCCGCTGGGCGAGGAACCGATTTCGTTTCGCGTTTTTCCTTCTGAGCCCGGAATCGGTTTTCGGAGCGAGACAGGGGTGTGTGCGTGTGTGTGTGCTGTTGTTGATGCGTGTGCTCGTGGAGTCGTGGAGGCGGTGTGGAGCCACGCGAGGCCACCTCTCATTTACATTCACGGCAGGCCGCTGAACCGGAGCCAGGGCTTTTTTCCTAAACATTATCTGTGAATCCCCTCTGGTGAGGGCTGTGGAAATGCCCCTTGCCGTGACCCGGCCAGTGTCTGTGGACACCGCGTTTGAGGGGCGAGCCGGGCCTCGCTGGGCTAGAACCCCTGGCGCCGGCGCCTGCAGAGGGCCTGGGAAATGCTGCAGCGCCTGGGGCAGGCGGTCTGGCCCCTGGCGTGCGCATCTTGACTCCAGCAAGAGGAAGTGCTTCTCCCCGGTGCTGGGACCTCACCATGGGGACACTTTAGCATTCGGTGAAAATTATTTGGCCAGAGGAAAATAAGCCTTATCAGTGTGAAAACTGGGAAATACCCGCGAGGGGGGAGAGCTCTGTGAGTACGGGCTCAGGACCGACCCTGCAGACCGCCGCGGATTCCAGCGTCACTAGCGAGAATCAGACCTTATGGTGGCTAAGGTTTAAGATGCAAGGTGTCTCACCCAGATGCCATTTGTTCAGCTGTCACAGCTAGAAAGCCAGGGACTCAGGGAGAGCTGGCCAGAGAGAATTCCAGCGTTTTTTTTTTTTTTATAAGATATATGAGTTTTCCTATGACAGGAAAGAAGACCAGTTATTTTTCTTTGGATGGTATCTGTTCTTTTTGTAGTTAGTAAGATGGCCTCAGTGAAAGGCTGCAAAGACGTTCCCCTGGAAGCAGGCAGCAGCAGTGGCCAGTTGGTGCAGATACCATCATGCCATTTCCTTCTCTGATTGTGCCTTGGAGAGAGTCCTTCCTGTAACTAAACATCTGAGCTGCTGCTGCTTTTCCCTGCGTTTGGGCTTTCTCTAAGCATCCCTGCTAGACTTCCTTGGATTTTTAAGTGTGCAAATCAAGAAGGACGTTCTCAGGTATTGTCAGGATATGTATGCTAATGAGCTGAAAGATGAGAGTGATTTATCATTCTTTAAAACCCTTTTTTAAGATGTTGAAGCTCTGCTTCAAGAAAGATAAAACTGTCACTGTGGTGTTGTAAGCTGCAGCTAGCTCACATACACAAAGGAAATTGCATTAGATTTACCCATCTCTATTTTCTCATCTTGTATAGCAAGATTCTTCAAAACAGCAAGTGATCTAACCTGTCAAATATTATGCAATAGATGAATTTCCTGTCATTGGTCAGTTCAGGAACTATTAACAGAGAAGTCCCATGACCAGGGACCTCTGCATTTATTCTATGGAATCGGGACCCCTTGCATTCTTTGCAAGTGTTCATAGAGGAAGAAAAATAATTTTTTTTCAGGTATCTGTCTTCAGATACAGACAGAAACTGGCAAGAGAGCTATAGTAAGAAAGGAGGAGAGGCCAGAGGATTTGGAAGCTGACAAGGGAGAGGTAGCTGAGGCCTGAATGTGCAGGATGATGCTTAGGCTTGGGTAGGAGGAATGGGAGTCAAAGGGTGAGAGATGCCCAGAGGCCAGCAGGCAAGAGGGCAGTAGAGAGAGGTAGAAGATGGTTTTTTTTTTTTTGCGGGGGGGGGGGGGCATCTGTGTAGTCTCTAAGGAGCTAGTGGAAAGAGAAGAAAATTCAGATTCACACAGAAAAAAAAAGTAGTGCCTGTGTTATTTCTGTTATTTATAATTAACAACAAATACAAGATGACTTTTTTTTTTAAAGAGAGAGGGAGAGAGAGAGAGAGAATTTTTAATATTTATTTTTTTCTTTTTTGTTTTCGGCGGACACAACATCTTTGTATGTGGTGCTGAGGATCGAACCCAGGCCGCACGCATGCCAGGCAAGCGTGCTACTGCTTGAGCCACATCCCCAACCCAAGGTGACTTTTTTACTTTGGAAAGCTAGCTTTTATTGACTAAGGTCTGCACAACAGTGTTCCAGGAAAGGGTGTGGGAGGGGAGAAACCAGTGTAGAAAGGAGAAGGCAGGACTTCTAGCACTCAGGGTCAACCCTCCCCTTTTCTTGGTCTGTGGGTTAAGGTGGCAGGTAGTGTGGTGTCATGAATGTGGGCAATTGCTGGCTTCTGCCCTTTCAGGAGTCGGGTGGGATTCCTGTTGCATTCTGTGTTCCTTGAGATAAGTGGATCAGCTGGGTCTTGGGAGTCTTTTTTCATTTAATTAATGCTCAGTTAATGTGCCCAAGTTCCCATGATATTATGTTTACTATGCCAGGATGAGAGAGGCATGGCGTCTGCCTTCATGGGAGATCTGGGGCATTTTGGCCCCTGTGCATGATGATGGGAGTTGCTAGAGGTCAGCAGATACTGGATTGTGACCCTGGGACAGGAGCCTGGTAGGAAGAGTGAGGAAAAAGGAAATTTCACCATCCTGCATGGAAGAAGTTGTACCCACCAGGAGGAAACTAGAAGACAGCTGTGGTGGCACATGCCTATAATTCTGATTACTCAGGAGGCTGAGGCTGGAGGATTGCAAGTTGGAGGCCAACCTTAGTTAAAAAAAAAAAGACTGGGAAATGTAGCTCAGTGCCCCTGGGTTCAATCCCCAGTGCCAAAGAGGAAAAAAAAAGAAAAAAAATGGAAATCTCTTGACTGGTTAGGGTGGTCATAGGGTGGTACTTCTGGGAGTACCATGGAGCTGAGCCCAATGGTGGGAGGTCTCTGGCACAGTGGCTCCATCTGGGCTCACTTGGAGGACCCTGAGGATAGTAATAAGAATTTTGCCTCCCCAATTTCTTTTGGTAAGATGTGATCTGAGTGTTGTTGTCCTTTTCTTCTTTGCCAGTACATGTGGTGCTAGGGATGCTGTTGGTCATTGGGTTCCCATTTGAGATGCTTCCTGTGCTTCCCTATGGCTCTTGCAAGGCCCTTGACTACAGGAGCTCAAATGGGTCTGGTAGGCTGTTGCTGTGAAGAGCATGATCTGTAGAGGGGAATGGGCAGTGGGTCCCATTACACTGCTGTCCCTACTGTTTTTGTGGGTATAAAATCTTCAAAAGTGGTGGTGGTTTAAGGGGTGTAAAGGTTTAAAAACAAAAAAGACCCTTTTAGTGAGAACATTAGGGTAGAGAAAGGAAATTGGGAGGGAGAAGAGGAGGACAGAGGGAATCCTGGAGAGTGAAATTGATCAAATGATGTTCAGGTCAGAATTTGACACCATGAAAACCACTGTTCTGTATCAAACACACACACACACACACACACACACACACACACACACGGCCCCTTCTTCCAAACCTGTCTTCCTTGCTAATACAACCTAAAATCTTAATTTACAAAAAACGAGAAGTCAGGTCTTTAATTTTCTCTCTTGGTTTACTTTTTTCTAGGATTTATTCCATATTGATTTTATTAAAACAATTAAATAGAGGCTATTTGGTAGCTGTTTTTTTTTTTTTTTGTACCAGGATTAAGCCCAGGGGCACTTAACTACTGAGCCTCATCCCCATCCCTTTTTGATATTTTATTTAGAGACTGGGTCTTGCTGAGTTCCTTAGGACCTTGCCAAGTTGTTGAAGCTGGCAAATGTACCACTGTACCCAGCTACTTGGTAATTTCTTATAAAGCCATTCTGTACAGAAAGATTTTAGGATTTGCTGTTTTGATATCCTAATTGGCTATTCAGTTGAAACAATTCTGTGGCAAAGCTCAAAAGCATATTTATTAGAAACTTGATTTCTTTTTTTTAAGTTGTATTTTATTTATTCATTTATTTATCTTTATGTGGTGCTGAGGATCGAACCCAGGGCCTCACACTTGCTAGGCAAGTGCTCTACCACTGAGCCACAACCCTAGCCCATGGAAACTTGATTTCTTTAATTGGAGAGAAAAGATAAACCAAGTAACCAAATAGGATAACAGAATTTTTTTTTATATATATACTGGGGATTGAACCCAGGGGTGTTATACTACTGAGCCAAAATTTATTTTTGTCTTTTGAGACAGGGTCTTACTAAGTTGCTGAGGGCTTTGATTTTGAATTCAGCCTCCTGAGTTGCTGGGATGACAGATGTACACCACCATGTCTGGCTCTTTTTCTTTCTCATTTAGGGACAGCATCTTGCTAAGTTGCCCAAGCTAGCCTGGAACTTGCCATCTTCCTGCCTCAATTCCCAAATAACTGGGATTACAGGCATGCACCACTGTACCTGGCAGGTAATAGAATCTTGAGGACAGCAGTGGAGTCTGAGGTGAAATGCGAGTGCCTATAAAGTCAGTGTTCCTTAGGCCTGCATACATGTGAGGTGCCGTGGTTCTTGTTAGGCCTCCCCTCTTTCTGACTGCTAGGCACTTAGTAAGTAAGACTTTTTAGTGTTTGCATCTATATGCTGCAAGTTGGGTGTTCCCTGTGCCTTGGGGTCTGTGTCTGCAGTTGGGAAGACCTTGAGGGCCTCCTTTGACTGTTTTCCTGGTGGGGGCGGGCAAACCTGTCCTGATGTTCTGTTACATGGGGAGGCATGATGGGAAGCTCATTTGCCACTGTAACCCTTAGCTTTCCTGGGTGCTTTTCATGACTTAAAAGCTGAAAGAACAGGCCCATTTAAGCCCTCCCTTGCCACTAATGCCCAGAAGTCATAACTATACTGGAAATTAAGAAATTAAGTTCCCTCATTTTTGTATTACTGTAGCCTGCTGTTTTCAACCTTATTAAAGGGTAAATTAAGTTTATAGATTTCAGAAGGCCTTTCTATGTGACTTCTCCCTTAGTGGGAGTGGGGACAAGCCTGTTTTATCTTAAAATTTAATGTAAATTTTATCTTGTACTTGGTAATGTTTCCGACTCTCTTAACATAAGCACCTTTGTCTGCCAGTCGGTTAGTACAGTTGATTTTCCAGAAGCTGCCTGGTGCTCCTCCTGGGCATCCATGCATGGGCATGGTGGAGGTGCCAGCTTGGAGGAGCTGAAGTCCTACCCTCTGTGCTGAACTGGAAGGCAGCTTGGGTGGGCCTCGTGGCCTCTGAATTGGTGTCCCCATCTCTAAGAAGAACATCATCTGTTATGAACAAGGTATCCAGTGAGGCATCCTACAGATGTTAGTTTTCATAGCAATGGGCGAATGAGATGTAGCAGGGGAAGGATGTCACCGTCGTAGTGCAGACAGTGTGCCAGAGCTTGCTGGAAGGGGCACAGGTTTCCTGGGAGGCAGCTGGGGCTCAAAAGTGTTGGATAAGTGGCCCTCCCAGATAGGGGCAAGGCAGGAGCTGTGGCCCAGGAGGTGTGTGTTTTCCCTGGCATTCTTCATGTCCCCAAGATTTTCCTAAGGATGCTGACTTCTAATTACAGAGAGCTGTAATTGAGAATTATAGGTTGAGTGTTCTTAATCCAGAAATTCACAACCTGAAATGCTCCAAAATCCCAAACTTTTTTTTCATACTGGAGATTGAGTCCAGGGGAGCTCTACCACTGAGCTTTATCCCAAGCCCAACTCCCCTTCTCTCTTTTTTTATTTTGAGACAGAGTCTTGCTGAGTAGCTCAGGCTGGCCTCAAACTTGGCAATCCTGAGTTCCTGGGGTTATAGGTGTGTGCCATTGTACCCAGCCAAATTCAAAACTTTTTGAGTACCAGTATGACTCTACAAATGGAAAATTCCACTCCTGACTTGATGTCACTGGTCATAGGCAAGACAGGCATATTGTGTAGAATTATCTTCAAGTTATGTGTAAAGGATGTGTATCAAACATAAATGAATTTCATGATTAAACTTAGGTCCCATCCCCAGGTATCTCATTATGCATATGCAAATATTCCAAAATCCAAAAATATCAGAAATTTAAAAGACTGATGGTATTTCGGAGAAAGGATATTCAACCTGTATTTAATCAAAACTTTTTTTTGAGAACTTCCTATATACTAGGGGTTATATTATTGGTTGCTAAAGCTAAAAAAGTCAAGGAAGATGCTATCCTTCCTCCAGGTGCTTTCATGTTATGACTGAGCCAGAAAAGTGATTTGATTATAGCGTGGTGCAGGGGGTGACATGACAGGAGGATGGGTATGGTGGGGTTTCAGGGTGCCACACAGTCTGGACCATAGGTACTCATTAAGGATGAGCCTGAGCAAGCCTGTGGAGGGGAGTGTGGCTGGCAGAGTCTGGGTCTTAGGGACCACGGGTGGCTGTTGTTCAGGGGTATGAGCAATGGAGCAGGGAGCTGGTCCCCTTGGGGTGCTGTCTTTGTGCTGGCCTGCCTTTTGGGATGGGAATTGCCTCCCCCCCCATGCACCAGGTAGAGTGGGGGGCAGGCCTGTTGCATGTGGATCACATTTCTCCATAGCTCTGGATAGTTGAGGCTGCATTACAACCAGTTTCAGTTTTTTTGTTCTGATTCAAGACTTTTGGTTTTGCTTTCTGAGGCTAAACTTCAGTTTTGTTCTCATGGTTTTAGTAAATAGATTATTGCTCCAGCAGACATGTTTCATGTAGTGTTTCTCTTTCTTCCCATGTCTTTTTTGTTTTGCCTATATTGGCTTATTTTTCTAGTCAGTAGTACATTTCTTCTCTTTGGGTTATTATTTTTTTTTAATTTTTATTTTTTATTAGTTGCTCGAGACAGTACAATGAACTTGACATATCATATTGGGTTATTTTCTTATAGTAGCACCCTTGTGTTTAGTGTGCTTGAACAAGTCCAGTTGGGGGTTGGGTAGCTAAGTGGTGAGTGCTTGCCTGACCTATGACACCAACCACTGAGGAAAGTCAGGAAAATTTTACCCTGTGGCTCAGCTTTGCTTGCTTCTTGCTGAAGAGCGATCCCTAAACTGATTTGCTAATGTGTTTTCTTTCCCCTTTCTCTCTCCTGATTTACATTTAGAGTGGAGTCTAGTAATAATGATAGTATTTAGTCCTTGTGTCTTTACAAGCATTAGTTCATTAGTGGTGAACATGTCCCTGAGGCCTGGCCACTCTGTGGAGAACATAATGGTTAGCCCAGCACCCATTTCATCTTGACTGTAAGTACAGCTACAGACTGCTTAGGGAGTGCAAGCCCTTGCCACAGTTACCAGGAAATGATGTTGTTGGCTGCTCTGGAGGAGACTTTATGTAGCTCCTCTGCTAGAACCACTGTAAAGCTTTTGAGTGTGAAGCCAGGAATGGCCAGTGGCTATTTAACAGGTGTGTGTGGGGGGGCTTGTTTCATCTGTATATGCTCCGGGAAGGGCTGTGAATCCTGGGATGCAGTCAGCCCCTGTGGTGGCACAGGTGGACTCTGTTCTTGATGGGTTGCCCCTGATAGAATGGGAGCAGTGGTAAAGTCACAGGTCCTCCCTATGATTTCCATGTTACAGGATATTCTGGTGCTCCTCAGACAGGTCTCTGGTGTTGGGGTGACAAGCTTCTTGAGGGTAGAGTCACTTTTAATCTTCATATTTCATACTCTGCCCAAGATGTGCCTAGTTAAAATGAGATGAATTCATGTACAGAAGGGATGAGACCTGGTTTGAATTCTGGTTCTTCTCTTAGCTGACTGTGATTTTAAGTTACTTATTTTCCTTAAATCTTAGGTTCTCAGCTGTGAAAGGATGAAGGTGGAGTTCTGAAGATGGACGGGGATGGAGGCCTGCAGCACCTATGAAAAGCTCTGGGTTTAAAGAGGAGGGCTCTGCCATAAGCCAGCATTCCTCTCCCCTTCCTGAGCATGGTTTCACACAGGGAAAACATGGCTTGTTAGCAAGGTGACTGCTGGACACTGATGGGAGATCAGCCTAGTTCTGGAAGGATATCTTGTGGGTGGACAGAGTCTTAACACAGGGTAAGATCTGAAAGCCAAACTCACAGTATGTATGCAAAGTAAGCTAAACTAGACATCCCCTCTGTAGCTAAATGCATTCTCCTGTGTGATTTTGTGTGTGTGTGTGTGTGTGTGTGTGCACGCGCGTGCGTGTGCATGTGTGCGTATGTGTTGCTGGGAACTGAACCCAGGGGTGCTGTATTTCTGAGCTATAACCCTAACCTGCTTGATTTCTAATTAAAAAAAATTTTTTTAGTTGTAGATGGACACAATAATTTTATTTATTTATTTATTTTTACATGGTGCTGAGGATTGAGCCCAGTGCCTCACACATGCGAGGCAAGCACTCTGCCACTGAGCCACAGTCCCAAACCTTGATTTCTAATTTTTAGATACAGGGGCTTACTAAATTGCTGAGGCTGGTCTCAAACTTGTGATCCTTCTGCTTTAAACTCCTGAGTTGCTGGGAGGACAAGTGTGTGCTTCTACACCTGGCTAGATATCCCCCCCTTTTTTTTAATTAGTTATACATGACAGTAGAATGGACTTATATACTTTAATGTATCATACATAGATGGGATATAATTTCTCATTTTTCTGAGTATACATATTGTAGAATCACATTTTTTTAAAATAAAGCAACTTTGCATTTGAAAAAATTGAATTTGGGGCTGGGGATGTGGCTCAAGTGGTAGTGTGCTCGCCCAGCGTGTGTGAGGCACTGGGTTCGATTCTTGGCACCACAGAAAAATAAAATAAAGATGTTGTGTCCACCTAAAACTGAAAAATAAGTAAAAAAGAAAAAGAAAGAAAAAAATTCTTTCTTTTCTTTTTCTTTTTTCTTTTTGATAGTGGGGATCAAATCCAGGGGTGTTCTACCACCAAGATGTGTTCCCACCAGCCCTTTTAATTTTTATTTTGAGAAAAGGCCGTGCTAAATTACCTAAGCTAGCCTTGAACTTGTGATCCTCCTGTCTCATTCTCCTGAGTTGTTGGGATTACAGGTGTGTATCACTGCACCTGACTTAAGTCCTTTGTTTTCTTTCATTATTTAGCAGGAATAATATTCTCCAATTTATTCAGGTCTCTATTCAGATTTCACCTCTTTGCAGGGGTCTCCTCTAAACACCACTGATTAAAAAGTCAATGCCATCATTCTCTGATCCCTTACCTTGCTTTTCCTTTAATCTGCTGTCTGTCTCAATAGGTTTGTCTGTTTTCAGAATATCATACAACGTTTGACCTTTGTAGTATCTTGGTATCTGCTTCCTTCACTTAGCATAACGTTTTTGAGGTATATCCATGTTGTAGCATTTTTGCTGCTGATAATCCATGTGTATGTATTTCACAGTTTATCCATTTTCTGTTCATAGGCATTTGGATTGTTTTCATCTTTTTTTGCTATTGTGAATAATGCTACCATAGATATTTGTGTACCAGTTTCTGTATAGACATGTTTTCCTTTTTCTTGAGTATATACATAGGAGTGAAATTGCTGATCATATGTAATTCTCTTTTAATTTATTTTGGCCAGCAGTTTTCTAATTTCTTTACATCTTTGCTACCACTTATTTTGGGTTTTCTGATTAAAACTATCCTAGTGGGTGTGCAGTGGTATCTCATTGTGGTTTTGGTTTGAATTTTCTTGATGACCAGTGATACTGAATGTCTTTTCATGTTTTTGTTATGCATTCGTGTATGTATGTATGTGTGTGTGTGTGTGTGTATATATGTGTGTGTGTGTGTGTGTGTGCAAATATATATATATATATATATATATATATATATATGATGTTTTAATTGTGTTGTTTATTTTTTTGTTGTTGAGTTTTAAGAGTTCTTTTTTTTTGAATAGTAAAGCCTTTCATCTTTTTTTTTTGTACTGGGGTTTGAACACATGGGTGCTTTATCACTGTGTTTCACAGTGTTGGAGCACTGTGGGGGAGGGCTCAGATTTTACAGCAGAAAGAACTGTGGATGACTAACCTTGCAGTTGCTCTGGCCTCTGCACCCATGACTCTTGTGCATTTCCTGTGAAAATTTCACCCCACCCCCACCCCCATCTTCTAAAGCCCGGGAGATATTTCTACACGTAGCCACAGGCTTTACCTGGTACCTGGACAAGGGAATGATGAGAAAGGGGATTTGGGATTTTTTAGGGGAAAATTACTTGGCTTTGAGAAACTTAATGGAAAATATGTATTCAGTGCAGCTAGGTTTCAGGCACACACTGGAATAAAAAATTAAGCATTGTTTCATCTCTAAAGAAGTTGTCTAGTGTGAACCATCTGTGTGCAAATAAATGGTTTCAATTACTGTGGAAACAGCAGCAATGAAAGGTGCCACAAAGAATGGTGGGTAGTATAGAACATGCAGTGGTAGTGTAGATCATGCAGCCAGTGGAAGTGTTCAGGAGGACGTTGATCAAGGTGGGTTTGGAAGACAATGAGAAGCTTGCCAAATAAACAAGAAGGGAGATCACCAGGGCAGAAGAACAATGAATGGTCTGTCTCTTAAGAAGATTTGGAGCTAAGAACCAAATCCAGAGACTGGGTGTATTTTGCTTCAGTTCCACCTTATACCTGTCTGTCATGTGACCTGGTTTCTTTGCTTTTACTAAGGGAAAGAAATGGAAATCCCCATGTCTCCCTTTTGTTTGGCATAGAAAACTGAAATGTCTAAAATTGTGATCTTGGGCTAAGATTATTTAGTTATCATCTAATCATCAGTGATAGAGTATTGTCCACAATAAACAAGGCACTGAGTTCCATCCCTGGCAATAGGGGTGGGGTTAGGGAGAATTGTGATTGTGTCTAACTTGGATAATAAAACTTATAGAGCCTGAGATAGATGTACACTATTAGTTTAGTGACAGATATAGGGTCAAATAAGACATTCACATTGTTCAGGTTCCATTTCAGTTGCTCTACATTTGAGTCATTACTTTTTTTGCCCCCTTGCTGGGTTCATTGCTTCTCATTCATTAATTCAGTGCTTACTGAGTTGGTTCTAAACAGCTGTGCAGTCTAACAGAAGTACAATTTTTTTCCTGTCTGGAGCTTAAAGCCTTAAAATGTGAATTAACTTTGGAAAATATAGGCTGGTATCAGTTTATGAAGAGCTAGTCTAAGAAGTTAGGACTTAATAATTTGCACCCCCAACCCAGGGAGAATGCCAATGAGTTCTTGGAATTTATAGCCTAAGGCAAATCCTTTTTGATTCCCCTGTTCCTTGACTTTATTTATTACAGGAGGATAATGCATTAATGTGTTTGAGTAAATTTTGAAAATGTATACATAAAGGTAGTTTTATAAGCTTTGCATTGTGTGAGAGAGTAGTTTGTAAAAATGTGGACTCAGGGAGCAAAAGAGCATGGTATCTCCATTATTTATGAGCTGTGTGATCTTTGGCTATTAAACTAGGAGTATCTCCTTATATGAAAAATGATAATTTAAATCATTGTCACATAAAAATTACTATAAGGAATAATGAACAAATTCAAACAAAAGTATACAAGTAGGTCGCCTTACACATAGTATTATCCACAATTGGATTGTCTGGTGACCTCCTTTAGTGGGTCTGATTTTTCTAATGCCCTTGAACATTGCTGCTGTTTCTGTAAATTTGTGCATCAAAATCATTGAGAGGGCATCTTAAAAATATACATCTCTAAGGGTTCTAGTTCTGCAAAGAGTGTTAGCCTCATTCTTTCCTTTAAACTTTTTCCCCTTAAGGTCTTTTTCCTTAAACTAAAAACCTTGAACATGACACAACAAAAAAGCACATGAAAGGTAGAAAGAATCCAGACTGTCTACGACTTAGGGACTTGAGAAAAGGCATGACGGTGAATCCTCTGGATTTCCTTAATGATGCCTAAGGACACAAAACTCATAAATTGTGTAGTTTTAGAATGGGTATTGTGGGAACTTCTGATCAGTAATGGCTACAGTTATAGGAACTCCCCTCCTGCCCTGCTTCCCTATCCAAAAAAAAAAAACTTAAATGTCTGTTTCCCTACTGTATCCAATACCAAGGGGAAAACCATATCCCATACACCTAAAGCTACAGCAGGGCAGAGCAAAAAAATTGATCTTCGCACTCTGCTTTTTGGAAGCAGGCAGTGTTCATCAATACCCCTGCCAGGTGGTGTCAACAGCGGGGTGCTGATCTTCCATTCCATGATTGACAGAACTAGGTGGTAGTCTAGAAGAGTACCAGGGAATATAAGTAGGGGTGGGGGTTGGGGAGTCCAGGCTGATACTGAGCTTCCATTCCCATCCTTCTGCAACAAAGTGGTAGAATCATCCCTCATCTCCCCTTCCCCTGGGTGCCAGTGGGGCTGAGAGGAACCTGATCTTACACCCTCAACTGGCAGAAATGAGGCAGTGCCAGTGAGTGCATATTTTCTTTGGAAAGGTGTAAGCAGGGAGGTGAACTTGCTCCTTGCCATCTGTAACAGGCAGTGAGACTCATGCATTCTTTTTCCACTCTAGCATTTGGTGGGTCCCAGAGGGAAACAGAATCTACACCCTGCCTCCCCATCCCCCATGCTACATTTCAACATGCCTACTAACTAAAGACATCTGGAATAAAATGAAAAGAATCAGGAAAATCGAACACGATGGAGAATAGCCAGTAGCACATGTCAGCACTGAGATGAATTAGATATTAGAATTATGAGAGGAATTTAATACTTCAACAAGGAATTTATTTAAATAATTAAAAAACATGAAATCTTAGGAAAAAGTCTTGTGGACGTAACAGGAGACCAGTTTTGATGTTCACAGCGTGATGGAGATGTTGTAGATCTTGGTTGTGGATACTACACCAAACAGTGTACTTACAATAGCTATTTTTTTCCTGGATCTAAAGTTTTAATTTTAAATAACCAAACTTTATATTTTTATATATGATCCAATACCATATTAATAAAATTAGCATTTCAGCCTCCAAGAATTGGTATGTGATGGAGATAGTCTTGAAACCAGAATGGGTGCTTTTATTTGAAGTAAATTATACCTTAATAAAGTTGATTTATAAAAAATGCATGGGCCCAGTAATTCAAATGTAGAGCTTCTGGTTCAGTAGTTCTACGACAGAGTCCAAGCATATATATATTTTTTATTTTAATAACTCATCACATGATTTGAAGGCAGCTGGAGGCTCTGAGGAATACAGATTTCTCCAGAGGAATCTAGGCTAGTTGTGAATTCATTAGAATATAAATCTGTTAGCAATCTGTACAAATAGAAACTTGTTCTGGTAAATTATGAATTACCGGATAAGTACCTGCAGAATAAACAGAAAACATAATTACAAACGGTTAAGTGTATTATCCCCATATGGAAGTTATTTTTGTCTGTTTCTTTTATTGGGCAATGTTGTGAAAAATGTTATGTGGTCACTGAATTGGACGGGGGTGGGGGGAGCCGGGGGAAGCAATTTGGGGTGGGAATGGGAAAGATAGTAGAATGAATTGGATATAACTTTCCTATGTTCAGATATGAATACATGACCAGTGTTACTCCACATCAAGTACAACCACAAGAATGGGAAGTTGTACTCCATGTATGTATGATATGTCAAAATACATTCTATTGTCACATATAACTAAAAAGAACAAATAAAAAAAAAGTTATGTGGTATTCCTGGAAGCTGTCAATTATGGTGCTAGGTCATAAAAAAGCTGCATTGTGGTATGTCAGGTGACTAATTAGAGAGGAGATTAGATAGAGTTATATATTCTAATCCTATTGGCTTTGTGTTAGGGGAACTATTTGTGGGGGGAAAATAAACATTTGGAATTTTCAGCCTATATTATAGGTGATAACACTTAAAAATTTGTGTATGTATTTGTCTTCAAATCTGTATGATTTCTAAGATGGGGTAGCTTTTTTTTTCTTTCCTAATGTAGAACCATGACTGAATTAGAAGGCAAATACAGTATCATTCTGTTTTAGGAACAGCACTCTGGTAACATTTTGAAAAATGTAAATAAGTCTTATGTAAGTGAACATATTCAAGAAGTTCTGGGTGTGGCACAGAAGGGATGGGTACTGGGGAACCTCTAAGAATATTTTAAAGTTTCATTTTCTGCTGTTCTTTAAAAGACAATAAGCCATGAATACAACTGTGGAACCATAAGAAATACTCATAAAAAGTGATTTCTGCTGGGTGTGGTGGTGCACACCTGTAATCCCAGCAGCTCAGGAATCTGAGGCAGGAGGATCGAGAATTCAAAGCCAGACTCAGCAAAAGGCAAGGCACTAAACAACTCAGTGAGACTTTGTCTCTAAATAAAATACAAAATAGGGCTGAGGATGTGGCTCAGCGGTTCAGTGCCCCTGAGTGCAATTCCAGTATCTCCCCTGTCTCCCAAAGTGATTTCTATATGTGCTGGTATCCCTGGCTATGGATCTAATGTGCTTGTTTGTTTAGCAAACCTAGGAGTTAATAATGAGGAGTCATTTTTGTTTCCTTAGGTGGCTCTGGGATCTATGAGATAACAAGAAATACCATGGTATGTGCTTATCTCTGTCTCTTGCCCTTTCTATGGAGATTCCTAGCTTTTCAGGCTCCCTGTTACCTGTCTGTGTTTGACAGCATGATTTTTAACCATGTGTAGTATGTACAGCCACTTTCAGCATCACCATTCTTTGACCTGGGGAGGAACACAGCCAGTTTGCTAATCATTAATCCCTGACTGTGGAAAGCAGTTTACTCAAGAGTGCATCCTGATTCCTACTCGAGATGAAGCTTCTTTTATTGAGAGCAAAAATAAACTCAAAGTGGTTTTCTTTGGGGGTAGGGGTGGGAGTAGGGTTACCAGGGGTTGACTCAGGGCCATTCGACCACTGAGTCATATCCCCAGTCCTATTTTGTATTTTTTAAATTTAAATTTTAAAGAAAGGGTCTCACTGATTCGTTTGGTGCCTTGCTTTTGCTAAGGCTAGCTTTGAACTCAAAAGTGGTTTTTGAAGTAACCATCATAACCACTTTTCCCGCTTGGTGCCTGTACTTGCCCTTCTATGGTGAGAACAACTTAATATGTTTGGAAAATAATAAAGGCATTGTATCTAAAGGGAACTTTAGAATTACATGACTTTCCTTAATTCTTGGGCAGTCTCAGGTAATCTCAGAAAGCGTGGTCACAATAAATCAGCGGAGGCTATCATAAATGGAGGAAATCTATCCCATTATGCCTGCCCCATGCCATTTTCTTATCTGTAACTTAGGATTTCTAGACTACTAAAGTTTTCTGGTTGTATTAATGGAATGGTTGTATTTATTTCAAGCTCTGTTACTGAAGCAACTTTCTAATAGTCATTTGTACACTTTGTAGTTCTGAGAACACACTTTGCTTTAATTGAAGGTCTTGCACCCATATTCTTATGGGAGCAACTAACATTTTTTGAGCAATTCCTGTGAATGCTTCCCTTTATGTAGATGATTCTCAGAAAGCTAGGTTTTAGAATAATTCCCTATAGGTGCTACTATTTTACTCTAAGGCCTTTGAGATTTGATTTTTTTAAGGTTTCAAGTATTGA
The DNA here is from genome assembly GCF_048772815.1 of Callospermophilus lateralis. NCBI lineage: Eukaryota > Metazoa > Chordata > Mammalia > Rodentia > Sciuridae > Callospermophilus > Callospermophilus lateralis. The sequence continues at coordinate 115,606 of NW_027516368.1, read as the reverse complement.
ACCCAGGGGTGCTTAACCACTGAGCCAGGTCCCCAGCTCTTTTATTTTTTGAGATAGGGTCTTACTAAGTTGCTGAGGCTGACTTTGAACTTGGAATCCTCCTATTTCAACGGCATGCACCATTGCATCTGGTCTGAGCTTTGATTTCTTAGAAATAGTGGAATCTTTAATGAAGTCCAATGAAGTGTTTTTTTTTAATAGATGATTGATTATTATTGATTTTAATATAAAATCATTCCCCAATAATTTTTCTTTCTTTCTTTTAAAAACAGACTTTGAAGAAAAATTTCTTCTTCAGGATAATTTTTTCCAAATTTCTTCTTGTAACTCTTGATTAAAAGAAGAGGATTTTTGGATAATATGGGAACAGCTGACTCCTGTAGGTTTAGAAGGAATTGGCATTTAATCAAGTTTCTGGGGACAGACCACTCATGCCAATTTATATTGGCATAGAGCCCTCCCTTTTTTCTGTGGAGCGTGTGGCTTATGATTCCACATATAGGCTGACTGAATGATAAGCCATTAAACATTAACAAAGCACCTACCTGTGTAAGGCACAGTACTGGGTATAGGGATATTTAGAAGGTTCATTTTCTCCCTTTGAGGACTTTATTTTTTTAAAGAGAGAGTGAGAGAGAGAGAGAATTTTTTTTAATATTTATTTTTTTATTTTAGTTATCGGCGGACACAACATCTTTGTCTGTATGTGGTGCTAAGGATCGAACCCGGGCCACACGCATGCCAGGCGAGCACGCTACCGCTTGAGCCACATCCCCAGCCCTTTTGAGGACTTTATTATCTAATTGTAAAGGTAAGATGTAAATGCCTTAAAAATGAATCAACAGTACAGTAATTCTTAAATATTTTTAGGTTTTCTAGTGTAGTGGTTCTTGGATGTTAATGTGCCTCAGAATCACTTGGAAGCCTTGCTGAAATACCGATAGTTGCCATGTGCCATAGCCCACACTGTAATTCCAGTTAATTAGGAGGCAGAGGCCAAGAGAATCTCAAATTTGAGGTCAGTTTGGACAACTTAGACCCTGTCCCCTCCCCTCATTATCTCTCCTTCCTTCTTTCTTATTCTTATCGTTTCTTCTCACCACCTCCCTTTTGTGGTTCTGGGGATCAAACCCAGGTCCTTTACTGATGAGCTGCACCCTCAACTCTGAATTTCTAAGAAGTTCCCAGATGCCACTGGTGTTCCTGGTCCAGAGACCACACTTAATGAAGCGCTAGCCATGTGCATTAGAATCATCCAGGGACTTTAAAAAACACACACACACACACACACACACACACACACACACACTCAAGACCAGGTAAACGAGGATTGTTGTATGATGGGACTTTCAATGTATTTTTCTTTTTTTAAAGCTCTCAGTTATTTGTAGTAAGCAGTCAGATTGGGGAGTTAGTCGTCTCACATGTAAGGGGCATAATTTTAGATTTAGAGTACATGATATTACTGAGAAGTTATTAATTCTGATCTTAAAGAATGGTAAGAGAAAAGAAAGGTATGTTTTATGTTCTTATAAAACTAACACTGAGAATAAGTCAACTAGTTTTCTAGTGGTTTCTTGGGGGTAGGCAGAGGGGCTTATGAGGCAGCAAGGGGCCAGTGGGTAGGATTGAGGTGCATGCTACCACTAGCAGTAAGGAGCATTTGCTAACTGCCTTCTGAACTTCCTCTTAAATAGGCTAGTACTTACCCTAACAGACTTTCTTGTAAGTGCATTTGGAGTGAGGCATGGCTGTGGACTATGAAATAGTGATAGGCTGAACTTTGAAAAATGACTGTCATTTTTACATTTCATTTAAACATTATTTATTCATGTATAAAATAAGGTACTGCATATAGTTGCTATAGTTCAGTGTGTGTGTGTGTGTGTGTGTGTGTGTGTGTGTGTATAACAATTTTAGAAACATTGTTTTTTACATGTTGATCCCTTAAGTTCTAGCTGTGGGTCCTACATACAGTGTGTGCTCAATAAATCCATGTTTTTTAAATGAATTGGAAAGGCTATCTTTTTGCATTAAGTGCCCCTACATTTGGAAGGACAGAGAACACTTGTTTCTGAGCTTTACAAAACAAACAAGCCCCTGCCGTTTTAGGTTTCCTAACCTAGGCAAGAAGTCTCATAATTAAAGGAAATAATAAATAATGGAAATACATTTTCTCTATGTGTACCAGTCATAAGCTGCCTATCATCTTTAGAGTTCTTTTCCTTTTCAGTCCCCATTGATATTTAATCATGTAAAATTTAGGTAATATTTTTAGATTTTTGTTTTTGACTTTATTAAGTTAAATTGATTATAAAATAATAGAATATTTTGTGTTTAATTTCTTGGAAATAGAACTTTTGTTATAAATTTCATAGGGCTCAAAACTTACAAAATAAATATTGGAGATTTGGTATTAAAATTTTGACCTTTTCTGTTTTAAGTCATTTGAAATGCTATGGTAAAGTGGCCATCCTGTGTTGACATCAGGTCTTTTCTCCACCCATCAAGGGAAATGTGACGCACAGCAGCATCTGGATTTTGGCCCCAGGGCGAAGAGGAGGAGAGATAGTAAAGAAACCTGATCAGATCATTTGATGCTAATTTCACAGGTGGCTGGTCACTGTGTAGGGCCTGGCTGTTGCTATTTATAGAGCTGTAAGTGGATGTAGGTACACACTAGGACCTGAAAGGATGGTCTCACTCAGAGTGTAGTGGTAAAAGTGGGAAAGTAGAATCTAGGGATAAATGGTCATTGTTAAGTGCCATTGCTAGAGTTAAATGAAACTCAAGTGGCTGTCATGATTTCCACTCTGAATTCATTGCCATTCTTGAATACTTTTGAAAGCAAAAAACAAAACAGATCTAAGCAATCACTGATAGGCTCTGCTTTAAAAAAAATTTCGTTGATATTATAATCAGGTAGACTTGATTTCAATTTCAATTAAAAGAGCTATCTACAGAGCTATAAATTAATTCAATTTCAAAAGGACTTGATCATTTTCAATGCTTCCATCTCTGATTCCCTATCTTTCTGATGGGGAAACAAATCTAGCAGGGTCATATAACTAGCTTAGTTTCACAGCATTGAAACTGGAGCAGGAATCTGGATCTTGAACCTCTTAGTTAACTTTTTTGCTGTTTCATTCTCCTTCCCATCCTTTTTCTTCCCACTTCTTTTGCTGGATATTGAACCCAGGTGTGCTCTACCACTGATATACATCCCCAGCCCTATTAGTTTATACTTTAAATTTTGAGATAGGTTCTAATTATGTGGCCCAGGCTGGCCTCCAACTTGGCAATTCTCCTATCCCACCTCAGCCTTCAGATTCATGCCTGGCTCAGTTTTCTTTTTCTACTCTGTTAGTTCTATAAGATTATCCTTTTTTTGTGATATTTTCTCAGAATTATTTCATTAGTTGAAAAATGTCTCTGTTGTTTTTATTACTTAAAATGAAAAATACAAACTTCTTTAATTGATAATACATCTGCTTAATGCCAGCATTATTAGTAATAGTCACAGTACCTCTTGGGAGAAAAGGGGGGGTTGACTAGGTATGGGGGCCAATGAGGAGCACACAGCATTAGTTAACTGTTGTCCATAGACTGGTGGTACCTGAGATAATGCCTGGAGGGGTAGTTACTTTGAATTACATCTTGGTCTTGACCTCAGATTTGGAGACCAGCTCTCCTAAGAAAACTCTTCTTCTGTTCTGCCTTCAGCAGCCTTGCAGCTAGTTCTTCTGCACAGAATTGACTGGCATCTCTGTGAGAATATTTCTAGTCTATTAAAGGCTCTTCACCACATTACTTGTAATCTAATTTCAGTGCAGAATGTAATGATAGGTTTCTGTTTTTTTCTCCTTCCCTTTCCACTTGTTTCAAAGGCCACACATCAAGCTCTGGAGAGGGAGATGCCTGTGGGCTGGAAGTTGGCTGCCCTTACTCTGGCTGGCTATATATGGCTGCTGAAACAAGTGCCTTTGGGTCATTCATTCTCAGGTCACAAAGTTCTAATGTGAAGGCCTGAACATGGACTCTCTCCTGAATGATTTATTAGTTCCCCATCTGTAATTGGAGGGAAAGAGATGAACTTAGTGTTTCTTGAACTTCAAAATAACCCCAGGGAACTAATTAACAGCACATGCTCCTGGATGCTACCTCTGGGAGTTCAGGTTCAGGTCTAAGATTAGGGCCATATTTTAGAACCATGATTGCTCTGAGTGTGAGGATCTCATTTAGTCCTGATGATTTTTTTTCGTACCTACCAGTGGAAGAATGATTTTAGGCCACAGAAAATTTTTTTGTAGTTATAATCAATTCTCAAGGATTTACCTCATAGATGTCTTTAATCACATAAACCTTAGCTTGGGAAGGTCTCAGGTTATATTTTCAGGCAACCTTTTTGGTATGTACCCAGATACTGAAAGATATATATATATATGTATTTTTTTTATTTTCAGAAGAACTAATTTGGATGGGAAATCTGCCATTTGAAAAAAGTTCTACCTTCTGTTACTGTAGTCAAGTACAACTGTTGGAATTCTCTATTGGAAAAGAGCAGTATGATATGTTGCCTTGTGTTTGGGCAGTTTATTAGGGTCAGCCCGTATAGTAGCTCTTAACATTTGGTCCATGTTAAGAGTAAATTTGATTTTTAACTGACTTTTTCTAACTCTACTGTAACTTTAGAAAACAAATTCTTAGGGACACATACATATGCAGCGTTTAATACAGCATAATATATGTAGATTTTGAAATGTCCTCTTAATAGTATATTTTAAATATTTCAGCATGTCATTATTTTAGGAGCTTTCTGTGGAGTAGGTATGTCTTTCTGTTTTCTCTCCAGACATCTTTTTCCCTAACTCCTTTCCTCCCTGAATTCTTTCCCTTATTCCTCATGCTCACGGGAGAAAAATGAAAGCACACTGTTATCATTATATGGTTGGATCTGCTGAGGGAAATATATAGTTAAAAATAAATGAGATTTTGCCTTCCATTTAATAATAGGTGTTGATAATTAAGGTGCCTCTTTGGTTATACATCTGTCTACTGGTTTTTAAAATGTTCCTACTCAGAGCAATTTGCCAAGCTATATTAGTGAATTTTTCTGGACTATAAAGGAAAATTAAAGAGAGTGTAATGTAAAGGTAGGCTATGTTCTCCAACAGAAAAGCTAGTAGCCACATGTATTTCAATTTGAATTAATCCAAATGACATAAAATTAAAAATTCATTTTCCCAAGTACATTAGTCCAGTTCAAGTGCTCAGTAGCCATGTTGCACAGTAGCTATAAAGCATTTCAGCCTCACAGCAAGTTTTGTTGGCTGGCCTTGAATGGTATCTATAGGTGATACCTGTTTATTTTTATTTATTTTATTAGAATTTTAAAATGATTTTATTCCCTGGATATTATAAATACTAATTTTTAGAAACAAGGAATAGCTCAAAATTATTTCACGTGTATATATCAATTTTTTAACTTTCCTCCCAACTTAATTTTTAAGATTTTAAGACTAGTGAAATAAAACATGTATCAACCTGGGATTGCCAGCATTTTGCAATTCTTGAAGAACATTTAGAAAATTCTTGATAATAGTACAAAGTCCAGGGATGGGGAGGTGAGGGTGTGGGCTATAATCTTACTTGGTGCTTACCCAGAAGATGATGGAGGAGGAACTGTTTGTTTTTATAAGACACTCAGAAGAAGCAGAGTCAGTTTCTTTGGAGAATATAATTTTAGGGTATAATTACAGTATTAATCCAGGAAAACTGGGAACCATCAGAAAGAAGAGATAAGGGAGAAGGATGGAGAGGAGCCAGCATAATCTTTTTAGTTGTTGGGGACTTTCACTATTCCTTGCCATCTCTCTCCTGAGTCCTTTCCGTTCCCTGTGTACAGGTCACGTTCACTCAGCACTGAAAGCACCCAGTGAGGAACACAGGCTCTCGACTTGTTGGTCTGAGAGGCAGGGAAGTGGGTGATTAAGAGCTCTGACGCAGAGCCAGATGGCTGGAGCTTGAGAGTCCAGTTCTGGCTTTTTTACTGTCTGCAAGAGTGTAGCAAGTTATTTAACTGTTTATCTGTAAAGTGAGACAATTTTACTATCTACCTCTTCATGTTCCCATAATGGATAAGGAATGAAGAGATAAAACTCATTAAAGACTATATTGTTAGTATTGCTAACAACTGTTATATAGGTAACTTACGTTGGTAAGTGCCCAATAAGTATACGCTTCTATATTTATTATATCAGGGAAGAAGACATTTAAACAAGTAATTGCAGTAAAGCTGGATGAGTTTTATAATAGGCTAAGTTCAGTGTTCCATGATCATATATGTCAAAATGACCTAATTCTTGATAATTATTTAACCAAATTTAGCTTAGCTTTTAGTATGGCTGGTTTTTGTTTCAAACTATACTTTAATAGTTTCTTAAATCAGATCTTATTATTTTTATGGTTTTTGTTCTTTAAAATTTGTTTATTACCTCAATGTGATAAATGTTTGAAGGCTCCAAGATATTAAGTAAAAATGTTGTCCTGATCATTCTGGTAATATCATAACTGTCACAGTTCTTGCCCGGATGCTTTACATTATATACCAGGTTGCCAAAAACGTAATAAAATCCTCTCTTAGCAATAGCCTCTGGCTAATCAAAATAAAATCTGTCTTCCAGACTTTTACAGGGGAGTTTGGTTAGCTTCGAGTATAATTAAAAAGCATATTATTTGATACCTATTAAAGACAGGAAATTGTGAGGTGCAACTGGTTTTCGTATATTGTGGGACACTTTCTTTAACTACATATAGAAGCTGCTAAAGTGAGTTTTCAAGTGAAAAATATGAAGTACACCTATGTAAGAGCTGAAATAGATTAAATTTAAGTACCAACCAGGTACACCTTTATCGAAGCATCATTTACTTCTCAACTTTCTAGTATGAGATTTTCTTAAGGACTCAGTTTGCCTCATGAAGCATTAAAATAGATTCTTGCCTTTGTGTTTCTTGGGTCACAATGATAGGAAATGAAGGGCTAAATTCCTTTTAGTTAATATAAGTTACATGTTTTGTAATATGGAGAAATGTCTGTAGTTATGAGGAATCTCTTTGTTTCATTGAAATCTGAATTTGGGGTAAAGGTTAGGGAGTTCAAAAATAAATGAGCAATAGGTAACAGGAACAGAGTGCTTGGTAAGGTGTTTCTGGACTTGATACCCAGGTATTCATCACACCAATTGCTGATTCTTGGTGGCTCCTACGTGCCAACCTCTCATATAGTGTTGCTGCTGACTTATTGCTTTGTTTTACTTATGTTTTAAGGAAAATAAATTACAAATAATACGTGAGGTATCCAAGCTATATATTTTAGAAATTATAGAGCTTTAGAAACGTGACATGTTTATTCAGGAGGAAAACCTAAGGTTTAATTTCTATGTGGGTCGGTCCTATTTAATGACGATGCTTTTCTATTTCACTCCACATAGTAAATATTGGATCACAGTAATAGATGAATTTTGTATACATATGTGCCACCTTTAGGTTTATTTAAACACATGGCTATAGAAAAAAGTCCAAGGAATCCAATTCTATGTACAGTTGTAAAAATATTTAAATATCTGTGATTGTTTACTAGCAGGTAAGCTCACATTTGTTTGATTTTCTTCCAGATTCATGAAAAACTCCACTACTATGAGAAGCAGAGCCCGGTGCCCATTCTCCATGGTGCGGCGGCTTTGGCCAATGACGTAAGTGTGCCTTTCTGAGCTCACGGGACGTGTCTGCCGCAGGCCTGGCAGAGGTGGAACTCATCCTAGTGCAGACAGATGTGTGTGATCCTATGAGTGAAAACCAGAAGAAGTTGCAAATGTTTCCAAAAGCCCTGTCATCACGAGCTTATGCTGATATTATGTTGATTTTCATTCTTCACTTTCCTGTTCTAAAAATTGTGCATGCAGCTACCCCTGTGTTCTGCCTTAGTAATGACGTAATAGAAATTTTAGGCTTCAAACTCTATGGAGAGAAAGAAACTGTCAGGCATTGTGTTCTGAGAAAGTCACAGACAAGGGGAAAGCTTTGGAGAAATAAAGACAAATGAGATAGTTATATTGCTCACAGTACTAAAAAATGACAGGTACTAGGATAGGAGTGAGGCATGTGAAATACATAAAAAGACAGAATTGTTTTTAAAATGGATTATAAAGCACAGTGATGATTTATGGATATTAGACCTTTCCAAATTACCTTCATAACCAAAAAATAAATTTTAGAAGCAGTTGGCATTGATGGAGTAGTTAATTTCCTGTAGCTATAATTTTATTTTAAGCCTGGGGGAGGGGAAACAAACTTGCTGATTCCTACTGTTAACTTCAGGATTCGGATGAATTGAGAGCACACCTGGATAAACTATAAAGGACACTCAGCTAGACGAGAAATGTGTTTAGTGTGTGGTAGTGATATCCTGTAACTTATTTGTTGCTCTTAATTTTTTTCCTGTATCACCATAAGGCAAACTGTAATTCAGTTTAGTAAAATGCCAGGACCATAATATAGTAAGAAAAAAAGAATTGAACATCTTCAGAAGTTCATTTTCTTTGATGTTTTGTATCCTAATTTAGAAATTAAAACATATGTAATAACAATCCAGTTATGTGTATTGGTTTAGTCCTCAAATATTTTCCATTCTATATTTTTATCTCCAGACATATGTTTCAATACATGTGTTTAATGAGGAAGCTTACTTCTGCATTGTAAAACTAAAACTTTTGAAACAAAGGTGAATAAAAGTATATATATATATATATATATATATATATATATATATATATATATATATATATAGTTACATAATTAAGCTGCAGCTAACATTTGAAAAAGGCTTTAAAACCAGTTTTCAAACAACTACTGCTGAGGGTTTTAGGAAAAAATTGTGTAGAGACCTATGTAATTGAGCCCCAAGCATAGTACATAGTAATTTTTTTTTAAATTAGAATATGAGATTGAGAATAGAACTCAGGGGTAGAGCACTTGCCTAACATACGGGAGGCCCTAGAGTTGATTCCCAGCACTGCAGAAAAAGTAAAATAAAATAAAATAGTAGACCTTACTATTAAATATGATCAACACAGTATTTTAATTCACTATGCATTGCAATTTATATAACATATATAGAGCATGTTTTTTTCATATCTCTGGTTGTTTACACAGTATATTCACACCATTCATGTCTTCATATGTGTACTTTGGATAATAGTGTCCATCACATTCTATCATCATTTCTAACCCCATGCCCCCTCCCTTCCCCTCCCATCCCTCTCCCCTATCTAGAGTTCGTCTATTCCTCCAATGCTCTCCCTCCCTACCCCACTAAGAATCAGCCTCCTTATATCAAAGAAAACATTCAGTATTTGGATTTTTGGGATTAGCTAACTTCACTTAGCATTATTCTCCAGCTCCATCCATTTATCTGCAAATGCCATGATTTTATTCTCTTTTATTGCTGAGTAATATTTCATTGTGTATGTTTGCCACATTTTTTAATCCATTCATCTACTGAAGGGCATCTAGGTTGGCTCCACAGTTTAACTATTGTGAATTGTGCTGCTATAAACATTGATGTGGCTGTGTTCCTGTAGTATGCTGTTTTTAAGTCCTTTGAGTATAGACTGAGGCGTGGGATAGCTGGGTCGGATGGTAGTTCCATTCCCAGCTTTCCAAGGAATCTCCATACTGCTTTCCATATTGGCTACACCAATTGCAGTCCCACCAGCAGTGTACCTTTTCCCCCACATCCTCGCCAGCACTTATTGTTGTTTGTATCCATAATAGCTGCCATTCTGATTGGAGTGAGATGAAATCTTAGAGTACTTTTGGTTTTTATGTCTCTAATTGCTAGCGATGATGAACGTTTTTTTCATATATTTGTTGACTGATTGTATATCATCTTCTGAGAAGTGTCTGTTCAGGTCCTTGGCCTATTTATTGATTGGGTTGGTTATCTATTTATTTATTTATTTATTTTAGTGTTAGCTTTTTGAGTTCTTTATATACCCTGAAGATTAGTGCTCTGTCTGATATGTGAGGGGTAAAGATTTGCTCCCAAGATGTACACTCTCACAAATTGTTTCTTTTGCTGAGAAGAAACATTTTAGTTTGAATATGCCCCATTTATTGATTCTTGATTTTAATTCTGGCAGCAAAGGAGTCTTATTAAGGAAGTTAGGGCCTACTTTTTCTTCTATTAGATCAGGGTCTCTGGTTTTATTCCCAGGTCCTTGATCCATTTTGACTCGAGTTTTGTGCACGGTGAGAGATAGGGGTTTATTTCATTTTGCACGTGGATTTTCAGTTTTACCAGCACCATTTGTTGAAGAGTTTATCTTTTCTCCAGTGTGTGTTTTTGGCACCTTTGTCTAATATCAGATAATTGCAATTTTGTGGCTTAGTCTCTGTGCCCTCTATTGTGGTCTACCAGTCTGTTTTGGTGCCAATACCATGTTGTTTTTGTTACTATTGCTCTGTAGTATAGTTTAAGGTCTGGTATAGTGATGCCCCCTGCTTCCCTCTTCCTGCTAAGGATTGCTTTAGCTATTCTGGGTCTCTTATCTTAGCAGATGAATTTCATGATTGCTTTTTTGTTTCTATGAAGAATGCCATTGGGATTTTAATTGGAATTGCATTAAATCTGTATACTGCTTTTGGTAGTATGGTCATTTTGATAAAATATTAATTCTGCCTATCCTAGAGTGAGGTAGATCTTTCCATCTTCTAAGGCCTTCTTTGATTTCTTTCTTTAGGGTTCTATAATTTTCTTTATACAGATCTTTTACCTCTTTCCTTAAGTGGATTCCCAAGTTTTTTTGTGTGTGTTCTGGGGTTTTTGTTTGTTTTATTTTTGTTGTTCAGGTTTTGAGGTTATTGTGAATGAGATAGTTTTTCTCATTTCTTTCCAGAGGCTTTGTCACTGATATACAGAAATGCTTTTGACTTATGGGTGTTGATTTTGTATCCTGCTACATTCATTTATTTACTAGGTCTGGAAGTTTTCTGGTGGAACTTTTAGGGTCTTCTAGGTGTTGAATGGTATCATCATCAAATAATGCCAATTTGAGTTGTTTTCCTATATGTATCCCTTTTGTTTCTTTCGTCTAATTGCTCTGGCCAGTGTTTCATGTACTGTGTTAAACAGAAGTGGTAAAAGGGGGCATCCCTGTCTTGTTCCAGCTTTTAGAGGCAATGCCTTCAATTTTTCTTCATTTAGAATGATGTTGGCCTGGGGCTTAGCGTAGAGAGCCTTTATGATTTTGAGATATGTTCCTGTTTTCTTTAGTTTTTCTAGTGTTTTGAACATGAAGGAGTGCTGTATTTTGTCATATGCTTTTTCTGCATCTATTGCGATGATCATATGATTCTTATCTTTAAGTCTATTGATGTGATGACTTACATTTATTGATTTCTGTTATGTTGAACCAACCTTGCATCCCTGGGATGAATCCCACTTGATCATGGTGCACAATCTTTTTGATGTTTTTGTATTCCATTTGCCAGAATTTTATGAGAATTTTTGTATCTTGTTCATTAGAGATACTGGTCTGAAGTTTTCTTTTTTTTGATATGTCTTTGCCTGGTTTTGGAATCAGGGTGATATTGGCCTCATAAAATGAGTTTGGAAGTGCTCCCTCTTTTTCTGTTTCCTGAAATAAATTAAGAGTATTGGTATTAGTTCTTCTTTAAAGGTCTTGTAGAACTTGGATGTGTGTTCATCCAGTCCTTGGCTTTTCTTGGTTGGTAGACTTCTGATAGTATCTTCTATTTCGTCATTTGAATTTTTTTTTTTAAAGAGAGAGGGAGAGAATTTTAATATTTATTTTTCAGTTCTCGGCAGACACAACATCTTTGTTTGTATATGGTGCTGAGGATCGAACCCGGGCCACATGAAAGCCAGGCGAGCGCGATACCACTTGAGCCACATCTCCAGCCCATCATCATTTGAAATTGATCTGTTGAAATTGTGTATTTCATCCTGATTCAATTTAGGCAAATCATATGACTATAGAAATTTGTCGATGCCTTTGAGGTTTTCTATTTTATTGGAGTACAAGTTTTCAACATCATTTCTGATTATCTTCCTGTATGTCTGTAGTGTCTGTCGTGGTATTGGAAAGAAGGCTTCCTTTTTGTAGGCCAGCCTTTACACAGACATTTGTTTTAATTTTTCAAGTATTGTCCTTCCTTACCCACTTTTTTGTTTGACACACTTAGTTTTACAAGTGCAAAAATAATGCAGTGGGATTCCATAATGTTTACCAATAAAATTAAAAACTTAAAAGTCTTAAAACGCCCACTTTATTATCTTTTGCATGATTTTCACATTTTTAAAAGGATATTCACTATTTATACCTTTTTCATTATTGTATTTTGCAGCTACTATTTATCATTTTATCACCTATTATTAGTTAGTTTATTTTCATTTTTTGCTATTTTAAGTTAATGCATCTAGAATATCATCCAATCTTTTTCCATATTTTGGATTTTTTTAACAGCTTTCCACCACTAGCATCTGTAAAAAATATGATTCTAGGACTGAAACTTCTTGAGAAATTGCTATCATGACATACTATACTATAAACATGCTGTGGCAGCAGCCCCCAGTGACCTCCACGTTAACAAGTCCAGTGACTGTATCATCGTGGACATCTCCGTGATCCTGTTCACCACTCTCCCATTTTAAAGTCCTACTCCTTTAGCTGTGACATCACTGTCTCTTGATTTTTCTTATGGGTTTGAATATCTGCTCTGCCCTTATGATCTTGACCTAGTTACCTAGCCTTTCAGAGTTTTAGTGTCCTTGTTGGCACTTGTTGGCATGAATGGTACTCTGCAATTGTTCTTCAAGATATTGGGCTCTCTTTCTGTAGGTCTCCAGCTCTTTTATTGTATGGCTCATCTTTTCGTCGACTTTGGAAAGTTTCTCCTGTTGCTCCACACGGTAGTTTTCCTCCACTCTTAATTTCCTGTGCAGTTTCATCATATTTTCTTGATAGCGTTCCATCATGACTTTAAAGTTCTCCTGTAGGGTCTCATTCTCACTTTGCAGCTGTGCATTTTCTGACTGCAAGGATGCCTGTTCAGTCTGCAGACTTTTAAGGTGTTCTGTAAGGTCTTCTGTGGTTTTCTCCACTTCAGATGAGAAAGTACATTTTTGATTTCTTCCTCCTTCCAAGATTTCTAAGGAGGCCTTTAGCTTATCACCATAAACCAGGTTCCTCAAAGCTCCTTTGGACTCATCCTCCAAGTGAGCACCAATTTCGGGTTCACTCGTCTTTCCCAGTTCCAGGTGACCACCATACCTTTGGGCTCCCAGGCTTGGAGAAGATCTATCCTTAGTCTTCAGCAAGCATTCACTCAGAGACTCCATGTGATGTTCTGTGTCCCTTAGAACTTGTTCTCCAGCTACTTTAGAGTCCTCTAATATGATTTTTGCTTTATATTGGACACCTCCTTGTTCCCTCTGTGCTTCAGCTTCTCCTTGTATTGTTGGTCTCTGCGTTGGCGGAAGTAGGGATCCTTCATTCAAAACCTCTTTGATTGCCAGCTTCAGTTCTTCCTCATTCACTTGAAAGAGTCTCCAGTTTGTTTTAGCTTCAGCTATTTGTGATCTCAGGGATTCAGATTCACCTTGGAGGGACTGTATCCTTCTTGATAGATGCGCCATCGTTTCATCCTGTTGACCATGTTGAGCCTTCTGTGCTTTGAGCTCTACTTCTAGAAAGAGCATTTCAACGCCATGGCTGGATTCGGGCCTATGCAGCTTTTCGTCGGTTGCCTCCAGCTGTTGTGCTTCTCTTGAACCCTTCTCAAACCTGCAATCCTTTAAAGATGATTCTAAGCCTTCATGTTCTTTTTCAACAAGGCTCACTTTTTCAAGAAGTCCACATTTTGCCTCAATAAGTCCAGCAAGATTTAGAGCCAGCCTTTTTTCTCTTCCCACGTAAAGCCTGCTACGAACCGACTGAAAACCTCTCCAGAAAAGTGAGAGAACAGCAAAAAATCCAAGAGCTGTACACATCACCAACTCCCAAGGAAAGCCGTAAGGAGGATGGCCTGGCTTCATGTCTTCGGACAATGCTGCCACAACCTGGGTGCTTCTTCCAGAACCACCCACTAGGATGGCTGAGAGGCAGCCCTTGGCTCCTCCATCACGCCAAGACAGCTTTGGCTCTTGCCACCACAACCACAGCCTGCCCAGGCAGGCCAACACAGGCTGTGGACACTCAGGTGTTTGGTCAGGAACTCCAACCTGCACCAGGCAACGGAGCAGACCACTGTGATCCCCTTCAGGGGCTGAGCGTATGGTGGGTGGTGGGCGTATGGCAGTGGGAGCCATGATCAAAGGCTCCCAGGAGCCTTGTTGTGCTCAACTGCCCATCAGGGGAGTCTTGTCCGCTTCCCTACCCAGTGCATCCTCATGTGCCACAGGTTTAGGTCCCTCCCACTCCAGCCAGAGAGAATTCCTCTCCATGCCACCCACCCCTTGATTTGGTTTAGGCCAGGCCAAGGCGGGGTTAGTAGGAAGATTCCATCCAGTCATAATAACATTCAGTTTGATGTCACTCAAATTCTAAAGCTGACTAAACTGTTCAAACAGCTTTTATGGCCTATATTGGTCTTTGTGTCCCTTGCCTTTTGTTTGAGTGACTCAGTCCTTTCCCTGCCCTTGTGCTCTCCCTATTTCCTACCTTCCTTGCTTCCTTCCTCCCTTCCTGGGTTTTCTCCTTTTCTTCTTCCTTCTTTTCTACCTCCCTGCATCCCTCCAACTTTGCCTTCCTCCCTTCCAACTTTCTCTCTCCCTTCGCTCCTTTTTCTTTTCTTGCAAGTGTTTGGGGTGAAAGTCCATGGCAGGCCAGCCCCAAGCTAGGCAAGGTCACTGCCACTGAGCTACAACATCCCCAGACCTGCTGCCACTTCCTATGCAAGTAACTTGAATTATCTCTAAAGAGAAACTCTCACATTAGTCTACTTTCAAAGTAATTTCAGAAGAGTTGCTAACATGGGCATAAATCAGTTATGACAAGTCATTTTTGAAAAGCACGGCACAGCTTATGTTCCTCCAAAGAAGGAGTTGAAAACTTAATTGGTTTTCAGGTCAGCATTTCTAGACTAGTACAAACCCTCCTAATCCTGATCTCTCCTTAGTCCTATGATTTCTTTAAGTGTCCCCTTTGCTCCTGTTCATGGAGTCATGTGTACAGAAATTATACCTGGTTCTATTGAACTCTACTTAATTCTTTCTCACCTCTGTGCTCCTTTTGCCAAGTCACTCCTCAACACTTACTGTAACCCTTTCAATTTTTTGTCCATTTTCATTTAAAAAACTCTTTCAAAAATTGAACCGTTTCGCATGCAGACACAGTCTTCTTGATCTGCTATTAATCCCCCTCTACTGACATTGTAAGTTATTGAAATGTACACTCCCAGACCGTTTTCAGATTTTTGATTCCTGTATATCTATCTGTCTATCTATTTACAAACATAACATGGTATTCTGAAAGAATCGTTCTGCTTTTGGAGCTCTACATTGTGTTTTCCAGAAGCAGGCCTATTACACAGAGATGAATCCATGTTACCTAGATTGAGTTCAAACCGGAATGTGCACTCTGATTCCCATTATATTGTTCTACCTACTAATGGACAGTTCAGTTATATCTGATGATATACAACTGATGTTTTATGATGGCAATTTAGGTTTATTTAAAGGAGTGATTAGAAAACAGGTGAGACAGACTGATTAGATTCAGTATGTATGTTGGCTTTGTTTTTCTAGGCCTGAAGTTTTCACATTTCAATTAATTGTAGGTTAAGTATCAGGCAGATTCTTCACTGGGCTTCAAATATGATAAAGTTGCTTCTTATTTTTAAGAAGGCCGTTGCAATCCTGCATTTATTTTACACCTCAGTGCTTGTTTTACACAGAAGCACACACACACACACACCACACACATCAGCAAACACACAAACACATGATTAGAGCACATTTAACACTCAAATAAAGCTTTACCTACTAATTCATAACTAGGGTATTTTTTTAATAAGTATTGTGTCTTGGTCTCTACTGGGGAAACATGGTTCAATGTGAGTTCTCTGGTTTGTTGTAGGGCAGTGAACGTTCACTTGTTGGCAATGATATAGAAATGGGGAGTAAGAGTTTAAAAGTTTTTACAGTAGGTAGGCAGAGTCAGAGTATGGAATCCAAGAATAAGAAATCGGGGAATTTCCTCTTTGTTTCTTCATTTCAACCTCCTAATAATTCATGTATATTTTCCAAAAGTCTCCCAGAAAACAAGGACTAGGTCAATCCACCTATCAGTGAACCATAGCAGAATGCGATTCTGAATTTCATATAAACAGTCATAAAATCAAAAAGACAGGTGCTGGGGTTTTGGCTCAGCACAAGAGTGCTGGCTTCACACTTTCAAAGGTCCTGAGTTGGATCCCCAACACCATATGTGAAAGGAATGAATGAACCAATGCATGAGTGTATGATGAATGAATTAAAGGTATAAGGAGGAGGAGGAAGAGGAGGAGGAGGAGGAGAAATAGAAGAAGATGATGAGTAATTTGACAGAAGGGAAAAAGGGGAGGAGAGTGAGTTTAAAGTGTGGTTTCCAATTCCCAAACGTTAACTTACAGCAGACGGGATAGAGAGAGAAGATGGGAGGGCAGGAGAGGGGGGATAGTAGAGGCTAGAAAAGGTAGCAGAATACAACAGTTACTAACATGGCATTTTGTAAAAACGTGGATGTGTAAACAATGTGATTGTGCAATCTGTATATGGGGTCAAAATGGGAGTTCATAACTCACTTGAATCTAATGTAGGAAATATGGTATCTCAAGAGCTATGTAAGGTTTTAAGCAACCAATATAAAAAAGAGGTCTTCATTTTTCTTTGTAGTTGAGATCTCCTGTTTCCTTGACATGTTTAGTTGTGTTCTCTCCTTTAGTCCTCCCATGCTCTAGTTATTCTGATATGGAAAAACTAGCTGAAATGCCCAACCAGTCTCTAAATCAGTGACACTTTTTCATTAAGCCTAAAGTCACTTTACAATTGCTACAGTCATACTAAATACACTTCTTTGTTGGGAGTTTAAAAGATATTTCCATCAGCTAGATTACAAGTACCTAGAACTCCCATTCTTGTTTATGTAAGAGTGGCTTCATCAGATTAAATGCTGTTCTCTGGAATAACATAAAATAGGAATAATTTAGTCATAAGATTCCTACGTAAACCACCTTTATTTACAAAATACTATCTTAAGAATTATTGTTTCATTGAGCTTCAATTGGAGCCAAAGTATAGTCAATTACTGAACTAAAAGCAGTTACTTAAAAACTAAAAATGAGAGATAAGTCAAATTACATTTGAAGAGAGAGCAACAGCATGAGGTTTCTTGTTTGGTTCTGGATGTTGAGTAACAGGCTCATTTGCAGGTGGAAGGAACCCTTGAGGCAACTCACTTGTACTTTCAGAATGGGGGTGAAGAGGGCTGAATTCCAGCTCTTGGGGGAAGATTTTGTGAGGAAAACCCCCTCCCTGCATAGACACTTCGCATTGGAAATGGAGTGGGTGGCGGGTCAGGTGGAAAATAATCTCCAGGTTCCCAGACAAGTTTCCTGGGAGAGGTGGAGGAAAAAAAAAGGTCCTCTTCTCATGAACTGACTCCTTGGGTCAACTGGAAACAAGGCACCTCTGACTGGAGGGAAAGGTGCCAACACAGAGTCAGAGCCGGTTGCTTGGTTTTCAGCATGGAGAGGTGAGTCAGGCACATCAGAGTCCAAAGGAGGCATATTAGGAATTCTGTGTTCTGCTGGTCCCGATGCTCTACCACAATTTGAGTAAAACCTATCTTGCCTTTGTAGAGGAAGACGTGCATCAGAAGAATATGGTTGGCCTGGCGGAGGGATCATCAGCCTGCTGGCCTGTTCCCCTGGAGGAGAGAGGGGCCCAGTCTGAGAAGGTGCTCTCTGAAAATCAGTGAACTTATGACAGCTGGATTCTCTTCCTTTACTGCTAGTCGCATGGTCCAGAGGATTCTCCAGGGCCCCTTGACCCTCTTCCTCCTCCCACTGGAGTGAAAGCTGAGAGTGTGAGTGGACCACTCTTTTCAAAATGAGGAGGTCTCCTTTCAGATGAAGGGTGACCTATTGGTGAGGGCCCATTTGGAGAAGGCTTTCTGCCCATTGCTGAGTTGGAAACATCCAGTGCATCATAGGGATCTTTTTCTACAAGTTCAAATCTAAGCTCCTTCTCAGTTAATTTCTGTCTGTTGCGTGCATTTTGCTTCCTGAAATAACTGAGGTTTCTTTCAGCAATCCGAGCTGCCAACTCACTAGCATCTGCTTCTTTCTCAGAGGAAATAATCTTCCCCAGACAGGAACGAATGGTACTCTGCAATTGTTCTTCAAGATATTGGGCTCTCTTTCGGTAGGTCTCCAGCTCTTTTATTGTATGGCTCATCTTTTCGTCGACTTTGGAAAGTTTCTCCTGTTGCTCCACACGGTAGTTTTCCTCCACTCTTAATTTCCTGTGCAGTTTCATCATATTTTCTTGATAGCGTTCCATCATGACTTTAAAGTTCTCCTGTAGGGTCTCATTCTCACTTTGCAGCTGTGCATTTTCTGACTGCAAGGATGCCTGTTCAGTCTGCAGACTTTTAAGGTGTTCTGTAAGGTCTTCTGTGGTTTTCTCCACTTCAGATGAGAAAGTACATTTTTGATTTCTTCCTCCTTCCAAGATTTCTAAGGAGGCCTTTAGCTTATCACCATAAACCAGGTTCCTCAAAGCTCCTTTGGACTCATCCTCCAAGTGAGCACCAATTTCGGGTTCACTCGTCTTTCCCAGTTCCAGGTGACCACCATACCTTTGGGCTCCCAGGCTTGGAGAAGATCTATCCTTAGTCTTCAGCAAGCATTCACTCAGAGACTCCATGTGATGTTCTGTGTCCCTTAGAACTTGTTCTCCAGCTACTTTAGAGTCCTCTAATATGATTTTTGCTTTATATTGGACACCTCCTTGTTCCCTCTGTGCTTCAGCTTCTCCTTGTATTGTTGGTCTCTGCGTTGGCGGAAGTAGGGATCCTTCATTCAAAACCTCTTTGATTGCCAGCTTCAGTTCTTCCTCATTCACTTGAAAGAGTCTCCAGTTTGTTTTAGCTTCAGCTATTTGTGATCTCAGGGATTCAGATTCACCTTGGAGGGACTGTATCCTTCTTGATAGATGCGCCATCGTTTCATCCTGTTGACCATGTTGAGCCTTCTGTGCTTTGAGCTCTACTTCTAGAAAGAGCATTTCAACGCCATGGCTGGATTCGGGCCTATGCAGCTTTTCGTCGGTTGCCTCCAGCTGTTGTGCTTCTCTTGAACCCTTCTCAAACCTGCAATCCTTTAAAGATGATTCTAAGCCTTCATGTTCTTTTTCAACAAGGCTCACTTTTTCAAGAAGTCCACATTTTGCCTCAATAAGTCCAGCAAGATTTAGAGCCAGCCTTTTTTCTCTTCCCACGTAAAGCCTGCTACGAACCGACTGAAAACCTCTCCAGAAAAGTGAGAGAACAGCAAAAAATCCAAGAGCTGTACACATCACCAACTCCCAAGGAAAGCCGTAAGGAGGATGGCCTGGCTTCATGTCTTCGGACAATGCTGCCACAACCTGGGTGCTTCTTCCAGAACCACCCACTAGGATGGCTGAGAGGCAGCCCTTGGCTCCTCCATCACGCCAAGACAGCTTTGGCTCTTGCCACCACAACCACAGCCTGCCCAGGCAGGCCAACACAGGCTGTGGACACTCAGGTGTTTGGTCAGGAACTCCAACCTGCACCAGGCAACGGAGCAGACCACTGTGATCCCCTTCAGGGGCTGAGCGTATGGTGGGTGGTGGGCGTATGGCAGTGGGAGCCATGATCAAAGGCTCCCAGGAGCCTTGTTGTGCTCAACTGCCCATCAGGGGAGTCTTGTCCGCTTCCCTACCCAGTGCATCCTCATGTGCCACAGGTTTAGGTCCCTCCCACTCCAGCCAGAGAGAATTCCTCTCCATGCCACCCACCCCTTGATTTGGTTTAGGCCAGGCCAAGGCGGGGTTAGTAGGAAGATTCCATCCAGTCATAATAACATTCAGTTTGATGTCACTCAAATTCTAAAGCTGACTAAACTGTTCAAACAGCTTTTATGGCCTATATTGGTCTTTGTGTCCCTTGCCTTTTGTTTGAGTGACTCAGTCCTTTCCCTGCCCTTGTGCTCTCCCTATTTCCTACCTTCCTTGCTTCCTTCCTCCCTTCCTGGGTTTTCTCCTTTTCTTCTTCCTTCTTTTCTACCTCCCTGCATCCCTCCAACTTTGCCTTCCTCCCTTCCAACTTTCTCTCTCCCTTCGCTCCTTTTTCTTTTCTTGCAAGTGTTTGGGGTGAAAGTCCATGGCAGGCCAGCCCCAAGCTAGGCAAGGTCACTGCCACTGAGCTACAACATCCCCAGACCTGCTGCCACTTCCTATGCAAGTAACTTGAATTATCTCTAAAGAGAAACTCTCACATTAGTCTACTTTCAAAGTAATTTCAGAAGAGTTGCTAACATGGGCATAAATCAGTTATGACAAGTCATTTTTGAAAAGCACGGCACAGCTTATGTTCCTCCAAAGAAGGAGTTGAAAACTTAATTGGTTTTCAGGTCAGCATTTCTAGACTAGTACAAACCCTCCTAATCCTGATCTCTCCTTAGTCCTATGATTTCTTTAAGTGTCCCCTTTGCTCCTGTTCATGGAGTCATGTGTACAGAAATTATACCTGGTTCTATTGAACTCTACTTAATTCTTTCTCACCTCTGTGCTCCTTTTGCCAAGTCACTCCTCAACACTTACTGTAACCCTTTCAATTTTTTGTCCATTTTCATTTAAAAAACTCTTTCAAAAATTGAACCGTTTCGCATGCAGACACAGTCTTCTTGATCTGCTATTAATCCCCCTCTACTGACATTGTAAGTTATTGAAATGTACACTCCCAGACCGTTTTCAGATTTTTGATTCCTGTATATCTATCTGTCTATCTATTTACAAACATAACATGGTATTCTGAAAGAATCGTTCTGCTTTTGGAGCTCTACATTGTGTTTTCCAGAAGCAGGCCTATTACACAGAGATGAATCCATGTTACCTAGATTGAGTTCAAACCGGAATGTGCACTCTGATTCCCATTATATTGTTCTACCTACTAATGGACAGTTCAGTTATATCTGATGATATACAACTGATGTTTTATGATGGCAATTTAGGTTTATTTAAAGGAGTGATTAGAAAACAGGTGAGACAGACTGATTAGATTCAGTATGTATGTTGGCTTTGTTTTTCTAGGCCTGAAGTTTTCACATTTCAATTAATTGTAGGTTAAGTATCAGGCAGATTCTTCACTGGGCTTCAAATATGATAAAGTTGCTTCTTATTTTTAAGAAGGCCGTTGCAATCCTGCATTTATTTTACACCTCAGTGCTTGTTTTACACAGAAGCACACACACACACACACACCACACACATCAGCAAACACACAAACACATGATTAGAGCACATTTAACACTCAAATAAAGCTTTACCTACTAATTCATAACTAGGGTATTTTTTTAATAAGTATTGTGTCTTGGTCTCTACTGGGGAAACATGGTTCAATGTGAGTTCTCTGGTTTGTTGTAGGGCAGTGAACGTTCACTTGTTGGCAATGATATAGAAATGGGGAGTAAGAGTTTAAAAGTTTTTACAGTAGGTAGGCAGAGTCAGAGTATGGAATCCAAGAATAAGAAATCGGGGAATTTCCTCTTTGTTTCTTCATTTCAACCTCCTAATAATTCATGTATATTTTCCAAAAGTCTCCCAGAAAACAAGGACTAGGTCAATCCACCTATCAGTGAACCATAGCAGAATGCGATTCTGAATTTCATATAAACAGTCATAAAATCAAAAAGACAGGTGCTGGGGTTTTGGCTCAGCACAAGAGTGCTGGCTTCACACTTTCAAAGGTCCTGAGTTGGATCCCCAACACCATATGTGAAAGGAATGAATGAACCAATGCATGAGTGTATGATGAATGAATTAAAGGTATAAGGAGGAGGAGGAAGAGGAGGAGGAGGAGGAGAAATAGAAGAAGATGATGAGTAATTTGACAGAAGGGAAAAAGGGGAGGAGAGTGAGTTTAAAGTGTGGTTTCCAATTCCCAAACGTTAACTTACAGCAGACGGGTTAGAGAGAGAAGATGGGAGGGCAGGAGAGGGGGGATAGTAGAGGCTAGAAAAGGTAGCAGAATACAACAGTTACTAACATGGCATTTTGTAAAAACGTGGATGTGTAAACAATGTGATTGTGCAATCTGTATATGGGGTCAAAATGGGAGTTCATAACTCACTTGAATCTAATGTAGGAAATATGGTATCTCAAGAGCTATGTAAGGTTTTAAGCAACCAATATAAAAAAGAGGTCTTCATTTTTCTTTGTAGTTGAGATCTCCTGTTTCCTTGACATGTTTAGTTGTGTTCTCTCCTTTAGTCCTCCCATGCTCTAGTTATTCTGATATGGAAAAACTAGCTGAAATGCCCAACCAGTCTCTAAATCAGTGACACTTTTTCATTAAGCCTAAAGTCACTTTACAATTGCTACAGTCATACTAAATACACTTCTTTGTTGGGAGTTTAAAAGATATTTCCATCAGCTAGATTACAAGTACCTAGAACTCCCATTCTTGTTTATGTAAGAGTGGCTTCATCAGATTAAATGCTGTTCTCTGGAATAACATAAAATAGGAATAATTTAGTCATAAGATTCCTACGTAAACCACCTTTATTTACAAAATACTATCTTAAGAATTATTGTTTCATTGAGCTTCAATTGGAGCCAAAGTATAGTCAATTACTGAACTAAAAGCAGTTACTTAAAAACTAAAAATGAGAGATAAGTCAAATTACATTTGAAGAGAGAGCAACAGCATGAGGTTTCTTGTTTGGTTCTGGATGTTGAGTAACAGGCTCATTTGCAGGTGGAAGGAACCCTTGAGGCAACTCACTTGTACTTTCAGAATGGGGGTGAAGAGGGCTGAATTCCAGCTCTTGGGGGAAGATTTTGTGAGGAAAACCCCCTCCCTGCATAGACACTTCGCATTGGAAATGGAGTGGGTGGCGGGTCAGGTGGAAAATAATCTCCAGGTTCCCAGACAAGTTTCCTGGGAGAGGTGGAGGAAAAAAAAAGGTCCTCTTCTCATGAACTGACTCCTTGGGTCAACTGGAAACAAGGCACCTCTGACTGGAGGGAAAGGTGCCAACACAGAGTCAGAGCCGGTTGCTTGGTTTTCAGCATGGAGAGGTGAGTCAGGCACATCAGAGTCCAAAGGAGGCATATTAGGAATTCTGTGTTCTGCTGGTCCCGATGCTCTACCACAATTTGAGTAAAACCTATCTTGCCTTTGTAGAGGAAGACGTGCATCAGAAGAATATGGTTGGCCTGGCGGAGGGATCATCAGCCTGCTGGCCTGTTCCCCTGGAGGAGAGAGGGGCCCAGTCTGAGAAGGTGCTCTCTGAAAATCAGTGAACTTATGACAGCTGGATTCTCTTCCTTTACTGCTAGTCGCATGGTCCAGAGGATTCTCCAGGGCCCCTTGACCCTCTTCCTCCTCCCACTGGAGTGAAAGCTGAGAGTGTGAGTGGACCACTCTTTTCAAAATGAGGAGGTCTCCTTTCAGATGAAGGGTGACCTATTGGTGAGGGCCCATTTGGAGAAGGCTTTCTGCCCATTGCTGAGTTGGAAACATCCAGTGCATCATAGGGATCTTTTTCTACAAGTTCAAATCTAAGCTCCTTCTCAGTTAATTTCTGTCTGTTGCGTGCATTTTGCTTCCTGAAATAACTGAGGTTTCTTTCAGCAATCCGAGCTGCCAACTCACTAGCATCTGCTTCTTTCTCAGAGGAAATAATCTTCCCCAGACAGGAACGAATGGTACTCTGCAATTGTTCTTCAAGATATTGGGCTCTCTTTCGGTAGGTCTCCAGCTCTTTTATTGTATGGCTCATCTTTTCGTCGACTTTGGAAAGTTTCTCCTGTTGCTCCACACGGTAGTTTTCCTCCACTCTTAATTTCCTGTGCAGTTTCATCATATTTTCTTGATAGCGTTCCATCATGACTTTAAAGTTCTCCTGTAGGGTCTCATTCTCACTTTGCAGCTGTGCATTTTCTGACTGCAAGGATGCCTGTTCAGTCTGCAGACTTTTAAGGTGTTCTGTAAGGTCTTCTGTGGTTTTCTCCACTTCAGATGAGAAAGTACATTTTTGATTTCTTCCTCCTTCCAAGATTTCTAAGGAGGCCTTTAGCTTATCACCATAAACCAGGTTCCTCAAAGCTCCTTTGGACTCATCCTCCAAGTGAGCACCAATTTCGGGTTCACTCGTCTTTCCCAGTTCCAGGTGACCACCATACCTTTGGGCTCCCAGGCTTGGAGAAGATCTATCCTTAGTCTTCAGCAAGCATTCACTCAGAGACTCCATGTGATGTTCTGTGTCCCTTAGAACTTGTTCTCCAGCTACTTTAGAGTCCTCTAATATGATTTTTGCTTTATATTGGACACCTCCTTGTTCCCTCTGTGCTTCAGCTTCTCCTTGTATTGTTGGTCTCTGCGTTGGCGGAAGTAGGGATCCTTCATTCAAAACCTCTTTGATTGCCAGCTTCAGTTCTTCCTCATTCACTTGAAAGAGTCTCCAGTTTGTTTTAGCTTCAGCTATTTGTGATCTCAGGGATTCAGATTCACCTTGGAGGGACTGTATCCTTCTTGATAGATGCGCCATCGTTTCATCCTGTTGACCATGTTGAGCCTTCTGTGCTTTGAGCTCTACTTCTAGAAAGAGCATTTCAACGCCATGGCTGGATTCGGGCCTATGCAGCTTTTCGTCGGTTGCCTCCAGCTGTTGTGCTTCTCTTGAACCCTTCTCAAACCTGCAATCCTTTAAAGATGATTCTAAGCCTTCATGTTCTTTTTCAACAAGGCTCACTTTTTCAAGAAGTCCACATTTTGCCTCAATAAGTCCAGCAAGATTTAGAGCCAGCCTTTTTTCTCTTCCCACGTAAAGCCTGCTACGAACCGACTGAAAACCTCTCCAGAAAAGTGAGAGAACAGCAAAAAATCCAAGAGCTGTACACATCACCAACTCCCAAGGAAAGCCGTAAGGAGGATGGCCTGGCTTCATGTCTTTGGACAATGCTGCCACAACCTGGGTGCTTCTTCCAGAACCACCCACTAGGATGGCTGAGAGGCAGCCCTTGGCTCCTCCATCACGCCAAGACAGCTTTGGCTCTTGCCACCACAACCACAGCCTGCCCAGGCAGGCCAACACAGGCTGTGGACACTCAGGTGTTTGGTCAGGAACTCCAACCTGCACCAGGCAACGGAGCAGACCACTGTGATCCCCTTCAGGGGCTGAGCGTATGGTGGGTGGTGGGCGTATGGCAGTGGGAGCCATGATCAAAGGCTCCCAGGAGCCTTGTTGTGCTCAACTGCCCATCAGGGGAGTCTTGTCCGCTTCCCTACCCAGTGCATCCTCATGTGCCACAGGTTTAGGTCCCTCCCACTCCAGCCAGAGAGAATTCCTCTCCATGCCACCCACCCCTTGATTTGGTTTAGGCCAGGCCAAGGCGGGGTTAGTAGGAAGATTCCATCCAGTCATAATAACATTCAGTTTGATGTCACTCAAATTCTAAAGCTGACTAAACTGTTCAAACAGCTTTTATGGCCTATATTGGTCTTTGTGTCCCTTGCCTTTTGTTTGAGTGACTCAGTCCTTTCCCTGCCCTTGTGCTCTCCCTATTTCCTACCTTCCTTGCTTCCTTCCTCCCTTCCTGGGTTTTCTCCTTTTCTTCTTCCTTCTTTTCTACCTCCCTGCATCCCTCCAACTTTGCCTTCCTCCCTTCCAACTTTCTCTCTCCCTTCGCTCCTTTTTCTTTTCTTGCAAGTGTTTGGGGTGAAAGTCCATGGCAGGCCAGCCCCAAGCTAGGCAAGGTCACTGCCACTGAGCTACAACATCCCCAGACCTGCTGCCACTTCCTATGCAAGTAACTTGAATTATCTCTAAAGAGAAACTCTCACATTAGTCTACTTTCAAAGTAATTTCAGAAGAGTTGCTAACATGGGCATAAATCAGTTATGACAAGTCATTTTTGAAAAGCACGGCACAGCTTATGTTCCTCCAAAGAAGGAGTTGAAAACTTAATTGGTTTTCAGGTCAGCATTTCTAGACTAGTACAAACCCTCCTAATCCTGATCTCTCCTTAGTCCTATGATTTCTTTAAGTGTCCCCTTTGCTCCTGTTCATGGAGTCATGTGTACAGAAATTATACCTGGTTCTATTGAACTCTACTTAATTCTTTCTCACCTCTGTGCTCCTTTTGCCAAGTCACTCCTCAACACTTACTGTAACCCTTTCAATTTTTTGTCCATTTTCATTTAAAAAACTCTTTCAAAAATTGAACCGTTTCGCATGCAGACACAGTCTTCTTGATCTGCTATTAATCCCCCTCTACTGACATTGTAAGTTATTGAAATGTACACTCCCAGACCGTTTTCAGATTTTTGATTCCTGTATATCTATCTGTCTATCTATTTACAAACATAACATGGTATTCTGAAAGAATCGTTCTGCTTTTGGAGCTCTACATTGTGTTTTCCAGAAGCAGGCCTATTACACAGAGATGAATCCATGTTACCTAGATTGAGTTCAAACCGGAATGTGCACTCTGATTCCCATTATATTGTTCTACCTACTAATGGACAGTTCAGTTATATCTGATGATATACAACTGATGTTTTATGATGGCAATTTAGGTTTATTTAAAGGAGTGATTAGAAAACAGGTGAGACAGACTGATTAGATTCAGTATGTATGTTGGCTTTGTTTTTCTAGGCCTGAAGTTTTCACATTTCAATTAATTGTAGGTTAAGTATCAGGCAGATTCTTCACTGGGCTTCAAATATGATAAAGTTGCTTCTTATTTTTAAGAAGGCCGTTGCAATCCTGCATTTATTTTACACCTCAGTGCTTGTTTTACACAGAAGCACACACACACACACACCACACACATCAGCAAACACACAAACACATGATTAGAGCACATTTAACACTCAAATAAAGCTTTACCTACTAATTCATAACTAGGGTATTTTTTTAATAAGTATTGTGTCTTGGTCTCTACTGGGGAAACATGGTTCAATGTGAGTTCTCTGGTTTGTTGTAGGGCAGTGAACGTTCACTTGTTGGCAATGATATAGAAATGGGGAGTAAGAGTTTAAAAGTTTTTACAGTAGGTAGGCAGAGTCAGAGTATGGAATCCAAGAATAAGAAATCGGGGAATTTCCTCTTTGTTTCTTCATTTCAACCTCCTAATAATTCATGTATATTTTCCAAAAGTCTCCCAGAAAACAAGGACTAGGTCAATCCACCTATCAGTGAACCATAGCAGAATGCGATTCTGAATTTCATATAAACAGTCATAAAATCAAAAAGACAGGTGCTGGGGTTTTGGCTCAGCACAAGAGTGCTGGCTTCACACTTTCAAAGGTCCTGAGTTGGATCCCCAACACCATATGTGAAAGGAATGAATGAACCAATGCATGAGTGTATGATGAATGAATTAAAGGTATAAGGAGGAGGAGGAAGAGGAGGAGGAGGAGGAGAAATAGAAGAAGATGATGAGTAATTTGACAGAAGGGAAAAAGGGGAGGAGAGTGAGTTTAAAGTGTGGTTTCCAATTCCCAAACGTTAACTTACAGCAGACGGGATAGAGAGAGAAGATGGGAGGGCAGGAGAGGGGGGATAGTAGAGGCTAGAAAAGGTAGCAGAATACAACAGTTACTAACATGGCATTTTGTAAAAACGTGGATGTGTAAACAATGTGATTGTGCAATCTGTATATGGGGTCAAAATGGAAGTTCATAACTCACTTGAATCTAATGTAGGAAATATGGTATCTCAAGAGCTATGTAAGGTTTTAAGCAACCAATATAAAAAAGAGGTCTTCATTTTTCTTTGTAGTTGAGATCTCCTGTTTCCTTGACATGTTTAGTTGTGTTCTCTCCTTTAGTCCTCCCATGCTCTAGTTATTCTGATATGGAAAAACTAGCTGAAATGCCCAACCAGTCTCTAAATCAGTGACACTTTTTCATTAAGCCTAAAGTCACTTTACAATTGCTACAGTCATACTAAATACACTTCTTTGTTGGGAGTTTAAAAGATATTTCCATCAGCTAGATTACAAGTACCTAGAACTCCCATTCTTGTTTATGTAAGAGTGGCTTCATCAGATTAAATGCTGTTCTCTGGAATAACATAAAATAGGAATAATTTAGTCATAAGATTCCTACGTAAACCACCTTTATTTACAAAATACTATCTTAAGAATTATTGTTTCATTGAGCTTCAATTGGAGCCAAAGTATAGTCAATTACTGAACTAAAAGCAGTTACTTAAAAACTAAAAATGAGAGATAAGTCAAATTACATTTGAAGAGAGAGCAACAGCATGAGGTTTCTTGTTTGGTTCTGGATGTTGAGTAACAGGCTCATTTGCAGGTGGAAGGAACCCTTGAGGCAACTCACTTGTACTTTCAGAATGGGGGTGAAGAGGGCTGAATTCCAGCTCTTGGGGGAAGATTTTGTGAGGAAAACCCCCTCCCTGCATAGACACTTCGCATTGGAAATGGAGTGGGTGGCGGGTCAGGTGGAAAATAATCTCCAGGTTCCCAGACAAGTTTCCTGGGAGAGGTGGAGGAAAAAAAAAGGTCCTCTTCTCATGAACTGACTCCTTGGGTCAACTGGAAACAAGGCACCTCTGACTGGAGGGAAAGGTGCCAACACAGAGTCAGAGCCGGTTGCTTGGTTTTCAGCATGGAGAGGTGAGTCAGGCACATCAGAGTCCAAAGGAGGCATATTAGGAATTCTGTGTTCTGCTGGTCCCGATGCTCTACCACAATTTGAGTAAAACCTATCTTGCCTTTGTAGAGGAAGACGTGCATCAGAAGAATATGGTTGGCCTGGCGGAGGGATCATCAGCCTGCTGGCCTGTTCCCCTGGAGGAGAGAGGGGCCCAGTCTGAGAAGGTGCTCTCTGAAAATCAGTGAACTTATGACAGCTGGATTCTCTTCCTTTACTGCTAGTCGCATGGTCCAGAGGATTCTCCAGGGCCCCTTGACCCTCTTCCTCCTCCCACTGGAGTGAAAGCTGAGAGTGTGAGTGGACCACTCTTTTCAAAATGAGGAGGTCTCCTTTCAGATGAAGGGTGACCTATTGGTGAGGGCCCATTTGGAGAAGGCTTTCTGCCCATTGCTGAGTTGGAAACATCCAGTGCATCATAGGGATCTTTTTCTACAAGTTCAAATCTAAGCTCCTTCTCAGTTAATTTCTGTCTGTTGCGTGCATTTTGCTTCCTGAAATAACTGAGGTTTCTTTCAGCAATCCGAGCTGCCAACTCACTAGCATCTGCTTCTTTCTCAGAGGAAATAATCTTCCCCAGACAGGAACGAATGGTACTCTGCAATTGTTCTTCAAGATATTGGGCTCTCTTTCGGTAGGTCTCCAGCTCTTTTATTGTATGGCTCATCTTTTCGTCGACTTTGGAAAGTTTCTCCTGTTGCTCCACACGGTAGTTTTCCTCCACTCTTAATTTCCTGTGCAGTTTCATCATATTTTCTTGATAGCGTTCCATCATGACTTTAAAGTTCTCCTGTAGGGTCTCATTCTCACTTTGCAGCTGTGCATTTTCTGACTGCAAGGATGCCTGTTCAGTCTGCAGACTTTTAAGGTGTTCTGTAAGGTCTTCTGTGGTTTTCTCCACTTCAGATGAGAAAGTACATTTTTGATTTCTTCCTCCTTCCAAGATTTCTAAGGAGGCCTTTAGCTTATCACCATAAACCAGGTTCCTCAAAGCTCCTTTGGACTCATCCTCCAAGTGAGCACCAATTTCGGGTTCACTCGTCTTTCCCAGTTCCAGGTGACCACCATACCTTTGGGCTCCCAGGCTTGGAGAAGATCTATCCTTAGTCTTCAGCAAGCATTCACTCAGAGACTCCATGTGATGTTCTGTGTCCCTTAGAACTTGTTCTCCAGCTACTTTAGAGTCCTCTAATATGATTTTTGCTTTATATTGGACACCTCCTTGTTCCCTCTGTGCTTCAGCTTCTCCTTGTATTGTTGGTCTCTGCGTTGGCGGAAGTAGGGATCCTTCATTCAAAACCTCTTTGATTGCCAGCTTCAGTTCTTCCTCATTCACTTGAAAGAGTCTCCAGTTTGTTTTAGCTTCAGCTATTTGTGATCTCAGGGATTCAGATTCACCTTGGAGGGACTGTATCCTTCTTGATAGATGCGCCATCGTTTCATCCTGTTGACCATGTTGAGCCTTCTGTGCTTTGAGCTCTACTTCTAGAAAGAGCATTTCAACGCCATGGCTGGATTCGGGCCTATGCAGCTTTTCGTCGGTTGCCTCCAGCTGTTGTGCTTCTCTTGAACCCTTCTCAAACCTGCAATCCTTTAAAGATGATTCTAAGCCTTCATGTTCTTTTTCAACAAGGCTCACTTTTTCAAGAAGTCCACATTTTGCCTCAATAAGTCCAGCAAGATTTAGAGCCAGCCTTTTTTCTCTTCCCACGTAAAGCCTGCTACGAACCGACTGAAAACCTCTCCAGAAAAGTGAGAGAACAGCAAAAAATCCAAGAGCTGTACACATCACCAACTCCCAAGGAAAGCCGTAAGGAGGATGGCCTGGCTTCATGTCTTCGGACAATGCTGCCACAACCTGGGTGCTTCTTCCAGAACCACCCACTAGGATGGCTGAGAGGCAGCCCTTGGCTCCTCCATCACGCCAAGACAGCTTTGGCTCTTGCCACCACAACCACAGCCTGCCCAGGCAGGCCAACACAGGCTGTGGACACTCAGGTGTTTGGTCAGGAACTCCAACCTGCACCAGGCAACGGAGCAGACCACTGTGATCCCCTTCAGGGGCTGAGCGTATGGTGGGTGGTGGGCGTATGGCAGTGGGAGCCATGATCAAAGGCTCCCAGGAGCCTTGTTGTGCTCAACTGCCCATCAGGGGAGTCTTGTCCGCTTCCCTACCCAGTGCATCCTCATGTGCCACAGGTTTAGGTCCCTCCCACTCCAGCCAGAGAGAATTCCTCTCCATGCCACCCACCCCTTGATTTGGTTTAGGCCAGGCCAAGGCGGGGTTAGTAGGAAGATTCCATCCAGTCATAATAACATTCAGTTTGATGTCACTCAAATTCTAAAGCTGACTAAACTGTTCAAACAGCTTTTATGGCCTATATTGGTCTTTGTGTCCCTTGCCTTTTGTTTGAGTGACTCAGTCCTTTCCCTGCCCTTGTGCTCTCCCTATTTCCTACCTTCCTTGCTTCCTTCCTCCCTTCCTGGGTTTTCTCCTTTTCTTCTTCCTTCTTTTCTACCTCCCTGCATCCCTCCAACTTTGCCTTCCTCCCTTCCAACTTTCTCTCTCCCTTCGCTCCTTTTTCTTTTCTTGCAAGTGTTTGGGGTGAAAGTCCATGGCAGGCCAGCCCCAAGCTAGGCAAGGTCACTGCCACTGAGCTACAACATCCCCAGACCTGCTGCCACTTCCTATGCAAGTAACTTGAATTATCTCTAAAGAGAAACTCTCACATTAGTCTACTTTCAAAGTAATTTCAGAAGAGTTGCTAACATGGGCATAAATCAGTTATGACAAGTCATTTTTGAAAAGCACGGCACAGCTTATGTTCCTCCAAAGAAGGAGTTGAAAACTTAATTGGTTTTCAGGTCAGCATTTCTAGACTAGTACAAACCCTCCTAATCCTGATCTCTCCTTAGTCCTATGATTTCTTTAAGTGTCCCCTTTGCTCCTGTTCATGGAGTCATGTGTACAGAAATTATACCTGGTTCTATTGAACTCTACTTAATTCTTTCTCACCTCTGTGCTCCTTTTGCCAAGTCACTCCTCAACACTTACTGTAACCCTTTCAATTTTTTGTCCATTTTCATTTAAAAAACTCTTTCAAAAATTGAACCGTTTCGCATGCAGACACAGTCTTCTTGATCTGCTATTAATCCCCCTCTACTGACATTGTAAGTTATTGAAATGTACACTCCCAGACCGTTTTCAGATTTTTGATTCCTGTATATCTATCTGTCTATCTATTTACAAACATAACATGGTATTCTGAAAGAATCGTTCTGCTTTTGGAGCTCTACATTGTGTTTTCCAGAAGCAGGCCTATTACACAGAGATGAATCCATGTTACCTAGATTGAGTTCAAACCGGAATGTGCACTCTGATTCCCATTATATTGTTCTACCTACTAATGGACAGTTCAGTTATATCTGATGATATACAACTGATGTTTTATGATGGCAATTTAGGTTTATTTAAAGGAGTGATTAGAAAACAGGTGAGACAGACTGATTAGATTCAGTATGTATGTTGGCTTTGTTTTTCTAGGCCTGAAGTTTTCACATTTCAATTAATTGTAGGTTAAGTATCAGGCAGATTCTTCACTGGGCTTCAAATATGATAAAGTTGCTTCTTATTTTTAAGAAGGCCGTTGCAATCCTGCATTTATTTTACACCTCAGTGCTTGTTTTACACAGAAGCACACACACACACACACACCACACACATCAGCAAACACACAAACACATGATTAGAGCACATTTAACACTCAAATAAAGCTTTACCTACTAATTCATAACTAGGGTATTTTTTTAATAAGTATTGTGTCTTGGTCTCTACTGGGGAAACATGGTTCAATGTGAGTTCTCTGGTTTGTTGTAGGGCAGTGAACGTTCACTTGTTGGCAATGATATAGAAATGGGGAGTAAGAGTTTAAAAGTTTTTACAGTAGGTAGGCAGAGTCAGAGTATGGAATCCAAGAATAAGAAATCGGGGAATTTCCTCTTTGTTTCTTCATTTCAACCTCCTAATAATTCATGTATATTTTCCAAAAGTCTCCCAGAAAACAAGGACTAGGTCAATCCACCTATCAGTGAACCATAGCAGAATGCGATTCTGAATTTCATATAAACAGTCATAAAATCAAAAAGACAGGTGCTGGGGTTTTGGCTCAGCACAAGAGTGCTGGCTTCACACTTTCAAAGGTCCTGAGTTGGATCCCCAACACCATATGTGAAAGGAATGAATGAACCAATGCATGAGTGTATGATGAATGAATTAAAGGTATAAGGAGGAGGAGGAAGAGGAGGAGGAGGAGGAGAAATAGAAGAAGATGATGAGTAATTTGACAGAAGGGAAAAAGGGGAGGAGAGTGAGTTTAAAGTGTGGTTTCCAATTCCCAAACGTTAACTTACAGCAGACGGGATAGAGAGAGAAGATGGGAGGGCAGGAGAGGGGGGATAGTAGAGGCTAGAAAAGGTAGCAGAATACAACAGTTACTAACATGGCATTTTGTAAAAACGTGGATGTGTAAACAATGTGATTGTGCAATCTGTATATGGGGTCAAAATGGGAGTTCATAACTCACTTGAATCTAATGTAGGAAATATGGTATCTCAAGAGCTATGTAAGGTTTTAAGCAACCAATATAAAAAAGAGGTCTTCATTTTTCTTTGTAGTTGAGATCTCCTGTTTCCTTGACATGTTTAGTTGTGTTCTCTCCTTTAGTCCTCCCATGCTCTAGTTATTCTGATATGGAAAAACTAGCTGAAATGCCCAACCAGTCTCTAAATCAGTGACACTTTTTCATTAAGCCTAAAGTCACTTTACAATTGCTACAGTCATACTAAATACACTTCTTTGTTGGGAGTTTAAAAGATATTTCCATCAGCTAGATTACAAGTACCTAGAACTCCCATTCTTGTTTATGTAAGAGTGGCTTCATCAGATTAAATGCTGTTCTCTGGAATAACATAAAATAGGAATAATTTAGTCATAAGATTCCTACGTAAACCACCTTTATTTACAAAATACTATCTTAAGAATTATTGTTTCATTGAGCTTCAATTGGAGCCAAAGTATAGTCAATTACTGAACTAAAAGCAGTTACTTAAAAACTAAAAATGAGAGATAAGTCAAATTACATTTGAAGAGAGAGCAACAGCATGAGGTTTCTTGTTTGGTTCTGGATGTTGAGTAACAGGCTCATTTGCAGGTGGAAGGAACCCTTGAGGCAACTCACTTGTACTTTCAGAATGGGGGTGAAGAGGGCTGAATTCCAGCTCTTGGGGGAAGATTTTGTGAGGAAAACCCCCTCCCTGCATAGACACTTCGCATTGGAAATGGAGTGGGTGGCGGGTCAGGTGGAAAATAATCTCCAGGTTCCCAGACAAGTTTCCTGGGAGAGGTGGAGGAAAAAAAAAGGTCCTCTTCTCATGAACTGACTCCTTGGGTCAACTGGAAACAAGGCACCTCTGACTGGAGGGAAAGGTGCCAACACAGAGTCAGAGCCGGTTGCTTGGTTTTCAGCATGGAGAGGTGAGTCAGGCACATCAGAGTCCAAAGGAGGCATATTAGGAATTCTGTGTTCTGCTGGTCCCGATGCTCTACCACAATTTGAGTAAAACCTATCTTGCCTTTGTAGAGGAAGACGTGCATCAGAAGAATATGGTTGGCCTGGCGGAGGGATCATCAGCCTGCTGGCCTGTTCCCCTGGAGGAGAGAGGGGCCCAGTCTGAGAAGGTGCTCTCTGAAAATCAGTGAACTTATGACAGCTGGATTCTCTTCCTTTACTGCTAGTCGCATGGTCCAGAGGATTCTCCAGGGCCCCTTGACCCTCTTCCTCCTCCCACTGGAGTGAAAGCTGAGAGTGTGAGTGGACCACTCTTTTCAAAATGAGGAGGTCTCCTTTCAGATGAAGGGTGACCTATTGGTGAGGGCCCATTTGGAGAAGGCTTTCTGCCCATTGCTGAGTTGGAAACATCCAGTGCATCATAGGGATCTTTTTCTACAAGTTCAAATCTAAGCTCCTTCTCAGTTAATTTCTGTCTGTTGCGTGCATTTTGCTTCCTGAAATAACTGAGGTTTCTTTCAGCAATCCGAGCTGCCAACTCACTAGCATCTGCTTCTTTCTCAGAGGAAATAATCTTCCCCAGACAGGAACGAATGGTACTCTGCAATTGTTCTTCAAGATATTGGGCTCTCTTTCGGTAGGTCTCCAGCTCTTTTATTGTATGGCTCATCTTTTCGTCGACTTTGGAAAGTTTCTCCTGTTGCTCCACACGGTAGTTTTCCTCCACTCTTAATTTCCTGTGCAGTTTCATCATATTTTCTTGATAGCGTTCCATCATGACTTTAAAGTTCTCCTGTAGGGTCTCATTCTCACTTTGCAGCTGTGCATTTTCTGACTGCAAGGATGCCTGTTCAGTCTGCAGACTTTTAAGGTGTTCTGTAAGGTCTTCTGTGGTTTTCTCCACTTCAGATGAGAAAGTACATTTTTGATTTCTTCCTCCTTCCAAGATTTCTAAGGAGGCCTTTAGCTTATCACCATAAACCAGGTTCCTCAAAGCTCCTTTGGACTCATCCTCCAAGTGAGCACCAATTTCGGGTTCACTCGTCTTTCCCAGTTCCAGGTGACCACCATACCTTTGGGCTCCCAGGCTTGGAGAAGATCTATCCTTAGTCTTCAGCAAGCATTCACTCAGAGACTCCATGTGATGTTCTGTGTCCCTTAGAACTTGTTCTCCAGCTACTTTAGAGTCCTCTAATATGATTTTTGCTTTATATTGGACACCTCCTTGTTCCCTCTGTGCTTCAGCTTCTCCTTGTATTGTTGGTCTCTGCGTTGGCGGAAGTAGGGATCCTTCATTCAAAACCTCTTTGATTGCCAGCTTCAGTTCTTCCTCATTCACTTGAAAGAGTCTCCAGTTTGTTTTAGCTTCAGCTATTTGTGATCTCAGGGATTCAGATTCACCTTGGAGGGACTGTATCCTTCTTGATAGATGCGCCATCGTTTCATCCTGTTGACCATGTTGAGCCTTCTGTGCTTTGAGCTCTACTTCTAGAAAGAGCATTTCAACGCCATGGCTGGATTCGGGCCTATGCAGCTTTTCGTCGGTTGCCTCCAGCTGTTGTGCTTCTCTTGAACCCTTCTCAAACCTGCAATCCTTTAAAGATGATTCTAAGCCTTCATGTTCTTTTTCAACAAGGCTCACTTTTTCAAGAAGTCCACATTTTGCCTCAATAAGTCCAGCAAGATTTAGAGCCAGCCTTTTTTCTCTTCCCACGTAAAGCCTGCTACGAACCGACTGAAAACCTCTCCAGAAAAGTGAGAGAACAGCAAAAAATCCAAGAGCTGTACACATCACCAACTCCCAAGGAAAGCCGTAAGGAGGATGGCCTGGCTTCATGTCTTCGGACAATGCTGCCACAACCTGGGTGCTTCTTCCAGAACCACCCACTAGGATGGCTGAGAGGCAGCCCTTGGCTCCTCCATCACGCCAAGACAGCTTTGGCTCTTGCCACCACAACCACAGCCTGCCCAGGCAGGCCAACACAGGCTGTGGACACTCAGGTGTTTGGTCAGGAACTCCAACCTGCACCAGGCAACGGAGCAGACCACTGTGATCCCCTTCAGGGGCTGAGCGTATGGTGGGTGGTGGGCGTATGGCAGTGGGAGCCATGATCAAAGGCTCCCAGGAGCCTTGTTGTGCTCAACTGCCCATCAGGGGAGTCTTGTCCGCTTCCCTACCCAGTGCATCCTCATGTGCCACAGGTTTAGGTCCCTCCCACTCCAGCCAGAGAGAATTCCTCTCCATGCCACCCACCCCTTGATTTGGTTTAGGCCAGGCCAAGGCGGGGTTAGTAGGAAGATTCCATCCAGTCATAATAACATTCAGTTTGATGTCACTCAAATTCTAAAGCTGACTAAACTGTTCAAACAGCTTTTATGGCCTATATTGGTCTTTGTGTCCCTTGCCTTTTGTTTGAGTGACTCAGTCCTTTCCCTGCCCTTGTGCTCTCCCTATTTCCTACCTTCCTTGCTTCCTTCCTCCCTTCCTGGGTTTTCTCCTTTTCTTCTTCCTTCTTTTCTACCTCCCTGCATCCCTCCAACTTTGCCTTCCTCCCTTCCAACTTTCTCTCTCCCTTCGCTCCTTTTTCTTTTCTTGCAAGTGTTTGGGGTGAAAGTCCATGGCAGGCCAGCCCCAAGCTAGGCAAGGTCACTGCCACTGAGCTACAACATCCCCAGACCTGCTGCCACTTCCTATGCAAGTAACTTGAATTATCTCTAAAGAGAAACTCTCACATTAGTCTACTTTCAAAGTAATTTCAGAAGAGTTGCTAACATGGGCATAAATCAGTTATGACAAGTCATTTTTGAAAAGCACGGCACAGCTTATGTTCCTCCAAAGAAGGAGTTGAAAACTTAATTGGTTTTCAGGTCAGCATTTCTAGACTAGTACAAACCCTCCTAATCCTGATCTCTCCTTAGTCCTATGATTTCTTTAAGTGTCCCCTTTGCTCCTGTTCATGGAGTCATGTGTACAGAAATTATACCTGGTTCTATTGAACTCTACTTAATTCTTTCTCACCTCTGTGCTCCTTTTGCCAAGTCACTCCTCAACACTTACTGTAACCCTTTCAATTTTTTGTCCATTTTCATTTAAAAAACTCTTTCAAAAATTGAACCGTTTCGCATGCAGACACAGTCTTCTTGATCTGCTATTAATCCCCCTCTACTGACATTGTAAGTTATTGAAATGTACACTCCCAGACCGTTTTCAGATTTTTGATTCCTGTATATCTATCTGTCTATCTATTTACAAACATAACATGGTATTCTGAAAGAATCGTTCTGCTTTTGGAGCTCTACATTGTGTTTTCCAGAAGCAGGCCTATTACACAGAGATGAATCCATGTTACCTAGATTGAGTTCAAACCGGAATGTGCACTCTGATTCCCATTATATTGTTCTACCTACTAATGGACAGTTCAGTTATATCTGATGATATACAACTGATGTTTTATGATGGCAATTTAGGTTTATTTAAAGGAGTGATTAGAAAACAGGTGAGACAGACTGATTAGATTCAGTATGTATGTTGGCTTTGTTTTTCTAGGCCTGAAGTTTTCACATTTCAATTAATTGTAGGTTAAGTATCAGGCAGATTCTTCACTGGGCTTCAAATATGATAAAGTTGCTTCTTATTTTTAAGAAGGCCGTTGCAATCCTGCATTTATTTTACACCTCAGTGCTTGTTTTACACAGAAGCACACACACACACACACCACACACATCAGCAAACACACAAACACATGATTAGAGCACATTTAACACTCAAATAAAGCTTTACCTACTAATTCATAACTAGGGTATTTTTTTAATAAGTATTGTGTCTTGGTCTCTACTGGGGAAACATGGTTCAATGTGAGTTCTCTGGTTTGTTGTAGGGCAGTGAACGTTCACTTGTTGGCAATGATATAGAAATGGGGAGTAAGAGTTTAAAAGTTTTTACAGTAGGTAGGCAGAGTCAGAGTATGGAATCCAAGAATAAGAAATCGGGGAATTTCCTCTTTGTTTCTTCATTTCAACCTCCTAATAATTCATGTATATTTTCCAAAAGTCTCCCAGAAAACAAGGACTAGGTCAATCCACCTATCAGTGAACCATAGCAGAATGCGATTCTGAATTTCATATAAACAGTCATAAAATCAAAAAGACAGGTGCTGGGGTTTTGGCTCAGCACAAGAGTGCTGGCTTCACACTTTCAAAGGTCCTGAGTTGGATCCCCAACACCATATGTGAAAGGAATGAATGAACCAATGCATGAGTGTATGATGAATGAATTAAAGGTATAAGGAGGAGGAGGAAGAGGAGGAGGAGGAGGAGAAATAGAAGAAGATGATGAGTAATTTGACAGAAGGGAAAAAGGGGAGGAGAGTGAGTTTAAAGTGTGGTTTCCAATTCCCAAACGTTAACTTACAGCAGACGGGATAGAGAGAGAAGATGGGAGGGCAGGAGAGGGGGGATAGTAGAGGCTAGAAAAGGTAGCAGAATACAACAGTTACTAACATGGCATTTTGTAAAAACGTGGATGTGTAAACAATGTGATTGTGCAATCTGTATATGGGGTCAAAATGGGAGTTCATAACTCACTTGAATCTAATGTAGGAAATATGGTATCTCAAGAGCTATGTAAGGTTTTAAGCAACCAATATAAAAAAGAGGTCTTCATTTTTCTTTGTAGTTGAGATCTCCTGTTTCCTTGACATGTTTAGTTGTGTTCTCTCCTTTAGTCCTCCCATGCTCTAGTTATTCTGATATGGAAAAACTAGCTGAAATGCCCAACCAGTCTCTAAATCAGTGACACTTTTTCATTAAGCCTAAAGTCACTTTACAATTGCTACAGTCATACTAAATACACTTCTTTGTTGGGAGTTTAAAAGATATTTCCATCAGCTAGATTACAAGTACCTAGAACTCCCATTCTTGTTTATGTAAGAGTGGCTTCATCAGATTAAATGCTGTTCTCTGGAATAACATAAAATAGGAATAATTTAGTCATAAGATTCCTACGTAAACCACCTTTATTTACAAAATACTATCTTAAGAATTATTGTTTCATTGAGCTTCAATTGGAGCCAAAGTATAGTCAATTACTGAACTAAAAGCAGTTACT
Organism: Callospermophilus lateralis; assembly: GCF_048772815.1. NCBI lineage: Eukaryota > Metazoa > Chordata > Mammalia > Rodentia > Sciuridae > Callospermophilus > Callospermophilus lateralis. Next base: position 75,944 of record NW_027516368.1, on the reverse strand, counting down.
TAAAAACTAAAAATGAGAGATAAGTCAAATTACATTTGAAGAGAGAGCAACAGCATGAGGTTTCTTGTTTGGTTCTGGATGTTGAGTAACAGGCTCATTTGCAGGTGGAAGGAACCCTTGAGGCAACTCACTTGTACTTTCAGAATGGGGGTGAAGAGGGCTGAATTCCAGCTCTTGGGGGAAGATTTTGTGAGGAAAACCCCCTCCCTGCATAGACACTTCGCATTGGAAATGGAGTGGGTGGCGGGTCAGGTGGAAAATAATCTCCAGGTTCCCAGACAAGTTTCCTGGGAGAGGTGGAGGAAAAAAAAAGGTCCTCTTCTCATGAACTGACTCCTTGGGTCAACTGGAAACAAGGCACCTCTGACTGGAGGGAAAGGTGCCAACACAGAGTCAGAGCCGGTTGCTTGGTTTTCAGCATGGAGAGGTGAGTCAGGCACATCAGAGTCCAAAGGAGGCATATTAGGAATTCTGTGTTCTGCTGGTCCCGATGCTCTACCACAATTTGAGTAAAACCTATCTTGCCTTTGTAGAGGAAGACGTGCATCAGAAGAATATGGTTGGCCTGGCGGAGGGATCATCAGCCTGCTGGCCTGTTCCCCTGGAGGAGAGAGGGGCCCAGTCTGAGAAGGTGCTCTCTGAAAATCAGTGAACTTATGACAGCTGGATTCTCTTCCTTTACTGCTAGTCGCATGGTCCAGAGGATTCTCCAGGGCCCCTTGACCCTCTTCCTCCTCCCACTGGAGTGAAAGCTGAGAGTGTGAGTGGACCACTCTTTTCAAAATGAGGAGGTCTCCTTTCAGATGAAGGGTGACCTATTGGTGAGGGCCCATTTGGAGAAGGCTTTCTGCCCATTGCTGAGTTGGAAACATCCAGTGCATCATAGGGATCTTTTTCTACAAGTTCAAATCTAAGCTCCTTCTCAGTTAATTTCTGTCTGTTGCGTGCATTTTGCTTCCTGAAATAACTGAGGTTTCTTTCAGCAATCCGAGCTGCCAACTCACTAGCATCTGCTTCTTTCTCAGAGGAAATAATCTTCCCCAGACAGGAACGAATGGTACTCTGCAATTGTTCTTCAAGATATTGGGCTCTCTTTCGGTAGGTCTCCAGCTCTTTTATTGTATGGCTCATCTTTTCGTCGACTTTGGAAAGTTTCTCCTGTTGCTCCACACGGTAGTTTTCCTCCACTCTTAATTTCCTGTGCAGTTTCATCATATTTTCTTGATAGCGTTCCATCATGACTTTAAAGTTCTCCTGTAGGGTCTCATTCTCACTTTGCAGCTATGCATTTTCTGACTGCAAGGATGCCTGTTCAGTCTGCAGACTTTTAAGGTGTTCTGTAAGGTCTTCTGTGGTTTTCTCCACTTCAGATGAGAAAGTACATTTTTGATTTCTTCCTCCTTCCAAGATTTCTAAGGAGGCCTTTAGCTTATCACCATAAACCAGGTTCCTCAAAGCTCCTTTGGACTCATCCTCCAAGTGAGCACCAATTTCGGGTTCACTCGTCTTTCCCAGTTCCAGGTGACCACCATACCTTTGGGCTCCCAGGCTTGGAGAAGATCTATCCTTAGTCTTCAGCAAGCATTCACTCAGAGACTCCATGTGATGTTCTGTGTCCCTTAGAACTTGTTCTCCAGCTACTTTAGAGTCCTCTAATATGATTTTTGCTTTATATTGGACACCTCCTTGTTCCCTCTGTGCTTCAGCTTCTCCTTGTATTGTTGGTCTCTGCGTTGGCGGAAGTAGGGATCCTTCATTCAAAACCTCTTTGATTGCCAGCTTCAGTTCTTCCTCATTCACTTGAAAGAGTCTCCAGTTTGTTTTAGCTTCAGCTATTTGTGATCTCAGGGATTCAGATTCACCTTGGAGGGACTGTATCCTTCTTGATAGATGCGCCATCGTTTCATCCTGTTGACCATGTTGAGCCTTCTGTGCTTTGAGCTCTACTTCTAGAAAGAGCATTTCAACGCCATGGCTGGATTCGGGCCTATGCAGCTTTTCGTCGGTTGCCTCCAGCTGTTGTGCTTCTCTTGAACCCTTCTCAAACCTGCAATCCTTTAAAGATGATTCTAAGCCTTCATGTTCTTTTTCAACAAGGCTCACTTTTTCAAGAAGTCCACATTTTGCCTCAATAAGTCCAGCAAGATTTAGAGCCAGCCTTTTTTCTCTTCCCACGTAAAGCCTGCTACGAACCGACTGAAAACCTCTCCAGAAAAGTGAGAGAACAGCAAAAAATCCAAGAGCTGTACACATCACCAACTCCCAAGGAAAGCCGTAAGGAGGATGGCCTGGCTTCATGTCTTCGGACAATGCTGCCACAACCTGGGTGCTTCTTCCAGAACCACCCACTAGGATGGCTGAGAGGCAGCCCTTGGCTCCTCCATCACGCCAAGACAGCTTTGGCTCTTGCCACCACAACCACAGCCTGCCCAGGCAGGCCAACACAGGCTGTGGACACTCAGGTGTTTGGTCAGGAACTCCAACCTGCACCAGGCAACGGAGCAGACCACTGTGATCCCCTTCAGGGGCTGAGCGTATGGTGGGTGGTGGGCGTATGGCAGTGGGAGCCATGATCAAAGGCTCCCAGGAGCCTTGTTGTGCTCAACTGCCCATCAGGGGAGTCTTGTCCGCTTCCCTACCCAGTGCATCCTCATGTGCCACAGGTTTAGGTCCCTCCCACTCCAGCCAGAGAGAATTCCTCTCCATGCCACCCACCCCTTGATTTGGTTTAGGCCAGGCCAAGGCGGGGTTAGTAGGAAGATTCCATCCAGTCATAATAACATTCAGTTTGATGTCACTCAAATTCTAAAGCTGACTAAACTGTTCAAACAGCTTTTATGGCCTATATTGGTCTTTGTGTCCCTTGCCTTTTGTTTGAGTGACTCAGTCCTTTCCCTGCCCTTGTGCTCTCCCTATTTCCTACCTTCCTTGCTTCCTTCCTCCCTTCCTGGGTTTTCTCCTTTTCTTCTTCCTTCTTTTCTACCTCCCTGCATCCCTCCAACTTTGCCTTCCTCCCTTCCAACTTTCTCTCTCCCTTCGCTCCTTTTTCTTTTCTTGCAAGTGTTTGGGGTGAAAGTCCATGGCAGGCCAGCCCCAAGCTAGGCAAGGTCACTGCCACTGAGCTACAACATCCCCAGACCTGCTGCCACTTCCTATGCAAGTAACTTGAATTATCTCTAAAGAGAAACTCTCACATTAGTCTACTTTCAAAGTAATTTCAGAAGAGTTGCTAACATGGGCATAAATCAGTTATGACAAGTCATTTTTGAAAAGCACGGCACAGCTTATGTTCCTCCAAAGAAGGAGTTGAAAACTTAATTGGTTTTCAGGTCAGCATTTCTAGACTAGTACAAACCCTCCTAATCCTGATCTCTCCTTAGTCCTATGATTTCTTTAAGTGTCCCCTTTGCTCCTGTTCATGGAGTCATGTGTACAGAAATTATACCTGGTTCTATTGAACTCTACTTAATTCTTTCTCACCTCTGTGCTCCTTTTGCCAAGTCACTCCTCAACACTTACTGTAACCCTTTCAATTTTTTGTCCATTTTCATTTAAAAAACTCTTTCAAAAATTGAACCGTTTCGCATGCAGACACAGTCTTCTTGATCTGCTATTAATCCCCCTCTACTGACATTGTAAGTTATTGAAATGTACACTCCCAGACCGTTTTCAGATTTTTGATTCCTGTATATCTATCTGTCTATCTATTTACAAACATAACATGGTATTCTGAAAGAATCGTTCTGCTTTTGGAGCTCTACATTGTGTTTTCCAGAAGCAGGCCTATTACACAGAGATGAATCCATGTTACCTAGATTGAGTTCAAACCGGAATGTGCACTCTGATTCCCATTATATTGTTCTACCTACTAATGGACAGTTCAGTTATATCTGATGATATACAACTGATGTTTTATGATGGCAATTTAGGTTTATTTAAAGGAGTGATTAGAAAACAGGTGAGACAGACTGATTAGATTCAGTATGTATGTTGGCTTTGTTTTTCTAGGCCTGAAGTTTTCACATTTCAATTAATTGTAGGTTAAGTATCAGGCAGATTCTTCACTGGGCTTCAAATATGATAAAGTTGCTTCTTATTTTTAAGAAGGCCGTTGCAATCCTGCATTTATTTTACACCTCAGTGCTTGTTTTACACAGAAGCACACACACACACACACCACACACATCAGCAAACACACAAACACATGATTAGAGCACATTTAACACTCAAATAAAGCTTTACCTACTAATTCATAACTAGGGTATTTTTTTAATAAGTATTGTGTCTTGGTCTCTACTGGGGAAACATGGTTCAATGTGAGTTCTCTGGTTTGTTGTAGGGCAGTGAACGTTCACTTGTTGGCAATGATATAGAAATGGGGAGTAAGAGTTTAAAAGTTTTTACAGTAGGTAGGCAGAGTCAGAGTATGGAATCCAAGAATAAGAAATCGGGGAATTTCCTCTTTGTTTCTTCATTTCAACCTCCTAATAATTCATGTATATTTTCCAAAAGTCTCCCAGAAAACAAGGACTAGGTCAATCCACCTATCAGTGAACCATAGCAGAATGCGATTCTGAATTTCATATAAACAGTCATAAAATCAAAAAGACAGGTGCTGGGGTTTTGGCTCAGCACAAGAGTGCTGGCTTCACACTTTCAAAGGTCCTGAGTTGGATCCCCAACACCATATGTGAAAGGAATGAATGAACCAATGCATGAGTGTATGATGAATGAATTAAAGGTATAAGGAGGAGGAGGAAGAGGAGGAGGAGGAGGAGAAATAGAAGAAGATGATGAGTAATTTGACAGAAGGGAAAAAGGGGAGGAGAGTGAGTTTAAAGTGTGGTTTCCAATTCCCAAACGTTAACTTACAGCAGACGGGATAGAGAGAGAAGATGGGAGGGCAGGAGAGGGGGGATAGTAGAGGCTAGAAAAGGTAGCAGAATACAACAGTTACTAACATGGCATTTTGTAAAAACGTGGATGTGTAAACAATGTGATTGTGCAATCTGTATATGGGGTCAAAATGGGAGTTCATAACTCACTTGAATCTAATGTAGGAAATATGGTATCTCAAGAGCTATGTAAGGTTTTAAGCAACCAATATAAAAAAGAGGTCTTCATTTTTCTTTGTAGTTGAGATCTCCTGTTTCCTTGACATGTTTAGTTGTGTTCTCTCCTTTAGTCCTCCCATGCTCTAGTTATTCTGATATGGAAAAACTAGCTGAAATGCCCAACCAGTCTCTAAATCAGTGACACTTTTTCATTAAGCCTAAAGTCACTTTACAATTGCTACAGTCATACTAAATACACTTCTTTGTTGGGAGTTTAAAAGATATTTCCATCAGCTAGATTACAAGTACCTAGAACTCCCATTCTTGTTTATGTAAGAGTGGCTTCATCAGATTAAATGCTGTTCTCTGGAATAACATAAAATAGGAATAATTTAGTCATAAGATTCCTACGTAAACCACCTTTATTTACAAAATACTATCTTAAGAATTATTGTTTCATTGAGCTTCAATTGGAGCCAAAGTATAGTCAATTACTGAACTAAAAGCAGTTACTTAAAAACTAAAAATGAGAGATAAGTCAAATTACATTTGAAGAGAGAGCAACAGCATGAGGTTTCTTGTTTGGTTCTGGATGTTGAGTAACAGGCTCATTTGCAGGTGGAAGGAACCCTTGAGGCAACTCACTTGTACTTTCAGAATGGGGGTGAAGAGGGCTGAATTCCAGCTCTTGGGGGAAGATTTTGTGAGGAAAACCCCCTCCCTGCATAGACACTTCGCATTGGAAATGGAGTGGGTGGCGGGTCAGGTGGAAAATAATCTCCAGGTTCCCAGACAAGTTTCCTGGGAGAGGTGGAGGAAAAAAAAAGGTCCTCTTCTCATGAACTGACTCCTTGGGTCAACTGGAAACAAGGCACCTCTGACTGGAGGGAAAGGTGCCAACACAGAGTCAGAGCCGGTTGCTTGGTTTTCAGCATGGAGAGGTGAGTCAGGCACATCAGAGTCCAAAGGAGGCATATTAGGAATTCTGTGTTCTGCTGGTCCCGATGCTCTACCACAATTTGAGTAAAACCTATCTTGCCTTTGTAGAGGAAGACGTGCATCAGAAGAATATGGTTGGCCTGGCGGAGGGATCATCAGCCTGCTGGCCTGTTCCCCTGGAGGAGAGAGGGGCCCAGTCTGAGAAGGTGCTCTCTGAAAATCAGTGAACTTATGACAGCTGGATTCTCTTCCTTTACTGCTAGTCGCATGGTCCAGAGGATTCTCCAGGGCCCCTTGACCCTCTTCCTCCTCCCACTGGAGTGAAAGCTGAGAGTGTGAGTGGACCACTCTTTTCAAAATGAGGAGGTCTCCTTTCAGATGAAGGGTGACCTATTGGTGAGGGCCCATTTGGAGAAGGCTTTCTGCCCATTGCTGAGTTGGAAACATCCAGTGCATCATAGGGATCTTTTTCTACAAGTTCAAATCTAAGCTCCTTCTCAGTTAATTTCTGTCTGTTGCGTGCATTTTGCTTCCTGAAATAACTGAGGTTTCTTTCAGCAATCCGAGCTGCCAACTCACTAGCATCTGCTTCTTTCTCAGAGGAAATAATCTTCCCCAGACAGGAACGAATGGTACTCTGCAATTGTTCTTCAAGATATTGGGCTCTCTTTCGGTAGGTCTCCAGCTCTTTTATTGTATGGCTCATCTTTTCGTCGACTTTGGAAAGTTTCTCCTGTTGCTCCACACGGTAGTTTTCCTCCACTCTTAATTTCCTGTGCAGTTTCATCATATTTTCTTGATAGCGTTCCATCATGACTTTAAAGTTCTCCTGTAGGGTCTCATTCTCACTTTGCAGCTGTGCATTTTCTGACTGCAAGGATGCCTGTTCAGTCTGCAGACTTTTAAGGTGTTCTGTAAGGTCTTCTGTGGTTTTCTCCACTTCAGATGAGAAAGTACATTTTTGATTTCTTCCTCCTTCCAAGATTTCTAAGGAGGCCTTTAGCTTATCACCATAAACCAGGTTCCTCAAAGCTCCTTTGGACTCATCCTCCAAGTGAGCACCAATTTCGGGTTCACTCGTCTTTCCCAGTTCCAGGTGACCACCATACCTTTGGGCTCCCAGGCTTGGAGAAGATCTATCCTTAGTCTTCAGCAAGCATTCACTCAGAGACTCCATGTGATGTTCTGTGTCCCTTAGAACTTGTTCTCCAGCTACTTTAGAGTCCTCTAATATGATTTTTGCTTTATATTGGACACCTCCTTGTTCCCTCTGTGCTTCAGCTTCTCCTTGTATTGTTGGTCTCTGCGTTGGCGGAAGTAGGGATCCTTCATTCAAAACCTCTTTGATTGCCAGCTTCAGTTCTTCCTCATTCACTTGAAAGAGTCTCCAGTTTGTTTTAGCTTCAGCTATTTGTGATCTCAGGGATTCAGATTCACCTTGGAGGGACTGTATCCTTCTTGATAGATGCGCCATCGTTTCATCCTGTTGACCATGTTGAGCCTTCTGTGCTTTGAGCTCTACTTCTAGAAAGAGCATTTCAACGCCATGGCTGGATTCGGGCCTATGCAGCTTTTCGTCGGTTGCCTCCAGCTGTTGTGCTTCTCTTGAACCCTTCTCAAACCTGCAATCCTTTAAAGATGATTCTAAGCCTTCATGTTCTTTTTCAACAAGGCTCACTTTTTCAAGAAGTCCACATTTTGCCTCAATAAGTCCAGCAAGATTTAGAGCCAGCCTTTTTTCTCTTCCCACGTAAAGCCTGCTACGAACCGACTGAAAACCTCTCCAGAAAAGTGAGAGAACAGCAAAAAATCCAAGAGCTGTACACATCACCAACTCCCAAGGAAAGCCGTAAGGAGGATGGCCTGGCTTCATGTCTTCGGACAATGCTGCCACAACCTGGGTGCTTCTTCCAGAACCACCCACTAGGATGGCTGAGAGGCAGCCCTTGGCTCCTCCATCACGCCAAGACAGCTTTGGCTCTTGCCACCACAACCACAGCCTGCCCAGGCAGGCCAACACAGGCTGTGGACACTCAGGTGTTTGGTCAGGAACTCCAACCTGCACCAGGCAACGGAGCAGACCACTGTGATCCCCTTCAGGGGCTGAGCGTATGGTGGGTGGTGGGCGTATGGCAGTGGGAGCCATGATCAAAGGCTCCCAGGAGCCTTGTTGTGCTCAACTGCCCATCAGGGGAGTCTTGTCCGCTTCCCTACCCAGTGCATCCTCATGTGCCACAGGTTTAGGTCCCTCCCACTCCAGCCAGAGAGAATTCCTCTCCATGCCACCCACCCCTTGATTTGGTTTAGGCCAGGCCAAGGCGGGGTTAGTAGGAAGATTCCATCCAGTCATAATAACATTCAGTTTGATGTCACTCAAATTCTAAAGCTGACTAAACTGTTCAAACAGCTTTTATGGCCTATATTGGTCTTTGTGTCCCTTGCCTTTTGTTTGAGTGACTCAGTCCTTTCCCTGCCCTTGTGCTCTCCCTATTTCCTACCTTCCTTGCTTCCTTCCTCCCTTCCTGGGTTTTCTCCTTTTCTTCTTCCTTCTTTTCTACCTCCCTGCATCCCTCCAACTTTGCCTTCCTCCCTTCCAACTTTCTCTCTCCCTTCGCTCCTTTTTCTTTTCTTGCAAGTGTTTGGGGTGAAAGTCCATGGCAGGCCAGCCCCAAGCTAGGCAAGGTCACTGCCACTGAGCTACAACATCCCCAGACCTGCTGCCACTTCCTATGCAAGTAACTTGAATTATCTCTAAAGAGAAACTCTCACATTAGTCTACTTTCAAAGTAATTTCAGAAGAGTTGCTAACATGGGCATAAATCAGTTATGACAAGTCATTTTTGAAAAGCACGGCACAGCTTATGTTCCTCCAAAGAAGGAGTTGAAAACTTAATTGGTTTTCAGGTCAGCATTTCTAGACTAGTACAAACCCTCCTAATCCTGATCTCTCCTTAGTCCTATGATTTCTTTAAGTGTCCCCTTTGCTCCTGTTCATGGAGTCATGTGTACAGAAATTATACCTGGTTCTATTGAACTCTACTTAATTCTTTCTCACCTCTGTGCTCCTTTTGCCAAGTCACTCCTCAACACTTACTGTAACCCTTTCAATTTTTTGTCCATTTTCATTTAAAAAACTCTTTCAAAAATTGAACCGTTTCGCATGCAGACACAGTCTTCTTGATCTGCTATTAATCCCCCTCTACTGACATTGTAAGTTATTGAAATGTACACTCCCAGACCGTTTTCAGATTTTTGATTCCTGTATATCTATCTGTCTATCTATTTACAAACATAACATGGTATTCTGAAAGAATCGTTCTGCTTTTGGAGCTCTACATTGTGTTTTCCAGAAGCAGGCCTATTACACAGAGATGAATCCATGTTACCTAGATTGAGTTCAAACCGGAATGTGCACTCTGATTCCCATTATATTGTTCTACCTACTAATGGACAGTTCAGTTATATCTGATGATATACAACTGATGTTTTATGATGGCAATTTAGGTTTATTTAAAGGAGTGATTAGAAAACAGGTGAGACAGACTGATTAGATTCAGTATGTATGTTGGCTTTGTTTTTCTAGGCCTGAAGTTTTCACATTTCAATTAATTGTAGGTTAAGTATCAGGCAGATTCTTCACTGGGCTTCAAATATGATAAAGTTGCTTCTTATTTTTAAGAAGGCCGTTGCAATCCTGCATTTATTTTACACCTCAGTGCTTGTTTTACACAGAAGCACACACACACACACACACCACACACATCAGCAAACACACAAACACATGATTAGAGCACATTTAACACTCAAATAAAGCTTTACCTACTAATTCATAACTAGGGTATTTTTTTAATAAGTATTGTGTCTTGGTCTCTACTGGGGAAACATGGTTCAATGTGAGTTCTCTGGTTTGTTGTAGGGCAGTGAACGTTCACTTGTTGGCAATGATATAGAAATGGGGAGTAAGAGTTTAAAAGTTTTTACAGTAGGTAGGCAGAGTCAGAGTATGGAATCCAAGAATAAGAAATCGGGGAATTTCCTCTTTGTTTCTTCATTTCAACCTCCTAATAATTCATGTATATTTTCCAAAAGTCTCCCAGAAAACAAGGACTAGGTCAATCCACCTATCAGTGAACCATAGCAGAATGCGATTCTGAATTTCATATAAACAGTCATAAAATCAAAAAGACAGGTGCTGGGGTTTTGGCTCAGCACAAGAGTGCTGGCTTCACACTTTCAAAGGTCCTGAGTTGGATCCCCAACACCATATGTGAAAGGAATGAATGAACCAATGCATGAGTGTATGATGAATGAATTAAAGGTATAAGGAGGAGGAGGAAGAGGAGGAGGAGGAGGAGAAATAGAAGAAGATGATGAGTAATTTGACAGAAGGGAAAAAGGGGAGGAGAGTGAGTTTAAAGTGTGGTTTCCAATTCCCAAACGTTAACTTACAGCAGACGGGATAGAGAGAGAAGATGGGAGGGCAGGAGAGGGGGGATAGTAGAGGCTAGAAAAGGTAGCAGAATACAACAGTTACTAACATGGCATTTTGTAAAAACGTGGATGTGTAAACAATGTGATTGTGCAATCTGTATATGGGGTCAAAATGGGAGTTCATAACTCACTTGAATCTAATGTAGGAAATATGGTATCTCAAGAGCTATGTAAGGTTTTAAGCAACCAATATAAAAAAGAGGTCTTCATTTTTCTTTGTAGTTGAGATCTCCTGTTTCCTTGACATGTTTAGTTGTGTTCTCTCCTTTAGTCCTCCCATGCTCTAGTTATTCTGATATGGAAAAACTAGCTGAAATGCCCAACCAGTCTCTAAATCAGTGACACTTTTTCATTAAGCCTAAAGTCACTTTACAATTGCTACAGTCATACTAAATACACTTCTTTGTTGGGAGTTTAAAAGATATTTCCATCAGCTAGATTACAAGTACCTAGAACTCCCATTCTTGTTTATGTAAGAGTGGCTTCATCAGATTAAATGCTGTTCTCTGGAATAACATAAAATAGGAATAATTTAGTCATAAGATTCCTACGTAAACCACCTTTATTTACAAAATACTATCTTAAGAATTATTGTTTCATTGAGCTTCAATTGGAGCCAAAGTATAGTCAATTACTGAACTAAAAGCAGTTACTTAAAAACTAAAAATGAGAGATAAGTCAAATTACATTTGAAGAGAGAGCAACAGCATGAGGTTTCTTGTTTGGTTCTGGATGTTGAGTAACAGGCTCATTTGCAGGTGGAAGGAACCCTTGAGGCAACTCACTTGTACTTTCAGAATGGGGGTGAAGAGGGCTGAATTCCAGCTCTTGGGGGAAGATTTTGTGAGGAAAACCCCCTCCCTGCATAGACACTTCGCATTGGAAATGGAGTGGGTGGCGGGTCAGGTGGAAAATAATCTCCAGGTTCCCAGACAAGTTTCCTGGGAGAGGTGGAGGAAAAAAAAAGGTCCTCTTCTCATGAACTGACTCCTTGGGTCAACTGGAAACAAGGCACCTCTGACTGGAGGGAAAGGTGCCAACACAGAGTCAGAGCCGGTTGCTTGGTTTTCAGCATGGAGAGGTGAGTCAGGCACATCAGAGTCCAAAGGAGGCATATTAGGAATTCTGTGTTCTGCTGGTCCCGATGCTCTACCACAATTTGAGTAAAACCTATCTTGCCTTTGTAGAGGAAGACGTGCATCAGAAGAATATGGTTGGCCTGGCGGAGGGATCATCAGCCTGCTGGCCTGTTCCCCTGGAGGAGAGAGGGGCCCAGTCTGAGAAGGTGCTCTCTGAAAATCAGTGAACTTATGACAGCTGGATTCTCTTCCTTTACTGCTAGTCGCATGGTCCAGAGGATTCTCCAGGGCCCCTTGACCCTCTTCCTCCTCCCACTGGAGTGAAAGCTGAGAGTGTGAGTGGACCACTCTTTTCAAAATGAGGAGGTCTCCTTTCAGATGAAGGGTGACCTATTGGTGAGGGCCCATTTGGAGAAGGCTTTCTGCCCATTGCTGAGTTGGAAACATCCAGTGCATCATAGGGATCTTTTTCTACAAGTTCAAATCTAAGCTCCTTCTCAGTTAATTTCTGTCTGTTGCGTGCATTTTGCTTCCTGAAATAACTGAGGTTTCTTTCAGCAATCCGAGCTGCCAACTCACTAGCATCTGCTTCTTTCTCAGAGGAAATAATCTTCCCCAGACAGGAACGAATGGTACTCTGCAATTGTTCTTCAAGATATTGGGCTCTCTTTCGGTAGGTCTCCAGCTCTTTTATTGTATGGCTCATCTTTTCGTCGACTTTGGAAAGTTTCTCCTGTTGCTCCACACGGTAGTTTTCCTCCACTCTTAATTTCCTGTGCAGTTTCATCATATTTTCTTGATAGCGTTCCATCATGACTTTAAAGTTCTCCTGTAGGGTCTCATTCTCACTTTGCAGCTGTGCATTTTCTGACTGCAAGGATGCCTGTTCAGTCTGCAGACTTTTAAGGTGTTCTGTAAGGTCTTCTGTGGTTTTCTCCACTTCAGATGAGAAAGTACATTTTTGATTTCTTCCTCCTTCCAAGATTTCTAAGGAGGCCTTTAGCTTATCACCATAAACCAGGTTCCTCAAAGCTCCTTTGGACTCATCCTCCAAGTGAGCACCAATTTCGGGTTCACTCGTCTTTCCCAGTTCCAGGTGACCACCATACCTTTGGGCTCCCAGGCTTGGAGAAGATCTATCCTTAGTCTTCAGCAAGCATTCACTCAGAGACTCCATGTGATGTTCTGTGTCCCTTAGAACTTGTTCTCCAGCTACTTTAGAGTCCTCTAATATGATTTTTGCTTTATATTGGACACCTCCTTGTTCCCTCTGTGCTTCAGCTTCTCCTTGTATTGTTGGTCTCTGCGTTGGCGGAAGTAGGGATCCTTCATTCAAAACCTCTTTGATTGCCAGCTTCAGTTCTTCCTCATTCACTTGAAAGAGTCTCCAGTTTGTTTTAGCTTCAGCTATTTGTGATCTCAGGGATTCAGATTCACCTTGGAGGGACTGTATCCTTCTTGATAGATGCGCCATCGTTTCATCCTGTTGACCATGTTGAGCCTTCTGTGCTTTGAGCTCTACTTCTAGAAAGAGCATTTCAACGCCATGGCTGGATTCGGGCCTATGCAGCTTTTCGTCGGTTGCCTCCAGCTGTTGTGCTTCTCTTGAACCCTTCTCAAACCTGCAATCCTTTAAAGATGATTCTAAGCCTTCATGTTCTTTTTCAACAAGGCTCACTTTTTCAAGAAGTCCACATTTTGCCTCAATAAGTCCAGCAAGATTTAGAGCCAGCCTTTTTTCTCTTCCCACGTAAAGCCTGCTACGAACCGACTGAAAACCTCTCCAGAAAAGTGAGAGAACAGCAAAAAATCCAAGAGCTGTACACATCACCAACTCCCAAGGAAAGCCGTAAGGAGGATGGCCTGGCTTCATGTCTTCGGACAATGCTGCCACAACCTGGGTGCTTCTTCCAGAACCACCCACTAGGATGGCTGAGAGGCAGCCCTTGGCTCCTCCATCACGCCAAGACAGCTTTGGCTCTTGCCACCACAACCACAGCCTGCCCAGGCAGGCCAACACAGGCTGTGGACACTCAGGTGTTTGGTCAGGAACTCCAACCTGCACCAGGCAACGGAGCAGACCACTGTGATCCCCTTCAGGGGCTGAGCGTATGGTGGGTGGTGGGCGTATGGCAGTGGGAGCCATGATCAAAGGCTCCCAGGAGCCTTGTTGTGCTCAACTGCCCATCAGGGGAGTCTTGTCCGCTTCCCTACCCAGTGCATCCTCATGTGCCACAGGTTTAGGTCCCTCCCACTCCAGCCAGAGAGAATTCCTCTCCATGCCACCCACCCCTTGATTTGGTTTAGGCCAGGCCAAGGCGGGGTTAGTAGGAAGATTCCATCCAGTCATAATAACATTCAGTTTGATGTCACTCAAATTCTAAAGCTGACTAAACTGTTCAAACAGCTTTTATGGCCTATATTGGTCTTTGTGTCCCTTGCCTTTTGTTTGAGTGACTCAGTCCTTTCCCTGCCCTTGTGCTCTCCCTATTTCCTACCTTCCTTGCTTCCTTCCTCCCTTCCTGGGTTTTCTCCTTTTCTTCTTCCTTCTTTTCTACCTCCCTGCATCCCTCCAACTTTGCCTTCCTCCCTTCCAACTTTCTCTCTCCCTTCGCTCCTTTTTCTTTTCTTGCAAGTGTTTGGGGTGAAAGTCCATGGCAGGCCAGCCCCAAGCTAGGCAAGGTCACTGCCACTGAGCTACAACATCCCCAGACCTGCTGCCACTTCCTATGCAAGTAACTTGAATTATCTCTAAAGAGAAACTCTCACATTAGTCTACTTTCAAAGTAATTTCAGAAGAGTTGCTAACATGGGCATAAATCAGTTATGACAAGTCATTTTTGAAAAGCACGGCACAGCTTATGTTCCTCCAAAGAAGGAGTTGAAAACTTAATTGGTTTTCAGGTCAGCATTTCTAGACTAGTACAAACCCTCCTAATCCTGATCTCTCCTTAGTCCTATGATTTCTTTAAGTGTCCCCTTTGCTCCTGTTCATGGAGTCATGTGTACAGAAATTATACCTGGTTCTATTGAACTCTACTTAATTCTTTCTCACCTCTGTGCTCCTTTTGCCAAGTCACTCCTCAACACTTACTGTAACCCTTTCAATTTTTTGTCCATTTTCATTTAAAAAACTCTTTCAAAAATTGAACCGTTTCGCATGCAGACACAGTCTTCTTGATCTGCTATTAATCCCCCTCTACTGACATTGTAAGTTATTGAAATGTACACTCCCAGACCGTTTTCAGATTTTTGATTCCTGTATATCTATCTGTCTATCTATTTACAAACATAACATGGTATTCTGAAAGAATCGTTCTGCTTTTGGAGCTCTACATTGTGTTTTCCAGAAGCAGGCCTATTACACAGAGATGAATCCATGTTACCTAGATTGAGTTCAAACCGGAATGTGCACTCTGATTCCCATTATATTGTTCTACCTACTAATGGACAGTTCAGTTATATCTGATGATATACAACTGATGTTTTATGATGGCAATTTAGGTTTATTTAAAGGAGTGATTAGAAAACAGGTGAGACAGACTGATTAGATTCAGTATGTATGTTGGCTTTGTTTTTCTAGGCCTGAAGTTTTCACATTTCAATTAATTGTAGGTTAAGTATCAGGCAGATTCTTCACTGGGCTTCAAATATGATAAAGTTGCTTCTTATTTTTAAGAAGGCCGTTGCAATCCTGCATTTATTTTACACCTCAGTGCTTGTTTTACACAGAAGCACACACACACACACACACCACACACATCAGCAAACACACAAACACATGATTAGAGCACATTTAACACTCAAATAAAGCTTTACCTACTAATTCATAACTAGGGTATTTTTTTAATAAGTATTGTGTCTTGGTCTCTACTGGGGAAACATGGTTCAATGTGAGTTCTCTGGTTTGTTGTAGGGCAGTGAACGTTCACTTGTTGGCAATGATATAGAAATGGGGAGTAAGAGTTTAAAAGTTTTTACAGTAGGTAGGCAGAGTCAGAGTATGGAATCCAAGAATAAGAAATCGGGGAATTTCCTCTTTGTTTCTTCATTTCAACCTCCTAATAATTCATGTATATTTTCCAAAAGTCTCCCAGAAAACAAGGACTAGGTCAATCCACCTATCAGTGAACCATAGCAGAATGCGATTCTGAATTTCATATAAACAGTCATAAAATCAAAAAGACAGGTGCTGGGGTTTTGGCTCAGCACAAGAGTGCTGGCTTCACACTTTCAAAGGTCCTGAGTTGGATCCCCAACACCATATGTGAAAGGAATGAATGAACCAATGCATGAGTGTATGATGAATGAATTAAAGGTATAAGGAGGAGGAGGAAGAGGAGGAGGAGGAGGAGAAATAGAAGAAGATGATGAGTAATTTGACAGAAGGGAAAAAGGGGAGGAGAGTGAGTTTAAAGTGTGGTTTCCAATTCCCAAACGTTAACTTACAGCAGACGGGATAGAGAGAGAAGATGGGAGGGCAGGAGAGGGGGGATAGTAGAGGCTAGAAAAGGTAGCAGAATACAACAGTTACTAACATGGCATTTTGTAAAAACGTGGATGTGTAAACAATGTGATTGTGCAATCTGTATATGGGGTCAAAATGGAAGTTCATAACTCACTTGAATCTAATGTAGGAAATATGGTATCTCAAGAGCTATGTAAGGTTTTAAGCAACCAATATAAAAAAGAGGTCTTCATTTTTCTTTGTAGTTGAGATCTCCTGTTTCCTTGACATGTTTAGTTGTGTTCTCTCCTTTAGTCCTCCCATGCTCTAGTTATTCTGATATGGAAAAACTAGCTGAAATGCCCAACCAGTCTCTAAATCAGTGACACTTTTTCATTAAGCCTAAAGTCACTTTACAATTGCTACAGTCATACTAAATACACTTCTTTGTTGGGAGTTTAAAAGATATTTCCATCAGCTAGATTACAAGTACCTAGAACTCCCATTCTTGTTTATGTAAGAGTGGCTTCATCAGATTAAATGCTGTTCTCTGGAATAACATAAAATAGGAATAATTTAGTCATAAGATTCCTACGTAAACCACCTTTATTTACAAAATACTATCTTAAGAATTATTGTTTCATTGAGCTTCAATTGGAGCCAAAGTATAGTCAATTACTGAACTAAAAGCAGTTACTTAAAAACTAAAAATGAGAGATAAGTCAAATTACATTTGAAGAGAGAGCAACAGCATGAGGTTTCTTGTTTGGTTCTGGATGTTGAGTAACAGGCTCATTTGCAGGTGGAAGGAACCCTTGAGGCAACTCACTTGTACTTTCAGAATGGGGGTGAAGAGGGCTGAATTCCAGCTCTTGGGGGAAGATTTTGTGAGGAAAACCCCCTCCCTGCATAGACACTTCGCATTGGAAATGGAGTGGGTGGCGGGTCAGGTGGAAAATAATCTCCAGGTTCCCAGACAAGTTTCCTGGGAGAGGTGGAGGAAAAAAAAGGTCCTCTTCTCATGAACTGACTCCTTGGGTCAACTGGAAACAAGGCACCTCTGACTGGAGGGAAAGGTGCCAACACAGAGTCAGAGCTGGTTGCTTGGTTTTCAGCATGGAGAGGTGAGTCAGGCACATCAGAGTCCAAAGGAGGCATATTAGGAATTCTGTGTTCTGCTGGTCCCGATGCTCTACCACAATTTGAGTAAAACCTAATTTGCCTTTGTAGAGGAAGACGTGCATCAGAAGAAT
This sequence comes from Callospermophilus lateralis, assembly GCF_048772815.1. Taxonomy (NCBI): domain Eukaryota; kingdom Metazoa; phylum Chordata; class Mammalia; order Rodentia; family Sciuridae; genus Callospermophilus; species Callospermophilus lateralis. Next base: position 58,681 of record NW_027516368.1, on the reverse strand, counting down.
ATGGTTGGCCTGGCGGAGGGATCATCAGCCTGCTGGCCTGTTCCCCTGGAGGAGAGAGGGGCCCAGTCTGAGAAGGTGCTCTCTGAAAATCAGTGAACTTATGACAGCTGGATTCTCTTCCTTTACTGCTAGTCGCATGGTCCAGAGGATTCTCCAGGGCCCCTTGACCCTCTTCCTCCTCCCACTGGAGTGAAAGCTGAGAGTGTGAGTGGACCACTCTTTTCAAAATGAGGAGGTCTCCTTTCAGATGAAGGGTGACCTATTGGTGAGGGCCCATTTGGAGAAGGCTTTCTGCCCATTGCTGAGTTGGAAACATCCAGTGCATCATAGGGATCTTTTTCTACAAATTCAAATCTAAGCTCCTTCTCAGTTAATTTCTGTCTGTTGCGTGCATTTTGCTTCCTGAAATAACTGAGGTTTCTTTCAGCAATCCGAGCTGCCAACTCACTAGCATCTGCTTCTTTCTCAGAGGAAATAATCTTCCCCAGACAGGAACGAATGGTACTCTGCAATTGTTCTTCAAGATATTGGGCTCTCTTTCGGTAGGTCTCCAGCTCTTTTATTGTATGGCTCATCTTTTCTTCGACTTTGGAAAGTTTCTCCTCTTGCTCCACACGGTAGTTTTCCTCCACTCTTAATTTCCTGTGCAGTTTCATCATATTTTCTTGATAGCGTTCCATCATGACTTTAAAGTTCTCCTGTAGGGTCTCATTCTCACTTTGCAGCTGTGCATTTTCTGACTGCAAGGATGCCTGTTCAGTCTGCAGACTTTTAAGGTGTTCTGTAAGGTCTTCTGTGGTTTTCTCCACTTCAGATGAGAAAGTACATTTTTGATTTCTTCCTCCTTCCAAGATTTCTAAGGAGGCCTTTAGCTTATCACCATAAACCAGGTTCCTCAAAGCTCCTTTGGACTCATCCTCCAAGTGAGCACCAATTTCGGGTTCACTCGTCTTTCCCAGTTCCAGGTGACCACCATACCTTTGGGCTCCCAGGCTTGGAGAAGATCTATCCTTAGTCTTCAGCAAGCATTCACTCAGAGACTCCATGTGATGTTCTGTGTCCCTTAGAACTTGTTCTCCAGCTACTTTAGAGTCCTCTAATATGATTTTTGCTTTATATTGGACACCTCCTTGTTCCCTCTGTGCTTCAGCTTCTCCTTGTATTGTTGGTCTCTGCGTTGGCGGAAGTAGGGATCCTTCATTCAAAACCTCTTTGATTGCCAGCTTCAGTTCTTCCTCATTCACTTGAAAGAGTCTCCAGTTTGTTTTAGCTTCAGCTATTTGTGATCTCAGGGATTCAGATTCACCTTGGAGGGACTGTATCCTTCTTGATAGATGCGCCATCGTTTCATCCTGTTGACCATGTTGAGCCTTCTGTGCTTTGAGCTCTACTTCTAGAAAGAGCATTTCAACGCCATGGCTGGATTCGGGCCTATGCAGCTTTTCGTCGGTTGCCTCCAGCTGTTGTGCTTCTCTTGAACCCTTCTCAAACCTGCAATCCTTTAAAGATGATTCTAAGCCTTCATGTTCTTTTTCAACAAGGCTCACTTTTTCAAGAAGTCCACATTTTGCCTCAATAAGTCCAGCAAGATTTAGAGCCAGCCTTTTTTCTCTTCCCACGTAAAGCCTGCTACGAACCGACTGAAAACCTCTCCAGAAAAGTGAGAGAACAGCAAAAAATCCAAGAGCTGTACACATCACCAACTCCCAAGGAAAGCCGTAAGGAGGATGGCCTGGCTTCATGTCTTCGGACAATGCTGCCACAACCTGGGTGCTTCTTCCAGAACCACCCACTAGGATGGCTGAGAGGCAGCCCTTGGCTCCTCCATCACGCCAAGACAGCTTTGGCTCTTGCCACCACAACCACAGCCTGCCCAGGCAGGACAACACAGGCTGTGAACACTCAGGTGTTTGGTCAGGAACTCCAACCTGCACCAGGCAACGGAGCAGACCACTGTGATCCCCTTCAGGGGCTGAGCGTATGGTGGGTGGTGGGCGTATGGCAGTGGGAGCCATGATCAAAGGCTCCCAGGAGCCTTGTTGTGCTCAACTGCCCATCAGGGGAGTCTTGTCCGCTTCCCTACCCAGTGCATCCTCATGTGCCACAGGTTTAGGTCCCTCCCACTCCAGCCAGAGAGAATTCCTCTCCATGCCACCCACCCCTTGATTTGGTTTAGGCCAGGCCAAGGCGGGGTTAGTAGGAAGATTCCATCCAGTCATAATAACATTCAGTTTGATGTCACTCAAATTCTAAAGCTGACTAAACTGTTCAAACAGCTTTTATGGCCTATATTGGTCTTTGTGTCCCTTGCCTTTTGTTTGAGTGACTCAGTCCTTTCCCTGCCCTTGTGCTCTCCCTATTTCCTACCTTCCTTGCTTCCTTCCTCCCTTCCTGGGTTTTCTCCTTTTCTTCTTCCTTCTTTTCTACCTCCCTGCATCCCTCCAACTTTGCCTTCCTCCCTTCCAACTTTCTCTCTCCCTTCGCTCCTTTTTCTTTTCTTGCAAGTGTTTGGGGTGAAAGTCCATGGCAGGCCAGCCCCAAGCTAGGCAAGGTCACTGCCACTGAGCTACAACATCCCCAGACCTGCTGCCACTTCCTATGCAAGTAACTTGAATTATCTCTAAAGAGAAACTCTCACATTAGTCTACTTTCAAAGTAATTTCAGAAGAGTTGCTAACATGGGCATAAATCAGTTATGACAAGTCATTTTTGAAAAGCACGGCACAGCTTATGTTCCTCCAAAGAAGGAGTTGAAAACTTAATTGGTTTTCAGGTCAGCATTTCTAGACTAGTACAAACCCTCCTAATCCTGATCTCTCCTTAGTCCTATGATTTCTTTAAGTGTCCCCTTTGCTCCTGTTCATGGAGTCATGTGTACAGAAATTATACCTGGTTCTATTGAACTCTACTTAATTCTTTCTCACCTCTGTGCTCCTTTTGCCAAGTCACTCCTCAACACTTACTGTAACCCTTTCAATTTTTTGTCCATTTTCATTTAAAAAACTCTTTCAAAAATTGAACCGTTTCGCATGCAGACACAGTCTTCTTGATCTGCTATTAATCCCCCTCTACTGACATTGTAAGTTATTGAAATGTACACTCCCAGACCGTTTTCAGATTTTTGATTCCTGTATATCTATCTGTCTATCTATTTACAAACATAACATGGTATTCTGAAAGAATCGTTCTGCTTTTGGAGCTCTACATTGTGTTTTCCAGAAGCAGGCCTATTACACAGAGATGAATCCATGTTACCTAGATTGAGTTCAAACCGGAATGTGCACTCTGATTCCCATTATATTGTTCTACCTACTAATGGACAGTTCAGTTATATCTGATGATATACAACTGATGTTTTATGATGGCAATTTAGGTTTATTTAAAGGAGTGATTAGAAAACAGGTGAGACAGACTGATTAGATTCAGTATGTATGTTGGCTTTGTTTTTCTAGGCCTGAAGTTTTCACATTTCAATTAATTGTAGGTTAAGTATCAGGCAGATTCTTCACTGGGCTTCAAATATGATAAAGTTGCTTCTTATTTTTAAGAAGGCCGTTGCAATCCTGCATTTATTTTACACCTCAGTGCTTGTTTTACACAGAAGCACACACACACACACACCACACACATCAACAAACACACAAAAACATAATTAGAGCACATTTAACACTCAAATAAAGCTTTACCTACTAATTCATAGCTAGGGTATTTTTTTAATAAGTATTGTGTCTTGGTCTCTACTGGGGAAACATGGTTCAATGTGAGTTCTCTGGTTTGTTGTAGGGCAGTGAACGTTCACTTGTTGGCAATGATATAGAAATGGGGAGTAAGAGTTTAAAAGTTTTTACAGTAGGTAGGCAGAGTCAGAGTATGGAATCCAAGAATAAGAAATCGGGGAATTTCCTCTTTGTTTCTTCATTTCAACCTCCTAATAATTCATGTATATTTTCCAAAAGTCTCCCAGAAAACAAGGACTGGGTCAATCCACCTATCAGTGAACCATAGCAGAATGCGATTCTGAATTTCATATAAACAGTCATAAAATCAAAAAGACAGGTGCTGGGGTTTTGGCTCAGCACAAGAGTGCTGGCTTCACACTTTCAAAGGTCCTGAGTTGGATCCCCAACACCATATGTGAAAGGAATGAATGAACCAATGCATGAGTGTATGATGAATGAATTAAAGGTATAAGGAGGAGGAGGAAGAGGAGGAGGAGGAGGAGAAATAGAAGAAGATGATGAGTAATTTGACAGAAGGGAAAAAGGGGAGGAGAGTGAGTTTAAAGTGTGGTTTCCAATTCCCAAACGTTAACTTACAGCAGACGGGATAGAGAGAGAAGATGGGAGGGCAGGAGAGGGGGGATAGTAGAGGCTAGAAAAGGTAGCAGAATACAACAGTTACTAACATGGCATTTTGTAAAAACGTGGATGTGTAAACAATGTGATTGTGCAATCTGTATATGGGGTCAAAATGGGAGTTCATAACTCACTTGAATCTAATGTAGGAAATATGGTATCTCAAGAGCTATGTAAGGTTTTAAGCAACCAATATAAAAAAGAGGTCTTCATTTTTCTTTGTAGTTGAGATCTCCTGTTTCCTTGACATGTTTAGTTGTGTTCTCTCCTTTAGTCCTCCCATGCTCTAGTTATTCTGATATGGAAAAACTAGCTGAAATGCCCAACCAGTCTCTAAATCAGTGACACTTTTTCATTAAGCCTAAAGTCACTTTACAATTGCTACAGTCATACTAAATACACTTCTTTGTTGGGAGTTTAAAAGATATTTCCATCAGCTAGATTACAAGTACCTAGAACTCCCATTCTTGTTTATGTAAGAGTGGCTTCATCAGATTAAATGCTGTTCTCTGGAATAACATAAAATAGGAATAATTTAGTCATAAGATTCCTACGTAAACCACCTTTATTTACAAAATACTATCTTAAGAATTATTGTTTCATTGAGCTTCAATTGGAGCCAAAGTATAGTCAATTACTGAACTAAAAGCAGTTACTTAAAAACTAAAAATGAGAGATAAGTCAAATTACATTTGAAGAGAGAGCAACAGCATGAGGTTTCTTGTTTGGTTCTGGATGTTGAGTAACAGGCTCATTTGCAGGTGGAAGGAACCCTTGAGGCAACTCACTTGTACTTTCAGAATGGGGGTGAAGAGGGCTGAATTCCAGCTCTTGGGGGAAGATTTTGTGAGGAAAACCCCCTCCCTGCATAGACACTTCGCATTGGAAATGGAGTGGGTGGCGGGTCAGGTGGAAAATAATCTCCAGGTTCCCAGACAAGTTTCCTGGGAGAGGTGGAGGAAAAAAAAAGGTCCTCTTCTCATGAACTGACTCCTTGGGTCAACTGGAAACAAGGCACCTCTGACTGGAGGGAAAGGTGCCAACACAGAGTCAGAGCCGGTTGCTTGGTTTTCAGCATGGAGAGGTGAGTCAGGCACATCAGAGTCCAAAGGAGGCATATTAGGAATTCTGTGTTCTGCTGGTCCCGATGCTCTACCACAATTTGAGTAAAACCTATCTTGCCTTTGTAGAGGAAGACGTGCATCAGAAGAATATGGTTGGCCTGGCGGAGGGATCATCAGCCTGCTGGCCTGTTCCCCTGGAGGAGAGAGGGGCCCAGTCTGAGAAGGTGCTCTCTGAAAATCAGTGAACTTATGACAGCTGGATTCTCTTCCTTTACTGCTAGTCGCATGGTCCAGAGGATTCTCCAGGGCCCCTTGACCCTCTTCCTCCTCCCACTGGAGTGAAAGCTGAGAGTGTGAGTGGACCACTCTTTTCAAAATGAGGAGGTCTCCTTTCAGATGAAGGGTGACCTATTGGTGAGGGCCCATTTGGAGAAGGCTTTCTGCCCATTGCTGAGTTGGAAACATCCAGTGCATCATAGGGATCTTTTTCTACAAGTTCAAATCTAAGCTCCTTCTCAGTTAATTTCTGTCTGTTGCGTGCATTTTGCTTCCTGAAATAACTGAGGTTTCTTTCAGCAATCCGAGCTGCCAACTCACTAGCATCTGCTTCTTTCTCAGAGGAAATAATCTTCCCCAGACAGGAACGAATGGTACTCTGCAATTGTTCTTCAAGATATTGGGCTCTCTTTCGGTAGGTCTCCAGCTCTTTTATTGTATGGCTCATCTTTTCGTCGACTTTGGAAAGTTTCTCCTGTTGCTCCACACGGTAGTTTTCCTCCACTCTTAATTTCCTGTGCAGTTTCATCATATTTTCTTGATAGCGTTCCATCATGACTTTAAAGTTCTCCTGTAGGGTCTCATTCTCACTTTGCAGCTGTGCATTTTCTGACTGAAAGGATGCCTGTTCAGTCTGCAGACTTTTAAGGTGTTCTGTAAGGTCTTCTGTGGTTTTCTCCACTTCAGATGAGAAAGTACATTTTTGATTTCTTCCTCCTTCCAAGATTTCTAAGGAGGCCTTTAGCTTATCACCATAAACCAGGTTCCTCAAAGCTCCTTTGGACTCATCCTCCAAGTGAGCACCAATTTCGGGTTCACTCGTCTTTCCCAGTTCCAGGTGACCACCATACCTTTGGGCTCCCAGGCTTGGAGAAGATCTATCCTTAGTCTTCAGCAAGCATTCACTCAGAGACTCCATGTGATGTTCTGTGTCCCTTAGAACTTGTTCTCCAGCTACTTTAGAGTCCTCTAATATGATTTTTGCTTTATATTGGACACCTCCTTGTTCCCTCTGTGCTTCAGCTTCTCCTTGTATTGTTGGTCTCTGCGTTGGCGGAAGTAGGGATCCTTCATTCAAAACCTCTTTGATTGCCAGCTTCAGTTCTTCCTCATTCACTTGAAAGAGTCTCCAGTTTGTTTTAGCTTCAGCTATTTGTGATCTCAGGGATTCAGATTCACCTTGGAGGGACTGTATCCTTCTTGATAGATGCGCCATCGTTTCATCCTGTTGACCATGTTGAGCCTTCTGTGCTTTGAGCTCTACTTCTAGAAAGAGCATTTCAACGCCATGGCTGGATTCGGGCCTATGCAGCTTTTCGTCGGTTGCCTCCAGCTGTTGTGCTTCTCTTGAACCCTTCTCAAACCTGCAATCCTTTAAAGATGATTCTAAGCCTTCATGTTCTTTTCCAACAAGGCTCACTTTTTCAAGAAGTCCACATTTTGCCTCAATAAGTCCAGCAAGATTTAGAGCCAGCCTTTTTTCTCTTCCCACGTAAAGCCTGCTACGAACCGACTGAAAACCTCTCCAGAAAAGTGAGAGAACAGCAAAAAATCCAAGAGCTGTACACATCACCAACTCCCAAGGAAAGCCGTAAGGAGGATGGCCTGGCTTCATGTCTTCGGACAATGCTGCCACAACCTGGGTGCTTCTTCCAGAACCACCCACTAGGATGGCTGAGAGGCAGCCCTTGGCTCCTCCATCACGCCAAGACAGCTTTGGCTCTTGCCACCACAACCACAGCCTGCCCAGGCAGGCCAACACAGGCTGTGGACACTCAGGTGTTTGGTCAGGAACTCCAACCTGCACCAGGCAACGGAGCAGACCACTGTGATCCCCTTCAGGGGCTGAGCGTATGGTGGGTGGTGGGCGTATGGCAGTGGGAGCCATGATCAAAGGCTCCCAGGAGCCTTGTTGTGCTCAACTGCCCATCAGGGGAGTCTTGTCCGCTTCCCTACCCAGTGCATCCTCATGTGCCACAGGTTTAGGTCCCTCCCACTCCAGCCAGAGAGAATTCCTCTCCATGCCACCCACCCCTTGATTTGGTTTAGGCCAGGCCAAGGCGGGGTTAGTAGGAAGATTCCATCCAGTCATAATAACATTCAGTTTGATGTCACTCAAATTCTAAAGCTGACTAAACTGTTCAAACAGCTTTTATGGCCTATATTGGTCTTTGTGTCCCTTGCCTTTTGTTTGAGTGACTCAGTCCTTTCCCTGCCCTTGTGCTCTCCCTATTTCCTACCTTCCTTGCTTCCTTCCTCCCTTCCTGGGTTTTCTCCTTTTCTTCTTCCTTCTTTTCTACCTCCCTGCATCCCTCCAACTTTGCCTTCCTCCCTTCCAACTTTCTCTCTCCCTTCGCTCCTTTTTCTTTTCTTGCAAGTGTTTGGGGTGAAAGTCCATGGCAGGCCAGCCCCAAGCTAGGCAAGGTCACTGCCACTGAGCTACAACATCCCCAGACCTGCTGCCACTTCCTATGCAAGTAACTTGAATTATCTCTAAAGAGAAACTCTCACATTAGTCTACTTTCAAAGTAATTTCAGAAGAGTTGCTAACATGGGCATAAATCAGTTATGACAAGTCATTTTTGAAAAGCACGGCACAGCTTATGTTCCTCCAAAGAAGGAGTTGAAAACTTAATTGGTTTTCAGGTCAGCATTTCTAGACTAGTACAAACCCTCCTAATCCTGATCTCTCCTTAGTCCTATGATTTCTTTAAGTGTCCCCTTTGCTCCTGTTCATGGAGTCATGTGTACAGAAATTATACCTGGTTCTATTGAACTCTACTTAATTCTTTCTCACCTCTGTGCTCCTTTTGCCAAGTCACTCCTCAACACTTACTGTAACCCTTTCAATTTTTTGTCCATTTTCATTTAAAAAACTCTTTCAAAAATTGAACCGTTTTGCATGCAGACACAGTCTTCTTGATCTGCTATTAATCCCCCTCTACTGACATTGTAAGTTATTGAAATGTACACTCCCAGACCGTTTTCAGATTTTTGATTCCTGTATATCTATCTGTCTATCTATTTACAAACATAACATGGTATTCTGAAAGAATCGTTCTGCTTTTGGAGCTCTACATTGTGTTTTCCAGAAGCAGGCCTATTACACAGAGATGAATCCATGTTACCTAGATTGAGTTCAAACCGGAATGTGCACTCTGATTCCCATTATATTGTTCTACCTACTAATGGACAGTTCAGTTATATCTGATGATATACAACTGATGTTTTATGATGGCAATTTAGGTTTATTTAAAGGAGTGATTAGAAAACAGGTGAGACAGACTGATTAGATTCAGTATGTATGTTGGCTTTGTTTTTCTAGGCCTGAAGTTTTCACATTTCAATTAATTGTAGGTTAAGTATCAGGCAGATTCTTCACTGGGCTTCAAATATGATAAAGTTGCTTCTTATTTTTAAGAAGGCCGTTGCAATCCTGCATTTATTTTACACCTCAGTGCTTGTTTTACACAGAAGCACACACACACACACACACCACACACATCAGCAAACACACAAACACATGATTAGAGCACATTTAACACTCAAATAAAGCTTTACCTACTAATTCATAACTAGGGTATTTTTTTAATAAGTATTGTGTCTTGGTCTCTACTGGGGAAACATGGTTCAATGTGAGTTCTCTGGTTTGTTGTAGGGCAGTGAACGTTCACTTGTTGGCAATGATATAGAAATGGGGAGTAAGAGTTTAAAAGTTTTTACAGTAGGTAGGCAGAGTCAGAGTATGGAATCCAAGAATAAGAAATCGGGGAATTTCCTCTTTGTTTCTTCATTTCAACCTCCTAATAATTCATGTATATTTTCCAAAAGTCTCCCAGAAAACAAGGACTAGGTCAATCCACCTATCAGTGAACCATAGCAGAATGCGATTCTGAATTTCATATAAACAGTCATAAAATCAAAAAGACAGGTGCTGGGGTTTTGGCTCAGCACAAGAGTGCTGGCTTCACACTTTCAAAGGTCCTGAGTTGGATCCCCAACACCATATGTGAAAGGAATGAATGAACCAATGCATGAGTGTATGATGAATGAATTAAAGGTATAAGGAGGAGGAGGAAGAGGAGGAGGAGGAGGAGAAATAGAAGAAGATGATGAGTAATTTGACAGAAGGGAAAAAGGGGAGGAGAGTGAGTTTAAACTGTGGTTTCCAATTCCCAAACGTTAACTTACAGCAGACGGGTTAGAGAGAGAAGATGGGAGGGCAGGAGAGGGGGGATAGTAGAGGCTAGAAAAGGTAGCAGAATACAACAGTTACTAACATGGCATTTTGTAAAAACGTGGATGTGTAAACAATGTGATTGTGCAATCTGTATATGGGGTCAAAATGGGAGTTCATAACTCACTTGAATCTAATGTAGGAAATATGGTATCTCAAGAGCTATGTAAGGTTTTAAGCAACCAATATAAAAAAGAGGTCTTCATTTTTCTTTGTAGTTGAGATCTCCTGTTTCCTTGACATGTTTAGTTGTGTTCTCTCCTTTAGTCCTCCCATGCTCTAGTTATTCTGATATGGAAAAACTAGCTGAAATGCCCAACCAGTCTCTAAATCAGTGACACTTTTTCATTAAGCCTAAAGTCACTTTACAATTGCTACAGTCATACTAAATACACTTCTTTGTTGGGAGTTTAAAAGATATTTCCATCAGCTAGATTACAAGTACCTAGAACTCCCATTCTTGTTTATGTAAGAGTGGCTTCATCAGATTAAATGCTGTTCTCTGGAATAACATAAAATAGGAATAATTTAGTCATAAGATTCCTACGTAAACCACCTTTATTTACAAAATACTATCTTAAGAATTATTGTTTCATTGAGCTTCAATTGGAGCCAAAGTATAGTCAATTACTGAACTAAAAGCAGTTACTTAAAAACTAAAAATGAGAGATAAGTCAAATTACATTTGAAGAGAGAGCAACAGCATGAGGTTTCTTGTTTGGTTCTGGATGTTGAGTAACAGGCTCATTTGCAGGTGGAAGGAACCCTTGAGGCAACTCACTTGTACTTTCAGAATGGGGGTGAAGAGGGCTGAATTCCAGCTCTTGGGGGAAGATTTTGTGAGGAAAACCCCCTCCCTGCATAGACACTTCGCATTGGAAATGGAGTGGGTGGCGGGTCAGGTGGAAAATAATCTCCAGGTTCCCAGACAAGTTTCCTGGGAGAGGTGGAGGAAAAAAAAAGGTCCTCTTCTCATGAACTGACTCCTTGGGTCAACTGGAAACAAGGCACCTCTGACTGGAGGGAAAGGTGCCAACACAGAGTCAGAGCCGGTTGCTTGGTTTTCAGCATGGAGAGGTGAGTCAGGCACATCAGAGTCCAAAGGAGGCATATTAGGAATTCTGTGTTCTGCTGGTCCCGATGCTCTACCACAATTTGAGTAAAACCTATCTTGCCTTTGTAGAGGAAGACGTGCATCAGAAGAATATGGTTGGCCTGGCGGAGGGATCATCAGCCTGCTGGCCTGTTCCCCTGGAGGAGAGAGGGGCCCAGTCTGAGAAGGTGCTCTCTGAAAATCAGTGAACTTATGACAGCTGGATTCTCTTCCTTTACTGCTAGTCGCATGGTCCAGAGGATTCTCCAGGGCCCCTTGACCCTCTTCCTCCTCCCACTGGAGTGAAAGCTGAGAGTGTGAGTGGACCACTCTTTTCAAAATGAGGAGGTCTCCTTTCAGATGAAGGGTGACCTATTGGTGAGGGCCCATTTGGAGAAGGCTTTCTGCCCATTGCTGAGTTGGAAACATCCAGTGCATCATAGGGATCTTTTTCTACAAGTTCAAATCTAAGCTCCTTCTCAGTTAATTTCTGTCTGTTGCGTGCATTTTGCTTCCTGAAATAACTGAGGTTTCTTTCAGCAATCCGAGCTGCCAACTCACTAGCATCTGCTTCTTTCTCAGAGGAAATAATCTTCCCCAGACAGGAACGAATGGTACTCTGCAATTGTTCTTCAAGATATTGGGCTCTCTTTCGGTAGGTCTCCAGCTCTTTTATTGTATGGCTCATCTTTTCGTCGACTTTGGAAAGTTTCTCCTGTTGCTCCACACGGTAGTTTTCCTCCACTCTTAATTTCCTGTGCAGTTTCATCATATTTTCTTGATAGCGTTCCATCATGACTTTAAAGTTCTCCTGTAGGGTCTCATTCTCACTTTGCAGCTGTGCATTTTCTGACTGCAAGGATGCCTGTTCAGTCTGCAGACTTTTAAGGTGTTCTGTAAGGTCTTCTGTGGTTTTCTCCACTTCAGATGAGAAAGTACATTTTTGATTTCTTCCTCCTTCCAAGATTTCTAAGGAGGCCTTTAGCTTATCACCATAAACCAGGTTCCTCAAAGCTCCTTTGGACTCATCCTCCAAGTGAGCACCAATTTCGGGTTCACTCGTCTTTCCCAGTTCCAGGTGACCACCATACCTTTGGGCTCCCAGGCTTGGAGAAGATCTATCCTTAGTCTTCAGCAAGCATTCACTCAGAGACTCCATGTGATGTTCTGTGTCCCTTAGAACTTGTTCTCCAGCTACTTTAGAGTCCTCTAATATGATTTTTGCTTTATATTGGACACCTCCTTGTTCCCTCTGTGCTTCAGCTTCTCCTTGTATTGTTGGTCTCTGCGTTGGCGGAAGTAGGGATCCTTCATTCAAAACCTCTTTGATTGCCAGCTTCAGTTCTTCCTCATTCACTTGAAAGAGTCTCCAGTTTGTTTTAGCTTCAGCTATTTGTGATCTCAGGGATTCAGATTCACCTTGGAGGGACTGTATCCTTCTTGATAGATGCGCCATCGTTTCATCCTGTTGACCATGTTGAGCCTTCTGTGCTTTGAGCTCTACTTCTAGAAAGAGCATTTCAACGCCATGGCTGGATTCGGGCCTATGCAGCTTTTCGTCGGTTGCCTCCAGCTGTTGTGCTTCTCTTGAACCCTTCTCAAACCTGCAATCCTTTAAAGATGATTCTAAGCCTTCATGTTCTTTTTCAACAAGGCTCACTTTTTCAAGAAGTCCACATTTTGCCTCAATAAGTCCAGCAAGATTTAGAGCCAGCCTTTTTTCTCTTCCCACGTAAAGCCTGCTACGAACCGACTGAAAACCTCTCCAGAAAAGTGAGAGAACAGCAAAAAATCCAAGAGCTGTACACATCACCAACTCCCAAGGAAAGCCGTAAGGAGGATGGCCTGGCTTCATGTCTTCGGACAATGCTGCCACAACCTGGGTGCTTCTTCCAGAACCACCCACTAGGATGGCTGAGAGGCAGCCCTTGGCTCCTCCATCACGCCAAGACAGCTTTGGCTCTTGCCACCACAACCACAGCCTGCCCAGGCAGGCCAACACAGGCTGTGGACACTCAGGTGTTTGGTCAGGAACTCCAACCTGCACCAGGCAACGGAGCAGACCACTGTGATCCCCTTCAGGGGCTGAGCGTATGGTGGGTGGTGGGCGTATGGCAGTGGGAGCCATGATCAAAGGCTCCCAGGAGCCTTGTTGTGCTCAACTGCCCATCAGGGGAGTCTTGTCCGCTTCCCTACCCAGTGCATCCTCATGTGCCACAGGTTTAGGTCCCTCCCACTCCAGCCAGAGAGAATTCCTCTCCATGCCACCCACCCCTTGATTTGGTTTAGGCCAGGCCAAGGCGGGGTTAGTAGGAAGATTCCATCCAGTCATAATAACATTCAGTTTGATGTCACTCAAATTCTAAAGCTGACTAAACTGTTCAAACAGCTTTTATGGCCTATATTGGTCTTTGTGTCCCTTGCCTTTTGTTTGAGTGACTCAGTCCTTTCCCTGCCCTTGTGCTCTCCCTATTTCCTACCTTCCTTGCTTCCTTCCTCCCTTCCTGGGTTTTCTCCTTTTCTTCTTCCTTCTTTTCTACCTCCCTGCATCCCTCCAACTTTGCCTTCCTCCCTTCCAACTTTCTCTCTCCCTTCGCTCCTTTTTCTTTTCTTGCAAGTGTTTGGGGTGAAAGTCCATGGCAGGCCAGCCCCAAGCTAGGCAAGGTCACTGCCACTGAGCTACAACATCCCCAGACCTGCTGCCACTTCCTATGCAAGTAACTTGAATTATCTCTAAAGAGAAACTCTCACATTAGTCTACTTTCAAAGTAATTTCAGAAGAGTTGCTAACATGGGCATAAATCAGTTATGACAAGTCATTTTTGAAAAGCACGGCACAGCTTATGTTCCTCCAAAGAAGGAGTTGAAAACTTAATTGGTTTTCAGGTCAGCATTTCTAGACTAGTACAAACCCTCCTAATCCTGATCTCTCCTTAGTCCTATGATTTCTTTAAGTGTCCCCTTTGCTCCTGTTCATGGAGTCATGTGTACAGAAATTATACCTGGTTCTATTGAACTCTACTTAATTCTTTCTCACCTCTGTGCTCCTTTTGCCAAGTCACTCCTCAACACTTACTGTAACCCTTTCAATTTTTTGTCCATTTTCATTTAAAAAACTCTTTCAAAAATTGAACCGTTTCGCATGCAGACACAGTCTTCTTGATCTGCTATTAATCCCCCTCTACTGACATTGTAAGTTATTGAAATGTACACTCCCAGACCGTTTTCAGATTTTTGATTCCTGTATATCTATCTGTCTATCTATTTACAAACATAACATGGTATTCTGAAAGAATCGTTCTGCTTTTGGAGCTCTACATTGTGTTTTCCAGAAGCAGGCCTATTACACAGAGATGAATCCATGTTACCTAGATTGAGTTCAAACCGGAATGTGCACTCTGATTCCCATTATATTGTTCTACCTACTAATGGACAGTTCAGTTATATCTGATGATATACAACTGATGTTTTATGATGGCAATTTAGGTTTATTTAAAGGAGTGATTAGAAAACAGGTGAGACAGACTGATTAGATTCAGTATGTATGTTGGCTTTGTTTTTCTAGGCCTGAAGTTTTCACATTTCAATTAATTGTAGGTTAAGTATCAGGCAGATTCTTCACTGGGCTTCAAATATGATAAAGTTGCTTCTTATTTTTAAGAAGGCCGTTGCAATCCTGCATTTATTTTACACCTCAGTGCTTGTTTTACACAGAAGCACACACACACACACACACCACACACATCAGCAAACACACAAACACATGATTAGAGCACATTTAACACTCAAATAAAGCTTTACCTACTAATTCATAACTAGGGTATTTTTTTAATAAGTATTGTGTCTTGGTCTCTACTGGGGAAACATGGTTCAATGTGAGTTCTCTGGTTTGTTGTAGGGCAGTGAACGTTCACTTGTTGGCAATGATATAGAAATGGGGAGTAAGAGTTTAAAAGTTTTTACAGTAGGTAGGCAGAGTCAGAGTATGGAATCCAAGAATAAGAAATCGGGGAATTTCCTCTTTGTTTCTTCATTTCAACCTCCTAATAATTCATGTATATTTTCCAAAAGTCTCCCAGAAAACAAGGACTAGGTCAATCCACCTATCAGTGAACCATAGCAGAATGCGATTCTGAATTTCATATAAACAGTCATAAAATCAAAAAGACAGGTGCTGGGGTTTTGGCTCAGCACAAGAGTGCTGGCTTCACACTTTCAAAGGTCCTGAGTTGGATCCCCAACACCATATGTGAAAGGAATGAATGAACCAATGCATGAGTGTATGATGAATGAATTAAAGGTATAAGGAGGAGGAGGAAGAGGAGGAGGAGGAGGAGAAATAGAAGAAGATGATGAGTAATTTGACAGAAGGGAAAAAGGGGAGGAGAGTGAGTTTAAAGTGTGGTTTCCAATTCCCAAACGTTAACTTACAGCAGACGGGTTAGAGAGAGAAGATGGGAGGGCAGGAGAGGGGGGATAGTAGAGGCTAGAAAAGGTAGCAGAATACAACAGTTACTAACATGGCATTTTGTAAAAACGTGGATGTGTAAACAATGTGATTGTGCAATCTGTATATGGGGTCAAAATGGAAGTTCATAACTCACTTGAATCTAATGTAGGAAATATGGTATCTCAAGAGCTATGTAAGGTTTTAAGCAACCAATATAAAAAAGAGGTCTTCATTTTTCTTTGTAGTTGAGATCTCCTGTTTCCTTGACATGTTTAGTTGTGTTCTCTCCTTTAGTCCTCCCATGCTCTAGTTATTCTGATATGGAAAAACTAGCTGAAATGCCCAACCAGTCTCTAAATCAGTGACACTTTTTCATTAAGCCTAAAGTCACTTTACAATTGCTACAGTCATACTAAATACACTTCTTTGTTGGGAGTTTAAAAGATATTTCCATCAGCTAGATTACAAGTACCTAGAACTCCCATTCTTGTTTATGTAAGAGTGGCTTCATCAGATTAAATGCTGTTCTCTGGAATAACATAAAATAGGAATAATTTAGTCATAAGATTCCTACGTAAACCACCTTTATTTACAAAATACTATCTTAAGAATTATTGTTTCATTGAGCTTCAATTGGAGCCAAAGTATAGTCAATTACTGAACTAAAAGCAGTTACTTAAAAACTAAAAATGAGAGATAAGTCAAATTACATTTGAAGAGAGAGCAACAGCATGAGGTTTCTTGTTTGGTTCTGGATGTTGAGTAACAGGCTCATTTGCAGGTGGAAGGAACCCTTGAGGCAACTCACTTGTACTTTCAGAATGGGGGTGAAGAGGGCTGAATTCCAGCTCTTGGGGGAAGATTTTGTGAGGAAAACCCCCTCCCTGCATAGACACTTCGCATTGGAAATGGAGTGGGTGGCGGGTCAGGTGGAAAATAATCTCCAGGTTCCCAGACAAGTTTCCTGGGAGAGGTGGAGGAAAAAAAAAGGTCCTCTTCTCATGAACTGACTCCTTGGGTCAACTGGAAACAAGGCACCTCTGACTGGAGGGAAAGGTGCCAACACAGAGTCAGAGCCGGTTGCTTGGTTTTCAGCATGGAGAGGTGAGTCAGGCACATCAGAGTCCAAAGGAGGCATATTAGGAATTCTGTGTTCTGCTGGTCCCGATGCTCTACCACAATTTGAGTAAAACCTATCTTGCCTTTGTAGAGGAAGACGTGCATCAGAAGAATATGGTTGGCCTGGCGGAGGGATCATCAGCCTGCTGGCCTGTTCCCCTGGAGGAGAGAGGGGCCCAGTCTGAGAAGGTGCTCTCTGAAAATCAGTGAACTTATGACAGCTGGATTCTCTTCCTTTACTGCTAGTCGCATGGTCCAGAGGATTCTCCAGGGCCCCTTGACCCTCTTCCTCCTCCCACTGGAGTGAAAGCTGAGAGTGTGAGTGGACCACTCTTTTCAAAATGAGGAGGTCTCCTTTCAGATGAAGGGTGACCTATTGGTGAGGGCCCATTTGGAGAAGGCTTTCTGCCCATTGCTGAGTTGGAAACATCCAGTGCATCATAGGGATCTTTTTCTACAAGTTCAAATCTAAGCTCCTTCTCAGTTAATTTCTGTCTGTTGCGTGCATTTTGCTTCCTGAAATAACTGAGGTTTCTTTCAGCAATCCGAGCTGCCAACTCACTAGCATCTGCTTCTTTCTCAGAGGAAATAATCTTCCCCAGACAGGAACGAATGGTACTCTGCAATTGTTCTTCAAGATATTGGGCTCTCTTTCGGTAGGTCTCCAGCTCTTTTATTGTATGGCTCATCTTTTCGTCGACTTTGGAAAGTTTCTCCTGTTGCTCCACACGGTAGTTTTCCTCCACTCTTAATTTCCTGTGCAGTTTCATCATATTTTCTTGATAGCGTTCCATCATGACTTTAAAGTTCTCCTGTAGGGTCTCATTCTCACTTTGCAGCTGTGCATTTTCTGACTGCAAGGATGCCTGTTCAGTCTGCAGACTTTTAAGGTGTTCTGTAAGGTCTTCTGTGGTTTTCTCCACTTCAGATGAGAAAGTACATTTTTGATTTCTTCCTCCTTCCAAGATTTCTAAGGAGGCCTTTAGCTTATCACCATAAACCAGGTTCCTCAAAGCTCCTTTGGACTCATCCTCCAAGTGAGCACCAATTTCGGGTTCACTCGTCTTTCCCAGTTCCAGGTGACCACCATACCTTTGGGCTCCCAGGCTTGGAGAAGATCTATCCTTAGTCTTCAGCAAGCATTCACTCAGAGACTCCATGTGATGTTCTGTGTCCCTTAGAACTTGTTCTCCAGCTACTTTAGAGTCCTCTAATATGATTTTTGCTTTATATTGGACACCTCCTTGTTCCCTCTGTGCTTCAGCTTCTCCTTGTATTGTTGGTCTCTGCGTTGGCGGAAGTAGGGATCCTTCATTCAAAACCTCTTTGATTGCCAGCTTCAGTTCTTCCTCATTCACTTGAAAGAGTCTCCAGTTTGTTTTAGCTTCAGCTATTTGTGATCTCAGGGATTCAGATTCACCTTGGAGGGACTGTATCCTTCTTGATAGATGCGCCATCGTTTCATCCTGTTGACCATGTTGAGCCTTCTGTGCTTTGAGCTCTACTTCTAGAAAGAGCATTTCAACGCCATGGCTGGATTCGGGCCTATGCAGCTTTTCGTCGGTTGCCTCCAGCTGTTGTGCTTCTCTTGAACCCTTCTCAAACCTGCAATCCTTTAAAGATGATTCTAAGCCTTCATGTTCTTTTCCAACAAGGCTCACTTTTTCAAGAAGTCCACATTTTGCCTCAATAAGTCCAGCAAGATTTAGAGCCAGCCTTTTTTCTCTTCCCACGTAAAGCCTGCTACGAACCGACTGAAAACCTCTCCAGAAAAGTGAGAGAACAGCAAAAAATCCAAGAGCTGTACACATCACCAACTCCCAAGGAAAGCCGTAAGGAGGATGGCCTGGCTTCATGTCTTCGGACAATGCTGCCACAACCTGGGTGCTTCTTCCAGAACCACCCACTAGGATGGCTGAGAGGCAGCCCTTGGCTCCTCCATCACGCCAAGACAGCTTTGGCTCTTGCCACCACAACCACAGCCTGCCCAGGCAGGCCAACACAGGCTGTGGACACTCAGGTGTTTGGTCAGGAACTCCAACCTGCACCAGGCAACGGAGCAGACCACTGTGATCCCCTTCAGGGGCTGAGCGTATGGTGGGTGGTGGGCGTATGGCAGTGGGAGCCATGATCAAAGGCTCCCAGGAGCCTTGTTGTGCTCAACTGCCCATCAGGGGAGTCTTGTCCGCTTCCCTACCCAGTGCATCCTCATGTGCCACAGGTTTAGGTCCCTCCCACTCCAGCCAGAGAGAATTCCTCTCCATGCCACCCACCCCTTGATTTGGTTTAGGCCAGGCCAAGGCGGGGTTAGTAGGAAGATTCCATCCAGTCATAATAACATTCAGTTTGATGTCACTCAAATTCTAAAGCTGACTAAACTGTTCAAACAGCTTTTATGGCCTATATTGGTCTTTGTGTCCCTTGCCTTTTGTTTGAGTGACTCAGTCCTTTCCCTGCCCTTGTGCTCTCCCTATTTCCTACCTTCCTTGCTTCCTTCCTCCCTTCCTGGGTTTTCTCCTTTTCTTCTTCCTTCTTTTCTACCTCCCTGCATCCCTCCAACTTTGCCTTCCTCCCTTCCAACTTTCTCTCTCCCTTCGCTCCTTTTTCTTTTCTTGCAAGTGTTTGGGGTGAAAGTCCATGGCAGGCCAGCCCCAAGCTAGGCAAGGTCACTGCCACTGAGCTACAACATCCCCAGACCTGCTGCCACTTCCTATGCAAGTAACTTGAATTATCTCTAAAGAGAAACTCTCACATTAGTCTACTTTCAAAGTAATTTCAGAAGAGTTGCTAACATGGGCATAAATCAGTTATGACAAGTCATTTTTGAAAAGCACGGCACAGCTTATGTTCCTCCAAAGAAGGAGTTGAAAACTTAATTGGTTTTCAGGTCAGCATTTCTAGACTAGTACAAACCCTCCTAATCCTGATCTCTCCTTAGTCCTATGATTTCTTTAAGTGTCCCCTTTGCTCCTGTTCATGGAGTCATGTGTACAGAAATTATACCTGGTTCTATTGAACTCTACTTAATTCTTTCTCACCTCTGTGCTCCTTTTGCCAAGTCACTCCTCAACACTTACTGTAACCCTTTCAATTTTTTGTCCATTTTCATTTAAAAAACTCTTTCAAAAATTGAACCGTTTCGCATGCAGACACAGTCTTCTTGATCTGCTATTAATCCCCCTCTACTGACATTGTAAGTTATTGAAATGTACACTCCCAGACCGTTTTCAGATTTTTGATTCCTGTATATCTATCTGTCTATCTATTTACAAACATAACATGGTATTCTGAAAGAATCGTTCTGCTTTTGGAGCTCTACATTGTGTTTTCCAGAAGCAGGCCTATTACACAGAGATGAATCCATGTTACCTAGATTGAGTTCAAACCGGAATGTGCACTCTGATTCCCATTATATTGTTCTACCTACTAATGGACAGTTCAGTTATATCTGATGATATACAACTGATGTTTTATGATGGCAATTTAGGTTTATTTAAAGGAGTGATTAGAAAACAGGTGAGACAGACTGATTAGATTCAGTATGTATGTTGGCTTTGTTTTTCTAGGCCTGAAGTTTTCACATTTCAATTAATTGTAGGTTAAGTATCAGGCAGATTCTTCACTGGGCTTCAAATATGATAAAGTTGCTTCTTATTTTTAAGAAGGCCGTTGCAATCCTGCATTTATTTTACACCTCAGTGCTTGTTTTACACAGAAGCACACACACACACACACCACACACATCAGCAAACACACAAACACATGATTAGAGCACATTTAACACTCAAATAAAGCTTTACCTACTAATTCATAACTAGGGTATTTTTTTAATAAGTATTGTGTCTTGGTCTCTACTGGGGAAACATGGTTCAATGTGAGTTCTCTGGTTTGTTGTAGGGCAGTGAACGTTCACTTGTTGGCAATGATATAGAAATGGGGAGTAAGAGTTTAAAAGTTTTTACAGTAGGTAGGCAGAGTCAGAGTATGGAATCCAAGAATAAGAAATCGGGGAATTTCCTCTTTGTTTCTTCATTTCAACCTCCTAATAATTCATGTATATTTTCCAAAAGTCTCCCAGAAAACAAGGACTAGGTCAATCCACCTATCAGTGAACCATAGCAGAATGCGATTCTGAATTTCATATAAACAGTCATAAAATCAAAAAGACAGGTGCTGGGGTTTTGGCTCAGCACAAGAGTGCTGGCTTCACACTTTCAAAGGTCCTGAGTTGGATCCCCAACACCATATGTGAAAGGAATGAATGAACCAATGCATGAGTGTATGATGAATGAATTAAAGGTATAAGGAGGAGGAGGAAGAGGAGGAGGAGGAGGAGAAATAGAAGAAGATGATGAGTAATTTGACAGAAGGGAAAAAGGGGAGGAGAGTGAGTTTAAAGTGTGGTTTCCAATTCCCAAACGTTAACTTACAGCAGACGGGATAGAGAGAGAAGATGGGAGGGCAGGAGAGGGGGGATAGTAGAGGCTAGAAAAGGTAGCAGAATACAACAGTTACTAACATGGCATTTTGTAAAAACGTGGATGTGTAAACAATGTGATTGTGCAATCTGTATATGGGGTCAAAATGGGAGTTCATAACTCACTTGAATCTAATGTAGGAAATATGGTATCTCAAGAGCTATGTAAGGTTTTAAGCAACCAATATAAAAAAGAGGTCTTCATTTTTCTTTGTAGTTGAGATCTCCTGTTTCCTTGACATGTTTAGTTGTGTTCTCTCCTTTAGTCCTCCCATGCTCTAGTTATTCTGATATGGAAAAACTAGCTGAAATGCCCAACCAGTCTCTAAATCAGTGACACTTTTTCATTAAGCCTAAAGTCACTTTACAATTGCTACAGTCATACTAAATACACTTCTTTGTTGGGAGTTTAAAAGATATTTCCATCAGCTAGATTACAAGTACCTAGAACTCCCATTCTTGTTTATGTAAGAGTGGCTTCATCAGATTAAATGCTGTTCTCTGGAATAACATAAAATAGGAATAATTTAGTCATAAGATTCCTACGTAAACCACCTTTATTTACAAAATACTATCTTAAGAATTATTGTTTCATTGAGCTTCAATTGGAGCCAAAGTATAGTCAATTACTGAACTAAAAGCAGTTACTTAAAAACTAAAAATGAGAGATAAGTCAAATTACATTTGAAGAGAGAGCAACAGCATGAGGTTTCTTGTTTGGTTCTGGATGTTGAGTAACAGGCTCATTTGCAGGTGGAAGGAACCCTTGAGGCAACTCACTTGTACTTTCAGAATGGGGGTGAAGAGGGCTGAATTCCAGCTCTTGGGGGAAGATTTTGTGAGGAAAACCCCCTCCCTGCATAGACACTTCGCATTGGAAATGGAGTGGGTGGCGGGTCAGGTGGAAAATAATCTCCAGGTTCCCAGACAAGTTTCCTGGGAGAGGTGGAGGAAAAAAAAAGGTCCTCTTCTCATGAACTGACTCCTTGGGTCAACTGGAAACAAGGCACCTCTGACTGGAGGGAAAGGTGCCAACACAGAGTCAGAGCCGGTTGCTTGGTTTTCAGCATGAGGAGGTGAGTCAGGCACATCAGAGTCCAAAGGAGGCATATTAGGAATTCTGTGTTCTGCTGGTCCCGATGCTCTACCACAATTTGAGTAAAACCTATCTTGCCTTTGTAGAGGAAGACGTGCATCAGAAGAATATGGTTGGCCTGGCGGAGGGATCATCAGCCTGCTGGCCTGTTCCCCTGGAGGAGAGAGGGGCCCAGTCTGAGAAGGTGCTCTCTGAAAATCAGTGAACTTATGACAGCTGGATTCTCTTCCTTTACTGCTAGTCGCATGGTCCAGAGGATTCTCCAGGGCCCCTTGACCCTCTTCCTCCTCCCACTGGAGTGAAAGCTGAGAGTGTGAGTGGACCACTCTTTTCAAAATGAGGAGGTCTCCTTTCAGATGAAGGGTGACCTATTGGTGAGGGCCCATTTGGAGAAGGCTTTCTGCCCATTGCTGAGTTGGAAACATCCAGTGCATCATAGGGATCTTTTTCTACAAGTTCAAATCTAAGCTCCTTCTCAGTTAATTTCTGTCTGTTGCGTGCATTTTGCTTCCTGAAATAACTGAGGTTTCTTTCAGCAATCCGAGCTGCCAACTCACTAGCATCTGCTTCTTTCTCAGAGGAAATAATCTTCCCCAGACAGGAACGAATGGTACTCTGCAATTGTTCTTCAAGATATTGGGCTCTCTTTCGGTAGGTCTCCAGCTCTTTTATTGTATGGCTCATCTTTTCGTCGACTTTGGAAAGTTTCTCCTGTTGCTCCACACGGTAGTTTTCCTCCACTCTTAATTTCCTGTGCAGTTTCATCATATTTTCTGATAGCGTTCCATCATGACTTTAAAGTTCTCCTGTAGGGTCTCATTCTCACTTTGCAGCTGTGCATTTTCTGACTGCAAGGATGCCTGTTCAGTCTGCAGACTTTTAAGGTGTTCTGTAAGGTCTTCTGTGGTTTTCTCCACTTCAGATGAGAAAGTACATTTTTGATTTCTTCCTCCTTCCAAGATTTCTAAGGAGGCCTTTAGCTTATCACCATAAACCAGGTTCCTCAAAGCTCCTTTGGACTCATCCTCCAAGTGAGCACCAATTTCGGGTTCACTCGTCTTTCCCAGTTCCAGGTGACCACCATACCTTTGGGCTCCCAGGCTTGGAGAAGATCTATCCTTAGTCTTCAGCAAGCATTCACTCAGAGACTCCATGTGATGTTCTGTGTCCCTTAGAACTTGTTCTCCAGCTACTTTAGAGTCCTCTAATATGATTTTTGCTTTATATTGGACACCTCCTTGTTCCCTCTGTGCTTCAGCTTCTCCTTGTATTGTTGGTCTCTGCGTTGGCGGAAGTAGGGATCCTTCATTCAAAACCTCTTTGATTGCCAGCTTCAGTTCTTCCTCATTCACTTGAAAGAGTCTCCAGTTTGTTTTAGCTTCAGCTATTTGTGATCTCAGGGATTCAGATTCACCTTGGAGGGACTGTATCCTTCTTGATAGATGCGCCATCGTTTCATCCTGTTGACCATGTTGAGCCTTCTGTGCTTTGAGCTCTACTTCTAGAAAGAGCATTTCAACGCCATGGCTGGATTCGGGCCTATGCAGCTTTTCGTCGGTTGCCTCCAGCTGTTGTGCTTCTCTTGAACCCTTCTCAAACCTGCAATCCTTTAAAGATGATTCTAAGCCTTCATGTTCTTTTCCAACAAGGCTCACTTTTTCAAGAAGTCCACATTTTGCCTCAATAAGTCCAGCAAGATTTAGAGCCAGCCTTTTTTCTCTTCCCACGTAAAGCCTGCTACGAACCGACTGAAAACCTCTCCAGAAAAGTGAGAGAACAGCAAAAAATCCAAGAGCTGTACACATCACCAACTCCCAAGGAAAGCCGTAAGGAGGATGGCCTGGCTTCATGTCTTCGGACAATGCTGCCACAACCTGGGTGCTTCTTCCAGAACCACCCACTAGGATGGCTGAGAGGCAGCCCTTGGCTCCTCCATCACGCCAAGACAGCTTTGGCTCTTGCCACCACAACCACAGCCTGCCCAGGCAGGCCAACACAGGCTGTGGACACTCAGGTGTTTGGTCAGGAACTCCAACCTGCACCAGGCAACGGAGCAGACCACTGTGATCCCCTTCAGGGGCTGAGCGTATGGTGGGTGGTGGGCGTATGGCAGTGGGAGCCATGATCAAAGGCTCCCAGGAGCCTTGTTGTGCTCAACTGCCCATCAGGGGAGTCTTGTCCGCTTCCCTACCCAGTGCATCCTCATGTGCCACAGGTTTAGGTCCCTCCCACTCCAGCCAGAGAGAATTCCTCTCCATGCCACCCACCCCTTGATTTGGTTTAGGCCAGGCCAAGGCGGGGTTAGTAGGAAGATTCCATCCAGTCATAATAACATTCAGTTTGATGTCACTCAAATTCTAAAGCTGACTAAACTGTTCAAACAGCTTTTATGGCCTATATTGGTCTTTGTGTCCCTTGCCTTTTGTTTGAGTGACTCAGTCCTTTCCCTGCCCTTGTGCTCTCCCTATTTCCTACCTTCCTTGCTTCCTTCCTCCCTTCCTGGGTTTTCTCCTTTTCTTCTTCCTTCTTTTCTACCTCCCTGCATCCCTCCAACTTTGCCTTCCTCCCTTCCAACTTTCTCTCTCCCTTCGCTCCTTTTTCTTTTCTTGCAAGTGTTTGGGGTGAAAGTCCATGGCAGGCCAGCCCCAAGCTAGGCAAGGTCACTGCCACTGAGCTACAACATCCCCAGACCTGCTGCCACTTCCTATGCAAGTAACTTGAATTATCTCTAAAGAGAAACTCTCACATTAGTCTACTTTCAAAGTAATTTCAGAAGAGTTGCTAACATGGGCATAAATCAGTTATGACAAGTCATTTTTGAAAAGCACGGCACAGCTTATGTTCCTCCAAAGAAGGAGTTGAAAACTTAATTGGTTTTCAGGTCAGCATTTCTAGACTAGTACAAACCCTCCTAATCCTGATCTCTCCTTAGTCCTATGATTTCTTTAAGTGTCCCCTTTGCTCCTGTTCATGGAGTCATGTGTACAGAAATTATACCTGGTTCTATTGAACTCTACTTAATTCTTTCTCACCTCTGTGCTCCTTTTGCCAAGTCACTCCTCAACACTTACTGTAACCCTTTCAATTTTTTGTCCATTTTCATTTAAAAAACTCTTTCAAAAATTGAACCGTTTCGCATGCAGACACAGTCTTCTTGATCTGCTATTAATCCCCCTCTACTGACATTGTAAGTTATTGAAATGTACACTCCCAGACCGTTTTCAGATTTTTGATTCCTGTATATCTATCTGTCTATCTATTTACAAACATAACATGGTATTCTGAAAGAATCGTTCTGCTTTTGGAGCTCTACATTGTGTTTTCCAGAAGCAGGCCTATTACACAGAGATGAATCCATGTTACCTAGATTGAGTTCAAACCGGAATGTGCACTCTGATTCCCATTATATTGTTCTACCTACTAATGGACAGTTCAGTTATATCTGATGATATACAACTGATGTTTTATGATGGCAATTTAGGTTTATTTAAAGGAGTGATTAGAAAACAGGTGAGACAGACTGATTAGATTCAGTATGTATGTTGGCTTTGTTTTTCTAGGCCTGAAGTTTTCACATTTCAATTAATTGTAGGTTAAGTATCAGGCAGATTCTTCACTGGGCTTCAAATATGATAAAGTTGCTTCTTATTTTTAAGAAGGCCGTTGCAATCCTGCATTTATTTTACACCTCAGTGCTTGTTTTACACAGAAGCACACACACACACACACACCACACACATCAGCAAACACACAAACACATGATTAGAGCACATTTAACACTCAAATAAAGCTTTACCTACTAATTCATAACTAGGGTATTTTTTTAATAAGTATTGTGTCTTGGTCTCTACTGGGGAAACATGGTTCAATGTGAGTTCTCTGGTTTGTTGTAGGGCAGTGAACGTTCACTTGTTGGCAATGATATAGAAATGGGGAGTAAGAGTTTAAAAGTTTTTACAGTAGGTAGGCAGAGTCAGAGTATGGAATCCAAGAATAAGAAATCGGGGAATTTCCTCTTTGTTTCTTCATTTCAACCTCCTAATAATTCATGTATATTTTCCAAAAGTCTCCCAGAAAACAAGGACTAGGTCAATCCACCTATCAGTGAACCATAGCAGAATGCGATTCTGAATTTCATATAAACAGTCATAAAATCAAAAAGACAGGTGCTGGGGTTTTGGCTCAGCACAAGAGTGCTGGCTTCACACTTTCAAAGGTCCTGAGTTGGATCCCCAACACCATATGTGAAAGGAATGAATGAACCAATGCATGAGTGTATGATGAATGAATTAAAGGTATAAGGAGGAGGAGGAAGAGGAGGAGGAGGAGGAGAAATAGAAGAAGATGATGAGTAATTTGACAGAAGGGAAAAAGGGGAGGAGAGTGAGTTTAAAGTGTGGTTTCCAATTCCCAAACGTTAACTTACAGCAGACGGGATAGAGAGAGAAGATGGGAGGGCAGGAGAGGGGGGATAGTAGAGGCTAGAAAAGGTAGCAGAATACAACAGTTACTAACATGGCATTTTGTAAAAACGTGGATGTGTAAACAATGTGATTGTGCAATCTGTATATGGGGTCAAAATGGGAGTTCATAACTCACTTGAATCTAATGTAGGAAATATGGTATCTCAAGAGCTATGTAAGGTTTTAAGCAACCAATATAAAAAAGAGGTCTTCATTTTTCTTTGTAGTTGAGATCTCCTGTTTCCTTGACATGTTTAGTTGTGTTCTCTCCTTTAGTCCTCCCATGCTCTAGTTATTCTGATATGGAAAAACTAGCTGAAATGCCCAACCAGTCTCTAAATCAGTGACACTTTTTCATTAAGCCTAAAGTCACTTTACAATTGCTACAGTCATACTAAATACACTTCTTTGTTGGGAGTTTAAAAGATATTTCCATCAGCTAGATTACAAGTACCTAGAACTCCCATTCTTGTTTATGTAAGAGTGGCTTCATCAGATTAAATGCTGTTCTCTGGAATAACATAAAATAGGAATAATTTAGTCATAAGATTCCTACGTAAACCACCTTTATTTACAAAATACTATCTTAAGAATTATTGTTTCATTGAGCTTCAATTGGAGCCAAAGTATAGTCAATTACTGAACTAAAAGCAGTTACTTAAAAACTAAAAATGAGAGATAAGTCAAATTACATTTGAAGAGAGAGCAACAGCATGAGGTTTCTTGTTTGGTTCTGGATGTTGAGTAACAGGCTCATTTGCAGGTGGAAGGAACCCTTGAGGCAACTCACTTGTACTTTCAGAATGGGGGTGAAGAGGGCTGAATTCCAGCTCTTGGGGGAAGATTTTGTGAGGAAAACCCCCTCCCTGCATAGACACTTCGCATTGGAAATGGAGTGGGTGGCGGGTCAGGTGGAAAATAATCTCCAGGTTCCCAGACAAGTTTCCTGGGAGAGGTGGAGGAAAAAAAAAGGTCCTCTTCTCATGAACTGACTCCTTGGGTCAACTGGAAACAAGGCACCTCTGACTGGAGGGAAAGGTGCCAACACAGAGTCAGAGCCGGTTGCTTGGTTTTCAGCATGGAGAGGTGAGTCAGGCACATCAGAGTCCAAAGGAGGCATATTAGGAATTCTGTGTTCTGCTGGTCCCGATGCTCTACCACAATTTGAGTAAAACCTATCTTGCCTTTGTAGAGGAAGACGTGCATCAGAAGAATATGGTTGGCCTGGCGGAGGGATCATCAGCCTGCTGGCCTGTTCCCCTGGAGGAGAGAGGGGCCCAGTCTGAGAAGGTGCTCTCTGAAAATCAGTGAACTTATGACAGCTGGATTCTCTTCCTTTACTGCTAGTCGCATGGTCCAGAGGATTCTCCAGGGCCCCTTGACCCTCTTCCTCCTCCCACTGGAGTGAAAGCTGAGAGTGTGAGTGGACCACTCTTTTCAAAATGAGGAGGTCTCCTTTCAGATGAAGGGTGACCTATTGGTGAGGGCCCATTTGGAGAAGGCTTTCTGCCCATTGCTGAGTTGGAAACATCCAGTGCATCATAGGGATCTTTTTCTACAAGTTCAAATCTAAGCTCCTTCTCAGTTAATTTCTGTCTGTTGCGTGCATTTTGCTTCCTGAAATAACTGAGGTTTCTTTCAGCAATCCGAGCTGCCAACTCACTAGCATCTGCTTCTTTCTCAGAGGAAATAATCTTCCCCAGACAGGAACGAATGGTACTCTGCAATTGTTCTTCAAGATATTGGGCTCTCTTTCGGTAGGTCTCCAGCTCTTTTATTGTATGGCTCATCTTTTCGTCGACTTTGGAAAGTTTCTCCTGTTGCTCCACACGGTAGTTTTCCTCCACTCTTAATTTCCTGTGCAGTTTCATCATATTTTCTTGATAGCGTTCCATCATGACTTTAAAGTTCTCCTGTAGGGTCTCATTCTCACTTTGCAGCTGTGCATTTTCTGACTGCAAGGATGCCTGTTCAGTCTGCAGACTTTTAAGGTGTTCTGTAAGGTCTTCTGTGGTTTTCTCCACTTCAGATGAGAAAGTACATTTTTGATTTCTTCCTCCTTCCAAGATTTCTAAGGAGGCCTTTAGCTTATCACCATAAACCAGGTTCCTCAAAGCTCCTTTGGACTCATCCTCCAAGTGAGCACCAATTTCGGGTTCACTCGTCTTTCCCAGTTCCAGGTGACCACCATACCTTTGGGCTCCCAGGCTTGGAGAAGATCTATCCTTAGTCTTCAGCAAGCATTCACTCAGAGACTCCATGTGATGTTCTGTGTCCCTTAGAACTTGTTCTCCAGCTACTTTAGAGTCCTCTAATATGATTTTTGCTTTATATTGGACACCTCCTTGTTCCCTCTGTGCTTCAGCTTCTCCTTGTATTGTTGGTCTCTGCGTTGGCGGAAGTAGGGATCCTTCATTCAAAACCTCTTTGATTGCCAGCTTCAGTTCTTCCTCATTCACTTGAAAGAGTCTCCAGTTTGTTTTAGCTTCAGCTATTTGTGATCTCAGGGATTCAGATTCACCTTGGAGGGACTGTATCCTTCTTGATAGATGCACCATCGTTTCATCCTGTTGACCATGTTGAGCCTTCTGTGCTTTGAGCTCTACTTCTAGAAAGAGCATTTCAACGCCATGGCTGGATTCGGGCCTATGCAGCTTTTCGTCGGTTGCCTCCAGCTGTTGTGCTTCTCTTGAACCCTTCTCAAACCTGCAATCCTTTAAAGATGATTCTAAGCCTTCATGTTCTTTTTCAACAAGGCTCACTTTTTCAAGAAGTCCACATTTTGCCTCAATAAGTCCAGCAAGATTTAGAGCCAGCCTTTTTTCTCTTCCCACGTAAAGCCTGCTACGAACCGACTGAAAACCTCTCCAGAAAAGTGAGAGAACAGCAAAAAATCCAAGAGCTGTACACATCACCAACTCCCAAGGAAAGCCGTAAGGAGGATGGCCTGGCTTCATGTCTTCGGACAATGCTGCCACAACCTGGGTGCTTCTTCCAGAACCACCCACTAGGATGGCTGAGAGGCAGCCCTTGGCTCCTCCATCACGCCAAGACAGCTTTGGCTCTTGCCACCACAACCACAGCCTGCCCAGGCAGGCCAACACAGGCTGTGGACACTCAGGTGTTTGGTCAGGAACTCCAACCTGCACCAGGCAACGGAGCAGACCACTGTGATCCCCTTCAGGGGCTGAGCGTATGGTGGGTGGTGGGCGTATGGCAGTGGGAGCCATGATCAAAGGCTCCCAGGAGCCTTGTTGTGCTCAACTGCCCATCAGGGGAGTCTTGTCCGCTTCCCTACCCAGTGCATCCTCATGTGCCACAGGTTTAGGTCCCTCCCACTCCAGCCAGAGAGAATTCCTCTCCATGCCACCCACCCCTTGATTTGGTTTAGGCCAGGCCAAGGCGGGGTTAGTAGGAAGATTCCATCCAGTCATAATAACATTCAGTTTGATGTCACTCAAATTCTAAAGCTGACTAAACTGTTCAAACAGCTTTTATGGCCTATATTGGTCTTTGTGTCCCTTGCCTTTTGTTTGAGTGACTCAGTCCTTTCCCTGCCCTTGTGCTCTCCCTATTTCCTACCTTCCTTGCTTCCTTCCTCCCTTCCTGGGTTTTCTCCTTTTCTTCTTCCTTCTTTTCTACCTCCCTGCATCCCTCCAACTTTGCCTTCCTCCCTTCCAACTTTCTCTCTCCCTTCGCTCCTTTTTCTTTTCTTGCAAGTGTTTGGGGTGAAAGTCCATGGCAGGCCAGCCCCAAGCTAGGCAAGGTCACTGCCACTGAGCTACAACATCCCCAGACCTGCTGCCACTTCCTATGCAAGTAACTTGAATTATCTCTAAAGAGAAACTCTCACATTAGTCTACTTTCAAAGTAATTTCAGAAGAGTTGCTAACATGGGCATAAATCAGTTATGACAAGTCATTTTTGAAAAGCACGGCACAGCTTATGTTCCTCCAAAGAAGGAGTTGAAAACTTAATTGGTTTTCAGGTCAGCATTTCTAGACTAGTACAAACCCTCCTAATCCTGATCTCTCCTTAGTCCTATGATTTCTTTAAGTGTCCCCTTTGCTCCTGTTCATGGAGTCATGTGTACAGAAATTATACCTGGTTCTATTGAACTCTACTTAATTCTTTCTCACCTCTGTGCTCCTTTTGCCAAGTCACTCCTCAACACTTACTGTAACCCTTTCAATTTTTTGTCCATTTTCATTTAAAAAACTCTTTCAAAAATTGAACCGTTTCGCATGCAGACACAGTCTTCTTGATCTGCTATTAATCCCCCTCTACTGACATTGTAAGTTATTGAAATGTACACTCCCAGACCGTTTTCAGATTTTTGATTCCTGTATATCTATCTGTCTATCTATTTACAAACATAACATGGTATTCTGAAAGAATCGTTCTGCTTTTGGAGCTCTACATTGTGTTTTCCAGAAGCAGGCCTATTACACAGAGATGAATCCATGTTACCTAGATTGAGTTCAAACCGGAATGTGCACTCTGATTCCCATTATATTGTTCTACCTACTAATGGACAGTTCAGTTATATCTGATGATATACAACTGATGTTTTATGATGGCAATTTAGGTTTATTTAAAGGAGTGATTAGAAAACAGGTGAGACAGACTGATTAGATTCAGTATGTATGTTGGCTTTGTTTTTCTAGGCCTGAAGTTTTCACATTTCAATTAATTGTAGGTTAAGTATCAGGCAGATTCTTCACTGGGCTTCAAATATGATAAAGTTGCTTCTTATTTTTAAGAAGGCCGTTGCAATCCTGCATTTATTTTACACCTCAGTGCTTGTTTTACACAGAAGCACACACACACACACACACACCACACACATCAGCAAACACACAAACACATGATTAGAGCACATTTAACACTCAAATAAAGCTTTACCTACTAATTCATAACTAGGGTATTTTTTTAATAAGTATTGTGTCTTGGTCTCTACTGGGGAAACATGGTTCAATGTGAGTTCTCTGGTTTGTTGTAGGGCAGTGAACGTTCACTTGTTGGCAATGATATAGAAATGGGGAGTAAGAGTTTAAAAGTTTTTACAGTAGGTAGGCAGAGTCAGAGTATGGAATCCAAGAATAAGAAATCGGGGAATTTCCTCTTTGTTTCTTCATTTCAACCTCCTAATAATTCATGTATATTTTCCAAAAGTCTCCCAGAAAACAAGGACTAGGTCAATCCACCTATCAGTGAACCATAGCAGAATGCGATTCTGAATTTCATATAAACAGTCATAAAATCAAAAAGACAGGTGCTGGGGTTTTGGCTCAGCACAAGAGTGCTGGCTTCACACTTTCAAAGGTCCTGAGTTGGATCCCCAACACCATATGTGAAAGGAATGAATGAACCAATGCATGAGTGTATGATGAATGAATTAAAGGTATAAGGAGGAGGAGGAAGAGGAGGAGGAGGAGGAGAAATAGAAGAAGATGATGAGTAATTTGACAGAAGGGAAAAAGGGGAGGAGAGTGAGTTTAAAGTGTGGTTTCCAATTCCCAAACGTTAACTTACAGCAGACGGGTTAGAGAGAGAAGATGGGAGGGCAGGAGAGGGGGGATAGTAGAGGCTAGAAAAGGTAGCAGAATACAACAGTTACTAACATGGCATTTTGTAAAAACGTGGATGTGTAAACAATGTGATTGTGCAATCTGTATATGGGGTCAAAATGGAAGTTCATAACTCACTTGAATCTAATGTAGGAAATATGGTATCTCAAGAGCTATGTAAGGTTTTAAGCAACCAATATAAAAAAGAGGTCTTCATTTTTCTTTGTAGTTGAGATCTCCTGTTTCCTTGACATGTTTAGTTGTGTTCTCTCCTTTAGTCCTCCCATGCTCTAGTTATTCTGATATGGAAAAACTAGCTGAAATGCCCAACCAGTCTCTAAATCAGTGACACTTTTTCATTAAGCCTAAAGTCACTTTACAATTGCTACAGTCATACTAAATACACTTCTTTGTTGGGAGTTTAAAAGATATTTCCATCAGCTAGATTACAAGTACCTAGAACTCCCATTCTTGTTTATGTAAGAGTGGCTTCATCAGATTAAATGCTGTTCTCTGGAATAACATAAAATAGGAATAATTTAGTCATAAGATTCCTACGTAAACCACCTTTATTTACAAAATACTATCTTAAGAATTATTGTTTCATTGAGCTTCAATTGGAGCCAAAGTATAGTCAATTACTGAACTAAAAGCAGTTACTTAAAAACTAAAAATGAGAGATAAGTCAAATTACATTTGAAGAGAGAGCAACAGCATGAGGTTTCTTGTTTGGTTCTGGATGTTGAGTAACAGGCTCATTTGCAGGTGGAAGGAACCCTTGAGGCAACTCACTTGTACTTTCAGAATGGGGGTGAAGAGGGCTGAATTCCAGCTCTTGGGGGAAGATTTTGTGAGGAAAACCCCCTCCCTGCATAGACACTTCGCATTGGAAATGGAGTGGGTGGCGGGTCAGGTGGAAAATAATCTCCAGGTTCCCAGACAAGTTTCCTGGGAGAGGTGGAGGAAAAAAAAAGGTCCTCTTCTCATGAACTGACTCCTTGGGTCAACTGGAAACAAGGCACCTCTGACTGGAGGGAAAGGTGCCAACACAGAGTCAGAGCCGGTTGCTTGGTTTTCAGCATGGAGAGGTGAGTCAGGCACATCAGAGTCCAAAGGAGGCATATTAGGAATTCTGTGTTCTGCTGGTCCCGATGCTCTACCACAATTTGAGTAAAACCTATCTTGCCTTTGTAGAGGAAGACGTGCATCAGAAGAATATGGTTGGCCTGGCGGAGGGATCATCAGCCTGCTGGCCTGTTCCCCTGGAGGAGAGAGGGGCCCAGTCTGAGAAGGTGCTCTCTGAAAATCAGTGAACTTATGACAGCTGGATTCTCTTCCTTTACTGCTAGTCGCATGGTCCAGAGGATTCTCCAGGGCCCCTTGACCCTCTTCCTCCTCCCACTGGAGTGAAAGCTGAGAGTGTGAGTGGACCACTCTTTTCAAAATGAGGAGGTCTCCTTTCAGATGAAGGGTGACCTATTGGTGAGGGCCCATTTGGAGAAGGCTTTCTGCCCATTGCTGAGTTGGAAACATCCAGTGCATCATAGGGATCTTTTTCTACAAGTTCAAATCTAAGCTCCTTCTCAGTTAATTTCTGTCTGTTGCGTGCATTTTGCTTCCTGAAATAACTGAGGTTTCTTTCAGCAATCCGAGCTGCCAACTCACTAGCATCTGCTTCTTTCTCAGAGGAAATAATCTTCCCCAGACAGGAACGAATGGTACTCTGCAATTGTTCTTCAAGATATTGGGCTCTCTTTCGGTAGGTCTCCAGCTCTTTTATTGTATGGCTCATCTTTTCGTCGACTTTGGAAAGTTTCTCCTGTTGCTCCACACGGTAGTTTTCCTCCACTCTTAATTTCCTGTGCAGTTTCATCATATTTTCTTGATAGCGTTCCATCATGACTTTAAAGTTCTCCTGTAGGGTCTCATTCTCACTTTGCAGCTGTGCATTTTCTGACTGCAAGGATGCCTGTTCAGTCTGCAGACTTTTAAGGTGTTCTGTAAGGTCTTCTGTGGTTTTCTCCACTTCAGATGAGAAAGTACATTTTTGATTTCTTCCTCCTTCCAAGATTTCTAAGGAGGCCTTTAGCTTATCACCATAAACCAGGTTCCTCAAAGCTCCTTTGGACTCATCCTCCAAGTGAGCACCAATTTCGGGTTCACTCGTCTTTCCCAGTTCCAGGTGACCACCATACCTTTGGGCTCCCAGGCTTGGAGAAGATCTATCCTTAGTCTTCAGCAAGCATTCACTCAGAGACTCCATGTGATGTTCTGTGTCCCTTAGAACTTGTTCTCCAGCTACTTTAGAGTCCTCTAATATGATTTTTGCTTTATATTGGACACCTCCTTGTTCCCTCTGTGCTTCAGCTTCTCCTTGTATTGTTGGTCTCTGCGTTGGCGGAAGTAGGGATCCTTCATTCAAAACCTCTTTGATTGCCAGCTTCAGTTCTTCCTCATTCACTTGAAAGAGTCTCCAGTTTGTTTTAGCTTCAGCTATTTGTGATCTCAGGGATTCAGATTCACCTTGGAGGGACTGTATCCTTCTTGATAGATGCGCCATCGTTTCATCCTGTTGACCATGTTGAGCCTTCTGTGCTTTGAGCTCTACTTCTAGAAAGAGCATTTCAACGCCATGGCTGGATTCGGGCCTATGCAGCTTTTCGTCGGTTGCCTCCAGCTGTTGTGCTTCTCTTGAACCCTTCTCAAACCTGCAATCCTTTAAAGATGATTCTAAGCCTTCATGTTCTTTTTCAACAAGGCTCACTTTTTCAAGAAGTCCACATTTTGCCTCAATAAGTCCAGCAAGATTTAGAGCCAGCCTTTTTTCTCTTCCCACGTAAAGCCTGCTACGAACCGACTGAAAACCTCTCCAGAAAAGTGAGAGAACAGCAAAAAATCCAAGAGCTGTACACATCACCAACTCCCAAGGAAAGCCGTAAGGAGGATGGCCTGGCTTCATGTCTTCGGACAATGCTGCCACAACCTGGGTGCTTCTTCCAGAACCACCCACTAGGATGGCTGAGAGGCAGCCCTTGGCTCCTCCATCACGCCAAGACAGCTTTGGCTCTTGCCACCACAACCACAGCCTGCCCAGGCAGGCCAACACAGGCTGTGGACACTCAGGTGTTTGGTCAGGAACTCCAACCTGCACCAGGCAACGGAGCAGACCACTGTGATCCCCTTCAGGGGCTGAGCGTATGGTGGGTGGTGGGCGTATGGCAGTGGGAGCCATGATCAAAGGCTCCCAGGAGCCTTGTTGTGCTCAACTGCCCATCAGGGGAGTCTTGTCCGCTTCCCTACCCAGTGCATCCTCATGTGCCACAGGTTTAGGTCCCTCCCACTCCAGCCAGAGAGAATTCCTCTCCATGCCACCCACCCCTTGATTTGGTTTAGGCCAGGCCAAGGCGGGGTTAGTAGGAAGATTCCATCCAGTCATAATAACATTCAGTTTGATGTCACTCAAATTCTAAAGCTGACTAAACTGTTCAAACAGCTTTTATGGCCTATATTGGTCTTTGTGTCCCTTGCCTTTTGTTTGAGTGACTCAGTCCTTTCCCTGCCCTTGTGCTCTCCCTATTTCCTACCTTCCTTGCTTCCTTCCTCCCTTCCTGGGTTTTCTCCTTTTCTTCTTCCTTCTTTTCTACCTCCCTGCATCCCTCCAACTTTGCCTTCCTCCCTTCCAACTTTCTCTCTCCCTTCGCTCCTTTTTCTTTTCTTGCAAGTGTTTGGGGTGAAAGTCCATGGCAGGCCAGCCCCAAGCTAGGCAAGGTCACTGCCACTGAGCTACAACATCCCCAGACCTGCTGCCACTTCCTATGCAAGTAACTTGAATTATCTCTAAAGAGAAACTCTCACATTAGTCTACTTTCAAAGTAATTTCAGAAGAGTTGCTAACATGGGCATAAATCAGTTATGACAAGTCATTTTTGAAAAGCACGGCACAGCTTATGTTCCTCCAAAGAAGGAGTTGAAAACTTAATTGGTTTTCAGGTCAGCATTTCTAGACTAGTACAAACCCTCCTAATCCTGATCTCTCCTTAGTCCTATGATTTCTTTAAGTGTCCCCTTTGCTCCTGTTCATGGAGTCATGTGTACAGAAATTATACCTGGTTCTATTGAACTCTACTTAATTCTTTCTCACCTCTGTGCTCCTTTTGCCAAGTCACTCCTCAACACTTACTGTAACCCTTTCAATTTTTTGTCCATTTTCATTTAAAAAACTCTTTCAAAAATTGAACCGTTTCGCATGCAGACACAGTCTTCTTGATCTGCTATTAATCCCCCTCTACTGACATTGTAAGTTATTGAAATGTACACTCCCAGACCGTTTTCAGATTTTTGATTCCTGTATATCTATCTGTCTATCTATTTACAAACATAACATGGTATTCTGAAAGAATCGTTCTGCTTTTGGAGCTCTACATTGTGTTTTCCAGAAGCAGGCCTATTACACAGAGATGAATCCATGTTACCTAGATTGAGTTCAAACCGGAATGTGCACTCTGATTCCCATTATATTGTTCTACCTACTAATGGACAGTTCAGTTATATCTGATGATATACAACTGATGTTTTATGATGGCAATTTAGGTTTATTTAAAGGAGTGATTAGAAAACAGGTGAGACAGACTGATTAGATTCAGTATGTATGTTGGCTTTGTTTTTCTAGGCCTGAAGTTTTCACATTTCAACTAATTGTAGGTTAAGTATCAGGCAGATTCTTCACTGGGCTTCAAATATGATAAAGTTGCTTCTTATTTTTAAGAAGGCCGTTGCAATCCTGCATTTATTTTACACCTCAGTGCTTGTTTTACACAGAAGCACACACACACACACACACCACACACATCAGCAAACACACAAACACATGATTAGAGCACATTTAACACTCAAATAAAGCTTTACCTACTAATTCATAACTAGGGTATTTTTTTAATAAGTATTGTGTCTTGGTCTCTACTGGGGAAACATGGTTCAATGTGAGTTCTCTGGTTTGTTGTAGGGCAGTGAACGTTCACTTGTTGGCAATGATATAGAAATGGGGAGTAAGAGTTTAAAAGTTTTTACAGTAGGTAGGCAGAGTCAGAGTATGGAATCCAAGAATAAGAAATCGGGGAATTTCCTCTTTGTTTCTTCATTTCAACCTCCTAATAATTCATGTATATTTTCCAAAAGTCTCCCAGAAAACAAGGACTAGGTCAATCCACCTATCAGTGAACCATAGCAGAATGCGATTCTGAATTTCATATAAACAGTCATAAAATCAAAAAGACAGGTGCTGGGGTTTTGGCTCAGCACAAGAGTGCTGGCTTCACACTTTCAAAGGTCCTGAGTTGGATCCCCAACACCATATGTGAAAGGAATGAATGAACCAATGCATGAGTGTATGATGAATGAATTAAAGGTATAAGGAGGAGGAGGAAGAGGAGGAGGAGGGAGGAGAAATAGAAGAAGATGATGAGTAATTTGACAGAAGGGAAAAAGGGGAGGAGAGTGAGTTAAAGTGTGGTTTCCAATTCCCAAACGTTAACTTACAGCAGACGGGTTAGAGAGAGAAGATGGGAGGGCAGGAGAGGGGGGATAGTAGAGGCTAGAAAAGGTAGCAGAATACAACAGTTACTAACATGGCATTTTGTAAAAACGTGGATGTGTAAACAATGTGATTGTGCAATCTGTATATGGGGTCAAAATGGAAGTTCATAACTCACTTGAATCTAATGTAGGAAATATGGTATCTCAAGAGCTATGTAAGGTTTTAAGCAACCAATATAAAAAAGAGGTCTTCATTTTTCTTTGTAGTTGAGATCTCCTGTTTCCTTGACATGTTTAGTTGTGTTCTCTCCTTTAGTCCTCCCATGCTCTAGTTATTCTGATATGGAAAAACTAGCTGAAATGCCCAACCAGTCTCTAAATCAGTGACACTTTTTCATTAAGCCTAAAGTCACTTTACAATTGCTACAGTCATACTAAATACACTTCTTTGTTGGGAGTTTAAAAGATATTTCCATCAGCTAGATTACAAGTACCTAGAACTCCCATTCTTGTTTATGTAAGAGTGGCTTCATCAGATTAAATGCTGTTCTCTGGAATAACATAAAATAGGAATAATTTAGTCATAAGATTCCTACGTAAACCACCTTTATTTACAAAATACTATCTTAAGAATTATTGTTTCATTGAGCTTCAATTGGAGCCAAAGTATAGTCAATTACTGAACTAAAAGCAGTTACTTAAAAACTAAAAATGAGAGATAAGTCAAATTACATTTGAAGAGAGAGCAACAGCATGAGGTTTCTTGTTTGGTTCTGGATGTTGAGTAACAGGCTCATTTGCAGGTGGAAGGAACCCTTGAGGCAACTCACTTGTACTTTCAGAATGGGGGTGAAGAGGGCTGAATTCCAGCTCTTGGGGGAAGATTTTGTGAGGAAAACCCCCTCCCTGCATAGACACTTCGCATTGGAAATGGAGTGGGTGGCGGGTCAGGTGGAAAATAATCTCCAGGTTCCCAGACAAGTTTCCTGGGAGAGGTGGAGGAAAAAAAAAGGTCCTCTTCTCATGAACTGACTCCTTGGGTCAACTGGAAACAAGGCACCTCTGACTGGAGGGAAAGGTGCCAACACAGAGTCAGAGCCGGTTGCTTGGTTTTCAGCATGGAGAGGTGAGTCAGGCACATCAGAGTCCAAAGGAGGCATATTAGGAATTCTGTGTTCTGCTGGTCCCGATGCTCTACCACAATTTGAGTAAAACCTATCTTGCCTTTGTAGAGGAAGACGTGCATCAGAAGAATATGGTTGGCCTGGCGGAGGGATCATCAGCCTGCTGGCCTGTTCCCCTGGAGGAGAGAGGGGCCCAGTCTGAGAAGGTGCTCTCTGAAAATCAGTGAACTTATGACAGCTGGATTCTCTTCCTTTACTGCTAGTCGCATGGTCCAGAGGATTCTCCAGGGCCCCTTGACCCTCTTCCTCCTCCCACTGGAGTGAAAGCTGAGAGTGTGAGTGGACCACTCTTTTCAAAATGAGGAGGTCTCCTTTCAGATGAAGGGTGACCTATTGGTGAGGGCCCATTTGGAGAAGGCTTTCTGCCCATTGCTGAGTTGGAAACATCCAGTGCATCATAGGGATCTTTTTCTACAAGTTCAAATCTAAGCTCCTTCTCAGTTAATTTCTGTCTGTTGCGTGCATTTTGCTTCCTGAAATAACTGAGGTTTCTTTCAGCAATCCGAGCTGCCAACTCACTAGCATCTGCTTCTTTCTCAGAGGAAATAATCTTCCCCAGACAGGAACGAATGGTACTCTGCAATTGTTCTTCAAGATATTGGGCTCTCTTTCGGTAGGTCTCCAGCTCTTTTATTGTATGGCTCATCTTTTCGTCGACTTTGGAAAGTTTCTCCTGTTGCTCCACACGGTAGTTTTCCTCCACTCTTAATTTCCTGTGCAGTTTCATCATATTTTCTTGATAGCGTTCCATCATGACTTTAAAGTTCTCCTGTAGGGTCTCATTCTCACTTTGCAGCTGTGCATTTTCTGACTGCAAGGATGCCTGTTCAGTCTGCAGACTTTTAAGGTGTTCTGTAAGGTCTTCTGTGGTTTTCTCCACTTCAGATGAGAAAGTACATTTTTGATTTCTTCCTCCTTCCAAGATTTCTAAGGAGGCCTTTAGCTTATCACCATAAACCAGGTTCCTCAAAGCTCCTTTGGACTCATCCTCCAAGTGAGCACCAATTTCGGGTTCACTCGTCTTTCCCAGTTCCAGGTGACCACCATACCTTTGGGCTCCCAGGCTTGGAGAAGATCTATCCTTAGTCTTCAGCAAGCATTCACTCAGAGACTCCATGTGATGTTCTGTGTCCCTTAGAACTTGTTCTCCAGCTACTTTAGAGTCCTCTAATATGATTTTTGCTTTATATTGGACACCTCCTTGTTCCCTCTGTGCTTCAGCTTCTCCTTGTATTGTTGGTCTCTGCGTTGGCGGAAGTAGGGATCCTTCATTCAAAACCTCTTTGATTGCCAGCTTCAGTTCTTCCTCATTCACTTGAAAGAGTCTCCAGTTTGTTTTAGCTTCAGCTATTTGTGATCTCAGGGATTCAGATTCACCTTGGAGGGACTGTATCCTTCTTGATAGATGCGCCATCGTTTCATCCTGTTGACCATGTTGAGCCTTCTGTGCTTTGAGCTCTACTTCTAGAAAGAGCATTTCAACGCCATGGCTGGATTCGGGCCTATGCAGCTTTTCGTCGGTTGCCTCCAGCTGTTGTGCTTCTCTTGAACCCTTCTCAAACCTGCAATCCTTTAAAGATGATTCTAAGCCTTCATGTTCTTTTTCAACAAGGCTCACTTTTTCAAGAAGTCCACATTTTGCCTCAATAAGTCCAGCAAGATTTAGAGCCAGCCTTTTTTCTCTTCCCACGTAAAGCCTGCTACGAACCGACTGAAAACCTCTCCAGAAAAGTGAGAGAACAGCAAAAAATCCAAGAGCTGTACACATCACCAACTCCCAAGGAAAGCCGTAAGGAGGATGGCCTGGCTTCATGTCTTCGGACAATGCTGCCACAACCTGGGTGCTTCTTCCAGAACCACCCACTAGGATGGCTGAGAGGCAGCCCTTGGCTCCTCCATCACGCCAAGACAGCTTTGGCTCTTGCCACCACAACCACAGCCTGCCCAGGCAGGCCAACACAGGCTGTGGACACTCAGGTGTTTGGTCAGGAACTCCAACCTGCACCAGGCAACGGAGCAGACCACTGTGATCCCCTTCAGGGGCTGAGCGTATGGTGGGTGGTGGGCGTATGGCAGTGGGAGCCATGATCAAAGGCTCCCAGGAGCCTTGTTGTGCTCAACTGCCCATCAGGGGAGTCTTGTCCGCTTCCCTACCCAGTGCATCCTCATGTGCCACAGGTTTAGGTCCCTCCCACTCCAGCCAGAGAGAATTCCTCTCCATGCCACCCACCCCTTGATTTGGTTTAGGCCAGGCCAAGGCGGGGTTAGTAGGAAGATTCCATCCAGTCATAATAACATTCAGTTTGATGTCACTCAAATTCTAAAGCTGACTAAACTGTTCAAACAGCTTTTATGGCCTATATTGGTCTTTGTGTCCCTTGCCTTTTGTTTGAGTGACTCAGTCCTTTCCCTGCCCTTGTGCTCTCCCTATTTCCTACCTTCCTTGCTTCCTTCCTCCCTTCCTGGGTTTTCTCCTTTTCTTCTTCCTTCTTTTCTACCTCCCTGCATCCCTCCAACTTTGCCTTCCTCCCTTCCAACTTTCTCTCTCCCTTCGCTCCTTTTTCTTTTCTTGCAAGTGTTTGGGGTGAAAGTCCATGGCAGGCCAGCCCCAAGCTAGGCAAGGTCACTGCCACTGAGCTACAACATCCCCAGACCTGCTGCCACTTCCTATGCAAGTAACTTGAATTATCTCTAAAGAGAAACTCTCACATTAGTCTACTTTCAAAGTAATTTCAGAAGAGTTGCTAACATGGGCATAAATCAGTTATGACAAGTCATTTTTGAAAAGCACGGCACAGCTTATGTTCCTCCAAAGAAGGAGTTGAAAACTTAATTGGTTTTCAGGTCAGCATTTCTAGACTAGTACAAACCCTCCTAATCCTGATCTCTCCTTAGTCCTATGATTTCTTTAAGTGTCCCCTTTGCTCCTGTTCATGGAGTCATGTGTACAGAAATTATACCTGGTTCTATTGAACTCTACTTAATTCTTTCTCACCTCTGTGCTCCTTTTGCCAAGTCACTCCTCAACACTTACTGTAACCCTTTCAATTTTTTGTCCATTTTCATTTAAAAAACTCTTTCAAAAATTGAACCGTTTCGCATGCAGACACAGTCTTCTTGATCTGCTATTAATCCCCCTCTACTGACATTGTAAGTTATTGAAATGTACACTCCCAGACCGTTTTCAGATTTTTGATTCCTGTATATCTATCTGTCTATCTATTTACAAACATAACATGGTATTCTGAAAGAATCGTTCTGCTTTTGGAGCTCTACATTGTGTTTTCCAGAAGCAGGCCTATTACACAGAGATGAATCCATGTTACCTAGATTGAGTTCAAACCGGAATGTGCACTCTGATTCCCATTATATTGTTCTACCTACTAATGGACAGTTCAGTTATATCTGATGATATACAACTGATGTTTTATGATGGCAATTTAGGTTTATTTAAAGGAGTGATTAGAAAACAGGTGAGACAGACTGATTAGATTCAGTATGTATGTTGGCTTTGTTTTTCTAGGCCTGAAGTTTTCACATTTCAATTAATTGTAGGTTAAGTATCAGGCAGATTCTTCACTGGGCTTCAAATATGATAAAGTTGCTTCTTATTTTTAAGAAGGCCGTTGCAATCCTGCATTTATTTTACACCTCAGTGCTTGTTTTACACAGAAGCACACACACACACACACACCACACACATCAGCAAACACACAAACACATGATTAGAGCACATTTAACACTCAAATAAAGCTTTACCTACTAATTCATAACTAGGGTATTTTTTTAATAAGTATTGTGTCTTGGTCTCTACTGGGGAAACATGGTTCAATGTGAGTTCTCTGGTTTGTTGTAGGGCAGTGAACGTTCACTTGTTGGCAATGATATAGAAATGGGGAGTAAGAGTTTAAAAGTTTTTACAGTAGGTAGGCAGAGTCAGAGTATGGAATCCAAGAATAAGAAATCGGGGAATTTCCTCTTTGTTTCTTCATTTCAACCTCCTAATAATTCATGTATATTTTCCAAAAGTCTCCCAGAAAACAAGGACTAGGTCAATCCACCTATCAGTGAACCATAGCAGAATGCGATTCTGAATTTCATATAAACAGTCATAAAATCAAAAAGACAGGTGCTGGGGTTTTGGCTCAGCACAAGAGTGCTGGCTTCACACTTTCAAAGGTCCTGAGTTGGATCCCCAACACCATATGTGAAAGGAATGAATGAACCAATGCATGAGTGTATGATGAATGAATTAAAGGTATAAGGAGGAGGAGGAAGAGGAGGAGGAGGAGGAGAAATAGAAGAAGATGATGAGTAATTTGACAGAAGGGAAAAAGGGGAGGAGAGTGAGTTTAAAGTGTGGTTTCCAATTCCCAAACGTTAACTTACAGCAGACGGGTTAGAGAGAGAAGATGGGAGGGCAGGAGAGGGGGGATAGTAGAGGCTAGAAAAGGTAGCAGAATACAACAGTTACTAACATGGCA
Source organism: Callospermophilus lateralis (assembly GCF_048772815.1). Classification (NCBI taxonomy): domain Eukaryota; kingdom Metazoa; phylum Chordata; class Mammalia; order Rodentia; family Sciuridae; genus Callospermophilus; species Callospermophilus lateralis. The sequence goes on along the minus strand of NW_027516368.1, from coordinate 15,281 downwards.
TTTTGTAAAAACGTGGATGTGTAAACAATGTGATTGTGCAATCTGTATATGGGGTCAAAATGGGAGTTCATAACTCACTTGAATCTAATGTAGGAAATATGGTATCTCAAGAGCTATGTAAGGTTTTAAGCAACCAATATAAAAAAGAGGTCTTCATTTTTCTTTGTAGTTGAGATCTCCTGTTTCCTTGACATGTTTAGTTGTGTTCTCTCCTTTAGTCCTCCCATGCTCTAGTTATTCTGATATGGAAAAACTAGCTGAAATGCCCAACCAGTCTCTAAATCAGTGACACTTTTTCATTAAGCCTAAAGTCACTTTACAATTGCTACAGTCATACTAAATACACTTCTTTGTTGGGAGTTTAAAAGATATTTCCATCAGCTAGATTACAAGTACCTAGAACTCCCATTCTTGTTTATGTAAGAGTGGCTTCATCAGATTAAATGCTGTTCTCTGGAATAACATAAAATAGGAATAATTTAGTCATAAGATTCCTACGTAAACCACCTTTATTTACAAAATACTATCTTAAGAATTATTGTTTCATTGAGCTTCAATTGGAGCCAAAGTATAGTCAATTACTGAACTAAAAGCAGTTACTTAAAAACTAAAAATGAGAGATAAGTCAAATTACATTTGAAGAGAGAGCAACAGCATGAGGTTTCTTGTTTGGTTCTGGATGTTGAGTAACAGGCTCATTTGCAGGTGGAAGGAACCCTTGAGGCAACTCACTTGTACTTTCAGAATGGGGGTGAAGAGGGCTGAATTCCAGCTCTTGGGGGAAGATTTTGTGAGGAAAACCCCCTCCCTGCATAGACACTTCGCATTGGAAATGGAGTGGGTGGCGGGTCAGGTGGAAAATAATCTCCAGGTTCCCAGACAAGTTTCCTGGGAGAGGTGGAGGAAAAAAAAAGGTCCTCTTCTCATGAACTGACTCCTTGGGTCAACTGGAAACAAGGCACCTCTGACTGGAGGGAAAGGTGCCAACACAGAGTCAGAGCCGGTTGCTTGGTTTTCAGCATGGAGAGGTGAGTCAGGCACATCAGAGTCCAAAGGAGGCATATTAGGAATTCTGTGTTCTGCTGGTCCCGATGCTCTACCACAATTTGAGTAAAACCTATCTTGCCTTTGTAGAGGAAGACGTGCATCAGAAGAATATGGTTGGCCTGGCGGAGGGATCATCAGCCTGCTGGCCTGTTCCCCTGGAGGAGAGAGGGGCCCAGTCTGAGAAGGTGCTCTCTGAAAATCAGTGAACTTATGACAGCTGGATTCTCTTCCTTTACTGCTAGTCGCATGGTCCAGAGGATTCTCCAGGGCCCCTTGACCCTCTTCCTCCTCCCACTGGAGTGAAAGCTGAGAGTGTGAGTGGACCACTCTTTTCAAAATGAGGAGGTCTCCTTTCAGATGAAGGGTGACCTATTGGTGAGGGCCCATTTGGAGAAGGCTTTCTGCCCATTGCTGAGTTGGAAACATCCAGTGCATCATAGGGATCTTTTTCTACAAGTTCAAATCTAAGCTCCTTCTCAGTTAATTTCTGTCTGTTGCGTGCATTTTGCTTCCTGAAATAACTGAGGTTTCTTTCAGCAATCCGAGCTGCCAACTCACTAGCATCTGCTTCTTTCTCAGAGGAAATAATCTTCCCCAGACAGGAACGAATGGTACTCTGCAATTGTTCTTCAAGATATTGGGCTCTCTTTCGGTAGGTCTCCAGCTCTTTTATTGTATGGCTCATCTTTTCGTCGACTTTGGAAAGTTTCTCCTGTTGCTCCACACGGTAGTTTTCCTCCACTCTTAATTTCCTGTGCAGTTTCATCATATTTTCTTGATAGCGTTCCATCATGACTTTAAAGTTCTCCTGTAGGGTCTCATTCTCACTTTGCAGCTGTGCATTTTCTGACTGCAAGGATGCCTGTTCAGTCTGCAGACTTTTAAGGTGTTCTGTAAGGTCTTCTGTGGTTTTCTCCACTTCAGATGAGAAAGTACATTTTTGATTTCTTCCTCCTTCCAAGATTTCTAAGGAGGCCTTTAGCTTATCACCATAAACCAGGTTCCTCAAAGCTCCTTTGGACTCATCCTCCAAGTGAGCACCAATTTCGGGTTCACTCGTCTTTCCCAGTTCCAGGTGACCACCATACCTTTGGGCTCCCAGGCTTGGAGAAGATCTATCCTTAGTCTTCAGCAAGCATTCACTCAGAGACTCCATGTGATGTTCTGTGTCCCTTAGAACTTGTTCTCCAGCTACTTTAGAGTCCTCTAATATGATTTTTGCTTTATATTGGACACCTCCTTGTTCCCTCTGTGCTTCAGCTTCTCCTTGTATTGTTGGTCTCTGCGTTGGCGGAAGTAGGGATCCTTCATTCAAAACCTCTTTGATTGCCAGCTTCAGTTCTTCCTCATTCACTTGAAAGAGTCTCCAGTTTGTTTTAGCTTCAGCTATTTGTGATCTCAGGGATTCAGATTCACCTTGGAGGGACTGTATCCTTCTTGATAGATGCGCCATCGTTTCATCCTGTTGACCATGTTGAGCCTTCTGTGCTTTGAGCTCTACTTCTAGAAAGAGCATTTCAACGCCATGGCTGGATTCGGGCCTATGCAGCTTTTCGTCGGTTGCCTCCAGCTGTTGTGCTTCTCTTGAACCCTTCTCAAACCTGCAATCCTTTAAAGATGATTCTAAGCCTTCATGTTCTTTTTCAACAAGGCTCACTTTTTCAAGAAGTCCACATTTTGCCTCAATAAGTCCAGCAAGATTTAGAGCCAGCCTTTTTTCTCTTCCCACGTAAAGCCTGCTACGAACCGACTGAAAACCTCTCCAGAAAAGTGAGAGAACAGCAAAAAATCCAAGAGCTGTACACATCACCAACTCCCAAGGAAAGCCGTAAGGAGGATGGCCTGGCTTCATGTCTTCGGACAATGCTGCCACAACCTGGGTGCTTCTTCCAGAACCACCCACTAGGATGGCTGAGAGGCAGCCCTTGGCTCCTCCATCACGCCAAGACAGCTTTGGCTCTTGCCACCACAACCACAGCCTGCCCAGGCAGGCCAACACAGGCTGTGGACACTCAGGTGTTTGGTCAGGAACTCCAACCTGCACCAGGCAACGGAGCAGACCACTGTGATCCCCTTCAGGGGCTGAGCGTATGGTGGGTGGTGGGCGTATGGCAGTGGGAGCCATGATCAAAGGCTCCCAGGAGCCTTGTTGTGCTCAACTGCCCATCAGGGGAGTCTTGTCCGCTTCCCTACCCAGTGCATCCTCATGTGCCACAGGTTTAGGTCCCTCCCACTCCAGCCAGAGAGAATTCCTCTCCATGCCACCCACCCCTTGATTTGGTTTAGGCCAGGCCAAGGCGGGGTTAGTAGGAAGATTCCATCCAGTCATAATAACATTCAGTTTGATGTCACTCAAATTCTAAAGCTGACTAAACTGTTCAAACAGCTTTTATGGCCTATATTGGTCTTTGTGTCCCTTGCCTTTTGTTTGAGTGACTCAGTCCTTTCCCTGCCCTTGTGCTCTCCCTATTTCCTACCTTCCTTGCTTCCTTCCTCCCTTCCTGGGTTTTCTCCTTTTCTTCTTCCTTCTTTTCTACCTCCCTGCATCCCTCCAACTTTGCCTTCCTCCCTTCCAACTTTCTCTCTCCCTTCGCTCCTTTTTCTTTTCTTGCAAGTGTTTGGGGTGAAAGTCCATGGCAGGCCAGCCCCAAGCTAGGCAAGGTCACTGCCACTGAGCTACAACATCCCCAGACCTGCTGCCACTTCCTATGCAAGTAACTTGAATTATCTCTAAAGAGAAACTCTCACATTAGTCTACTTTCAAAGTAATTTCAGAAGAGTTGCTAACATGGGCATAAATCAGTTATGACAAGTCATTTTTGAAAAGCACGGCACAGCTTATGTTCCTCCAAAGAAGGAGTTGAAAACTTAATTGGTTTTCAGGTCAGCATTTCTAGACTAGTACAAACCCTCCTAATCCTGATCTCTCCTTAGTCCTATGATTTCTTTAAGTGTCCCCTTTGCTCCTGTTCATGGAGTCATGTGTACAGAAATTATACCTGGTTCTATTGAACTCTACTTAATTCTTTCTCACCTCTGTGCTCCTTTTGCCAAGTCACTCCTCAACACTTACTGTAACCCTTTCAATTTTTTGTCCATTTTCATTTAAAAAACTCTTTCAAAAATTGAACCGTTTCGCATGCAGACACAGTCTTCTTGATCTGCTATTAATCCCCCTCTACTGACATTGTAAGTTATTGAAATGTACACTCCCAGACCGTTTTCAGATTTTTGATTCCTGTATATCTATCTGTCTATCTATTTACAAACATAACATGGTATTCTGAAAGAATCGTTCTGCTTTTGGAGCTCTACATTGTGTTTTCCAGAAGCAGGCCTATTACACAGAGATGAATCCATGTTACCTAGATTGAGTTCAAACCGGAATGTGCACTCTGATTCCCATTATATTGTTCTACCTACTAATGGACAGTTCAGTTATATCTGATGATATACAACTGATGTTTTATGATGGCAATTTAGGTTTATTTAAAGGAGTGATTAGAAAACAGGTGAGACAGACTGATTAGATTCAGTATGTATGTTGGCTTTGTTTTTCTAGGCCTGAAGTTTTCACATTTCAATTAATTGTAGGTTAAGTATCAGGCAGATTCTTCACTGGGCTTCAAATATGATAAAGTTGCTTCTTATTTTTAAGAAGGCCGTTGCAATCCTGCATTTATTTTACACCTCAGTGCTTGTTTTACACAGAAGCACACACACACACACACCACACACATCAGCAAACACACAAACACATGATTAGAGCACATTTAACACTCAAATAAAGCTTTACCTACTAATTCATAACTAGGGTATTTTTTTAATAAGTATTGTGTCTTGGTCTCTACTGGGGAAACATGGTTCAATGTGAGTTCTCTGGTTTGTTGTAGGGCAGTGAACGTTCACTTGTTGGCAATGATATAGAAATGGGGAGTAAGAGTTTAAAAGTTTTTACAGTAGGTAGGCAGAGTCAGAGTATGGAATCCAAGAATAAGAAATCGGGGAATTTCCTCTTTGTTTCTTCATTTCAACCTCCTAATAATTCATGTATATTTTCCAAAAGTCTCCCAGAAAACAAGGACTAGGTCAATCCACCTATCAGTGAACCATAGCAGAATGCGATTCTGAATTTCATATAAACAGTCATAAAATCAAAAAGACAGGTGCTGGGGTTTTGGCTCAGCACAAGAGTGCTGGCTTCACACTTTCAAAGGTCCTGAGTTGGATCCCCAACACCATATGTGAAAGGAATGAATGAACCAATGCATGAGTGTATGATGAATGAATTAAAGGTATAAGGAGGAGGAGGAAGAGGAGGAGGAGGAGGAGAAATAGAAGAAGATGATGAGTAATTTGACAGAAGGGAAAAAGGGGAGGAGAGTGAGTTTAAAGTGTGGTTTCCAATTCCCAAACGTTAACTTACAGCAGACGGGATAGAGAGAGAAGATGGGAGGGCAGGAGAGGGGGGATAGTAGAGGCTAGAAAAGGTAGCAGAATACAACAGTTACTAACATGGCATTTTGTAAAAACGTGGATGTGTAAACAATGTGATTGTGCAATCTGTATATGGGGTCAAAATGGAAGTTCATAACTCACTTGAATCTAATGTAGGAAATATGGTATCTCAAGAGCTATGTAAGGTTTTAAGCAACCAATATAAAAAAGAGGTCTTCATTTTTCTTTGTAGTTGAGATCTCCTGTTTCCTTGACATGTTTAGTTGTGTTCTCTCCTTTAGTCCTCCCATGCTCTAGTTATTCTGATATGGAAAAACTAGCTGAAATGCCCAACCAGTCTCTAAATCAGTGACACTTTTTCATTAAGCCTAAAGTCACTTTACAATTGCTACAGTCATACTAAATACACTTCTTTGTTGGGAGTTTAAAAGATATTTCCATCAGCTAGATTACAAGTACCTAGAACTCCCATTCTTGTTTATGTAAGAGTGGCTTCATCAGATTAAATGCTGTTCTCTGGAATAACATAAAATAGGAATAATTTAGTCATAAGATTCCTACGTAAACCACCTTTATTTACAAAATACTATCTTAAGAATTATTGTTTCATTGAGCTTCAATTGGAGCCAAAGTATAGTCAATTACTGAACTAAAAGCAGTTACTTAAAAACTAAAAATGAGAGATAAGTCAAATTACATTTGAAGAGAGAGCAACAGCATGAGGTTTCTTGTTTGGTTCTGGATGTTGAGTAACAGGCTCATTTGCAGGTGGAAGGAACCCTTGAGGCAACTCACTTGTACTTTCAGAATGGGGGTGAAGAGGGCTGAATTCCAGCTCTTGGGGGAAGATTTTGTGAGGAAAACCCCCTCCCTGCATAGACACTTCGCATTGGAAATGGAGTGGGTGGCGGGTCAGGTGGAAAATAATCTCCAGGTTCCCAGACAAGTTTCCTGGGAGAGGTGGAGGAAAAAAAAAGGTCCTCTTCTCATGAACTGACTCCTTGGGTCAACTGGAAACAAGGCACCTCTGACTGGAGGGAAAGGTGCCAACACAGAGTCAGAGCCGGTTGCTTGGTTTTCAGCATGGAGAGGTGAGTCAGGCACATCAGAGTCCAAAGGAGGCATATTAGGAATTCTGTGTTCTGCTGGTCCCGATGCTCTACCACAATTTGAGTAAAACCTATCTTGCCTTTGTAGAGGAAGACGTGCATCAGAAGAATATGGTTGGCCTGGCGGAGGGATCATCAGCCTGCTGGCCTGTTCCCCTGGAGGAGAGAGGGGCCCAGTCTGAGAAGGTGCTCTCTGAAAATCAGTGAACTTATGACAGCTGGATTCTCTTCCTTTACTGCTAGTCGCATGGTCCAGAGGATTCTCCAGGGCCCCTTGACCCTCTTCCTCCTCCCACTGGAGTGAAAGCTGAGAGTGTGAGTGGACCACTCTTTTCAAAATGAGGAGGTCTCCTTTCAGATGAAGGGTGACCTATTGGTGAGGGCCCATTTGGAGAAGGCTTTCTGCCCATTGCTGAGTTGGAAACATCCAGTGCATCATAGGGATCTTTTTCTACAAGTTCAAATCTAAGCTCCTTCTCAGTTAATTTCTGTCTGTTGCGTGCATTTTGCTTCCTGAAATAACTGAGGTTTCTTTCAGCAATCCGAGCTGCCAACTCACTAGCATCTGCTTCTTTCTCAGAGGAAATAATCTTCCCCAGACAGGAACGAATGGTACTCTGCAATTGTTCTTCAAGATATTGGGCTCTCTTTCGGTAGGTCTCCAGCTCTTTTATTGTATGGCTCATCTTTTCGTCGACTTTGGAAAGTTTCTCCTGTTGCTCCACACGGTAGTTTTCCTCCACTCTTAATTTCCTGTGCAGTTTCATCATATTTTCTTGATAGCGTTCCATCATGACTTTAAAGTTCTCCTGTAGGGTCTCATTCTCACTTTGCAGCTGTGCATTTTCTGACTGCAAGGATGCCTGTTCAGTCTGCAGACTTTTAAGGTGTTCTGTAAGGTCTTCTGTGGTTTTCTCCACTTCAGATGAGAAAGTACATTTTTGATTTCTTCCTCCTTCCAAGATTTCTAAGGAGGCCTTTAGCTTATCACCATAAACCAGGTTCCTCAAAGCTCCTTTGGACTCATCCTCCAAGTGAGCACCAATTTCGGGTTCACTCGTCTTTCCCAGTTCCAGGTGACCACCATACCTTTGGGCTCCCAGGCTTGGAGAAGATCTATCCTTAGTCTTCAGCAAGCATTCACTCAGAGACTCCATGTGATGTTCTGTGTCCCTTAGAACTTGTTCTCCAGCTACTTTAGAGTCCTCTAATATGATTTTTGCTTTATATTGGACACCTCCTTGTTCCCTCTGTGCTTCAGCTTCTCCTTGTATTGTTGGTCTCTGCGTTGGCGGAAGTAGGGATCCTTCATTCAAAACCTCTTTGATTGCCAGCTTCAGTTCTTCCTCATTCACTTGAAAGAGTCTCCAGTTTGTTTTAGCTTCAGCTATTTGTGATCTCAGGGATTCAGATTCACCTTGGAGGGACTGTATCCTTCTTGATAGATGCGCCATCGTTTCATCCTGTTGACCATGTTGAGCCTTCTGTGCTTTGAGCTCTACTTCTAGAAAGAGCATTTCAACGCCATGGCTGGATTCGGGCCTATGCAGCTTTTCGTCGGTTGCCTCCAGCTGTTGTGCTTCTCTTGAACCCTTCTCAAACCTGCAATCCTTTAAAGATGATTCTAAGCCTTCATGTTCTTTTTCAACAAGGCTCACTTTTTCAAGAAGTCCACATTTTGCCTCAATAAGTCCAGCAAGATTTAGAGCCAGCCTTTTTTCTCTTCCCACGTAAAGCCTGCTACGAACCGACTGAAAACCTCTCCAGAAAAGTGAGAGAACAGCAAAAAATCCAAGAGCTGTACACATCACCAACTCCCAAGGAAAGCCGTAAGGAGGATGGCCTGGCTTCATGTCTTCGGACAATGCTGCCACAACCTGGGTGCTTCTTCCAGAACCACCCACTAGGATGGCTGAGAGGCAGCCCTTGGCTCCTCCATCACGCCAAGACAGCTTTGGCTCTTGCCACCACAACCACAGCCTGCCCAGGCAGGCCAACACAGGCTGTGGACACTCAGGTGTTTGGTCAGGAACTCCAACCTGCACCAGGCAACGGAGCAGACCACTGTGATCCCCTTCAGGGGCTGAGCGTATGGTGGGTGGTGGGCGTATGGCAGTGGGAGCCATGATCAAAGGCTCCCAGGAGCCTTGTTGTGCTCAACTGCCCATCAGGGGAGTCTTGTCCGCTTCCCTACCCAGTGCATCCTCATGTGCCACAGGTTTAGGTCCCTCCCACTCCAGCCAGAGAGAATTCCTCTCCATGCCACCCACCCCTTGATTTGGTTTAGGCCAGGCCAAGGCGGGGTTAGTAGGAAGATTCCATCCAGTCATAATAACATTCAGTTTGATGTCACTCAAATTCTAAAGCTGACTAAACTGTTCAAACAGCTTTTATGGCCTATATTGGTCTTTGTGTCCCTTGCCTTTTGTTTGAGTGACTCAGTCCTTTCCCTGCCCTTGTGCTCTCCCTATTTCCTACCTTCCTTGCTTCCTTCCTCCCTTCCTGGGTTTTCTCCTTTTCTTCTTCCTTCTTTTCTACCTCCCTGCATCCCTCCAACTTTGCCTTCCTCCCTTCCAACTTTCTCTCTCCCTTCGCTCCTTTTTCTTTTCTTGCAAGTGTTTGGGGTGAAAGTCCATGGCAGGCCAGCCCCAAGCTAGGCAAGGTCACTGCCACTGAGCTACAACATCCCCAGACCTGCTGCCACTTCCTATGCAAGTAACTTGAATTATCTCTAAAGAGAAACTCTCACATTAGTCTACTTTCAAAGTAATTTCAGAAGAGTTGCTAACATGGGCATAAATCAGTTATGACAAGTCATTTTTGAAAAGCACGGCACAGCTTATGTTCCTCCAAAGAAGGAGTTGAAAACTTAATTGGTTTTCAGGTCAGCATTTCTAGACTAGTACAAACCCTCCTAATCCTGATCTCTCCTTAGTCCTATGATTTCTTTAAGTGTCCCCTTTGCTCCTGTTCATGGAGTCATGTGTACAGAAATTATACCTGGTTCTATTGAACTCTACTTAATTCTTTCTCACCTCTGTGCTCCTTTTGCCAAGTCACTCCTCAACACTTACTGTAACCCTTTCAATTTTTTGTCCATTTTCATTTAAAAAACTCTTTCAAAAATTGAACCGTTTCGCATGCAGACACAGTCTTCTTGATCTGCTATTAATCCCCCTCTACTGACATTGTAAGTTATTGAAATGTACACTCCCAGACCGTTTTCAGATTTTTGATTCCTGTATATCTATCTGTCTATCTATTTACAAACATAACATGGTATTCTGAAAGAATCGTTCTGCTTTTGGAGCTCTACATTGTGTTTTCCAGAAGCAGGCCTATTACACAGAGATGAATCCATGTTACCTAGATTGAGTTCAAACCGGAATGTGCACTCTGATTCCCATTATATTGTTCTACCTACTAATGGACAGTTCAGTTATATCTGATGATATACAACTGATGTTTTATGATGGCAATTTAGGTTTATTTAAAGGAGTGATTAGAAAACAGGTGAGACAGACTGATTAGATTCAGTATGTATGTTGGCTTTGTTTTTCTAGGCCTGAAGTTTTCACATTTCAATTAATTGTAGGTTAAGTATCAGGCAGATTCTTCACTGGGCTTCAAATATGATAAAGTTGCTTCTTATTTTTAAGAAGGCCGTTGCAATCCTGCATTTATTTTACACCTCAGTGCTTGTTTTACACAGAAGCACACACACACACACACACCACACACATCAGCAAACACACAAACACATGATTAGAGCACATTTAACACTCAAATAAAGCTTTACCTACTAATTCATAACTAGGGTATTTTTTTAATAAGTATTGTGTCTTGGTCTCTACTGGGGAAACATGGTTCAATGTGAGTTCTCTGGTTTGTTGTAGGGCAGTGAACGTTCACTTGTTGGCAATGATATAGAAATGGGGAGTAAGAGTTTAAAAGTTTTTACAGTAGGTAGGCAGAGTCAGAGTATGGAATCCAAGAATAAGAAATCGGGGAATTTCCTCTTTGTTTCTTCATTTCAACCTCCTAATAATTCATGTATATTTTCCAAAAGTCTCCCAGAAAACAAGGACTAGGTCAATCCACCTATCAGTGAACCATAGCAGAATGCGATTCTGAATTTCATATAAACAGTCATAAAATCAAAAAGACAGGTGCTGGGGTTTTGGCTCAGCACAAGAGTGCTGGCTTCACACTTTCAAAGGTCCTGAGTTGGATCCCCAACACCATATGTGAAAGGAATGAATGAACCAATGCATGAGTGTATGATGAATGAATTAAAGGTATAAGGAGGAGGAGGAAGAGGAGGAGGAGGAGGAGAAATAGAAGAAGATGATGAGTAATTTGACAGAAGGGAAAAAGGGGAGGAGAGTGAGTTTAAAGTGTGGTTTCCAATTCCCAAACGTTAACTTACAGCAGACGGGATAGAGAGAGAAGATGGGAGGGCAGGAGAGGGGGGATAGTAGAGGCTAGAAAAGGTAGCAGAATACAACAGTTACTAACATGGCATTTTGTAAAAACGTGGATGTGTAAACAATGTGATTGTGCAATCTGTATATGGGGTCAAAATGGAAGTTCATAACTCACTTGAATCTAATGTAGGAAATATGGTATCTCAAGAGCTATGTAAGGTTTTAAGCAACCAATATAAAAAAGAGGTCTTCATTTTTCTTTGTAGTTGAGATCTCCTGTTTCCTTGACATGTTTAGTTGTGTTCTCTCCTTTAGTCCTCCCATGCTCTAGTTATTCTGATATGGAAAAACTAGCTGAAATGCCCAACCAGTCTCTAAATCAGTGACACTTTTTCATTAAGCCTAAAGTCACTTTACAATTGCTACAGTCATACTAAATACACTTCTTTGTTGGGAGTTTAAAAGATATTTCCATCAGCTAGATTACAAGTACCTAGAACTCCCATTCTTGTTTATGTAAGAGTGGCTTCATCAGATTAAATGCTGTTCTCTGGAATAACATAAAATAGGAATAATTTAGTCATAAGATTCCTACGTAAACCACCTTTATTTACAAAATACTATCTTAAGAATTATTGTTTCATTGAGCTTCAATTGGAGCCAAAGTATAGTCAATTACTGAACTAAAAGCAGTTACTTAAAAACTAAAAATGAGAGATAAGTCAAATTACATTTGAAGAGAGAGCAACAGCATGAGGTTTCTTGTTTGGTTCTGGATGTTGAGTAACAGGCTCATTTGCAGGTGGAAGGAACCCTTGAGGCAACTCACTTGTACTTTCAGAATGGGGGTGAAGAGGGCTGAATTCCAGCTCTTGGGGGAAGATTTTGTGAGGAAAACCCCCTCCCTGCATAGACACTTCGCATTGGAAATGGAGTGGGTGGCGGGTCAGGTGGAAAATAATCTCCAGGTTCCCAGACAAGTTTCCTGGGAGAGGTGGAGGAAAAAAAAAGGTCCTCTTCTCATGAACTGACTCCTTGGGTCAACTGGAAACAAGGCACCTCTGACTGGAGGGAAAGGTGCCAACACAGAGTCAGAGCCGGTTGCTTGGTTTTCAGCATGGAGAGGTGAGTCAGGCACATCAGAGTCCAAAGGAGGCATATTAGGAATTCTGTGTTCTGCTGGTCCCGATGCTCTACCACAATTTGAGTAAAACCTATCTTGCCTTTGTAGAGGAAGACGTGCATCAGAAGAATATGGTTGGCCTGGCGGAGGGATCATCAGCCTGCTGGCCTGTTCCCCTGGAGGAGAGAGGGGCCCAGTCTGAGAAGGTGCTCTCTGAAAATCAGTGAACTTATGACAGCTGGATTCTCTTCCTTTACTGCTAGTCGCATGGTCCAGAGGATTCTCCAGGGCCCCTTGACCCTCTTCCTCCTCCCACTGGAGTGAAAGCTGAGAGTGTGAGTGGACCACTCTTTTCAAAATGAGGAGGTCTCCTTTCAGATGAAGGGTGACCTATTGGTGAGGGCCCATTTGGAGAAGGCTTTCTGCCCATTGCTGAGTTGGAAACATCCAGTGCATCATAGGGATCTTTTTCTACAAGTTCAAATCTAAGCTCCTTCTCAGTTAATTTCTGTCTGTTGCGTGCATTTTGCTTCCTGAAATAACTGAGGTTTCTTTCAGCAATCCGAGCTGCCAACTCACTAGCATCTGCTTCTTTCTCAGAGGAAATAATCTTCCCCAGACAGGAACGAATGGTACTCTGCAATTGTTCTTCAAGATATTGGGCTCTCTTTCGGTAGGTCTCCAGCTCTTTTATTGTATGGCTCATCTTTTCGTCGACTTTGGAAAGTTTCTCCTGTTGCTCCACACGGTAGTTTTCCTCCACTCTTAATTTCCTGTGCAGTTTCATCATATTTTCTTGATAGCGTTCCATCATGACTTTAAAGTTCTCCTGTAGGGTCTCATTCTCACTTTGCAGCTGTGCATTTTCTGACTGCAAGGATGCCTGTTCAGTCTGCAGACTTTTAAGGTGTTCTGTAAGGTCTTCTGTGGTTTTCTCCACTTCAGATGAGAAAGTACATTTTTGATTTCTTCCTCCTTCCAAGATTTCTAAGGAGGCCTTTAGCTTATCACCATAAACCAGGTTCCTCAAAGCTCCTTTGGACTCATCCTCCAAGTGAGCACCAATTTCGGGTTCACTCGTCTTTCCCAGTTCCAGGTGACCACCATACCTTTGGGCTCCCAGGCTTGGAGAAGATCTATCCTTAGTCTTCAGCAAGCATTCACTCAGAGACTCCATGTGATGTTCTGTGTCCCTTAGAACTTGTTCTCCAGCTACTTTAGAGTCCTCTAATATGATTTTTGCTTTATATTGGACACCTCCTTGTTCCCTCTGTGCTTCAGCTTCTCCTTGTATTGTTGGTCTCTGCGTTGGCGGAAGTAGGGATCCTTCATTCAAAACCTCTTTGATTGCCAGCTTCAGTTCTTCCTCATTCACTTGAAAGAGTCTCCAGTTTGTTTTAGCTTCAGCTATTTGTGATCTCAGGGATTCAGATTCACCTTGGAGGGACTGTATCCTTCTTGATAGATGCGCCATCGTTTCATCCTGTTGACCATGTTGAGCCTTCTGTGCTTTGAGCTCTACTTCTAGAAAGAGCATTTCAACGCCATGGCTGGATTCGGGCCTATGCAGCTTTTCGTCGGTTGCCTCCAGCTGTTGTGCTTCTCTTGAACCCTTCTCAAACCTGCAATCCTTTAAAGATGATTCTAAGCCTTCATGTTCTTTTTCAACAAGGCTCACTTTTTCAAGAAGTCCACATTTTGCCTCAATAAGTCCAGCAAGATTTAGAGCCAGCCTTTTTTCTCTTCCCACGTAAAGCCTGCTACGAACCGACTGAAAACCTCTCCAGAAAAGTGAGAGAACAGCAAAAAATCCAAGAGCTGTACACATCACCAACTCCCAAGGAAAGCCGTAAGGAGGATGGCCTGGCTTCATGTCTTTGGACAATGCTGCCACAACCTGGGTGCTTCTTCCAGAACCACCCACTAGGATGGCTGAGAGGCAGCCCTTGGCTCCTCCATCACGCCAAGACAGCTTTGGCTCTTGCCACCACAACCACAGCCTGCCCAGGCAGGCCAACACAGGCTGTGGACACTCAGGTGTTTGGTCAGGAACTCCAACCTGCACCAGGCAACGGAGCAGACCACTGTGATCCCCTTCAGGGGCTGAGCGTATGGTGGGTGGTGGGCGTATGGCAGTGGGAGCCATGATCAAAGGCTCCCAGGAGCCTTGTTGTGCTCAACTGCCCATCAGGGGAGTCTTGTCCGCTTCCCTACCCAGTGCATCCTCATGTGCCACAGGTTTAGGTCCCTCCCACTCCAGCCAGAGAGAATTCCTCTCCATGCCACCCACCCCTTGATTTGGTTTAGGCCAGGCCAAGGCGGGGTTAGTAGGAAGATTCCATCCAGTCATAATAACATTCAGTTTGATGTCACTCAAATTCTAAAGCTGACTAAACTGTTCAAACAGCTTTTATGGCCTATATTGGTCTTTGTGTCCCTTGCCTTTTGTTTGAGTGACTCAGTCCTTTCCCTGCCCTTGTGCTCTCCCTATTTCCTACCTTCCTTGCTTCCTTCCTCCCTTCCTGGGTTTTCTCCTTTTCTTCTTCCTTCTTTTCTACCTCCCTGCATCCCTCCAACTTTGCCTTCCTCCCTTCCAACTTTCTCTCTCCCTTCGCTCCTTTTTCTTTTCTTGCAAGTGTTTGGGGTGAAAGTCCATGGCAGGCCAGCCCCAAGCTAGGCAAGGTCACTGCCACTGAGCTACAACATCCCCAGACCTGCTGCCACTTCCTATGCAAGTAACTTGAATTATCTCTAAAGAGAAACTCTCACATTAGTCTACTTTCAAAGTAATTTCAGAAGAGTTGCTAACATGGGCATAAATCAGTTATGACAAGTCATTTTTGAAAAGCACGGCACAGCTTATGTTCCTCCAAAGAAGGAGTTGAAAACTTAATTGGTTTTCAGGTCAGCATTTCTAGACTAGTACAAACCCTCCTAATCCTGATCTCTCCTTAGTCCTATGATTTCTTTAAGTGTCCCCTTTGCTCCTGTTCATGGAGTCATGTGTACAGAAATTATACCTGGTTCTATTGAACTCTACTTAATTCTTTCTCACCTCTGTGCTCCTTTTGCCAAGTCACTCCTCAACACTTACTGTAACCCTTTCAATTTTTTGTC